>NC_091445.1:44030674-44630674 GCF_964237555.1 Oryctolagus cuniculus | reverse complement strand
ATCCCCCTTGCCCCACCCTGCTACCTCTCCTGAAGAGACAGCTAAGGCCCTGCACCCTTGGCTGAAGCTGGTAAGATCTTCACTGTGTAAAATACTCCACTGCAGGCTTCTTTCTCCTTTTTACAAACATTGGTAATATATACATATGACACAAGATCTGCCATCTTAACCATTATGAGTACACAACCCAGTGGTATATTGACAATGTTGTACAACCATCATCATCTATTTTAAAAATTAGACATTACCCCTTCCAGAAGCTCTGTGCCCATACGGCAGTCACTCAGCCCCTGGTAAACTCTGACCTAGGTCTATCTCTACAGATTTGCTTATTCTAGATAGTTCATGTAAGTGGCATCATGTGGACCTGTCATTTTCTATCACACTATTTTAAGACTTTAGGTTAATCTCATAGCATACTGAATAGTCGCAAGGCGGCCAGTGGACAGGGAGGCTTGGAGCCCTCCCCAGTGCTACCCCACTGCCTCCGCCCCAGGAAGTCCTTTCATCTACCCCTGGCCCTGGATTCCACTGACCAAACAGGAGTAGCACGTCCCAAACTCCTGTTCCACCAGACTGAACACAAGGCTCTCTAAAAGCTTTCCTCTACCACTTCCACACCCTTCAGCCCCATTATTTTGGTCAGAGCATGCCCCCAACTCCAATACAGGCACTAATGGCAAAGCTCAGACAGAAATGATCCCCAGTTTACGATGGTGCCACTCAAGGATTTCTAGCACTACAAACATGAAAGTGACACAAACTCAGTAGATTTATACTTTAATTTTTGACCATTTCTCAGGCCAGCAATATTTTTTCTTTGGTGGCAGCAAGCACAGGTTCCTGTCAGCCCCACAGTTATAAAGAGGACAACCCACTCCCCACACTGTGCTGTGCTGATAAGCTATGACACAAGCTAGGGTAGATGGAGTCAGTGCATTTCAACTTAGGATATTTTCAACTCAACTATGGGATTTTTGGGATGTAACCACATAATATGTAAAGAAGCATCTGAAAAGTAAAATAAGTGTTTTTTTTTTTAATATGAAACAAAGTAATTGGAGTCACTGTAAGACACTGACATGCCTTACTCAATTTATTTCTAGAACTTTAATCCCAAAGAATTTCACATCAAAATGACCACAACTCATTTTGAATTTAATTATGTACATTTCTGGGTTCAACTACATGACAGCTTCAGAGGATGAAGTTTGGCTATTAAACATTTATTAATTACAAGTTACAGTGAAATTTCAATATCTAACATCTCTGTATGGCTTAATACAATGATCTTCTGAGCCTGGACTGCGTGTGACACTGCCGGAGCCCCTGGCTCTCAGACTGTCCCACACCATCGGCTTTCCTGGGTCCTCAGTTTGCCAAAGGCAGACTGTGGGACTTCACAGACTCCACAATTATATGAGCCGATCTCACAAAAAAAAAAAAAAAAAAAAAAAAAAAAAAAAAACTCTATGGAACTTTATCTATGTATCTATGTACCTATTGGTTCTGTGTTTCTAGAAAACTCTAATACACTAAGATATTATGACTTACTTTTATAGCAAGCCAAAAGGCATCTGCTCTCTATGGACACCATTATTGAGTCGAAGCATCTAGCTTCTCTGCTAACCAACCCCCAGTTTTTTCAGGGACCATGAAAAGCCAGTATCTTAAGGTTGCAACCAGTTCTCACCAATGAACTACAATGGGAAAAGGGTATATTCCCCAGTAAAAGGGGTATAAAAATTTCCTTTCCTAGTTCTGCCAACTGAACACTATTGTATGACAGCAACTCAGTCTATGGAGGAAAGCCAAGAAAATGCTGGAGAGACAGACACCCTCAACCAAGCAGTCACTGGGCTACTAAGTCAATCTCAGCAACTGCCCAAATCATAATGCCTGGTAAGGTCCCCAAGTAAACTCCTGCGCTAAAGCCTCTGTAAGTTCACTGGCTGCTTACAGCCAAGGATGCCCCAATTGTTACAGCTACCTGTGTGGACAGCTGCTCCCACATGGCCCACATCATTTGATGTCTCTCCTCTTACTCTATGGCCAAGACTACAACACAGGCCTCTCATTTCTAGGAAACATGGGAACTGTCAGTAGCATAAGTGAAAATCTGTTTCACTGTCTATTCTGTGGTATGTATGTATATATGCATACATGTATGTGTATGTTGGGCGCTTACTTTCAGAAGAATCGGTGGAAAGTGTATTCATTATGAGTTATATGTGGATGAGTAGGAAACACTTTGTCATCCATTGCCCAGAGTACTGGCAAAGCAAAAGCAAGAATATGAGGAGAATATACTGGAAATACCTGCACTGTCCAATCACTTTGAGTCACACCTAACGTATGGGAAAAGAGCAAACAATACTTATTTCTACCAAGGATATACTATTTTATAGTGTTACCCTGATGTTTTCTCTGAAAGTAGGAGAGCTTCAAAAAGTTGATGGGAAATACACATAACCTTAATTTCATTTTTCCACAAAGTATTTGAAGCTCCCTTGTACTTTATTGGTTCAACTCTCCTTTTAGGAGTTCCTGTTATAAGCAAGTATTGTGGTGCAGAGGGGTAAGCTGCCACTTGGGAGACATCTTCATCCCATATCAGAGCACTGGTTCAAGTCCTGGCTGCTCTGCTTCCAATCCAGCTTCCTCCTAACATGCCACAGAAGGCAGCTATTGATGGTCCAAGAACTTGGGTCCCTATCACCCACACGGGAGACCGAAATGGAGTTCTGAGCTCCTGGCTTCAACCTGGCCCAGCCCTGGCTATTGTAGACATTTACTTCTCTGCAGACCTATTCTCAGGATGGGAACCAGGTGGCTCAGGGCCACCTAGAGCTAAGCAGACATGAGCAGGTCTGAGGTGGACACCTAATATGCAGAAATCATTACAAAGCACGACCAAGCCAATCTGTTCATATACTCCCTCTCCTTCTCCTCCCTTTCTTTCTCTTCCCTCTCCCTCCCTCTCTCTCTGGAAGCCAACAGGAACATGCCTTTCCCATATCATCACTGGCCCCCTGGAGGTGATGACAGTGGGAGCTATCTGGTCATTTCAACCAAGCAGAACAGTGACAATGAACAGACAGAGGCAATGATGAGAATCTCCCCCTGCTGTGAGAGAGGAAGAGCCAAGGACAGGGATCTGGAAAAGGAGAGGACAGAGATGCACTGAGCCACTCTCCAGATTGCTGAGAGATTCTCCTTCTTGAGTCAAGATTTTTTTGTGCAACTTGGCTATAAACCCAGCCCTTGTTTTACACACAATTATCCTGTGTCCATGTTTCCCCTTGCTTTGCATATTTTGAGGATATTTTGATACTTACAATTAAAGAATGTCTAAGAAACTTGAGAAATTGTTTAATTGACCCCCTTAAGCTCAGCTTATCCATCTGTAAAGTGGAGATTTATTCATTTGTCCAATACATATTTGTTGAGTTCCAACTATGTACCAAGTAGTAGCTAGGCAATAGGGAAACATTATTTATAAATTCCGGATACTATATCTACAGCATGGAGCTTATGGTAGAGTAAAACATATAAATCATAATGGGTAAACTAATTGTATTCATAAAATTACACCCCCAGAGTAAGCAATACAACTGAAGAAAGAGATGGTATAAGAAGGAAATATTCAAGGGAGTGGGCTTAACACAAATCTGAGGTGGAATCTGAGAGTAAATGAGACAAAGAAGGAAAAGGAAAGCATCCTAAGCAAAGAGACCGTTGCTCGCAATGACTTGTAGGAGAGAATGAGCATGGTGAACATGAGAGTACTTCAAAAAGCTAGTGGAAATGGAATTTTAAATTAATTTTGGTGAAAAAAAATACTTTAAAATCCACCTATAGTTTTTTTCATAATATGCATTTTCCATGAACTTTTTGAAAACTCCTCATACTGGAGTCTGAAAGAAAGAAAACTGTAGAGAGGTGCTGTGCAGAGAAGGAGGAAACTGACACAGAATTAAGCTGGACAAGGAATGTAGAGTCAAAATCCCAGAGCTATATGGGTCAAGATGTGTACTGTGATCTTTAGTCTAAGATACTTATTCCAAAATCATTGACTAGCTTTGAATAAGATGATGTCATGGTCAGAACTTGGGGAGGCAAGAGTGGATATGGTGAGAGATATAAGAGTGGATATGGGTGGGAGACTGCTGGTCATGGGCCAGAAGCAAAAGTGTTTCCAACAACTAGAAGAAATATCCAATAGCATTCATCAAATAAGATGACAGCTCATGGAATTAAATTGACAAACAGACAAAAATCCCCATGACAATATAGTGAATAATATAGCATGTCCTGAAAAAGGGGGGGGGGGTAATTATTGTTATTGGTGGCTCATACATTTTTCTGAGCACCAAACTGTACAATCTACATATGGGAGTGCCTTCCAAGAAGGCCATCACCAAGTATAAGTAGCCCTTCTTCTCTCTTGAGAACTGGATGCTGATTTTATGTCTATAAATTCTTCCCAGATTATGGGATGCCATGAAATAGGCAAGATGATATGACAATGAGCAAAATACTGGAGAGACAGAACAGAAAGGAAATGTTTGGAATAAAAGAAATCAGAAATAAAAGAAATTAGCCTAGGGTGAATTTGATTCTGAAGTTCTCCAGGGCCAGCCTGCGACAAAAGCAGAAGTCAAAGTTACTGCTTACACACACACACACACACACACACACACACACACACCACTACCACCACCACACCAGCAAACAATGAAAAGGCATATAACAAATATTTTTAGAAAATCCCTTAACATGCTTTATTACTTTCTAGATTTACCCTGTATCCAAAAAGCATTAAAATTATATTAGTAGGGGTTGGCGCTGTGGCACAATGGGTTAATGCCCTGGCTTGAAGCGCTGGCATCCCATATGGGTGCTGGTTTGAGGCCCGGCTGCTCCACTTCCGATCCAGCTCTCTGCTATGGCCTGGGAAAACAGTAGAGGATGGCCCAAGTCCTTGAGCCCCTGTACCCAAGTAGGAGACACCGAAGAAGCTCCTGGCTCCTGGCTCTTGGCTTCAGATTGGCACAACTCTGGCCGTTGCAGCCATCTGGGGAGTGAACCATCGGATGGAAGACCTCTGTCTCTCTCTCTCTCTCTCTCTCTCTCTCTCTGCCTCTCCTCTTTCTGTGTAACTCTAACTTTCAAATAAATAAATAAATCTTTTTAAAAAATAATAAATAAATAAATAAATAAATAAATAAATAAAATTATATTAGTAAATGGATAAAAATTGGTAGGAGACACAATGAGAGCACTGATTACAATCTGCCATGAACACTGAGTGGGAGATTCATTTAAGTCCCCAGGTTTCCTCCCCTCTTCCTATAAACCCCATCCAAGTCTGAAAGATCAAAATCCTCACTCTTGACCATATCCCACGTAATGCATATGCAACAAGCTCCTAGGATTACATACAGCCAGTTGGATAATTATGCCATAATCATTCACTGTTTCCATTCTTTATGGAGAGCACTTTGCAAAGGATGGAGGCTTTCTGCCTTGAAAGGGGAACTATTCAAGTGTTGGTGCCTAACAGACTAGGAAAAGGAGTTCCATGGCAACATGGATGCCCCCAGGTCAAGTACATGTTTTGAGAAAGCAAGGGCCATGCAAATGAACACAAACCACTGGATCAGGGCCTACACAGCTGGTGTTTCTCTAATGAAGCCCTGGTCATGCTGCAGCATGACAGTTGTGTGGCAGTGCTGGGTGCAGCACAAATATCAAGAGGTAGAGGGAGGGTTTTCTTGGGTGGAAGTATTCTGCCTCATTCTCCCATTTCAAAGAAGTGGAAGTTCATTTTCTTTAAAGTTGGCAATAAGAAGAAGAAGAAATAAGAACTCCTACCCTGTTTTGTATGGCTTATAGCCAGATTTAAATTTTAACATTTGCTCTTAGGCTACTGTTGAAGCCAAGCCTTGAGCTGTTTCAGGTGCAGGAAAGTGCAGTCGGGGTGGTAGGTGGGCGAGTCTGTGGGCAGTGGACACTCGCTTGCGTCAGGATCAGGGTAGGGGCTAAGGTCCATTTGTCCATGGCTTTTGCAAAGTTCCCCAGAGCAAGGCATTTTCCACAAGGAAGTCAGGAGTATGTGAGTCACCACAAAGGTAATCTGAGCTTGCTGTAAATGTTAAATATGGTTTAGAAACAAAAAAGTCTAAAGCAGTTTGCGGGCAAAGGAAAAAAGGAAGTTTGCAAAGACCCTGTGTCTACCTCTGGCCGTTTACCAGCTCCGCCAAGACGCTAATAATGGAGTTCTTCAAATTTCCAAGTTTGCATCTGTGCAAGCAAAGGGACAGAACCTGCTGCTTTCCTTGGCTTTTTTCAGGCGTAAATGCTTGGTTCTGCAATAGTACCCCCTGGAAACCCATGCTTTGTGCTATTTCTATTTGGTAAACTCAGCCACATGGCTGCAGCTCACCAATCACACCCGCTCAGCTAACCAGAGCCCATTAAACATGCCCCAGAGGCCACTGTGACGTGATTGTCACTCCAGGCACCAGCTATCACCCACCAGCTCAGCGACATAAATGAATTTCCCAAGCCTCCTGCAAGGGAAAATAAAAATACGTAAAGTTGCTGTTGAACAGCCGTGCCAAGCTTCTAGGCTTACATCTTTTGAGGACGTTTTTATTTAGAGCACCCCTGAGAGGCGGAAAGAAAAGTGTAAGCTGGGAAAACGTTCCCAGTTTGACAAATTTGGCCAATATCCTCTAGTAGAAGACATCTTCAAAAACACCTCCTCCTCGGCCTTTTTTCCACACAAGTGTCTGCTGGGCTGGGGTTCCTGCCAAGATCTTTGCAGGTACCTCGTATACGGCAGCCCTGAGACTGCTCACAGCCCTGCTTCTGCAGCTCTCCTCATTTTCTGCCCCTGCCTACACAGTTTCTGTCCCCCGTACCCAATCCGTAATGATCAAATCTCAGGTTTTCAAAATGCTTGCCATAGGGACCATCCCAGTGTTGAACAGAAAACAGGCAGTACACACAATGGTTAAGATAGTACCAAGCAAACGTTTTCTGTGAAGGGCCAAAGAAGGAGTATTGTAGGCTTTGTAGGCCTGGAGTCAGAGTAAAAGGTATTACATAGATATTTATATAGCAAGAGAGGAAATAAATGCCCACAGTTTCATTCATAAAATCCAAATTGCAATAATAGCAATAGATTAAAACTGCTTTTAGCACAAGTCTATAATGAGAGATATGAATGACTTTCCTTAATTGAGGTGCCAAGTTAGTGTTTCCTATCGTCACATGGATTCCAATACACAGCCAAGAGCATCTCACCTAAGCTCTTGGGCCTCACAGAGGGAGGTAAGGGGTAGGATTTGCCCACATATTGTAGTTCACTAACCCAGGGTGGTTTAGGTCACAAGCTGGAGGTCCTGGCTAAACTTGAATGGAATGTTGGCTCAACCACTAACTTAACAATTTTTCACTTCACTTCTCCAAGATATACTCTTTCTTTTTTTCTAAGAAAGTCAACCAACAGTAAATTTCCAGTGAACAAATAGACAAAATTTGATAGACTCCTACTAGGAGGTGGGAATTACTCTCTGTTATGTGCTCCTCATAGGTCAACTCAGTGATCAAACATTCCTAAATTGTAGGTCCCATTTTTATTCCCATCTCATAGATGAGGAGACTGAGGAAAACAGAGGTTAGCAAAATGTCCATAATTACTTACGCAGGTACAGAATCAGACAGAGTGACAACACTCTCTTAGTACCCAGTGCCTGCAGGTTGTGTTTGCTGAATATTTGCTATTATCATTTTTATTCTTGTTAATGAAGCAAGTCTATGAAATATAATGTACATTCCAGAACATAGATGTCAAAATTAGTTGTAGTCCTTCAAAGGAGTTTACCTTTGGAGGCTTTATGCATTTCAAATAACGCATCATTGTTTAAAATGTTCCAAATTGTAGCTTATTAACTTCACAGGCTTTCAATCTTATTACTCTATTGCTACTAATTTCACTTTCTAAATTATAAGCTAATTATCAGCTGATGAAATATTAGACCACATTCTGAGACAGTCCCTTGTTGACTTAGGAAAATAACAACTCTATTTGAAACGAAATGTCATCCTAGGATGTTTCCAATCTGTCAGGATCTGCTAACTTATCTGCTTACCTGTGAACATTCCCACTCTAATCCTCCGGCTGAACCAGACACACAGGTCAAGGGACCAAGGACAGCACAGGTGGGCCCGCAAATGCTGCCTGACCTTAAGTCCACCTGGTGCAGGATAGTTCTCCAAGTGGCCTTAGACTGGCTCAGTTCCCTTCCCCATCATTGCTTGTAATTCTGAAGAGTAAGTGTACAATGTACAGAAAGAGCAGCATCCTAAGGAGAGGGGACTAGCAAGAACATCTCAGACTCTCTTCCATTTTGTTCCTCTAGGAAAAGATGCCCTTCAGTGCTTCAACTCAGCAAGCGCAGTGATCCAAGAGTACCATACTCAGGGCAGGCTGCATTCTGGTGTCCCTATAAGTAATCAATCTACTTCATGTAACTTGTTGGGGGGGTGGGGGTGGTATGAGGGGGTATTCTGTCTTCCTGGATTCACAGCAGGTGGTGACCACTGCCCAGTGAACCTGATTCATCCCTTGCGACCACACATGGGTTTCTTCATTTGTCTTTCAAGGATCCCCATTTTGCATGCCCATAGCTGCAGAATGTTGCCTCCCAAATACTAGAGTATCACTCTGGCAGTTTTCAAGAACTATGACTAAGGGAGAGGAAATTTCCCAAGAGGTAATGAGTTTTCTTCATTTTATCTCAACATTAGGGAGCAGCCCCAGAGAACAAACATCACAAGCAGAACAGGAGGCACAGGGTGTGCGGGTGCCAACCTCCAGGGAAGGAGCTCACAAACAGCCACAGAGGTCCACCCCAAGGCATTGCTCCTCCAGCAACCTCGGACACTCTCCTGGACTTAACTCCATTAATAATGTCTCCAAAATCAACACCTTTCAAACAAACCTCTCTTCTGATTCAGACATATATTCTACTCCACTATGACCCAACTGGAAAAGTCCACCTGCCTTTTCTACTGTCCAGAGAAGTTCAATGTGCCAATGACAGTGTGCTTGTAAAGCTTCTTCCAACTGCTTTCAATCTGTCTTGTGATCTCATCCCCACACCACAGGGGTCTGTCTGCCCTTGTACCTCTGGGGTGTCTCTCCAATCAATTAATATGCAATTCCCTATCCCATGAATCTGTCCAACTAAAATCTGATGTGAATCCCTAATGTAACTTCAAATGTTCTAGAAACCATATTTTAAGTTTAAAACTGGCAAAATTAATATAAATAACAATGTAATATATCTATAATATTTTAATATGCAATCAAAGTATAAATATTAGGGAGACAATTTTACATACCTTTTTCTAGGTAAGGTTTTGATATTCAGTGTGTATTTTACACTTAACAATGCATCTTGGTTCACATTACCCATATTTCAAGTGATCAGTTGCCACATGTAGCTAGTAGCTACCAGACTGCACAAAGCAGATACAAATTCTACCCAGCATTCAAGGTTCAGCTCAGATCCTTCTATTCTTTTCAGCAGTTCTCTGGTTTCTACAGCACTGTGTATCTTTTCCTTCCTTGAACAGCCATAAGACCGAGAAGCGACACATACTTTTGGATACTTAACTTTCCATATTATTTCACGGCTATAAATCTTGCCTTCACAATCAATTTGCAAATACTTAAAGAATAATATCTCTTCTATCCTTGGATATCTACCATGATGCCAGATATAACTGTTCAATATGTATTTAGTTTGTTGATTAAAAACCAATAGATCAATAAATATGTGTGTAAGCAGTAAAGAAAGGGGAAGGATTGAGGGTGGAATCATTAAAAATTGAGAGCAGCTTAAACACAGTAACATTCAGTTGAAGAAAATTATAATTCATATGAAAATTTATTGTTACTCTTTCTTCCACATAGTCATTATTCAGTTTAATCTACATTTTTTGTGTAAGAATAAAATGCTAGCATATTAAAACCAGGCCTACAATACTCACTGAAAAAAAAATGAGGGAACAATTCTAGAGCAAAGCTAGAATGAAAATGTGAATAGAAAAGATGCATTGGGCAGACGTTCCTTACCAGGCTGTCTTGGTGGCTCCCTGATTACTTGTTAAGTCACCTGTCAGACTGAGGTATCCAGGAGGGACCACCTGTCTTCTTCATGTTGAATCCCCAGCCCACAGGTCACTTAGTCTCATTATCCCATTGTATCTACTATTGATCTCTAAATTATAATCTAAAATATCAGCTAATAAAATAATAGATGACTTCATACGACAGCCTTGCATTAACTTGGGAATGAGACAGTGAAGTGCTCAAACTTAACAAAGGTTTCTTCTTTTCATCTGGATTGGTAACCAACAGGAATAGTACCTAAACTATGGTAATGAAAATAAGCAGGGTGTGGGCAATGAGAACTTTGCAACATTGTGAGCATAAAGGATGAAATTAGGAGAAAACTGAAATTAGAACATCTTTCTACTTGTTCTAAGGATATGTGGCACAGGTCAGAGACAATAAAGCAAGGAGATACCACCTCAATCTATAAAGGATATGTTCTCCCAGGATGAATGTTCTCTGTCTTGCTCTGTATGTACAGAATGCCAATAATCTCCCACAGCAAGCAGTTGGTAGCTCTTCCCTTGGCACACTAAAGGAGTTGTCTAATGGTCTCCTGAAGCAAAATGCAACAATTCAGATGGACCAGAAAGAGTAAGGTCAGTTGAAGGTGAGGTTCACAGGACTCATGGAGGAAGTCAAGCTTTGCTGAGTGGTGACAAGAACACCATTCTCTAAGCAATAAAGAGGCACAATTAACGTTTCAAGGCTAAAAGTGACCTCCAATGGGTTGCTTAATTCCCCTGCTCTTAAACAAGCTATCCACTTCCTACTGTGAAGCTGATCATGTTCATAACCCTACCCCCAAAACTGAAAAGAAATACAATGAACACACTACTTTCTTTTCTACTTATTTTGGTAGCACTTAAGGCATGTGTGGAGGTACAGTGTGTGTGTGCATGTGTGTGTGTGTGTGTGTGTGTGTGCATCCATGTGTGAAAGAGGGAGAAAGACGCTACACAACAAAAAAGTTGGGCTGGCATTATCAGAGGTTGTAATGACACACCAGGAGAACTGTAAAATCAAACCACACAATGAAAATTAATCGTCAAATGGCCTGGTAGAATAATTAATTCTTAAAAGGATGCTTTTGACTATCATACATAACAACCTTAGTGTATTCCAGTGAGTATTCATTTGAGGCTCCTTGACCTACTAAAACAGCCGAGAAGTATGAATGGATAAGCAGGGCAGGCAAACTGCTAGCAGAGGACACAGCAAATGCAAATTGGGTAGAGTCAGGACATTTATTTCCTGGGCCTATTTAAGAATGAGAACCATTTCAAAGCAGTTGGAAGAATTTAAGAGAAACACGTTTCACTTTTATGGCTTAAGGGCCAATGACCCTCACTATCCAATGACCTTGGCACTGAGGTCAACCTCATCCTTTGCTTTTGCCTTTTTCGTGAGTGTGATTGATAACCAGATCCTGACCTGTCAAATTCCTGTTAATCCACCAGCAATTTCTCCCTGTATGTTCCCAGTTTCATGAAGACATAAATTATTTAAATGAATAACTTAGCCCCTGCTAGGCTATCCTTAAAAGTAGAGAATGTGGTTTATTCATCAGAATACCCTCAGTGCTGGTCTTAAAGTCTGTTATATATTAAAAGCAGCATAAATGATTGTTGGGCCAAATTGAGGTTGTTGATTTTCTCTCAGAAATGTTGAAAGAAAATGACTCTCTTTCAAGGCCAGCTCTCTTCTGTGTTACATACAAATGGACACCCATTAAAGCTGTATTTGAGATTTCACTGCTCAGGAACCCAAAATCTCCTCTCAGTGTGGAAAGGGCATCTGAAAGATCACCCCATTCCTTAACCGATCCCTCAACTTGTTTCTAGCCAGGAAACCAATTCTTCTAGACTCTGAAAGCAGAACACTATTCCTGTTTGCATAAAGGGGCATAAAAATCACAGGGCATTAACCTAAAACAGTAACCCTGTTCATGTTTTAGTGTATTTTACGATTGACAAAGCAGAAAAGGAATTTACAGCTTGGAATGTTTCAGATTTATCTCCATCAAAAAATGTAAAACGTCTCAGGGATTCTGAAGTTTATCTCCCCCTCCATGTCTGCTATATCACAAAGAGTCATTTGTGATTCAGGGAATAAAAAATTAAGTTTGGTATTTCTTGTTCTTTACACATAGTGAAATTGTGCCAAAGGAGTAGTGATAGAGTTCTAAATGGACATAATATATAACCACATGCTTCACAGTAGTTAATCATATTGGGACAAAATAGTATGGAATGTGCAACCAGTTTTTAGCAAAAATACTTTGTCACTGCAAGCTGCAGATGAATGCTGATATGAGAGTCTGACAGGTAACAGAAAAAACATGTCTATCTTCTGTGCCTCCATTCATAAATCCATAAAATGCAGTAATCGAGAAAATAGAGCTATGTACGTGCTTGCACTTAGCCAGACAAGAGTTACATGAAAAGTGAAAAACATTTGTGTGAGTCATTTGGGGATATGCAAAGAAGTAGAGTGTTATATTATTAAATGAAGATAAATTTAAAAAAATTTATATCATTTTCTTAAAAAATAAAAATGGAACATGAACACTGACATGAAATATAATAATATACCTATTAAGATGTTTAATTGAGAATTGGGGCAGGGTATAGTTGGTGAAGAAAGCAGTATTTCTCTGTTTCTTTTTATATACATACAGTTTTGACTTCTGAATCATGCCATTGTTTCCCAAATTCAAATATAAAACTAAATGAGAGAATAAAGTAAAAAAAATAAACTGAATACTTAAATGTCAACAGCATTGGGTGGGACACTGGCATAGTGATTGTATTCTTGTTCTAAAGAGATTCGTGGTGGACTTTTGAATAAGGTCTCATCATATCAGCAACTCATTTACAAGCAGTTGAGTGAAAATAAAATGTATATACACGTGCACATTCCCATTTGTACAGACACACACATACACACACATACACACACACACATTCCCATGCACAGAAATGTATGGACAGAGAGGGAGAGAAAAATAAAGTAAAAGAGAAAAAAAAAATCTTGAAACGTGATGAATCCTGGTATGCTAGACTGAATATTTGTGTCCTCTGCCAAATTCATTTTTTTAAATCCTAACCCTCAAGGTAATAGTGTTAGGAAGCTGATCTTTGGGAGGTGATTAGGTCACGAGAGTAGAGATGTCATGAATGGGATTAGTGGCTTTAGAGAAGGGGCCCCAGGTTTCTCGTCCCCGTTCCACTGTGAGACAATGAGAAGGTAGCCATCTGCAACACAGCTGAGGATCCTCACCAGAACCAGTGCTGGCTCCCTGCGCTCAGACTTCCAACTTCCAGAACTGTGAGCTATAAATTCCAGTTGTTGATAAGCCCCTCAGTCCACAGTGCCACGTAATACCAGGCTGACCAGACTCAGACACCAGGCAAAAGTCTCAAAACTCGCTTTACTTACTTTCTTTCTCTTCCACTGTGGAACAGAGGCAACTCCAATCCTGGCAGGTCTTTGGGAGACTGGCTAGCTCCATGAGAGAAGACGAAAGGACAGGTGCAAGAGGGGCAGGCTGAAGATTATGCCTTGGGAGATGAGCCGGGGTCTCAGAAGAAGCATATGGGCTGGATTGTATTCAGTTGAAAATAAAAAATTGCAACCAGTCTTTTTGCAGGTAGGAATTCTTTGTAAAACTGTTCACAAAAAGATATGCAAATCCAAATTTCTGATTGATAATATCAAATGGTCCTATAAAAGGGGCACATAATCAATCAGTGAGATATAGTTTGGACATTCTATTTTTAAAAATGCCTCCTCATTTAAACAAATATCTGCTTAGAGGGGCAAGAAAACAAAATTAACATCAACCTTGCTTCATGAGATTTCACTGATGTCATCCTTATCAACAAAGGCAAAGGGCCTTTGCTGATAAAGGCATCTCCCTGATCACTGTCAAAACATGAATTGCTTATTTGCATTGTATCATGAAAATCATAGATAAAAAAGTCATTTTGGAAAAACTATTAAAATGGAACAATGATAAATACAACCAGAAAATCAGATTTTCACCAAACTTTATTATTTTTTGGAAATTCAAATAGAGTAAAATGTAAAACCCTTATATGAAATTGTATTTTTAAAAAAGTTATTTAAAAAAATAAGTATAACCCTGGGTTATAGATAGTCACTGTTTTATAACAGAAGCAAAGTTTTCTTTATATAATATTCTTAAAACAGCAAAAAAATGTAAAAACCTAGGAGATTTAGTTGGAAAAGTAATTTCTCTCACCAATGCATCTTGGCCATAATGGCCCATGAACTATGGGTAATACATCAGCCCAAAGCCTCATAAAATAATTTTACTGACTACCTAGTAACAACTCTCCTCTGGAGACCAAGAGTACTCAGTCTGTCTCCCTCATCAATCAAAGTTTCTACTAAAGATAAAACAAGCTTAAAAAGCATTGCAGTCCAAATGGTAAACTCAGAGATGATTCAAAATCAACTTCAAGCAAGCCAAGGCCAGTTCTGTGCAGACCAGCAAGAAACTCCCTGTGTGATATCTAAGAAGGTTGCCCAGCATCCTCAATCTGAATCTCATTTGTGTGCATAGGTGAGAAGAATATGAAAGCAGATTTCATTTTGAAAGATGTACTATCTTGCTATGGGTTCCTATTGACATTGCTCATCCAAGCGTCTGGTTAGGCACAACTGTCATCAGGCACTGGAGCTCAACCCCACAAACCCAGTTAAGATGTAGTAGAAGTCATTTAGTCTTGGCATAATGAGGTGATGCTGTTGCACTTTTATTGCCATTAGAATAAAGTGCTCGCAAGAGAAAGATGTTTTGGCCATTAAAATAAGTGAAGAGGGAAAAAGCCCAGGTATGTAAGTTTCATGTGAAACACTCACCGACCATCTGCAAATCATTTTAGTTTTGTAAGCTAATAAAAAGTGCATGCGCTTTTTCCTCCTGTTTATGCTCTAGAAGTTTTTTTCTTCCGTCTACCACTTATAAGAATAGATTTCTATTTTCTCCTCAACCAACATTTTTCCCTGGTACCTCTGATATGTGTTGTCTCCAAAACTATACAGGAGAATTACACAAATAAGCTGTCTGAGTTTGCATAAACCCAAAGTAAGCAAACAGACTGAATTCCCCCACATTTTAGTTGGAATCACACCAACACGGGCCTGCGAAGGGTCTTTTACAATCAGAATAGATTTAGTTAAATATATTTAAATAGAAGGTTCTGCTAGGGTGCATAGAAGACAGAGTATCAGTTTCCATAAGTATATTTGCCATTAATACTCTGAACTCACGAATGCCAGTGATGTATTAAATTTTAACTTTTGATGTCAACTTGAATCTGTTGATTTCAGTCTTATCATTTGGCAAAAAAACAATCATTCTATGTTCTCATACTCCACCAAGGCAATTATGTTTCTCAAGACATGGGAGGGGATTGTTGAACTTTCTAAGAATAACAAATCTACTGAGAAGCAGAATGCATGCCATGAGCAAATAAAGAACAGTAGAATATCAGTCAATTGCTTCTAGAAGAAAATCATGTTTTCAGTATTAAAAGGTATCAAGAACGTTTTTCTGCATATACTTACAACCTTCCAAGTGCTTTTCTCATTGGGCCACACTTGCAGCGTGTAACTGTTGTACTGAGCACACAAGAATCGGATTCTGATATATTTTGGTCCTCCACTGTTCCCATAAAATACAGGAAAATGTGCTCCTTGTTCCTGAATGAAAACCCAGCGAATTCAGCTGTATGGCACAGAAGAGCACTTATCTGACTAACAATGACAAAAGCCCGGTCAGACCAATGTCCAGTGCTCTCTTCTGGATTCTGTGGGGTGCCCCTTTCCTGAGAGCTCAGGACCTTTCCCTTGATGTGGAAGAGGCATTCTTCTCTAATTGGCTACTAACTCCTTCTACAAACCAAGGATACAGTAATCTCTCCAGCTTCCCTTCACAGAAGCCAAGGGACCTATTTGCTATATCTAAGACCATCTGTCCCCAGACTCCAGCTTACACAGAGCAGCAAGGTCCTCATGGGGAACACTCAAGCATTCTTTTCTCCATGTACTCTCACCTCTGTTCTGCAAAGCTAGCCAAGATTTTCCAGGTGGAAGGAACACCCATTCCTCCGCCACTCCTCCCACTTTAGGGACACAGTAACTTGTTCTACAGGGGGCTTCTCAGTAGCCTTCAGGGGAAGGCCAGGCACCTTCCCTACTCTTACAGGTCGAGGAACAAAGTCCACATCATATCACCAGCTCTCTCTCAAGACAGTCATTTTCATATCTTCTCTTTTCATCTTCAATAACCCAACCCATTTTAAGCTTCTATATAGTCTAGGACTTATGATGGCAAGGCGAATTCTTGAAATTTCATTTAAAAATTTGAATTTAGGGGCTGGTCTTCGATATAGCTGTTAGGAGACTGCTTGGGATGCCTGCATCCCATGTCAGAGCACCTGAGTCCTGCCTCTGATTCCAATAATGTGCACCATGAGAGGCAACAGGTGATAGCTTAAGTAGTTGAGTCCCTGCCACCCATGTGGAAGACCAGATTTTAGCTGTCAGTTCCTGGCTTTAGCCTGGCCTAACCCCAGGTGCGGCAGACATCTGGGGAGTTAACTAATGCATGGGAGATCTCTCTCCTCTACTCTCACCCCCACTCCTCTTTCCCTCGTGGTCTCCCCCTTCCTTCTCTCTCTCCTACCCTTCGTGTGTGTGTGTGTGTGTGTTTTTGTGTGTGTCTGACTTCCAAATATATTAAATAAGTAAATTAAATATTTTTAAATAGTCTGAACTTCTGAAAAAGAAAATCTCATTTGGTCTGGAATCTTTGGTGGGTCATGTTTACTATGCTCTCAAGTCTAAGTCAAAACTTGCAGTTCATCATCTTGTTAAAAACTGCTGCTCCTACCAAGAAATATACAAACATGGAAAATAAGCATGTGAAAAGATACTCTAAACATAGGCTGATAGGGAAATGCAAACTAAACAAATATTAGTTACCACTACATACCTATTAGAATGACCAAAATCCAGAACACTGATAATACCAAATACCAGCACGGATATGGAACACCAGGAACTCCCATCTGTTGTTGATGTAGTACAAAATGGCACAGCCACATGAAAGATAAACTGCCAGTTTCTAACAAAGCCAAACATTTTTACCACGGAATCTAGTAGTTGCTTTTTTATGTACCCAAAAGGAATAGAGAACTTAGGTCCACACAAAAATTGTACATGAATTTTATAGCAGCTTTATTCACTATTCTCCAAACTTGGAACTAATCAGGATGTTCATCAGGCAAATAGACAAAATGGGGTGCATCCAGGCAATGCATTTTTATGCAACGCAAGAAAGAAATGTGCTGTGGAGCCATGTAAAGACACAGAGAAACTTTAAATGCATATAACTAAGCGAAAGAAGCCAGTCTGAAAAGGCTAAACACTGCGTGATTCCAACTCTATGACCTTTTGAAAAGGTAAACTACTGAGGCAGTAAAAACACCAGTGGTTGCCAGGGGCTACCAGGGGTAGGGGACGTCTGGCCTGTGTCTCATATAACACCCCCAAAATCATTTGGTTTCAACCTGCCAAGGCAACCACTGGTAGGACTCAAATTCAATAAATCTATAGCAGGCTAATTTTTAAGTTGTGAATGATGTTACAAATATCCAAAAAAAAAAAAAAAAAAGGATATACAGACAGAGCACAGGGTCACTCTTAGGAAGTGAAGCTCTTCTGTGTGATGCTATCAAAGTGGGTACTCATTACGTCAAAACCCATGAAATGTACAACATTAACAGTAAGGGAGGGGGTGCACATTGAGGCAAAGTGGGTTAAGTTGCATCTTGGAATGCCAACATCCCATTTTGGAGTGCAGTCCTAGTCCTGACTACTTGTGTTTCCAATCTGGCTTCCTGCTCATGCACCTGGGAAGGCAACAGACGATGGACCTAGTACTTGGGTCCCTGCCACCCATGAAAGAGACCAGGATTGAGTTCTGGCCCAGCCCTAGCTGTTGTGGGTATTTGGGGAAGGAACCAGCAGAGGGAAGGTTGATCGATCGATCGATCGATCGATCTATCTATCTATCTATCTCCCCTTTGCTTCTTCTGTCTTTCCCTCCCTCCCTCTCTTCCTGTCCTTTGTCTATCAAATAAATAAATATAGATAGATACATTTAAAAAAATACAAAGTATGAGAGGCTGTGCCATATTGGGGTGGGTAGTATACAAGACTTTGTATTTTATGCTCAATCTTGTTATGAATCTAAAACTGCTCTGAAAAATAAAGCCTATTCATAAGGAAAAACAAAACAAACAAAGAGAAAAATGATCTGTTCCTACTTTAAATAACGAAGCATGTCTTGTTCAATATTCCCCAAAGGACCTCCCTGTCTCAGTGTCTGTGGTGTTCAAGAGGGTTAGCTTTCTTGCTGAAGAAGTAGCCAGATTTTTGGAAACCTTAATCTTCCATGTATCCCTTGTCCTTCCAAGATGACCCACATCTAGAATTAATTATATTTTGGCCTTTGATTCTGCCAAGCCATGCTATGAAACCCATGACCCCAAATTCCTCCCATATTGTACAACACCAGCACAGGCAGGAGACACACAGCCCAGAGGCTCTGGGGTCCCACCCTGTTTAGGTGATACTGCTGGCTTTCTGAGTTCTTCTGACCCTGATTTCTTTATTTGCCTCCAAGATAACATTTATTTACTCATCCAGCTCCCTTCTCTTTTTATAGCATTGTGACTCTCTTTGATAATATGCTGAAAATTAGGGCTCCTTGTCCCACTTCTGAATATAATTTTAAGTCCCTGTAGGCTCTTTGAAACTTATTCATGAACTCCATCAGCTTTCTACCATGTAAGCAATGGTCCATTATACTCCTAACCACATGCCGTGCCTTCTTTACTGTACCCCAAAGATGTCTTCGTCATTTCTGCAGTGAAAGACACACAGGAAAGGCTCTTTCCACCAACATTATGCACTCCACTGACTTTCAACTACTAGACAATGTCCCTAAATCTCTCTGACCCAGATTGCTCCTCATGGCTCAGATTTGAATGTCTACTGGATACCTGCATTTGGATATCCCACAGGCACCCCAAACTCACCTAGTCCAGAATGCATTATTCCACCCCAAATCTTTGCCTGTCTCATTGTATTTCTTAGTGGATGGAAACCCTGCTCACCATTAATCTACACCAAAAAAATGTCAGGGACATCTCTGACACTTCCTCTTCCTTTTCCTGATGTCCAGATAATCAGCAAAGTTTTGGCCATGTTTAAGTTCTAAATGCTTCGTCCATACATCTACCACCAGCACCACTGCTCTGATTGCCTAGGATTCATAATGCTGTAAGTAAGTTTTCAATAACTCTGATTTTCCCCCTTGTAAGAAGACAAGGGAGCCAAACCTCTTTGTTCTTTGGCTAGAGTTCTAGAAGGCTCAGCCAAAACATTAGATGTTTGGGTGGGTGGACTCCAGAGGGAAGACACTGGTCAAAAGGCAGTTTCGGTCCCAGATGGTCAGTAAAGTTGTTGAAAAAATGATTTTTATTCAACCTTAATTAAATTCTTCAACTCTCAAATTTTCCAAGAAAATATCTGACTGAATATATTCTGATGGACACAGACAATAATGTGTCCATCAGAAAACATCCTCATGGAATTATCTTAGAAATGTGGTCTTTATTCAAGTGCCAGATCCAGAAAAATAAAGGCAGTTCAAAAGCTCTCAGTCACAGCTTCTCCCTCCACAAAATAAATATCTAGTCCAAATTCTTCCAGCAGTACTAGTTATTACTTCTAAATATTTTAAGTGGTGGTGAGCAACTTTATTTATTGATTTACTTATGAAATGTAGAAAGACAGAAGAGCAGGATATCTTCCATCCACTAGTTCATTCCTCAAATGCCTATAGTAGCCAAGGCTGGCCAAGCTAAAGCCAGGAGCCCAAAGGTCAGTCCAGGTCTCTCACTTGGGTGGCTACCTTCCAGTATATGAATTAGCAGTAGCCTGTCATTGGAAGCAGAGTGAAGACTCAAGTCCAAGTGCTCTGATATGAGATATGGGCATTGCAATCACTGTCTCAACCACTGTATCTCTAATTTTAAAATGGAAACTCCATGAAGATGCTCATAATTTTCAGGAAACCAAAGCTCTGCATTTCTAGCTCTATTAGAAAGTGACTGCAAAAAGGTTGCTGTGGTTTCAGTGTGCCTGCAGTGTCTCCCACAGGTTCCTATGCTGGAAGCTTGGTCCCTCATGTGCTGGTGTTGAAAGGGTGGAAACTTTAAGAAAAGAAGGGATGACAGATTTATCTCAGCTCTCATGAAAGTGGGTTGTTACAGATAGAACAAGCCTAGATCCTGAGTGTCTCTCACTTCCTGTCTTGCCAGGTGATCTCTACCTCCCACAGTACTGCCACCATGATGTCACCTGCCACATGGTGATGGAGCCAAAAGACCCTCACCAGAACTGAGCAGTTGCTGGTGCCATGCATCATGCACTCGGACCTCTAGAACCATGAGCTAAACCATTTCATTTTACAAAGTACTCAGGATCAAGTATTTTGTTAAGCAGCAGCAATGACAACAATAAAAAACAGATTAATACAAAGATGTACGTGACTGCACAATATTGAACAAATATTCAACAAAAGCATATTCAAGCACACGTGGCTTAATTTTAATGTCAACAAGGAATAACTACTTATCTAGCGCTGCATACCAAGCAATATGCTAACATTTTATACACAGCTGAGTTCTTCACAGAAGCCTACGATATGCTTATTAAAAATCACTTCCATTGTTTGGTTGAAGACACTAAAGTTTAGAGAGGTTAGTACTTTATCAAATATCAGACGCTTTTGATCTTGATCTGACAATATAAATGATTTACTTGAGCATAACATCATATTGCACAGGAACAGTAAGAAGAGAAGGCATGTAAATCCAAGCTGATATTGTTCATATCTTCAAAAAGACAGGGGAAGGGAGGGAGAGAAAAGTAGAAACATGCAAAGTCTAATTTAGTGCTGGATCTATAGCAAGCTTCATTAAATTACGACTAAGTTGAATGTGTAATTAAAGAAAACTGATCTAAAATTAGGTAAAATATTGAACACAGCTTACAAAATTGAAAGGGAAATTGCATTATAAGAAAGGACTCAGATAAACAGAAATTACCAATACATGACCACTTGCAGCTCACATATGCTCTATTCTAGACCTAGTGCACCTCCTTCCATCCCAAATTAGCTAGTCCCAATCAATTTTTTTTTTTTTTTTTTTGACAGGCAGAGTGGACAGTGAGAGAGAGAGACAGAGAGAAAGGTCTTCCTTTGCCGTTGGTTCACCCTCCAATGGCCGCCGCGGCTGGCGCGCTGCGGCCGGCGCACCGCGCTGATCCGATGGCAGGAGCCAGGAGCCAGGTGCTTTTCCTGGTCTCCCATGGGGTGCAGGGCCCAAGCACCTGGGCCATCCTCCACTGCACTCCCTGGCCACAGCAGAGGGCTGGCCTGGAAGAGGGGCAACCGGGACAGAATCCGGCGCCCCGACCGGGACTAGAACCTGGTGTGCCGGCGCCGCTAGGCGGAGGATTAGCCTAGTGAGCCGCGGCGCCGGCCCCAATCAATTTTCCCAAATAATAGTCCACTCCTAAAAACACTGTTTTTACACAAGGTTCCACTAGAAAATCTTGAAATTATATTTTTACAGTTGCATTTCACATCAGTATAAATCCCTGTATCACCTTCACTTATGCATAAATTTATTGTGTTCTTTATTTAAATTAGAATTTTCAGGAATTATTTAAAAGTATGATTAAGAAAACATAAATCTCAACACAGATAGCTCTTGAGAGTATTTTTATGTACTTGCTTTTGGCTCTTTTCTATGTGTGTCTGTTCTATCCATGTATGGTCTATCTGTGTCTGCCCACTGTTTTGTGCCTGGAAGACAATCTCTGAGCTCTCAGAATATTCTGCCTCAAAGGGTATTATTGTTGCCTGTTTAATAGGAATACTGAGCCTGAGACCTTGAGCTATGCTGCAGCACGGTGGCCAGGTCAGTGAATGTTGGTGTTTACTTTAAGGAGCTGGAATCTACACAGCTGAGTGCAGCTATGTGAGCACTGAACACTTGCACGGCTGACCCCCAATAAACAAATGGGCTGAGGTGGGCCCCTGTGGCTGTTTCCAAGGCTTGGGTCACTTTCCTGGCCATTGACTCCTCACATATGTTGTTACACACCACTGCCAGGAGAACTGAACACATCCCCATCCAACTCCACCAGGAGAGGTCTCCTGCAAGCTTATACCTTCTTTTTTCCTTGGCCTCGTCCCATGTGCCTTCTCTGTTTTCTGATTTTCAACTATCATAAGCCATAATCACGAATATTATAGCTTTTCTGAGTCCTGGGAGTCCCTCCAGTGAATCACCAAGCCTGAAGTTAGTCTTAGGGATGCCTGACACATCTGCTTGTCTAAGAAATCTCTAAGCATCTGTCCATCAAAACATCAATATAAAAAAAACTTCACAAGACTAATAAAAATAATCTTAAAACTAAAACCCAGCCGGCTCCGCAGCTCAATAGGCTAATCCTCCACCTAGCGGCGCCGGCACACCAGGTTCTAGTCCCGGTCAGGGCGCCGGATTCTTCCCCAGTTGCCCCTCTTCCAGGCCAGCTCTCTGCTGTGGCCTGGGAAGGCAGTGGAGGATGGCCCAAGTGCTTGGGCCCTGCACCCCATGGGAGACCAGGAGAAGCACCTGGCTCCTGGCTTCGGATCAGCGCAGTGTGCCGGCTGCAGCGCGCCAGCCGTGGTGGCCATTGGAGGGTGAACCAAAGGCAAAAGGAAGACCTTTCTCTCTGTTTCTCTCTCTTACTATCCACTCTGCCTGTCAAAAAAAAAAAAAAAAAAAAAAAAAAAAAAAAACCTAGGATCCATTAACGGGCATGTAAGCTTCACTTATTATAATTAATTCAACAAATATTAAAGTGCATTATGTAACAGGCATGAGGAGACATGAAAGGAGACATAAGGAGTCCATGAAAGACATTAACAATATGGATTTTGTATAGAGAAGGGCAATCAGGATGGTTGACGGTTTTATAAACCATTTGCATCAGTTAGAGTGTAAGGAAAAACCACACTAATAGTGGCTCAATCCAATACAATGGCTCAATCCAAAACAAGATTATTTTGCTTCCTTGAAGGAAGGTGAAGGTAAGGAATTGCTGACATCTGGTCAACTACTCAGTGTTACCACTGGGGAGCAGAGATGTCATTATCCATCTACTCCATCTCTCTAGCACACTGGAGCTCACCAACAAATAGAAGATCTAAAGCGAGAGACCTGCTATGGCTTCATACATTGCCATTTCTGCTACACTTTCTCAGAAAACCAAGGTTACAATATACGTTCCCTTGGCTATGGCAGTCACTCCTACTCACAAGGGAGTCTGTGGAAACTGTTCTGCTTAGCACACTATCACCCAATTTGGATTTCCACTGGCAGGGCAAAAGATATGGATGTTGTAAGCAACAATAGTATCCATAATACTACCTACAAAAGGGATAATTCAACATATTGATGCAAATAACAAAAATGATTGAGCATTAAGAAGGAAAACAATATAAAGCACAGAAGCAAAGTAATATTCTTACAACCTGTCTTTTTATATTAATTCATTCATTCATTCAGAATGAGGGAGAGAGTTGGAGACAGAGAGAGAGAAAGCATGCATCTGCCATCCACTAGTTCACTCCCCAAGTGGCTGCATGAACAGGGCTGGTCCAGGCCAAAGCTAGGAGCCAGAAAGTCCATCCTAGATTCCTACACAGGTGGCAGAGGCCTAAGCACCTGAGCCATCCTCTGCTGTTTTCCTAGGCACATTAGCAGGGAGCTGGATGGCAAGTGCAGTACCCAGGACTCAAATGGGCACTCTGATATGGGATACCAGAGTCACCCATGGTGTCTCAACCTGCTACATCACAATGCCTGCCTCTTGCAGCATTGTCTTTGAAAAAATAAAAGAAGTCGTGTTAAAACACTTAGCTTCCATTATTCACAACAGTCCACATATGGAACCAACCTGACGAATGGATAAAATAATATGACACATATATGTGTATGGGATGTGCATGTATATGCACACACACACACACATTGGAATACTATTCAGCCTTAAAAAGGAATGCAATCCTGATATTTACAGCAAAAATAGATGAACCTAGAAGCATCAAGTGAAATATACCAGGTACAGAAAGAAAAATCCAGTAAAATCTCACTTATACTTGTATATAGAATTTAGAAAGTCAAACTCAAAGAATCAGACAGTAGCAAGGTAATTATCAGTGTCTACAAGTTGGGGAAGACTGGAGAGTTTTAGTCAATTGACATAAAACAGTTAGAAGGAACCCATAAGGTCAAGAGATTTAGTGGACGACCTGGTGACTACAGTTAATGCCAATATATAGTACAAGTATGTTTGGAAAATGCTATATTCTCATCACAAAAATATATACATGAGGTAATGCATATGATAATTAGTTTGATTCAGCCATTCCACAATGAATGCATACATATTTCAAAATATCATGTTGTATATCATAAATATATACTATTTTCCTTGCCAACAAAAAATAAACTTTAAAAAAGTTAAACCATTTTGTTTATCCTTCTGGACTGCAATCCTTTATCTTAGGGATACGAGGACCACAATATGAAGAGAAAAAAAAAAAAAAACAAATCAAGTCCTAAGTGTCATGCTAGCTTCCACCACACTGGGTTCTAAGGTATTCTGGGGGAAATGAAAACTAACAGAGCCTGTGTCTTGAAAAGAGACTCCCAGGTCCACAGAGAGGTTGGGGGAAGGTTCCCAGCACTTTTCCTATTGAGTATCTGCCTTGTGTTCTGGGGCTTCAAGAAAACAAGGAGGAAAGGGAAGCGTTAATCCAGAGAAGGCAACAAGTAGAAACTTGAAGTGTGAATTCAAATATTTAAGACTTAGGTTGTAGGAAAATGATCAATATGTGAGATGTTTCTGAAGGTCAGTAAGGAGAAAGGTACAAAAGGACAGTTTTGTCTCAGTGACAAATACTTAAACAATCAGGACAATTTCCCACTTTACAGAGATCTGTGCCGATGGGTGGAACATCTTGGAATAGGAGAACTACAAGATTCAGGATGTGTGGAAGACACTCCTTCCAGGAGAAGAGGCTGTAACACGTAACATAGGGTGCCCTGTAGCCCTAGGATTCAACGAAACTCCTTGTAAATGTATCCTAAACACAATTCCATGAATAAGGCTATGAGCCCTAGAATTAGAAAGAAATTGATTAAGGTGTTGACAGTGATTACCCCTGGACAGTGAGATTATGGGAACAGGAATTTCATACTCTTTGCTTAACTGAGTCATTTAAATGATAAACAGTGAACATTTTAGTACATTATAGAGAAAACCTTTAAGGCAAGAGGAGAAATTTTAGACACTATACCAATCGACAGCATATAAGTCTCTCTTCTTTAAAACCACAATGGTTTTAATTTCTGATGAAACTAGAAATAACCATGGCATAATAACATCAAGAGGGTAATTTCTGGTATCTACCAACTCATGGAGACAAGTATTCTTCATTTGTTGAGATGATAAAAAGAAAAGCTAACCATTATAGGTACTCATTTTCTTCCTCAGTTAACTCAGCTGTTTTAAATTTAGGCATTGCAATCCTAAAATATAATAATTCAATGTGGGACAGTGAAGAGACCTAACAGCCTCATTGCACTTTATCTTACTGACGGATTGTGTTCCAAGTATCTCATCTCACTTTTGAACTACTTTAAGCAAAACAAAGCCAAAACTGAACATGGAGAAAAACAAAACAGTACATTTCTCTATTCTAAGTGAACCTAACTTAACAGGACAAATCACCATGGGCTAAGGTCAATAAACCAAGGGAACTACTGCAACGTGAATAGCGAGCAAGATTTAACACAGCTCCACCCAAGCCTGAAGGAATGGAGATTCATTCTGGAAGAAATCCAGGCATGATGCTGAGCGCCCAGGCATTGTAAGCACTCCAGGAAGTTTACAACAGCTTCAAGTACTTTCTAGGAAGGCTGAACTCCTTCCTTGGCATGGGTGATCCTCACAGGCATCAGAGAGCAACTGCTTCTGCTCAGAGCAGTCTGAGAGGGGCATAAATTTTTACGCCTCTTAATTCCTTCAGTCTAGATTTGACTATGAGGTTCCCTATTCTCGATGGGGTGTGCACATTCTCATTTGTCAGAGTGAGAGTTTATGCAGGAATGCTCCTCTTCTACTTTGGGGACAGGGGGCAGTCTTTGTTTTTAACCAGGTTTTCCTCTAGTGGAACAGCAAGCTCTTGCCCTGTTCCTTTGACTGTCCCAGGTCTGTTTTGAATCAAGGCTCTAAAATGTTTTGAGATTGTGACATGAGATACTCATTGTTTTACACTGATTAAATGGTTTCTTGATTGTTCCTCCCAGCTGGATGCTAACCAAAACTTAACTGGCAATGGAAAGATGTTTTGATGCATTTGGGATTCTTTTTTTTTTTTTTTAAGAATTATTTTATTTATTTGAAAAGAAGAGTGACAGAGAAAGGGAGAGATAGGGAGAGAAAAAGATCTTCATCAGCTAGTTCACTCCTCAAATGTCCACGATGACTAGGGCTGGACCAGGCTGAAGCCAGGAGTCCATCTAAATCTCCCATGGGGTGACAAGGGCCCAACCACATGGGCCATCTTCCACTGTTTCCCAAGGCATATTAGCAGGGAGCTGGATTAGAAGTGGAACAGCTGGGACTCAAACAGGTGCTTCACTATGGGATGCTGCTATTGCACGTGGAGCTTAACTCACTATGTCAGAATGCCAGCCCCCTTGGGGTTTCTCCTTGTCACAAAAAGAGGCCCTCTGCTTTTCTCCCAGACATGGTGTATGTGAATGAGCTACCATAACCCGGAATCCAAAGGAGTTTTTGCTGGGAAATCAGTTGGATAATCTGGGCTGATACCATTCAAATATGCCCCACGAGGACCACTATGCCAACCCACCAACCCTGCCAGCCATTCCCTGGGACACATGGAATCTACTCCCAAGTGCCTTCCCCATCACACCATCCATCCTCCTGGTAGGAAATGTAGTCCATTTTTGCCAAGCCAAAGTTCCCTTGATTTTATATGTTTACACAAAACTCAAGTTTCCCTTATAGGAATCTGTGTTTCACCCCACCTACTGCAGATGACCTCATTCATTCCCTTCTTTCTTTCATCACTTCCATGTTATTTCCAACAAGCACACAGAGCAGTATTTTGCTTTCAGGTGGGTGACTTCATGCTCGGAAGTGAGCACCGTATTTGTGTGTGTGTGTGTTGTCTACCCCATAAAACCAGGCTCTATAACAGCAGGAGACATATGTTCTCATGCCTTCCTAATACTTCAATTAATCTTGTGTGATGCATAGTTTACAAGGAAGATGTTGCTCATTCTCAGAGGTGACTCAGAGAGATGCAGTTGGGCTGGAATCTCTAACATGAGTTCCAAATGGGCAAAACTCAAGATGTTTAAAGTCTTTTGTTTCTATAATTTTTAAAACTTTAAGATATTTATGTATTTATTTAAAGGACAGAGTGACAGAGAAAGAGGGAGAAGGTGGGGGCAAGGGCAAGAGCGAGAGCGAGCGAGCGAGAGAATGAGAATGAATCTTCCATCCACTAGTTCACTCCCAAAATGGCCACAACAGCAGGAAATGGACAAGGCCAAAGCCAAAGCCAGGGGCCAGCAACTCCATCCTGGTCTCCCACATGGGTGGTAGGTACCCAGTGTATTTAGCAGGAAGATGAATGGGAAGCATAGCAAGTGGGACTCAACCATCACTTCTCTATGGGACTCTGGCATCAAAAGCAGTAGCTTAACCCACTGTGCCACAACACTAGCCCCCAGTCTTGTCTCATCACATTTTGTTGTTGATTCCTCCTCAATCTAAGAATATTGTTATTCTTGCCCCCAAACCTTCTCTTAAACAATAGAGCCCTTAGCTACAGATGCATGTATATGGGAATATGCATTTGTGAACATGCCCACGCATGCATGTGTATGCACACACGGACAAACGCACAGGAACAATGCAGATATGTAGAGGAAAAAGCCCTATTCTGGGAAGCAAGAGAACTGAGCCAAAGCACAACTCAGCAATGTAACTCTGCTCCCATGAACAGGTGGCTGCACTTCAGCTTCAAGGCTTTCATTGACAAAACAGGGACATGACAAGGACTGGAGAAGGTGGAACTAGTTCTAAACTCCCATTATAAAAAAGAAAGCACTGTTAAAGAACTTCTGAAAATACAAGGTGAGGTCAACATAATTCAGGAGTAACTACAGTGATCTCCCTCCCCTCATGGAGGCATTCACTCCCAAACCCTGGTGAATGGCTGAAGCTTTGAATCATAGCAAGCTCTATATGAAACATGTTTTCCTAACACATGAGGGTATTTCAAAAAGTTGATTCAAAGTAAAATTAAAAGATGGGTTTATTTTGTTACTGAATAATTGCACAACCATGCATGTTTTTCATAATATGCATTTTTCTAGTAACTTTCTGAAGCCCCCTCTATGAAAAAATTTCAAATATTTCTGTATCAAAATAAACTTACCTACTGGTTCCATTTTCCACAAACCTTTTCAAACACCCTAAGACATACCTATGATGTTTAATTTATAAATTAGCCAGAGTAAGGGAATAACAACAAAAATACAAAATACAACAATTACAGCAATATAAGTTAAGTGAATATGATCACTTTTCCTCTCAAAATATGATACAATTTCATCTTTTCACTTAAAGAAAGGACTTTATGATTTCTCTTTGCTTACTTGAATTGCCAACATCACTACTCTTGCTTTCAAGGTTATTCTTAAGTAAAATAATTGTTATTTAAACAGAAGCACCTTGAACCTTATATAGTCCATCTGAAAATCGAGATGGCTACAGAATGATTCGTGGGGAGGAAGCAT
This sequence comes from Oryctolagus cuniculus, assembly GCF_964237555.1. Lineage (NCBI taxonomy): Eukaryota > Metazoa > Chordata > Mammalia > Lagomorpha > Leporidae > Oryctolagus > Oryctolagus cuniculus. Next base: position 44,601,418 of record NC_091445.1, on the reverse strand, counting down.
ACACAGTGTGGATACCCAGAACACAGCGATGATTCCTGGCAAGGCACAGTGAGACAGCATGAGATTTCTTCATGCCATGTAGAAAGGCAAGCAATTTAAAGCCCACCAATTGTTTACTTCTAGGATTTTTCCATTTAATATTTTTTGACTACAGTTAATTATGATAACTGAATCCAAGGAAATTGAAACCATGGATTAATGGGGCACTAATGTATGTGAAACAGAAGACTGTCTGAGACAGGCATCTTCTTCAGTATTCTCCAAGAGAGACAGTTCCTCTAGTTTTCTACATAAAAATGTGCCAAAATGAATGAATACAGAGAACAGCTAGCACTCCAGAGCTTATGAGGTTACAGGAATTTCCAGTTCACTTTATGAATTTTATCCAAGTAAAAAAAACCACAAATGTTGTATAACGTGGGCAGTCCTCATTTTAAAGATGAGGAAATGGGGCTGGCACTGTGGCGTAGCGGATAAAGCCGCCACCTGCAGTGCTGGCATCCCATATAGGCACCAGTTCAAGTCTCAGCTGCTCTTCTTCTGATCCAGCTCTCTGCTATGGCCTCAGAAAGCAGTAGAAGATGGCCTTGGGACATCTGCACCCAAGGGTCCCTGGGCCCCTGCACCCAAATGAGAGACCCAGAAGAAGCTCCAGGCTACTGGCTTCGGATCAGCACAGCTCTGGCTGTTGCAGCCATTTAGGGAGTGAACCAGCATATGGAAGACCTCTCTTTTTTTCTCTCTGCCTCTGCCTCTCTGTAACTCTGCCTTTCAAATAAACAAATAAATCTTTAAAAATAATTAAACAAATAAAGATGAAGAAACAGGCATGGAGAGACTGTTTCCCTTGCTTAAGATGATGTAATTCCTAAGTGGCAGAAACAGGATTCAGACTCTGCAATGACAGGTGTACATATTATGGAGAGATCCGGCTGTGAACACCCCAGGAATGTGGAACCTTGTTGGTCAGATGAGGACCAGTGAATACCCCATGGTGTAGCCATTAAGATGGGTCCCCCTACTATCTCATCTAAGCTTCTTCCCATTCCATGGACCTGAGGTCACCCCTGTCTATTCCACATGGGTCAGGACATGCAGTACAATGTATACTAGCTGCAAAAAGATTCAAGAGGCAACTTGAGGGTTATCTAGCTTCCAGTTAAATCTAGGATAAGTCCATAAAAGAGTCAAACACACCATTTGAGAAAAGTGTTCAATGGGTTAGCAATAATAAAAGAAAAAAGAGGAACTTGTTGACCCACAGCAATAAGTGTAATGGCATGGTTGACTTTTCCAAGCTGTACACAGCAGATAATAACACCAACACCACAAAAGAAATCCCAACACTTAATGATCCTGCTGGGTTGTTAAGAAGAGAGACCAGGTAGTCAAGAAATTACATACTTAGGTGCATAAGGACAGCCCCTATTCAGACTCAAAACAGAAAGGGGGAGGTAAAAAGCAGTTCCACTAATTTGGAAAGAATGCCTCAAGTTCCTCTAGGAGACACCTTAGTTGTTCATTATAGAAATGAGTCCTTCAGCATCCTAAGAATAAAATGACATTTCCATACAAATGGACCTCAAAATCCACTCCTTGAAAGTATCTCTGGCTGTCTTCATTAAGCCTTGTTAATGAGTAGCAAGAGTATCCATGTCCTCAAACCTAAGATTCAACACTAGAAAACAGTCACGGGAATCCAATCCCTGTGGTCTCACATGAAATCTGAACCACTGCACATATTAGCGCAGATGGAAGAACAAACCCAGATGTGTCAATGTTTCCACTCTGGTTTAGTGGAGTTACATGAATATGTGCTTAGATAACAATAAAATAAAAGCAGAGAGCAAGGCATTATCTAAATTAACCTCTCATATCATCTCCCCTAAATATCCAAATTAGCTATGGCAAATAAACTTTCACCTTAAATATCATGTCTGTACTAAGTGCTAGTTCCTATGGTTAAAAAAAAAAAACCTGCTTATTATTCCTATAATTCCTCAAAATTCATTCTTTTTGCCGGCGCCGCGGCTCACTTGGCTAATCCTCCACCCACAGCGCCGGCACCCCAGGTTCTAGTCCCAATCGGGCACCGGATTCTGTCCCGGTTGCTCCTCTTCCAGGCCAGCTCTTTGCTGTGGCCAGGGAGTGCAGTGGAGGATGGCTCAAGTGCTTGGGCCCTGCACCCGCATGGGAGACCAGGAGGAAGCACCTGGCTCCTGGCTTCAGATTGGCGCAGCGCGCCGGCTGTAGCGGCCATTTAGGGGGTGAACTAATGGAAGGAAGACCTTTCTCTCTGTCTCTCTCTTTCACTGTCTAACTCTGCCTGTCAAAAAAATAAAACATTTTTTAAAAAATTTAAAAAATTCATTCTTTCTCCCACAGGAACAGTTTGAGGTGCCCAACGCCACCAAGTAAAAGGCCTCCTTTCTCAGGCTCACTTGCTGCTGGGTGTGGACACTGTTATATATTAATGTTAGCCATCACAAAACACACCGGACACCGGAGTAAGGGAAAGGTTTATTGGGGAACACCCAACAGACTGGAGTGAAGGGGTGGCGAAGGGAAAGAGAGAAACAGAGAAACAGAGAAACAGAGAGAAACAGAGAGGAGAAGAGCTAGCCGGGAGAGAAGAGAGATGAGAGGAGCCAAGAGAGAGGAGAGAGCAGAGAGGAGCCAAGAGACCAGAGGAAGACTAGAGAGAACTGAACCTGTTCAGGAACAGGCCCTTTTAAAACTTCGCCTGAGGGCGGGCAGGGAAGCAGGAGCAGTGAATCCCATTAGGATGGGGGTGGAGCTTGACCAGAGATTAGGCCATGTGGCCACCTGGCTAAAACTGCGCCAGTTTCATAACAGACACATGACTCCTTTTGGGGTAACAAGACATGAACGGACTTGGATTTGCAGACAATAGTACAGAGAACGATGGGCCAAAAAGACAGAAGGTACCCCCACTCCTGTACAGTTTATAAAGAGGAGTCCCCTGTGAAACTTGGATTGCCCACTTCCTGTCTATTGCATGAATGCTTCTTAAAAAATGCTTTTATGAGGCCTGCACTGTGGAATAGTGGGTTAATCCACTGCCTGCAATGCCATCACCCCATATGGGCACAAGTTCATATCCCAGTTGATCCACTTCCTATCTAGCTCCCAGCTTACAGCCTGGGAAAGCAGAGGAAGATGGTCCAGGAGCTTGGGCCCCTAAATCCGCATGGGAGACCTGGAAGAAGCTCCTGGCTCCTGGCTTTGGCCAGGCCCAGTCCTGGCTGTTGTGGCTACCTGAGGAGTAAACCACTGAATGGAAGACCCTCCATTCCCCTCCTCTCCCTCCCCTCCTCTCTTCTCTAGAATTCTACCTTTCAAACAAATAAATCTTTAAAAAAATTTAAAATAATGCTTTCATTAACTGTATATTTTTATGGTCTCTCTCTCTTTTTTTTTTTTTTTTTTTTGACAGGCAGAGTGGACAGTGAGAGAGAGAGAGAGAAAGGTCTTCCTTTGCCGATGGTTCACCCTCCAATGGCCGCCGCGGCCGGCGCACCGCGCTGATCCGATGGCAGGAGCCAGGAGCCAGGTGCTTTTCCTGGTCTCCCATGGGGTGCAGGGCCCAAGCACCTGGGCCATCCTCCACTGCACTCCCTGGCCACAGCAGAGGGCTGGCCTGGAAGAGGGGCAACCAGGACAGAATCCGGCGCCCCGACCGGGACTAGAACCCGGTGTGCCGGCGCCGCTAAGCGGAGGATTAGCCTAGTGAGCCGCGGCGCCGGCCTATGGTCTCTTTTAAAGAGACCAATAAACAGTGAAATCTACTCTTGAGTGCTATTTACCCTAACTTACATCCTCTGTAACAGAGGACTTTCTCAATGGTAGGCAACGTCTGTAACTGTACTGCCCTATATGGCAGTCACATGTGGTGACTAAGCCCTTGAAATGTGGTCAGTATACTTGGGGAGCTAAATCTTGAATTTAATTTACTTATAGCTATTTTAAATTTAAAATCCGTATGTGGTAGTTACTAGTTGCTACTTAATGGACAGTGCAGCATCTGGAACACCTAAAATTATGACTGTGCAATAATTAAGAACACCCATTTTAACACAGAAAGACTCACATTTTAAAGTTTAGAGTTTTTGTTAGAATGTTACAGAGGTATAGGATAGGTGTTTAGCCTAGTGGTTAAGATTCTGGTTGTGGTACCCACATCCCATATTGGAATGCCTAGGTTTGAGTCCTACCTCTGGCTCCCAATTCCAAGTTCCTACAATTGTGCACCCAGGGAGGCAGCAGGAGACAGAAAAAGTCATTGAGTCCCCACTATCCTTGTGGGAAACCTGAGCTGAGTTTCCAGTTCCTGGTTTCAGCTTCAGCCCAAGCCCTGCTTAGGCCATTGTGGGCATTTGGGGTGTGAACCAGCAGATGAGAATGTTCTCTATCTCTCTGTCTCCCTCTCTCTTTCTCTGTTTTTCTCAAATAGTATGTCCTAAAAGAAAAAAAAAACGATGATACAGAGTAATAGAAGGCCTCAAACCACAATTTTTCCAGAGTAGAAAATCACCTTCAGGCTGAGACTAAGTGTGAAGTGGTTAGCGTTGCACTGGCAATTTAAAGCTGACAGTGGCTTATTATGTCAACAACAAGGACACCTGGAATTCTTTTACACTCTTATCAACACATTTATCTCTCATAATACGAAACACAGTGGAAGATTTTGGTTGAATAAAGAAACATAAAACAACTATCGACAAGCAGTCTAACCAATACGTTACTATTTTTATTGCATGATACAGAGATCTGGGGCAGTGAAACCTAATTTAGGGATATTTGGAATGCTTTCTGAACAATTTGGGTGCTCATTTTGTACAACTCTACTTTGTAGAGGTCAAGTTTGCATTCATATTTAAAAATACCACAAAATTCCAGGAAAACTCTTGTGCTATAAAGGAGACAAATGCCATTTGAAATGCTGGATCTCAAATATGTAGCTGAGGCTCTGAATACAATTATGAGAAACAAATAAACCAAACTGGGCAGGATGCCCAGAAACAAGTCAAATGCAAACTTGGGAGAGAAACAGAGATGCAGAAGATGTGGGAGGGATGGCAAGAGGGGTTCCAGAGAAGTGGGACTAAGATAAGGGCCAGAGAGGGACAGGAAGACCAACTAGGACAGAAGAATAAAGTAACAGTGAAGGAGCCAATCGAATGGCAAAGCCAGACCCCAAGTCTCAGACTTATTCACAAAAGCCCTCACTGAGGCATTCCTGTGGTGCTTACATACACACACACACACACACACACACACACACGAGAAGCACACGGTTCTAGCCCTACAGTGACCGTACTACTTGTCTTACCAAATGGACAGCCCAGGCTCCACTGCGGGATGAACTCGAATAGCAATGAATCCAGTTTTTTCACATTACTAGTAAATGCTTCATATGGATCTGAATCTTTGCTCAGTAAAGGAGATGCATCAGTGTTTAAACATTTCACTTATCCAATAGATAGCAGCAGCAAATAGAGGGAGATACAGGCAGCTCAATCAGCCCCCTTGGGCTGTAAACACAGAGAAAAGGCCCATTTTTCACCAGGATTTGGGAGTTCCTTCACCATCCTATTTCCAAGAAAACAGGAGCACAACAACTGAAGTCTTTAAGTCTTAGAATTCAAGTGTCTTGATAATTTTAAGCTAGATGCTATAATCAAAGAGGAGTAGGCTTTGTGTTTTGACAAAAACCAGCTAAAGTTGTCATTTCCCAAAGTGACAGTGTCCGACACTGTAGTTTACAAAACATGCCACTCATATGCACGAGGAGGAACAATAGACCAAGCACTGGACCAGTAGATGCAGCTTCTCATTCCAACTCTCCCTTAAGCCAGCTAAATAATAACAAGAACTTTTGGATCACTTCCATCCTATCCTATCTGGATGTAGTCAACATACAGTAATATCAGAATCGCTGAGGCAGTCATGCTGCACGGTGTGAAAGCATCCAGTAAATCCTGCTTCTGAGATCAAAACAGCAGCAGCACCCACGTGCCTCAGATTTAATGAGATGCAGATCACGGTAGACCCATAGGCAGTGTTTTAGATGTGCCAGGCTCTGTATCCTTACATTTGCCATCTCAGTCTCTCCCCCTGACGACTCCAGCAAGGAAGAAGTGCTACTGACTCCAGTTTCCAGATGCAAAAATAGAGGCACTGAAAGGTTAAGTGACTTGTATAAGATCATACAACTAGCAGCTGGCAGAGCCAGAGTGAAACCTGGGAGCTCTGGTGACCAAGTCAGTGCTCTTAGCACCCACACTCACACTCACTGTTGTACCCTACACAGGATTTTGCACTAGTTTTTTTGTTTTTGTTTTTGTTTTTTTTTGCTCAAGCATTTGGTAGGCTGGGCTTCTTGTTATTATCCAAAATGAGAACAGTGGACTAAGTAATTTCTAGAGTTCTCTGGTGTTAAAATTTAAGAGTTCATGGATAAATGAGAGCAAACTGCATCCCCCTCTATGACAGGTTCCCTATTGTTAAAGAAAAAAAATACACTTTAATTTTAACTGGATTCTTAAATTCCTTACAGATGAATACTGTTCTTTCTTTCCATTGGCAGAAAAAAGACTGAGAGAATGAAACTAGCATTTTTATTCTTGGTTAAATAATGTAGTTTAAAATAAAGCAGATGCATAAAATACTACACTGTTACTCTTATGTCACCTTCTAATTCAGCTATCTTTACCCCTTTTTACAGTGTTGCATATTGAAAGACAAACTAATGTCACAGCAAATGTGCCACCATGTGGCACAAAACATATCATGTGATCTTGTGACTACTGAAACAGGAACCACAAAGTGTGCATGCATATAAACACCATACACACACTCTCTCTCTCTCTTTCTCTCCTCTCTCTCTCTCTCTCTCTTGCTCTCAGTACCTCATAGCACTTCCTATTGAACTGACACGTAAAACAATGGAGTTTTCTCCATTAACTGTAGAACCATTAAAACGTCCTTTATTGTATGCAATGATATAAGAACCTACAAAGCAGTTTTAGCCCCTTTAACAGTAGCTCTGTCCCCTCCTGAGAATGTCACCATTTGCCATAATAAAAAAGGTAGCTCAGATGGTTTTTCACTTCCTTCATGCAATTAGGACTCACAAGGGAAAATCTCACAAAAAATGAACTTCCATCAAGTGCTGATGTGCAGGGATTCTCCAAAAGAAGGAGAAATAGAGCAGAACGTAGGCTCTGCAGGCTCTCGTATGACAGCCTCTTCCAGCCATAGTCAGGAATTTCCTGTATAAAAATGAATTCCAACAACTCTTTTCTAATTCTCTAAGTCCCTGGCAGAATGCACCCAAAGCCAATCCACTCGTTCACTGATCCAAATCAGGAGAATTTAAAAATATGGTGAAGTGTGCACTTGAGGTTCATCCTGACTCAGCTAGTAAAGTCTTCTAAGTAGCAGGGCTCAGAATCTAACTTTGGTTCCAAAGCTGCTTAAATCAGCGCTTGCATGTGCAAGGGTACACACACACACAAGACACACACACACACACACACACACACACTTCTCTGGATTCCTTACCAAATTCTGATTTCCTGAGACAAGTAAATATTTGCTTTATCACTGTATGTCATGGATGGACCAACCAAGTGCTAACACATGTAAGTAGAGTAATAAATACCTGATGGTCAACTGGATTAATAAAGGAATGAATGATTCAGATGAACACAGTTCTGCAAAATTCTCTCAGAGACTCAGTGGTAAATACTGAAAGAGCAATGACAGGCCAGAGTAACCATTCTGACCTCAACAACCACCCCATGGGAAATTCGGGTCAATAAGAAAGTTCAGATGTGTGGGCCAAAGTGCACCCAACTACCCAAGCCAAAGCCTGAGTCACTGGAGAGTCTTCCGATCTGCCACAGATACAGCTCCCCATGGCCATGGTCCCCCATTGCAGACTTGGGGTTTGTCATTCAGAGTCCCAGACTACAGACCCCTTAAGTCAACAAGAATTTCTTAGATTTATTAATCCCATATTACCTAGCAGATTATGCTTACAAATACCTACAAATATTTATTGGGTTGAGAACATGCAAGTAGCTAAATACAAAGCAGGACATAAAATTTCCATTCACATAAAATAAGGTAATGATTCACAGAGAAGAAATAACAAATGCAATTGAAATCATGGAATGTTTTCTCAAAGTAAGGGGTTAAGCAGCATAATCAAATATGTACCTAAGGGAAATCAAAGAAAATTTCATTTTAAAAAGTTAGTGTTAAATTGGGTTTGAATTGAGACAATCAAGATGAGTAATCACATAGGAAGAACACTCCAAAAAGAAAGACAGTATGGCAAAAGACACAAATCTAGAAAACCTATATATTTAATATACTTGTAATATAACTTATAATATATATTTAAATATAATATATAAATTAAAGAGCAATGAGTTTCCCAATTTGGCCAGGGTGTGGAATACATATAGAAGCACACTGAAGGAAAGCTGTGGGGGATCCCTCTGTAGCAAACATGGAGCCCAAAGTGGTAGATAAAATACATTTTGACTTAATTTACAATAGTAGTAAATTCTTTGACAATAAAAGTCAAAAAATGTTTTCTAAAGAAATACCTGATTAATTTTGCCTGGAAAACATTACAACATCTAGATTTTGCAGTAGTGATAATAAGCTAAAAATTTATTTTTCAATTAATTCCAAATTTCCCAGCATCATAGAGACTCTGAGCTGACAATCATTTGACAATCTCAGTGGAGCATTATTTGAGCATAATAAAATGGCTAATAGACTATTTAGAATGATCATGAGTTTACATATTAATTTGCAGTCATTTTTCATCTTGCTTGTGGTTCAACTCACTCTTCATCTATCTAATGAACCCACACTTGCCATTGGTCCCTCATGTAATAAGCGCTGTATACTCCCCAGCGCTCTTAATAGCCAGTAACACAAAATGTTGATTTCAGGTAATAACAACTATGATCATCTGCTGTTTCTTCACTATTTCTTCTTCATTGTCCTGCTACCAACTCTGGTGAGCACTTCTCTTTGAAGAACAGTGGACCGTGAGCAAATTACGACCCTGTAGGAATTACTGAGCTGCATGATTTCAGCCTCAGAGTTGCTACAGATGATCTCTAGACCCATCTGCAGGCTATTCTGAGTTACAGCAGAACAACGCCAAACAAATTCCATGATAACTCTTTAAACAGCACCAGTAGCAACAGCCAGACTATAATATTATTTTTGCTCTTTTACCAACTAGCTAGGTGCTACTTTCTAACCATTTTGATGTATAGGACTTGATTTTCTGACCTGTAAAATGAAAGGACAAGACTAGGTCCCCTAGTAGAAAGCCAGTGCCGATCTCTTAAATGTCAGCTGAACCCTCCCTTTTAAGGGTAGCCAGGATTCCCAGAAGGAAGATGACTTATCCAGTTGTGGCATCTCATCCTTAACCTTGTAGATCAGCATCCTATTCCAATGTTTTCAGTGTCTTACATTGGGTTCCCTGGTAAACAGCCTCAGAGATGATTTGAATGTAGTCATTTATCAGGAAAAACCCTTTGCATCTCACTGATTAAAGGCTAGAGAAGCAGGCAAAATGGACAGAGGAGGAAGTAGGGCCAGGAGCTATAGCAGCATAGGACTTGGCCAACAGTGTTGGGACTTCTGGAATCCACAATGGTCCCTGGAGTTGTGCAAACCTGTACCACTGCCTCAATTGGTCACCAGATGTTACAGGTTTCTCTCCTCACCTCACTGCCTTGGGTAAGAATGATTTCTGGAGAGGCCCTGGGCTGGGAGCATCAGCAATCAACACTCCAGGAAGCTGAGACAGGAGGGCCTAAGAAGGGGCTATCTGGACAGAGAATGAGGGTAGCCACTACATTCACCTCAGATCTTCTGCAAATAAAAAAAGAAGGGAAAAGCTGGATTAAGAATATCAATGTTAATATATTAAAGCTTTGATATCTGCATGGCCTTAACAAAGTTGCTTCTTTCTTTGCGCCTCAGTTTCTTTCTCTGGAATGTGCTTTGAGGACACTTTCATCATGTTCAGTATCTGTGGTTCTGTTCCATCATTCACTCTTGGTCAATGTCCAAAGTCCTTCTGCTACATATTGCAAAGTCTGCAAGTATTCCTAAGCAAGGAGGGGCATCAAAAAATCTCCAGTAGCATTTGAAGTTCATCTTTGTTAAGAGTGAGGAGATGATCTCCAGAAACAGTAGTTTCTTAGCCACACATTGCAGTGGATGCACGGCCATCTCAAGATTAAATTAGATCTGCAGGCAGCAACTTGGGAATCCCAACATTAGACTGAGGACAATTATTCAGCCAGTTGTGTCTTTATTACCCATGCTCCCCCTTGCAAAGCAATTTTCCTTATTGGAAGCAAAGAAATCCGACCAAAGCATTTAAAAATGATCCTTTTCCTGTTTTTATTAGCCAGTATCAAAGAAATGTCTATTTGAAGCACAACCAAGGGGAGGGAATTGGAATTTTATTACTCGGTTCACGTTGTTATGGCTTTAGGAGAGGAGAAAGACTCCCTAAGGAAATACTGTCTCTCAAAACAAGCTCGCAGGATAATCAACGGGAGAAGCCTTTCAACAGAGAGGAAAAAACAGAGAAAATTATTAAAATAGAATTAAATAAGCAAAGTGATGCAAAATAAAATCTGAAAAACACAGCATTCAGCAAGAAATGCCAATTTTCCAAACTGACTTTCACAGCAATATGCACCATATACATTATACAAAGGGGGCTACATATATATTCTTGATCAATGGAGCACCCATTGATTTTTAAATTAAAAAACAGAAAACAAATATGAACATTACCTATGAATCTGAACTGACACTTTGGAACTTCAAAGTGAGTAGCCAACAAGGCTCAGTGTCACGTGGAATAAAATCCCTCCACCACTGAGACATCAATTCCATGCATCTGATCTGAACACACATTCAGTGCACAAGCAAACTAAAACACCCAGCTCCAAGTAGACATGATATCACAGAGCAGTTCCTCTACTGTAACCACTGCAAGTCCTTAGTTCACAAGGTACAGTTGCCTTCACCTCAGCTTCCATCTCCAAAGGCTCACAGGTTGGGCTATTTCCTTCCTCTTTAGCCACATTCTTTCTTTTTAAAAGGTTGTTTGTTGGCTGGCGCCGCGACTCACTAGGCTAATCCTCCGCCTAGCGGCGCCAGCACACCGGGTTCTAGTCCCGGTCGGGGCGCCGGATTCTGTCCCGGTTGCCCCTCTTCCAGGCCAGCTCTCTGCTGTGGCCAGGGAGTGCAGTGGAGGATGGCCCAGGTGCTTGGGCCCTGCACCCCATGGGAGACCAGGAAAATCACCTGGCTCCTGGCTCCTGCCATCGGATCAGCGCGGTGCGCCGGCCGCAGTGTGCCAGGCGCGGCGGCCATTGGAGGGTGAACCAACGGCAAAAGGAAGACCTTTTTCTCTGTCTCTCTCTCTCACTGTCCACTCTGCCTGTCAAAAAAAAAAAAAAAAAGGTTGTTTGTTTGTTTGTTTGTTTGAAAGTCAGAGTTACACAGAGAGAGGAGAGACAGAGAAAGAGAGGGAGGGAGAGAGAGAGGGAGAGAGACCAGAGAGAAATCTTCTATCCGCTGATCACTCTCTAAATGGCCACAACAGCTGGGGGTAAGCCTGGTCAAAGCCAGGATCAGGAGCTTCTTCTGGATCTCCTATATGGGTGCAGGGGCCCAAGCACTTAGGGCATCCTCTACTGCTTGCCCAAGCACATCAGCAGAGACCTGGATCAGAAGCAGGGTAACTGGGTCTCCAACCAGCACCCATAAGGGATGCCAGCGGCCGGTGCCACGGCTCAATAGGCTAATCCTCCACCTAGAGGCACCGGCACACCAGGTTCTAGTCCCGGTCGGGGCGCCGGATTCTGTCCCGGTTGCCTTTCTTCCAGGCCAGCTGTCTGCTGTGGCCAGGGAGTGCAGTAAAGGATGGCCCAAGTGCTTGGGCCCTGCACCCCATGGGAGTCCAGGAGAAGCACCTGGCTCCTGGCTTCAGATCAGCGCGGCGCGCAGGCTGCAGCGCACCAGGCATGGCGGCCATTGGAGGGTGAATCAACGGCAAAGGAAGACCTTTCTGTCTCTCTCTCTCTATCCACTCTGCCTTTCAAAAAAAAAAAAAAAAAAAAAAAGGGATGCCAGCATCACAGGTGGCAGCTTTACCTCCAATATCACTATGCTGGCCCCCTGGGCACATTCTTATGATGACCCTATATCTTAAATTGTTCCTCTAAAAGCTATATGGTTAATCTATTATTTCATTTTATTTATTTGACAGAGTAAGAGAGAGAGAGAGAGAGAGAGAGAGAGAGAAAGGTCTTTCTTCCATTGGTTCATCCCCAAATGGCTGCTATGGCCGGAACTACGCTGATCTAAAGCCAGGAGCCAGGTGCTTTTCCTGGTCTCCCATGGGGTTGCAGGCACCTAAGCACTTGGGTCATCCTCCACTGCCCTCCCAGGCCACAGCAGAGAGCTGGACTGGAAGAGGAGCAACTGGGACTAAAACCCGGCGCCCATATGGGATGCCGGCACCGCAGGTGGAGGATTAACCAAGTGAGCCACGGCCCGGCCACCTGTTATTATTAATCTCATTCCACAGCAAAATTAAAATACAAATGATACACTATTTTGGATAGTATTTCTTAAATTCCATACAGAAGGACACTTAATCTTGATAGACAGTAACAAAAAAAAAATAAGCAACATAATGGAGTTTGCTTAATTTGTAGAAACGTAGTGTTTAAAATTAATATTTACAGTGGGCATTCGACCCAGCAGCTAAGACACCAGCTAAGATGTCTACTCCCCACGTGGCAGTACCAGGGTTCAACTCCCAGCTCCTGACTCCAGCTTCCTGATAATGCAAACTCTTGAAAGCAGCAGTGATGGTTCAAGTACTTAGGACCCTGCCAGCCATGTGGGAGACCTGGATTGAGTTCCCAGCTTCTGATTTCAGACCCCACCTGTCATGTGTTCTGGGGAAGTAAAGCAATGGTTGGGTGCCCCCCCCCCCGCCTCTCGAGCAAATAAATCATTAAAAAAAAAAACAAGATTGGATTCTAGAGTCATGTTTGCCTTTTAATAAAGACTTATTTATTTATTTAAGAGGCAGAGTTACAGAGAGAGATAGAGACAATGAACCACCCGCTGGTTCACTCCCCAAATGGCCGCAATGGCCAGAGCTTAGGCTGATCTGAAATCAGGAGCCAGGAAATTCTTCTAGGTCTCCCTTGTGGATGCTGGGGGCCCAAGCACTTGGGCCATCTTCTACTGCTTTCCCAGGCGATTAGCACAAAGATGGACTGGAAGAGGAGCAGCTGGGATACAAACCGGTGACCCAGGCAGAGGCTTAACCCCCTATGCCACAGCGCCAGACAACAAAACTCATACAGTCATATACTAAATTAATGCAACTTCCTTTTTCTCAAAATGTCTGTGATGTGTATTCATACTGAGTACACAGTAGTCTATTCCTTTTCACTGCTGTTTAGTACATCATTTGAAAGGAGCTCCTATGAACTCACTCATGTAATTTTTGAAAGAAACAATGAATACAGACTACGTCATGCTTCTTGAAACAATAAAGTAATCTGATATGATAAAAAAGTAAAAATACAGGTTTTATTAAATTCTATTTTGAATCTTTGTCAAAAAATTGATAGAAATTATAAACTATTATAGTTTTAATGACTTTGTGGCTGCTTCAAAATTTACTGTGTATTAGTGAAGTTGAAATTTCTTCATTTGCTTATTGTTTATACTACTTGTCTATTTTCCTTTCTACATTTATTTGTTGAGCTCTTTCATTGACTATAACGTAAATTGAAAAAGTGTTACCTCAAAAAATAAATAAAATATTGTTTTAAAAAATTAAAAAATAAAATGAATAAATAAGGTCTCATGCACATGTACACATACACTACAGATCACGATATCTTTCATATTTTCTTATACTGATTATTTTATTGCATTTACTAATGTAGGCAGAGGAAGATCTACAAGAAATCATCTCTATCATAGCAGGCACACATAATAACTTGAATAGTTTATAAAATAAACAGGAGAAAAATAAATATTCAAAGACCTAAGAGAAATTAGATCGACATGAATTTTAAAAGATTTATAAGCCTATGACTCTTTAATCCAGAGAGCAAATTCAGAGCCAAAGAAATGATTTATTAAAGATCAGAATTTTGGGATGCTGCCTGCATCTCATATCCAAGGGCTAGCTGGAATGTTGGTTCAAGTCCCAGCTACTCAGCTTCCAATCCAGCTTCCTGATAAAGTGCATCCTTGAAGGCAACAGATGATGGCTCATGTGCTTGAGGAAGACCTAGATGAAGTTCCTGGCTCCTAGCTTCGGCCTGATCCAACCCTGGATGTTGCCAGCATTTGGAGGGTGCACAAGTGGATAGAAGATATTGCTATCTCTTTCTCTCTCCCTCTCTCTCTCTCTCTCTCTCTTTCTCTCTCTCTGTATGTGTCTCTCATGCCCTGTCTGCCTTTCAATTAGATGAAAATAAAATTTTTAAAAATAAAATAATTTCTTAAATGTTTTTTGGATTAATGATTTGCTTAATTTGTTCACATAATCCAATTCCCAAATCAGCTGAAATAAATATTACAAACCATATAATTTTCAACAAAAATACACAGTAGCATTCTACTCAATACTAATGATTGAAAAAAGTTAGACCAACAGTGCTATAAAGTGGCGTGCTTCAAAAGTTTTCAGCAATCATCTTTTACAATATTTAGCAAGCACCTAATGTTTCCTTAGATATACAAATTAAATTGTTTTACCCATAAAAATATGTAATTATATAAATACATACATATAAAGTTCCAAGTCAGAATGTCTTCAGAAGAAAAGTCATGTCCAGAGAAACTTTTGTTGAGAGTAAAATATCCAAGCCTGAGAAAGGTTCATTGAAAATACAATTGGGATATTCATAGGCTTTTTAAAAAATACCATAGAGATCATGGTACAGACCCACACTCATGTATTTAACAAAACGCTTCTTTACCTCTAGTAGAAGTTTAAAGGCTCCCCATTTGTTCTTTCAGGTTCTTACTTTCAAGAAATTTAAAATACTGTCAGAAATTCCCAGTTACAAGCCTCTATAATGGGGACTAGTATTGTGGCACAGCAGGTTGTTACGGCCTGAGACACTGGCAATCCACATGGACACCAGTTTGTGCCCTGGCTGTTCCACTTCTGATCCACTTCCCTACTAATGAACTGAGAAAAGCAGCAGTGGAAGATGGTCCAAGTGTTTGAGCCCCTGCCACCCACATGGAAGACAAGGATGAAGCTCCTGGCTCTGGCCTGGCCCAGTCAGTGATGGTGTGGGCATCAGGAGAGTGAACCAGCAGATGGAAGATTTCTCTCTCTCTCTCTCTCTCTGACTCTGGCTCTTACATAAATAAATAAATCCTTTTTTTAAAAATCCTACATAATGATTATTCTCTTTTTTAAATAATAACACCTGGGGAAGAGCAATGGGACAACACAGTGTGCTATATCACCCCACCTACACTTCACTGCAAAATCAAGGCAAACCACTTAGTCTGCCAAGGCCCCAGTTCCCTCCCCTACAACCTGGGCATAATGAGAGACACCTCGCCCACAGTTCCGGTGATGGCGAGATTACTTTCTAAAACAATTCATAATTTCCAAAGCAATACCAATTCATAATTATGGAAAAGGCTCCCACAGGCTGGTTAAAAAAAAAAAAAGCATTTTGCAATAATTCCTCATATAAACCGATCTTTTAAAATTGTAGTTTTGAAACCAGAGGGAAATACAAGATACAAATTACAAACTGTTCATAGAGGCTGGCTCAGGCAACACGGTGCTGTGCATTAAGCCACCACTTGGGATATATATGGGAGCTCTGGGCTCAAGTCCCAGCTGCTTTGCTTCCCATCCCGTTCCCTTGTAATGCACCTGGGAAGGCAACAGGTGATCACTCAGGTTCTTCGGTCCTTAGCACCCACCTAGGAGCCCCAGATGGAGTTCCTGACCCCTGTATTCAAGCTGACCCAGTCCTGGTTATTGAGGGCATTTGGGGAGGGAACCAGCAGATGGGAGATATCTCTGTCTCTCTGTCTCTCTCTCCCTCCCTCTCTCTCTCTCGTTCTCTCTCTCTCCCTCCCTCTTCCCCACCTCTCTTTTCTGTTACTCTGTCTTTCAAGTAAATACATATATCAGTTTTGAGTTATTCTTAAGTGTTGAAATTTAACTGATATGTGATCCCTGTTAAACACAAGAGTAGGAATAAAAGAGGGAAGAGATGTATAATTTGGGACATGCTCAAGCTGACTTGCCCCAAATGGTAGAGTTAGAAACATACCAGGGTACTCCAATTTAATCCCATCAAGGTGGCATGTACCAATGCCATCTCACTAGCCCAAGTGATCAATTTCAGTTCACAATTGATCATAATGAAAGGACTAAGAGTCAAAGGGAGCACATAAGCAAGTCTAGTACCTGCTAACACTAACCGATAGAATAAATAAAGGGGAGAGTGATCCAACATGGGAAGTGAGATACTCAGCAGACTCATAGAATGGCAGATGTCCTAAATAGCACTCTGGCCTCAGAATCAGCCCTAAAGGCACTCGGATCTGGCTGAAAAGCCCATGAGAGTATTTCAGGCATGGAAAGCCAAGACACTCTGGCAAAAGATCTCTGTGAGTGAGATCTCAGTGGAAAGAACAGGTCTTCAAAGAAGGAGGTACCTTTCTCTGAAGGGAGGAGAGAACCTCCACTTTGACTATGACCTTGTCGAAACAAGATAAGAATCGGAGAACTCAGAGGGCTTCCATAGCCTTGGAAACTCATGACTGGAGCATAGGGAGATTACTGATGCCATAGACAGGAGTGTCAATTGGTAAAGTCAACAACAGGAGTCACTGTGCACTTACTCCTCATGTAGGATCTCTGTCCTTAATGTGCTGTGCATTGAAATTTAATGCTATAACGAGTACTCAAACAGTATATTTCACTTTGTGTTTCTATGGGGGTGCAAACTGTTGAAATCTTTACTTAATGCATACTAAACTGATCCTCTGTAAAAAAAAAGAAAAAAGAAAAAAAAAAAAAGAAACGATCAACTCCCAACTTGACTCTCACTGGGATTAAACATGACAATAGGTCTGATCTGATTTCATCATCATTAAAAAAAAATCATCTATTATTTTTCACTTTATGTTTCTGTGTGGGAGCAAACTGTTGAAATCCTTACTTAATGTATACTAAGCTGATCTTCTGTATATTAAGATAATCAAAAATGAATCTTGATGTGAATGGAAGGGGAGAGGGAGTGGGAAAGGGGAGGGTTGTGGGTGGGAGGGACGGTATGGGGGGGAAGCCATTGTAATCCATTATTCGTACTTTGGAAACTTATATTCATTAAATAATTAAATTAAAAAAATGAAAAAAAATACATATATCAGTTTTGAAAAGTACATGTTCTCTTTCCCCAGACCTCAATTAACTTTTGTTTGTGAGCAGTTACAAAGGGTATTCCAGGTTAAGGGCCATCCTGGCACAAAGATTGGTGAAAAGTTAATGCTCTGGAGAACCCAGAGAGAGCCCTCTAGGTTTAACTTTGCACTCAGTGGACTCTAAAGAATAGGTTAATTACTTGACTAGCTAGTGTTCTGATAGACAGGAGGTAGCCTGCCAATCTGCCAGCAGATTGCTGCCTAATGAGCAGTTAATGTGTCCTTTGGAACCACACAAAGTGAGCTGAACGTTTCCTTCAGAGAATGCCTTTCATTTTTGATCACCTAATCCATAAAACTGTCACTTGCTCTTTTTAGATTTCTTTTTCATAGCTACTTCTCAGGCATTGCAATTCTTTGAAATACACAAGCAAAACAAAGATTGGAAGGATTTGGGGCACAAGCCAAATGATGAGACGGAAGTGGTGATGGACACAGTGAAGAGGGGTTTGGGACAACAGCAGCCACAAATTTCAGGTGTGGCTGGGCCACAGTAGCTGTGTGTTTTGGGCAGGCTGTCAGCTTCCAAGATGCCCTGTTGGTAACTGTGAACAGCAGCTGCCTTGCTGCCTGTTCCGAGTACCACACACATGGCTGTGTTAGGTGCTTAGCAGAGGAAGTGGCCCCCTAGGGAGTGTTCGATAACTGTTATCTGCAATTATCAAAATAATTGAAAATAAAATAGTCATAGCAGTAGTCAAGCCTCCCAAATATCTACTCACATTCATTTTTATCCTGTGAGTTAATATTCTTTTAAAGAAAGTTGAGTAGAACATTGATTCTTCTCATTGCAACAAGAAACAACTGATGTCCTAATTCCCATTCACCCTCGCTTTGTTCACTTCTCCCCTCTGCTTGTGTCTGTACTCTGTCTTCATTCCCATCTCCAGTGAATCACCTTCCTTGTCCTTTTGTGATCAGAGCTACCAATGAGAGTAAGAACATTTAAGACCTGTCCTTGGACTTAATCAAGGTGCTCCCACAATTTGACCCAAGTAGTCCATGGAACCAAAAGTTTCAAGTGCACATGTAAGTAGATGTTTCTTGACCTCGCCACCTTGCCAAAAAGTGGCTGGCTTGCAGCAAGAAGGTCAATCCACAAGTATCAGAGAAATTCCTGACATTTTTCTCTAGAAATGTTGATTTGCTTTCCACTACTACATCTGCTTGGAAAATGCTGCAAAGGAATTTACCACAGAAAGGGTAGCAAACAAAATATGTTTTAATAACATTTCTACACATTGCTCAAGGCTTCTAAAGTTACAATTATGAGTTCATGCAGTGTTAACAACTGTTTTTCATTTTGTTACTGGTTTAAGAATTTAAATAGGAATTGATAGAATGAGCACATCTAATGCACAACCTAATAGAGATTTATGGTTCCAGAAACAGTCTACACTTCTTCAACCATGGAATGGGGAAAATGGTGACCATATGTTTATGTTTCATTGCTGAGGAAAATTCAGAGATGGTTAGTGATTATTCATGTCAAAATTTTTAAAGCTGTACCTCTTTGGGGGTATTAGCTAACACATTTTGGAAATACCTGCCTGCAGGCTCCCATTCTCCTTCATTGCACCACGCAGGCTTGGGAAACACACAGGCTGAAAAGGTATGTCTGCCCCTCCACCGAAGCGTGCAATGCCCCTCAGTTATTTAATAACCACAATACTACGTCTCCATGAACTAAACCCCGTGAGAAGTGGAACATGAGGATTTGCACAATGACTAAGGAGAGTTCCTAAACCAAACAGTTAATTTCTCCTTAGAGCCTGAGCCACTCCTCCTAATAACTTCATTCATTATTGTTATTTATCTTAGGAAAGCACACCCATTTTTTAGGCATGTCTGTCCAGAACTGTCATTATTTAGGGAGTGGAGAAGTAGAGTCTTTCTGTGAATCAGCACTTCTCTTGGGCTGAAATTACTAGATGTTATGGCTAAGATATGGTTCATTCCCTGGGGATTGATGTGAACTGAAATACAATCCCTATTGTGAGGTATTAACAGGATGGAAATGTAAGCTGACTGTGGTGTTTACAGGAGGGGCCTCTGGAAGGTGATCAGATAGATCATCAGAGTGCCACCCACATGGTTGAATATTGGTGACTTTGTAAGGAAAGAGAAGACAAAAGAGGAAAAGAGACTGAAACACACATGTGCTCTCCCTCGTCTCTTGCCCAGTGATACCCTACACTTCCTCAAGACTATGCCAGCAATAAAGTTCTCATCAGATGTGGCCATTCAACCTTGGACCAGAGAGTGGGCCAAAATAAACCTTTCTAGTCACAAATATGGGGGCTTCCATGCCTAGCTTCTCAATTAGATATACACAGAATTAACCCAGGAAAAGTGAGGATAGTACTGTTGGATAACCAGTTACAGCAATAGAGGCATATCATGCTGGGAAACAGAGCAAAGTAATTTAGAGCCAAATGATAACCCTGCATCAGCCATCATCATATATGAAAGAATGCTTGCCAGGAGACTTGGCTTAGGGTCAGATGGTTGATCCCGTACACTATACAGAAGTCTCTAGCACATGTACATGGTCACTTTCCTGTAGACTTGCTCCCTCATTAGGAAGTCCAGCTGAGACTTGGACACCTCTAATTATTTGGCAAGCCTTCCTTAAAGCCAAATCTAACTTCTTGTAATTCTTATAATCAATCTTTGTTCAGCACTCTGAAATATGATGCTCATCATGATAGTTCTTCAAATATTATTTTTAAGTACTAAGTTTCTAAACTTCATTTACCTCCCTCATCATTCATTCAAAGAATTGATTCAGTCTAGTTTTTATGCCAGATTCTGTCACATATTTTTAATACATTTCTAAGACAATCTTAAAATGCACAGTACCTAGGAGTTCCCACTAGTCAGTCAAGCAATGGTAGCTAAACAGCTTCCAGAGACACCTGCAGATATAGATGAAGAGCACAATGATACCTCATTACTCAAAATCAATAGAGAATTCATTCTGCTTCAAAGGGTAGAGGGAATAAAAGACAAAATTTATGTGAGCTAATTCTCAAGCTGAAATAAAAGTTACCTCTTTTTACTCTTTTGCTTTAAATTTGCAAAAAAAAAAAAGTCACCAAATCTCTGAAAATATCTTCCCATTTATATCTATTATGATATAACAGGATGAAACATAGAATCAAAGAACTCAAAAGCAAGGTTAGTGGCTACACTGAATCTTCTACTGTATCAGACCATGGAAAACTGATAATGCTACATTTTTCATAAAGTCAGACTTTATGCCTTCAAACATTGCAAGGGACTGAATGTGGCCTGTGAGAGGTAATAAAGTAAACAGGGAGGAGCCCTCATGAATGGGATTAGCTCCCTTCTAAGAGGTGAGCACACTAGCTATCTTCCCACCATGGCCATGTGAGGACACGAGAGGCTGGCAATCCACCCCTGGAAGAGGGTCTTCACCAGAACCTGACCACGCAAAACCCTGATCTCAGACTTCTGCCCTACAGAACTTGGAGAAACAAATGTCTATAATTTACAAGCCATCCAGTTTCTGCTACTGTGTTATAACAGTTCAAAATAACTAGGACCAGCATGGAGGAGTATTCCCCTTCATTTAACACCATGGCAGTTAGATATAATGGCGACAGGGGACCTGGATCCTCCAAGCACAGTCCCTCATTTCCTATAGGTCGTGGTCTAAATGCTAGCTTTTCAGTAAAGACCATGGTTACTACTCAATTAAAATTCCAGTGCCCTTTTCTTCCCACATTCCCAATTCCCATAATCTGCCAATTTCCATTATTCAGAGGCCTTAGCCTCTTGTAATGTACCATACGGTTTATGGAATTATTATGTTTGAGTATGTGTGTTAACTGTCCCAATTCCCCTCCATCCTCACACATACCCACACACACAAACACAGAGCGGAATATGCAAAAGACAGAAACTTTATCTGCCTGCTAAATTATCCTAGGAACCTAGGAGACCCTGGGCCACAGTAGAAGTAAAACGTAAACATATGGTCACTGAATGAATGCTTAGAGTTGCTCTCGACTCAACCCATACCCACTGTATGACTCCGGGAAAATTGTCAAACGCTCTAGTCCTGTGTCTCCTAACAGACAAAACAGGAACACCTGAGTACCTGCTCCATGGGATTACTGTGAGGATGAAGTGAGCTGGAGTACGTCGAGTGCTCAGAATCACCCCTGAACATACATACTTGCACCAAACCTTAACTGTCATTATTTCAAAGCATGTTTTCCAAGGTGGTGATGGATTTGCCATGATTAATGCTCTAGGGTGACTGGCTTGCCTCCTATCCAACAACAGAGATCTGAGATGGTGAAAGGAACCCACAGCCCTTGGTAGAGCAGAGAGCTACCAAGGGTCAAATCCCATTGCTATAGGCTCATCAGCTCCAATTCAACACTATCCAGGGCTTTGCAAAAGAGCTGTTAACAGAGTAAGTGCTACTGCCTCTGACCTGCTGGAGTAGAATAAACATGACACTGAAACCACTGAGTTAGTGACTGTGAGGCTGGGAAACCTTAAAAGGCAGGGAAAACAGCACCTCGCTTCCTACTTGAACTGGGATTTGTTTATTTGGCTTAACTGGAGTCAGAGCTAATGGTTCTAATGGCTTTGAATCATGCAACTCATTCTCCAGATTTCTATGCATGAGCTGTAACTTATACTTTATGAAAAAAGATAAAGAGAGAAAGAATAGCCCTCCATAAAAGAATTTACCAGAACATACTAATCATTTAGACATTCGCTTATGTTTCTAAAAAGCTAAAGATCAAGAATCCAAGTCAGTCTAAAGACAGGGAGTAGCAGGATTGCAAATTAGGTCATTAATCTGAATCTTTAGTAGGATTTAGGAAAACAAAACACTTTGGAAACACCCATTAGGGATGTTTCGAGAAAAGCAAGGATTTAAGGACTGAATGAGTTAGGAAGGAAGGTGAGAATGAATGAGGAATATAGAGACCACAGAGAAAAAGAAATGACATAGGGGGAGGGGCACATACTGATTTCTTAGCTTTACAGTCTTAGGTTCCTATAGGTTACAACATGTCTCCCCAAGGCTAACCTCTGCTAAGCTGCCCATTATGGCATGAAATGAATGATGACACACTCAGGGAACAGATAATGGCAATGCCCCCAAGGAATTTCTCTCCTTAGAGAAAGAAGAGCCCAAGAGTTGACACTAGGTATAAGTCTCCACCCTCACAACTTGATGCTCTTGCACTCCACACAAGAACCTCCAAGAAGTTTGAACGTGCATGTGTAAATGATCAAAGAACTGGAGAGTCTCAGTTTCTGACAAGCTCCCAGGTAATGCTGATACCACTGGTCCTTGGGTTACACTGATTACACTTGGAAGACTTTGTGCCCTTGCACCTGCTAGGGCAATATTCCTGAACAATTTTTTTTCAATAAGAAAGATAATTTTCCAAGAGCAGGAAAATGTGAACTTGCCAATAAATTACTGACACTTTACAAGTCCTAATGATTCAACAATTCTGCCACATTCAAGAAGCATGTGCATGGTGGTATCAAATGCCATTAATACATATGCTATACATATGTTACAGATGTTCAAAGTATACACAAACACCAGTGTTTTATATGTGTACTCTATTAATACACATTCATTGATAATTTCCTATCAAAGTTTTATAAATATATTATACTTCATTGCACTAAATTATACAATGGTTTTAATTTCCAGTCTCTTTTGACAAAGGGTATACTATGTCTAGGAGATATTTTTCACTTCTTTTGAAATTTGGCATTTTAGGCAAGAAACAAGGCACTAGAGCAGCAAATTCCAACCAGATCATTTGCACAGACTTTACCAGGCAATAGCACAGCATAAAGTTGACCATACATAATTGTAAAACATAATCCTACTTAGGAGGGGCTATAGCATAACTGAGGGTAGGTATGAAGGGGGTAGGGGTCCTAATAATTCTCTTCCTCTAGTCTTTCCCTTGCCTATCACAGAGAAATCTAGATGCATGTGAGAAGAGTTGATGAAAACTAACCACAGTGTTCCCCTCCAGCCAAAACTCACAGTTTCCTCCCCAAACTTCCTATTGGTTCCCTTGAATCAGCTGAGTACAAGAGGTTTTGTCTATAAAAAGTCCACAGTGTATCTAAATCTGATCCCAGTAAAATCTGACTTCAGCTGAAGTGAAAATGCAGAGGTAGCATTTACGGACAACAGCTGGAGAACATTAGTTCCCTGTCTCTCCTTTTCTCTCCCAAGGGTTGAAAATTCTGCTGTTCAGACAGGAAGTCGTCATATACCACACACTGTACAATGGGAGAATGCTGGGCTATCAGAGGAGTTGCAGACTGGAAGGACTGAGTGGGGTGTTCAGAGGTACAGCAGAGTCCCTGGGCTCCCCTTCACCCCAACAGTGTTCAGGGAGCAGACTGCATGCACACCCAGAGTTGACAAGGACATAGTACAATCATTGAAAGCTTTTTAATGATTCAGGGTAAGAAGGCTGAATCTTTCATCTTTCCACACATTTTAGAAACATTAACTCTAAGACATTTTGGGGAGTGGCCAAGATTCTCCAATAATCTTTTTTGGCATACTTTCATATTTTCTATCTAAAATGACAACCTTTAACTTCTTTTTAAAAAATGAATAGTAAAAAAAAAAAAAAAAGTCCTCACACAACTGCCCAGGATGGATGGATGGATACACAGACAGATAGCACCCAAAAATTTCTGCAAAAAAGACTTAAAAGACATGCTTATGTTGGTGCAAAAAAACTGAAATACAGTTTTTTCATGAACTTTTGGAAGGCCCATCAGTGTTTATATATGCTTCTGGAAAGTGAGTGACGAAGAATATGTATGTATGTGTGTACACACACACACATGGAATTCAAAACATGATGATCTGGAAAAGAATGACTTAAACAAAAGTTTCATGTGGACATGGTTTTTTAGGGTCGGTTTCTGCTGTAATTCCACAAAGCCGCTGAGAAACGAACAGGATAAACACGGGGAGAGACACCCACACTCTGTGACTGCAGCTCAAAGTTTGCAACAGGGTGATGGGAGGCTCCTCACCTCCAGAGGCTCAGCAGTGACTCTGCAAGCCCGGCCCCTCCTGCAGGAGCGCCTGTCCGCTGGGGCCGGCTGCAAAGCTGACCGCGTCGCCTCAGCTCCCCTCCAGCCAAGCTCACCAGATACAAACCTCGCTGACTGCTGAACTGCATATCAAGGGCATGCAGTGAATCAATTGGGTTACAACCCTAGGGTTCTATGCACAGAGGGGGAGGAGGGACGAGGGAGAAGCCAACCCACACATCCATCATCCTTTGAGGAGTAGGTGGAGTTTCAAGTTTCCCCAACTTCCAAGTTCCCACTTGACAGGCAATATTTCTGGGCAATGTCCAGCCCCACGTAACAGATGGTCCTTTGCCCATCTTGAGCCCGAGAGAGCCCAGACAAAAGCGCGCAGCCTCGCGGGACCCAAGGGTGGTTAGTTTCACGAAGCTGTCAGACCAAGGGCAGTTAGCAAAGAATGCAAGCTTCACTTCTCCTCCCAGAAGTGTTTCCTGCTACAGGAAAGTAAGTCCAGGGGGCTGGAGCACAAAGGCCTGGGAAACTTTTCACTGCGTTATTTTTCCAAAACGTCTTCTTGCCATCTGCCAAACCATCATCCTAAACCCGAGGCGCCCAGAGAAGCAAAGTTGAGGCACATGTGTTCTCAACTGCGATGCAACTTGGACCATCCCAAACACAACCTGGGAAGTTGCTTAAAGACGCCCCGGGGTGGGGCAAGCGTCCTCAGGGTGCCTGACCCACTCCTCGGTCATCAGTGCCAAGGGGGAAGGTGATGGGCCACACGGGGTGCCAAACAGGGGCGCGCCGCGGCAGCGCGCCTGAACCCCCTTCCCAGCCGCGAGGTCGAAAGGAAGGGGAGGGGGCTGGGGAGGGACACGATCCCAGTGGGTGAGGACGAGCGGCCCACTCACCCTCACTGCCGTACTGTTTGCCATTGTTCGCGCCCATCCTGTCGCCGTCATGCCCGCCGTCTCCCTGGACACTGCATAGCTGGGGCGCACCGCCTGCGCGCTCGGCCACTGGAAAGCCTGCCGGACGGGACCGTTAGCTGCGCATACCCCTTGGCTCCGAGGCCGATCTCGGCCAGGGGCGGCCCCTGCGCCCCGGTGGGAGGCGGTGCTCCGTCCCCTCCTGGCACCCCTGAGTGCTCCGGGCGGGGCCCCGGGTGGCTGCCGCTCAGAATCCGCGTTCGGGGCCGGCGGGCGCAGCGCCACGGAGAGCCCGCGCCCGGGGGCCGCCCAGAGGCTCGCCGCGCCGCCGCCGCCGGGTCCCCATCCGCCCGCCCCGACTCCCCGCGGTGGGCGCAGAGCCGCGCGGGCGCGCGGGCGCCCGGGCTCCGGGACTCGGCCGCCTCCCTCCGGCGTCCCTGTGCGCCCGCGGCTTCCCCGGGGAGGGCGCGGCGGCCACTTGTTGCGGGTGCCCGGAGCGAGTGGAGACTGGCGGCCCGGCGCGGCTCGCCCGCGGGCCGGACTTTTGTTAGCGCCAGGCGCCTCCTCTCGCCGCCCAGCGTCAATCACAGCTGGAGCCCCGGGGAGGAAGGCCGGCCCGGAGACGCGCGGCCTTTTAAAGGGGCAGCGCGCCTTTTCCGGGCTCCAGCTCCGCGCCCCAGGCTCGGCGTCGGCTCTGCGCGCCACCCGCGAGCCTTGGAGACCGGAATGAGTCGCTGGCTCCGGCTTGCTATTGTTCTTTACAGGCCAGGTCCGGAGCTGTAGGATGAGCCACCAGGAGTCATTCGAATTCCCTGGGGCTTGTCTGCCAAGGTGGCCTGGTTTGGGTGTGTGGGCATTGGAAAGAGGCAAGCGTCGGTGTCCGCTTCTGTCGGTTTTCCGGTATCCACGCGGACAGTCTTCGGGGGCTCCCCACGTGTGGGAGCTGAGGCGGGGAAGGGAGGAGAGAAGGAGGGGAAACTTGAAGCGAACTTAGCTGGGAGCCCGGTCCCCGAAGAGCCAAAAGCAGTCCCCGCCCCGCGAGGGAGGCTTCCGTGCTCAAAACTTCCAGAGCTCTGGAGCCAGGAAATGGGCTTCTTTCCCCCTTGCTGTGGGTGATACCCTTTGTTCAATACAGCACCAGTTCTTTGGGGGCATTTATGTGGCCTTAAAACACCCTGTGGTGCTCCCTCCACGAAACAAAAACAAAAAGCCAGCAATTAATTAATTAAAGGAATTATTTTTAATGTCCATTCCTTTTTCAGCAAATACCTAGAATTCTGCACCAGTGCATCCTTGAAAAGTTCAGGGCACTCACAGGGCACAATTCTTTGTAGGGAGACAAGCTCAGCAGTTTCTTTTAATAAGGGTTAGATGTTGCAAATTAAAATTACACAATGATGCATATGTTAGTGTATGTATCGCCATATATGTGTGTGAGAGTACATGCATGTGATAGTTGAATGGAGAATCAAGAACCTTATAATTGCATATTTATTTAAGATTTATTTTATTTATTTGACAGGTAGAGTTACAGAGAGAGGTAGAGACACTGAAAGAGAGAGATCTTCCATCTGCTGGTTCGCTCTCCTGAGCTGACCTGAATCCAGGAGCCAGGAGCTGCTTCTGGGGCTCCCAGGTTGGTGCAGGGGCCCAAGCACTTGGGCCATCCTCTGCTGCTTTCCCAGGTGCATTAGCAGGGAGCTGGATCAGAAGTGGGGCAGCTGAGGCTCAAACTGGCACCCATATGGGATGCGGGCACTGCAGTCCCAGGCTTTAACCTGTGGTGCCACAGCGCCGGCCCCAAGTTCATATTTCTTTTTCTTTTTTTATTTTGACAGGCAAAGTGGACAGTGAGAGAGAGACAGAGAGAAAGTTCTTCCTTTTGCCATTGGTTCACCCTCCAATGGCTGCAGCGGCCAGCATGCTGCAGCCGCTGTACTGCGCTGATCCGAAGCTAGAAGCCAGGTGCTTCTCCTGGTCTCCCATGCAGGTGCAGGGTCCAAGCACTTGGGCCATCCTCCACTGCACTCCCGGGCCACAGCAGAGAGCTGGCCTGGAAGAGGGGCAACCGGGACAGAACCCGGCACCCCAACCGGGACTAGAATCCGGTGTGCCGGCGCCGGAGGCGGACAATTAGCCTAGTGAGCCGCGGCGCCGGCCCCAAGTTCATATTTCTTAAAAGACTTGTGACCACATGCAGAAATTGTTAGTAATTGGATTTTCTATAAATTATATTTTGGTAATTTCCTTTAATATACTGAAATTTGGGTTCTTAACAAGCAAAGACAGCTTTTCAAAAGTTAAAAATCCAAGGACTGTGTTGTGCCACAGGGGTTAAGCCCCTAATTATGACACTGGTATCTCATATCAGAGTGCCTTGCGGAATCCCAGCTGCTCTGTTTCTTATCCAGCTCGCCCTGTAAATGTGTCTAGGAAGGCAGAAGATGGTCCAGATACTTGGGTGCCTGTAGCCCATGTGGGAAACCAGGATGGAGTTCAGGTTTAAGCCTGGCCCAGACATGGCTTTTAGGACCATCTAGGGAGTGAAACAGAAAATGGAAGATCTCGTTCTGTGTCTTTCCTTCAGTGTGTCACTCAGCCTTTCGAATAAATATATAAAAGTAAAAAAAAATCTAGATTTGCTGTGCAGGAAATACTGTGTATTAAAAGAAAAATAATTCATTCATTCATTTTTAAGGATGGGGTGAATTTTGCATTGTAATGATAACATTTGTGCTCTTCCAGCCCAAGGAGATGTAAGATTATATCTTATATATTATTACACTGCCTATACAACAGCATGTGCTTCTCAAATGTCTCCTAAATTATATTCAAACTTGTAACATGGGCATTAAATAAGATAAACATATCACAGATATGGAAGAGTAAATGATTTTCAAATAATCCACCTGAAGGTATAAACCCAGCATAGAAAGGAATCGACATCTGCGTTATCCACACAAAGTAGGTTTCTGCTCTCTTGGTCCTTGTGATTTTTTTTTTTTTTTTTTTTTTTTGTCACCATTTAGGAGACTACCCTGGACCTCATAAATTTGGAGAGTTCCTTGAAGAAAAACCAGCCATAGGTGGGGGAGCCAAGGAGACGTGTCTTCCTGTTTGACACAAAGAGTTCAGGGTTTGCTTTATTCTATACTAATACCATGCTTCATGCTGCTCTCAGTCTCTCTTTTGAAGTTTGCAATCAGGGGGCTGCCAGGATAAGCAACTGGGGCTCAGAGAGTTGAAACATCTAGAGTCACCCAAGAAGTAAGCCCCAGTTCCATTCAGATCCCCTGCAGCTTCCCTTAGACCTGACCTGGATTCCACTGGGAGTTAACTCCTCCCTTTTCAGCTGTCACCTTTCAGAGTCTTTGATATCCAGGTAAAG
The DNA here is from genome assembly GCF_964237555.1 of Oryctolagus cuniculus. NCBI lineage: Eukaryota > Metazoa > Chordata > Mammalia > Lagomorpha > Leporidae > Oryctolagus > Oryctolagus cuniculus. Next base: position 44,572,429 of record NC_091445.1, on the reverse strand, counting down.
CTCATACTGGAAAGTAAATTACAACCATCTGTGATTATCTCCTTTGAAATCAAAGTCCTCAATATTTTTAAGAATCTATTGCTTATCATGAAGGAGACTGACAATCCACTTTACAAAATTCCAGTTAAAACAAAATAGAAAAACAAAAAAAAATAGAAAAAAAAACACAATTTTTTATTATCCCTCTGATTATGGAAATCGAAGTAAATGCATGTTGGCCTAATCACAGTGCAAGTTTGAATAAAAACACAGCTCAGCAAAAAGGAAGAAATGCATGATTCCTGATAACAATAAAGGTATATTCACATTTGTGTCTATTTTCATTTTTAAAGTATAGACTTTATACAAATATACAGTTTTAACCCCAAATTCCAATCTTTATACAACCTCCAAGCCTAAGCCTTCAAGTTTCTTTTTGTAATATTTATTTTATTTATTTGAAAGGCAGAGTGACAGAGAAAGGAGAGACAGAGAGAGAAAGAGATCTTCCATCTGTGTCTTCACTTCCCAAATGGCTGCAAAAGTCAGGATGGGGCCTAACTGAAGCCAGGAACCTGGAATTCCAGCCTGGTCTCCCACATAGGGGGCAGGGACCACAACACCTGTCCCTAAACCCTTAACTTCTAATATAGATTTGCAACCTCCTGAAGACAGGATTGGGTGTTTTTCACCAATGTGTTCCTAATGTCTGGAGCACAAAGCAGTCATTCAATGAATGAATACATGCAGAATGAAAGAATGTCGAACAAAGAGATGAAATTATCTGATGAGTGTTTCTCTTTTTTGTCTCTGCCTTTTTAAGAGACCATAGTCACTGAAAAGACTTTTTTTTTAAAGCCAACATTCTAAGTTACCTAACAGCTGAGTTAAGTATGTGGTATGTTGTGGCCTGTGGCCGGCACCATGGTGCAATAAGTTAATACTCTGCCTGTGGCGCAGGCATCCCTTATGGGTACAGATTCTAGTCCCTGCTGATCCAGCTCTCTGTTATGGCCCAAGTCCTTGGGCTCCTACACCCATATGGGAAACCCGGAAGAAGCTTCAGATTGGCCCAGCTCTGGCCATCATGGCCATTTGGGGAGTGAACCAGTGGATGGAAGACCTCTCTCTCTATCCTCCTCTCTCCTTCTCTGTAAATCCATATTTCAAAATTAATTAATTAATTAAAAAAAAGAATGTAGTATGTATCTGCTGTTTTTCTTTACACAATACTTTTCACTCTTTGTTCTGGTAACACCAGGTCCTGTCCTTCGAGAAACTCTTTTATCCAAATTACAACTCTGCCTTCCTGTGAAAGCTTTATTGCCATAATGGTGGTAAACTTCCTAGATAAGCAGGGGCCCAGGGTCTGGTTGACTCATAGATCACCCACTCCCACCTGGCGGTAAGGACACAAGAGACTGCCCTCCCCCCAACTCCCCAGCTGTGGGCTGTGAAAGGAGAAGTAGATGAGATTTAGGATTTCCACCAACACCCCATGGTAACAGGGCCATCCCCACACATGGTCTTTGGAGACCCTGTCGAGAAGCAAGCTCTCACAGTGAGCACCTACACCAGGAGGAGCACCCCGAACTCAGCTGAGAACTGAGATCCAGCAAAAAACCAAAAACGTATTCTACTTCCTTCTGACTGCTTCCCCTACCTGAGCAGCATCAGAAAAAGACAAGACAGATGCTTTAAGTAAAACCAAGAACCTCATAACACGGTATGAAAATGTCCAGGTTTCTTCCTGGTTCATTTTACCAAGAACCAGGACGATATCAAACTACATAATAAAAAAGATAAATGCCAATACCATGATAACAGAAATGCTAAAATAACCTAGCAAAAGATGTTATACTGGTCATGAAAAATACTTCAGTGAGCAACTGCAAACACACACATAGCAATTAAGACACAGAAAGCAGAGAAATCTACGATATGAAGAAGAATCAAGTGGGAATTTTAGAACTAAAAAATATAACTGAAATAAAAAGTTCAGTGCATGGGTTGAACAGCAGAATGGAATAGAAAAAGGAAAGCACCATGGAATTAGGAGATAGAATAATAGACACCAGGGAACTTCAAAAAGGTGCATGGAAAATAGAATTAAAGCATAAATTTATTTTGGTGCAAAATATTTTTGAAACCCATGCATAGTTGTTTTTTTTTTCTTTGCAGTACATATTTCCATAAACTTTTTGAAAGCCCTTTGTATTATCCAATATAAACAGGGGAAAATAGACTGAAAACAGCTGAACAGAGCCTCAGAGACATATGGGACTATAAATATCTACAATAAAAGACCATTTGTGGCCATTTGGGAAGTGAATCAGCCTTTGGAAGATCTCTCTCTCTCTCCTCCTCCTCCTCCTCCTCCCTCCTTCCCTCCCTCCATCTCTCCCTCCCTTCCTCTCTCCCTCCCTCACTCTTGCTCTCTAATTCTGCCTTTCAAGTAAATAAATCCATTAAAAAAAAGCAAGAAGGAAGGAAGGAAGAAGGAAGGAAGGAAGGAAGGAAGGGAAGAAGGACCATTTGTATCATCAAAATTCCAGAAGGAGAAAGAAGAAACAGCACTTAGGAAATAATGGCTACCATGTCCCAAATCTTTGAAACAACAAAATTGTAGACAGGGGGGAATAGATTTCCAATTATGGTTACTGAGGGATCAGGGAGCTCTGGGGAAGTAGATAACGGTTATAAATGGATGACAAGACCTTGGAGGTCATGGAAATGTTCTGCATCTTGGCTTTATCAATATCAATGACTTGATGTTGCAGTACAGTTTTGCAAGATGTTAACACTGGAAAAATAAGAAAAGGGTAAATGGGATCCATCTGCTTTCTTTCATACAAGTTCATATGAAACTGCAGTGATCTCAGAAAAGGAAGATCAATTTGAAAAAAGAGACCTTTTTTCTCACCATTAGAACTATGTCTATATATTCATCCTGAACTATCATCTATAGTACCTCATTTCTTTTGCCATGTGGGGACTTTACAAAAGTTCAGGGAAATGGAGTTAAAAGATAAGTTTATTTTGGTACAAAAAATATTGACATCTGTGCATAGTGTTTTTTCACAGTGCACTTTTTTGTGAATTTTTTTAGATTTTTATTTATTTATTTGTTTGAGAGGTAGAGTTACAGACAGTGAGAGGGAGAGACAGAGAATAAGGTCTTCCATCCACTGGTTCACTTCCCAGTTGGCCGCAACGGCTGGAGCTGCACCGATCCAAAGCCAGGAACCAGGAGCTTCTTCCAGGTCTCCCACGTGGGTGCAGGGGCCCAAGGACCAGGGCCATCTTCCACTGCTTTCCCAGTCCACAGCAGAGTGCTGGATGGGAAGAGGAGCAGCCGGTTCTAGAACTGGCGCCCATAGGGGATGCCGGCGCCGCAGGTGGAACATTAACCTACTGCACCACAGCACCAGCCCCTGTGAACTTTTTAAGACCTCCGGCCCATTCAACTTGGAGATCAAGTCTTGATGGTAACAGATTTCATAGTGTTAATCCAATTTATGTCTGCATCTATTCAACATTGAGTGATTTAAGCAAATAATCTAAAATGTTACATTCTGCTTGAAACATAAATTATGAGAATTAAGACTTCATTTATCAAAAGAACTGACCAATTGCTAAATAACATATTAACCTTGCCTTTTGTGAACCTGATTTGAACCAGGAAAATATCAAGGTAGGAAAACCTAAGCTCTAATTGATTCTCACATTTCATTTCTATTTTTCAATGACTAACTCAGTAGTGTTTTGGTACTTTCATGTCAACTCTCCGAGTAGTAGGAATAAGGTCATTTCCAGTAGTATTCATTGCTTTGTTTTGTTTTGTTTAGAATATTGAAATCAAAGATCAGTCTGATTCTAACACCTTCCTTAGGACACCTGTTTTCTCTGGAGGTGGATACATTGAAGTTCAGGTTAATTTTCTGTACTTGGCGCTTATGATAGACAGCCTGTCAGAGCTGCCTTAATGAGGCTGTAATCCCAGCAGCCAGTGAGTATGCCTGCTCCGTTCATTTGGTTCTTTGGCTGCCAGGCATGCAAAGGAGCACATCATTAACCATGGGCCTCCTTGGGAATACTGTAGACAAAATAAACTCTCCCTTGAAACCCGTTTTGGGAAGCATTCAAAGCTGGAATCCCAGACTTTAAAAAAATTACTAGAAATGATCATAAGAAATGTTAGTTTGTAAAAGGAACAGATGAAACAAACAGTTGTAAGATATGAGTCTTGGCTTTTGTTTACATGTATTTTGAATTTTTCCCCCTTGATTACCCTGATTGCCTTCAAAAATCTGAATTACCTCCTTATTTTTCATTATTTATATCTTTATTTCTTATAATTAATTGATTTATTATATCAGAGTTCAGCTTTCCATATTTTGTTACTATATTTGTGGCAGAAAATGGCAACTCAATTCCAGAGTGAAGTTAACATATTTATTCTCTAAAAGAAATATTGTTTTATAATGAGTATAGAAGAATTATCAAAATATAACACATTCTTAACAAAGCAAGTGTTTCTTTCAGACAGAAATGATTATCCCCACCACCACCATCACCAAATTCTGGGTAACTTGTCATTCAATTAATCCCCATAACAGCTGGCACAGTCCATTGCCTGACCTCCAGAACATACATTCTTCTCTTCCCTCTTGCTTTACTCTTCTCCAGATCAAAAGTTAAATACTTATTTTCTCAGTGTAACTGGTAGTTAGAATGGCCAAAAAAGTGTAAGCAAAACTCAGTGGGGGCACCTGGAATAGATTTTGCTGTTGAAATAAAACTCAGAGATGGCTCTGCCACAATTTCTTCTTTTTCTTCTTACTTTCAAACTCAGTGTTTCTTGAAACTACGTTTTCTATCTTGTGAATGCAAGGAAATAGCCAAAAAAATTGTAAAGATGATGAATGAGATCCCTGAAACAGCATCAGCAGCCTCCCTCCTACTTCCAAACTCCTTTCACAAGAAGGGGAAAACTTATATTTATGGCACTGTCCATTGGGTTTTCCATCACATCAAGCCAATTGTATACTTAAAAGAGTTGGCAATTTTGTTCAGTTAAAAAGGGGGAAAAAAGATAATAGTATCTCCATTCATAACAAACTATTTTAAAATACATTGATGCTTAAAGTGGGACGTTTTTAATTATGTAGGAAATATAATTACACAAAACACAAATTTTGGGGGCCAGCATTGTGGTGTAGCAGGTCGAGCCACTGGCTGTGGGGCTGGCATCCCATATGGGCACTGATTTGAGACTCCGCTGCTCTACTTCCAATTCAGCTCCCTGCTAATGTGCCTGGGAATGTAGCAGAAGGTGCTAGCAGAAAGTGCTAGAGCCTCTGAACCCACGTGGGAGACCCAGCAGAAGCTCTGAGCTCTTGATTATGGCCTAGCACAGCCCCTGCCATTGTGGCCATTTAGGGAGTGAATTAACAGATGGAAGATCACTCTCCCTTCTCCCTAACTCTGCCTTTAAAAAATTGAAAATAAATCTTAAAAAAAAAAAAAACGTGAATTTTCCACAACATTGGCTCCTTAAAATTTCACTCTATTTCCTTTCCATCACATCTCAATATACTTATACTGTGGTATATATGAATAGCACACATTTACTCTGCACAAAAAATAATATTTTCAATGTCTTTATCAAGACCTGGTCTGTGTTTAAAGCCAAAAATCTTATGTCATATAGGAAAGATTTAAAATAACATAAGGAATAAAACAACACACTTTCCTTTTTAACTATGGATAGTATAAAACTTTCCTGGAATTTGGTATAACTTTCTTGAAAAAGTAAGCTTTAATAGAGTTTAAAGTTTGTTTTAAGTGGAAATGTGTGCATTCGTTTTCTGGTAACAATAAATTAATTTCCTGACATAAGCAGTTTTCACATACGTGTCACCTTTCCCTGATGGACCCGAAGGACTTTACAGTATTGGACTGACTACTCCCGTTTTCAGCTGTTAATGGACACCTAGGGTGTGATTGGAAAAGGCTTTGTGACTTCAGCCTTGTCGTCTTGAGGGCCATGAAAACTAAGACAAGAGTCAATGGTTCTAACTGGGAGCTGCAGCCCAGCTGCACTACATCAGGATGGTCTAGCCCATATATCAGAATGCATTCATCTGCTTGCCACTACTCCAAACACTAAAGGCACAGCAGTGCAAAAGGTCGGCACAGCTCCTGCTCCCGTGGAGCAAGGGAAAGGCAAACACTAAGGATGGTCACATGTGGATAAAATAATTCCAGATAATGAGCAATGCCACACAGAAAGTGAACAAGATAATGATGTATGGGAGGTAATCACTGCAGCAGTGTCTGCTTTAGCTTGAGTGTCCAGAGAATGCATTTTTGTAGATGGAGCATTTGAGCTGAAACTTGAACAGTGATAAGGATATAGCTATGTAGAAATTTGGGGGAGAGAATATTCCAGATAGAAGAAACAGCACATACAAAATCCCTAAGACTAGAGTGAGTTTGGCACATTCCAAGTCCAGAAAGGGAGCCAGTGTATCCTTCAGCTATTTCCTGTGTGTTCTGCTCATATGGGTCTGCAGGTTAGCTGGAGTCACTTTAACTCAAGCTTGTGGGTGAGCAGCATCTGGTGTTGGATTCTGATACAGTTCAAGCCCTTCTGGAACCCAGGCAGAAGAGACTGAGCCTAAGCACATCGTGGCTGCTCACAGAACTGAGAGAGACCCTGCCAAGCCTTGCAAGTGCATTCAAAACCTCTACTAGCACCCAAAGCAAAAGAAAGCCTCATGGCCAAGTCCAAATCCAAAGCAGGAGGGAGACGCCTGGTGCATTTTTATGAATTGCAAGGTCACATGACAGAAGGAGGTGCTGGAGAATTAGGAAACCACCCCTCTACAGCCAGTATGATCAGAATGTTGCAAATAAATGGAAACTATGTGGTTTATGTAAAAAGGAGGAAAATGTAGATTACCTAGGATTTTATGAGCCTGATAATCATTCTGGATTTTATTTTAATTATAATAAAAAGCAGGAATATTGTAAGTAGACAAGTTATTCGATCTGACCTGTGGGTGGTTTTTTTTTTTTAATTTTGGTTAATTACTTTATTTGAGAAGTAGACAGAGGGGAAGGTGGGGGCGGGGGGGGGGCTGCTGCCCCACTGATTTCACTCCCCAGATGCTGACAATAGCCTGGGCTAAGTTGAAACCAAAGCTGGGAGCAGAGAGTACAAACCATGTCTCCCATATGGATGGAAGGAAGCCAATTGCTGTGCCATTGCCATTGCCCCTGAGGGTCAGCATTATCAGGAAGCTGGAGTCAGGACCAGAGCTGGGAATCAGATGCAGGTGCTCCAGTGTGGGACTCTGGAGTACCTTCCCAGCATCAGCCACTAGGTCAAACACTCTCCTTTCCCCTCACTGGGATGTTACAAAGATCAACAAAGCTTTGGTGTGGACAACTGACAAACTCCTGGAAGCCTGAAGACATGTTCAGAAGTCCCTGCCCTAGAAAAGCTGACTGCAATTTTACTTCAATCAACACAGTAAGAACAGAGAAGGTTTTTTTTGTTTTTTTTTTGTTTTTTTTTTTTTTTTACAGGCAGAGTGGACAGTGAGAAGAAAGGTCTTCTTTTGCCATTGGTTCACCCTCCAACGGCCGCCGCGGCCGGCACACCACGCTGATCTGATGGCAGGAGCCAGGTACTTATCCTGGTCTCTCCATTGCACTCCCTGGCCACAGTAGAGAGCTGGCCTGGAAGAGGGGCAACCGGGACAGAATCCGGCGCCCTGACCGGGACTAGAACCCGGTGTGCCGGTGCCGCAAGGCGGAGGATTAGCCTAGTGAACTGCGGCACCGGCCCAGAAGAAAGTTTTAAAAAAAGATGTGTTTGGGGGGTATAGCCAGCAAAACATACCGATTGTGTCTTATGAAAAAGAAGCAAAATAAAAAATGATATCCAGATTTTTGCTTGACAAGAAGGTGGAGAGTAGTTAGGGAAGATGGGGGAGAAACACTTTACAGCTGTCTGTCTTGGGGGGTTTTGGTACCTAGGACTCTGTTTTAGACCTATAAACATGAGAAAGCAGCTAGACACACCCAAATGGAGATATTTAGTCAGCAGTTGAGTTAATGAGTCAGCTATCAGGGAGAAAACATAGATTGATTTGGGATTCTTAAGCATGTATAAAGTGTTTAATGTCATGGAATCAGTGGAGGGGAATCAAGGGGGGAAATGTAGATAATGTAACCGACAACAGAGATTGAGAAGGAGTGGTGACCAAAGAGGAACAAAAATAAGAAGACTCTGGTGTTAGGAAAGCTGGGGGAAAAGGACTTCAGGAAGGAGGAAGGAGCCCAGTATGTCTGAGGCTGCTCGCTGTTTAAATTCGATAAGTAGATTGTGGGTTTGGCAGGGGGAATTAATTGTGAGCTTGTAGGGAACTCTTAGTAAGCCATTTTGGTGGTGTGGCATGTATAACAAAGACTAAGAAAAAGGACTGCTTGGTTCGCCTCTTTGGATGGGCTCTGTCGGGTGGTTTGTACGTACTAAAGGGGGCTTTCCAGTAGAGAAGACAGAAACAGAATCCTTGGAGAGGCTGGGAATTTGAAGCTGGGAATTTGTACGTATTAAAGGGGGCTTTCCAGTAGAGAAGACAGAAACAGAATCCTTGGAGAAGGCTGGGAATTTGAAGCCTACGAGGGGGGATTGCCCTTGGCTAGGAGCTGGAATATATGCTCCATCCAGAGAGAGAGAAGGTAGGCTCTGGAATCAGATGCCGGTGATCTGGTGGGTCTAGGGTGAGAATATAGGCCATGCTAGGCTAATTAGTTCCCTATGACACCACCAACCAAGACTCCTGTGGAATGCCCATGTTGAGCAGATGGGCACACTTCCCAAAGGGCATATTAAACACCTCTGCCTGGTGCTGCCACTGGCCACCACACAACCCAGATGGGCTTGCCTGCATGTTTTCCTAGTAGGAAAGCCTGGTATAAAGAATTGCAGCAGGGGTGGGTTCCCAGGTCTCAGCGGGCACAGAGCAGCATCACAAAAGCTCACAGAAGGCCTGGCCAACTGCTCAGCCAGGGGAGAGCAAAACTTGCAATTATAGTCAATTTTGAACTTCCTTGGCTGCTCAGCAATCTTCAGCTTTGTTTGTGTCCTACTATCCAGGTCCAAGGTCATGTTCTTTCCGGAACCCTCAGCAACTGGTAGAAATAGATACAGAAAGCTCTTCTCCATTAGCATATGATCATCATGTAGTGGATGCACACTCCAATCTGCCCCTCCTAGGATGTGACACTCATTCTCTAACTGCCAGGAGCACAGCCTATGAACACTTATAGAAGCATCCTTCTCTGGGAATTTCAGTAAGAGCGAGGGCTGCCTTTCCCAACATTTTATCTCTCCCTGAAGGCAACTCAAATCCAAGGAAAGTGTACAAAGGCTCTGGCCCTTGCTTTGATTAGAGATATAGCTAAATTGGTTTCTCCAACTCAACACTGTTAGTTTTGGACTGATAGTTACTTGTTGGAAGGAGGTGTCCTGTAAACAGAGGATGTTTAGCATCATCTCTGGCCTCTGCCATTAGATAGTTATGTCTCCATATAGTTCCAAATGTCCCTGGGGGAATGAAATCACTCCCAATTGAGACCCACCTGTCTAAAGGGTTTTCTAGTTGCATAATGTTTCTGGACTTAACAGAGGTCTCTGTAGAAAATTAATCTCAATTCAATTCCTCCCTTTATCCAGTCTTGCATTCACAATTCCTTTGCAGGTGTTGTACCTGAAAATATCCCCAAAAGAAACTGTCCATAAATCTCTGTCTTGACTCACTTTCTGGGAACTCAGCTTTGACAGGGATCCTATGAAGTGGTCTCTAAAAGGGTTTGAGCTGGATCACCCACTGTTCAATTGAGTCCTATCATTGATTGACGGAGTACTGATAAATTGTAACATATTGCATTAGTAAAAATGTCCCTAAAAATCACCAATGGTGAACTGCTGTGGGATCCCAATGGAACAGAATGAACTCTCTGTGTAGTAGTTCAGTCAGGAGAAGTATTAATTACAGAGTCTGTGAAATCAAGGGGTTAGCACTAGTGATACTCGATCCATTGGACAAAGACAATGAAAGACTTAAGGGTTGAGGTCACCAACTCAGAAACCTCCTCCTTTACAGAATAGAAAGGATACTTATCTCCTTTAGCAGGAAAGCAGAAAGAGCAGAGAACCAACCTGCATCCAGTGGCTAGTCAATTCAGCATGTAAATGCCTGGTCTTCTTGCCTCAATAGGGGACTACTATGCAGCTCCATCCCAGCCTCAAAGCTCCATGACCTACTTAGGGTACTGCTGTGGCAATGTTGATACCTGTGGGGAGCAACCCGGACTAGACTAAGTTACTGGAATTAAGACTTATTCTATGCATCTGCTCTCCCACAATATGGCGCTGGGAGAGGAGAAAACAGCTTCTACGCAGCTGCCTCCAGTTCAACCAATAAACTGTAGGACCTGCTCCTGATTGGAGGAGAGCAGCGTACTCGGCGTGTGGGTAGCAGAGTTGGGATTGGTTTGAAGAGGACTATAAAGGAGGAGAGAGACAACATGCACCAGGTACATCGAAGAGGAACACCTGTGCAGCCCCCGAGAGAGCCAGCGGTGGTGTGCCGCTCCCCCGCGGAAGTGGGGAATGTGGCAGGGGGAACCGCCCTTCCACGGAGGTGGAAGGGTCAGTAGCCAACCTGGGAAGAACCAGCAGCAAACCCGGGGAGGGCCGAGCAGACGAAAGAACAGCGCAGGGTCCTGTGTCATTCCTCCACGAAGACGGGGAGCGACAATACCCAGCTTCTCTGCCCAATCCTGCTTCCAAGACCAGACCTCCATACAGGAATTGTTGCTAAGAGAACTTTTCAAGAAACTGCATAGGCAAACATGATTTTGAGATCATTTCCAGGTAATATGTCCCATGTACATACTGTATGTCATACATACAGAATGTCCCAAGTACATACTGTACTTAAAAATATAGTAGCCAGTATTCTCTTTTATCTCTTACTCTTTCTCTTCTTTCTTTGAAGAATCCTTGAAAACCTGTCTATGTTCATTGTCTGTAATCTTCTACTTTCAACCTTCTAGACTATCTTCACTATACTCCTCAAACCCTCAAACTCTAAGCCCATTTCATCAGATAATAACACCTTCTGCCCTCCTGGAATTAGTTATGTATAGATCCTTGAGGTCACTCATGCTCATCTCTGGAGGACTTCAGTGCCTAGTGCACTGTCTACTCCATGGATTCATTCTTGTCAATATTGTCAGTGACTTCAATATACATGGAGGATCATCCATCTGGATGCTGAGAAAATCAATACTATGACCTCCTTTGTTGAATGAGCATGCTCTCTATCACCTCAGCTAGCCAGACTCATCAACATCTCTAAGACCTTGACATTATCTGTCACTTAACTCCACAATAAACTCAACCTTCACTTCACATGTTCAATAAGAACATCCTCCCTTTCCAGTTCATGTACTCTAGTAACACAACTCAAATGGGTTTTTTTTCTTTCAAACTTTTATTTAATGAATATAAATTTCCAAAGTACAGCTTATGGATTACAATGGCTTCCCCCCAATAACGTCCCTCCAACCCGCAACCCTCCCCTTTCCCACTCCCTCTCCCCTTCCATTCACATCAAGATTCATTTTCATTTCTCTTTATATACAGAAGATCAGTTTAGCATACATTAAGTAAAGATTTCAACAGTTTGCTCCCACACAGAAACATAAAGTGAAAAATACTGTTTGAGTACTAGTTATAGCATTAAATCTCAATGTACAGCACACTAAGGACAAAGATCCTACATGAGGAGTAAGTGCACAGTGACTCCTGTTGTTGACTTAACAAATTGACACTCTTGTTTATGGCCTCAGTAATCACCCTAGGCTCTTCTCATGAAGTGGGTTTTTATCTCAAATGTCAGCATTGAAATGTAATAATGTTTACCCCATGAGAAACCCCAGTCCAATGATCTAAACAATTTTATGTTGTCTGCAAAATCATGGTGCCATCTTTGGTGCCTCTCTTTTCCTAATAGCTTGTCAGAATATCAGATTACCTTCAAAACATGATCAGACTGCAGTCTCTTACTATAATCACCTCTGTTATCTTGTTCCAACCCACCATAATGTGACACTAGAATTCTTACTACAGCTTCCTTGCTGGTCTGTCAACTTTGGCTTTATTTTCTCAAAATGGCAGCCAGAGAAATCCTTTTTGAAAGATGTATTTATCTGAAAGGGAGGGAGGGAGGGAGGGAGGGAGGGAGGGAGGAGGAGAGAGGGAGAAGGAGTTGGGGGTAGAAAGAAGATCAGTCTTCCATCTGCTAGTTTACCCCCTAAAGGGCAGCAACAGCCAGGACTGGTCAAGACTGAAACCAGGTACCAGGAACTCCATCCTGGTCTTCCACATGAGTGGCAGAGGCCTCTTATGCTGCCTCTCAAGTGCATTAGCAGGAAGCTATGTTGGAAGCAGGGTAGACAGGTCTCCAAACAGCACTGTGATATGGAATGCTGGCATCACATGTGGTGGAATAATAATACATTGAACCACAACAACAGCCAATGAATGATCATTTTTTAAAAATTTATTTATTTTGCTTGAAAGTCAGAGTTACACAGAGAGAGGAGAGTCAGAGAGAGAGAGAGAGAGAGAGAGGTCTTCCATCCGCTGGTTCACTCCTCAATTGGCCTCAATGGCCGGAGATGCGCCAATCTGAAGCCAGGAGCCAGGAGCCTCCTATGGGTCTTCCGTGTGGGTGCAGGGGCCCAAGTCCTTGGGCCCCTTCCACTGCTTTTCCAGGCCATAGCAGAGAGCTGGATCAGAAGCGGAGCAGCCGGTTCTAGAACCCACACCCAAATGAGATGCCGGCACTGCAGGCAGCGGCGGCGGCTTTACCCGCTACGCCACAGTGCCAGCCCATGAATGATCATTTTTAAATGAGTCTAGACATGAACTCCTCTCTAAAGCTCTCTCTGTTTTCTCATCTCATTCAGTATAGTAGCCAAGGTCTTCACAATTGCCACATTGATGGGTGTATTTACTGCCCTTTCTGATAACTCATATGGATGTTTTTTTACTCTGCTTTGCTCTCAGGCTCCATCCTGGTTTCTTGACTCTTGCTTTCTGAACTCACCAACTGCTTGCACATTCCCTGACCCAGAGAGCCCAGTGGTCCCCCTCACCCTGCAACTTCTGTGGCTTGGTCCCTTGCTTGTCTGGAGCCATCATCTTCCTTTGAGCATTTATGATCTTCCCCAGGGATGAGTTTTAGCCTCTGTGGTTTGGAGGTGTAGAAGCCCCAGACTAACTATGCTCCCACTTCTCCCTTGTCTTTCTGTTGCTAATGCTTCTGGCTTCTTTTTCATGCTGAAAAAAACACTAGTTGCCCCAAGAAAGGAAGATCTGTGTTCTCAAGAGCAAGCAACCAAATTGTAGGTGGTCTTTTTATTGCATCATCTACAGCATCTTCTTAAGAGACATGCAAACTCGAGAAGTAGAGCATTGCACGGATCTCCATCACATCTACAAGTTTGAAAGTAGTCAGAAATGTCTTAGGAATCCCTTACATTGTAAAATGGCTGAGGCTCCAAACAGTTGTAAATCACTGCCTCAATCATTAAGTCTCCCTCCCCAGATTTCTTCCTGGGATCTTAGCTTACTTGTCCTGCCCAGTGATTTGTGTATCCCTTGGCTCATCTTTGTCAATTATCAAATTAGTTAGTTAGCATATATGTGATCATTTACAGAATTAGACACTGAGGTTCAGAGTTTAATTATGATTGTACTTGGCCACTTTGCAGAAACTTTCAAGCTTTGGAAGTTTGCCTGCATGAATTTTTTTAGTTAAGTATTTTTATATCATATACAAGGCAAGTTTGATTGAGTATCTCTTAGTACATTCAAATACAACTCCTGAAGAGTGAGTGCAGCCACTACTTTTAAACTGTAGAAGCTTTCCCATTTTCACATCAGTCCTAAATCCACCCATCCCACCAACATTTGTTGCTATTTGCTAATGTATGATATAGTAAACATTTGCTTTGTGTAAACAAATTTTTAAAGCTCCAGTAAATGTTTCGACGTAGACTGGCTCCAGCACATAGCAGTGGGCTTTCCAATTCAGCAAGACTGTAGCATAACAATAGAGTAATACTGATGAACTAACCAGCTATTTAAAAAAAAAAAAAGCTACTTTTTGCATTTTCTCTGGGAAATGGGTATCCCTAGTTTTACCAAGACACTCTTTTCCATAAAGTGCAGGGGTTTTTGTTATATGTCCTCCTATCTTTTCTTAGGGAGGCAATATGTGAACAATTATGACAAAGCACACTTCTGAGGGATTTGCAGGTAAAAGGGTCATTATATTAGAAAATACATCCTCCTTTGGGTTCCTTTCACCTCTGTTTAGATTGGTACGCAACACAAATCACCACCAAAGGACAATCTCTTGTATTCTGACCACAAATAAGTAGAAATCCACATGCCTTTCTTACCTTGAAGAATTCCTACTTATCTATCAAAGAACTCTGTTCTTTTCACAGTGAGGGCATCAGTTATCTCCCTCTATCCCTTTTCCACCAATTCACTTATATTTCTATTCAAACTGTATTATCTACACATCACTGCTTATTACCTTCCTTTGTTGCTTACATATGTTTCATCTAGATTCTGAGACTCTCAAGGGTGAAGACTAACATTTTTTCCTCTGCTCTTCAGTGTGTTTTATTCAGTATATAATAAATGAAGAATACCCTGGTGAGAAATTGGGTAAGTCTAGTATGTTTCATTGTCTCATGAATAGACAAAGGCATAGAATTGACAAAAGAAAGATTAGACCTCTAGAAATAGAATATAAACTAAAACAATTGGCTTTGGGGTGAGAAGGAAATGCTTCATTATGTTTATCTTCCCAAGATATATCTGTTTCCCTGAATATGAAAAAGCTGGCAGCCAAAATATAAAATGCCAATAGTATAACCTCCTCCTGAGAGACCCTATCTCATCAGGGCTTCAATTTTCACCTAGGTAAGTGAAATGAATGGTGACCACAGGCAAACAAAGACAGTGCATGCAGTCATTCCTCTTGATCTGAGTAGGTAGAGCCCTTTTAGGGGCCAACAGAGGCATTCAGCATTAAGGAAGTGCCAAGGGGCACCAGCAGTGTGGTGTAGTGGACAAAGTCATGGTCCGCAATGACTCTGGCATTCCTGATGGGCACAGTTTGATGTCCCAGCTGCTCCACTTCCAATCCAACTCCGTGCTAACGGCCTAGGAAAAACAGCAGGGGATGCCCCAAGTGTTTGGGCTCCTGCCACCCTCATGGGAGGCTCAGAAGAGGCTCCTGGCTTTGGACTGACTCAGCCGTGGCCATTGTGGTCACATGGGAATGAACCAGTGAATGAAAGATTCTCTCTCTTTCTTTCTCTCCATATCTCTGTGCAACTCTTTCAAATAAATCCTAAACAGAAGGAAGTACCAAGGTAGAACTCTCACAATAGAATGACTTTGCTATTATTCTTGAGGAAAAGAGGTAGCCACAACATAAGAGAGCAGGAAGCGGACTTAGAGGTTAAAGCAAAGATGGTGACTTCGCCACTAACACTTTGTCGCTCCCCGTCTTCGTGGAGGAACGACACAGGACCCTGCGTTGTGCTTTCGTCTGCTCGGGCCTTCCCGGGTTTGCTGCTGGTTCTTCCCGGGTTGGCTACCGTCCCTTCCACCTCCGTGGAAGGGCGGTTCCCCCTGCCACTTTCCCCACTTCCGCGGGGGAGCGGCACACCGCTGGCCGGCTCTCTCGGGGGCTGCACAGGTGTTCCCTCAGATGGATGTTCCTGGTGCATGTTGTCTCTCTCCTCCTTTATAGTCCTCTTCCACCAATCCCAACTCTGCTACCCACACGCCGAGTACGCTGCTCTCCTGCAATCAGGAGTAGGTCCTGCTGTTTATTGGTTGAACTGGAGGCAGCTGTGTAGAAGCTGTTTCCTCCTCTCCCAGCGCCATATTGTGGGAGAGCAGATGCATAGAATAACTCTTAATTCCAGTAACAGTATAGTCCGAGTTGCTCCCCACACACTTGACACACTTTGGTGCTTTCAGCCATAGCTGAGAAATGAAACTGGTCTTCCCAGAAGAATCAGAGCCTCTCTATGCCTTAGTAGAAGTTGAATAAAGAAAACTTAAGATAGTTGTGGACCAGAGCAAGACACACTAGAAGGAATTTGGGCCTTGTTAAATCAAGAAGAGAGATAATAGAAAGAATAGATAATATTTTCTAAAGAGTGTTCTTCACATCAGAATCTAGTGAACAGCTCTGTAAATAAGGACTCTTAGTCCAAAAAGCATAGCAAACATTGACCAACTCCATCCTACACAGACAGCCGGAATCCTTCTTCATAATTTCTCATTAATGTTGGGTAAAATATGAAAAGGAAACCTTGTATCTAATCCCAACATACATATTGATTCTCTGACTGAATATAGGGGGTCTACCTTGTTTGGACTTTTCCCTCACTGGCCCCAAGTTGTCATCTTGTGTTCTCTCAAAAGTGACTTTCTTGACTCAGGAGACACCTGGTTCACTAGCCTGGGTTATGCAATAACCTTAAAGTGATCAGTAGCTTGGACTTGTCTTGCTTTGTATCTCAACAAATTCTATCCAAGCAGTCCCCAAAGTGTTACCATGAGATGCAAATAAATATTTTAGTGGAGAAAAGGAGTCACTGTGGCAAAAATGTCTTGTTTAACCATTGTGTTATGAGAATTTTGTTCTGTAGTGATTCTCAGTGCCTTTAATGTGCCCTGTCATTGTCCAAGTACCATCCTCATCTCCCTCCATGTTGTTCTTGACTTTTATTTGTTTCCACCATGCAACAGTCACATTAAATAGTAAAACAGATGTCTCTCAAATGTCATCTACAAAGCCAAAGACATCACTGACTCATTTAATCAGAAATTCACCTTAAAAATCCACCAAAATGGGAACTCATAATCCACTAGCAAATGACAACCATCCCTAGGGCTGAGCCCAGTACCTAAAGCTGATGATAGACAAGATGGAAAATGGGAAGAAGTTTGACTATAATTAAGCCAACAAGGAAAGTGTTTTCAGAGCTGTTGGTCACCTTTTCCCATTTGTCAGCCAGTAGCATGATTTTTCTCCCTGAGGCGTTGCCAGATGACAAAATACTAGAAGGCTGCTGAGCCTTAGTAATGTCTGCAACCAAAGTTTTTGTGAATCCAGTTGTTCTTAAAGCCCAGACTTGCTTCTGTCAGTCAAAGAATCAGGAGGGCCAGCAGCACTGCCCATTAATTCTGCTTACCCCACTTTTCTCCAACATAACAACAACTTGTACTTCTTGACTATAGTATGGACCAGCTCATTGATCTCTCTTTTTTTTTTTTTAACTAATCCATTTACAGGACATGACTGTTAAGATAAACTTAGGAACAATCACGTTTAGAATCTGAACTCACTTTAAAGTTTATCTTTTCAATCATCTCCTTTCTGAAAATAAGAAAAGTGATACTCAGAGAAATTAGGAACTTGCCCAAGGATCCCTGGTTATAAACAATTTTGAAAAGCACTAGAATAGGTCACATATTTTGAAGGAAAAATGAATAAGTCAACCTTGAAGGAAATTGTTTATCTACTTTCATTTTGTGACACATTTGGGGATGTCAACTTGACTAGACTGAGGGATGCTTAGAGAATTATTCGGTCATTACTTCTGGGTGTACCTGTGAGAATTTCCACGGAAGATTGAGTCAGAGAACTGAGTGAGGAAGACCTGCCCTCAATGTGGATACACTCCATCCAGTGGAGCTGAGGGCCTGGATGGATTAGGAAAAGGGAGGAATAGGGAAACTCTGGCTCCTCCCTCCAGGGTGGGGCATTTCTCCTGCTGCTTCCCTTGCAGTCAGACTTGAGGTTCTTCAGCCTTTGGACTCTGGGACTTGTACCAGTGCCCCCTCGGTGCTCTTGGGCTTCTAGTCTCAGCATAGGGCCTGCACCATCAGGCTTCCTGATTCTGAGACTTTCAGCTTCTTAGACTGAGCCATGCTATGGACTTCTGTGGCTTTCCACAAAAGGTTCACTCCTCAGATGGCTGCGATGGCCAGGGCTGGGCCAGGCCAAAGCCAGGAGCCAGGAGCTTCTTCTGGGTGTTCCACTTGGGTTCTGGGGCCCAGATTCTTGGGCCATCTTCAACTGGTTTTCCCAGATCATTAACAGGGAGCTGGATTGGAAGCGGAGCAGCCGGGAAAGGAAATGGCACCCATATGGGATGCCAGCTTCATGGGTAGCAGCTTTACTGGTTATGTCACAATGCTGGCACCAACTATTATTAATTTAAAGAGTTAAAAACAGTCACCATTATAAAATATAACTCCCTAAGTACTGTCTTTTATTTCAAAATTACATTTACGTATTTTATCCAAAAATATTTTTAAATAGGGAGTCATGAGTATTAACAATAAGTATCATAATAATGGTAAAAATTTATAAGAAAGATGACTTTCCCAGATCAGCGTTGTGTTATAGCAGGTAGAAGCCACTATATGGATGTTGGTTTGTGTGGAGGCTGCTCCACTTCCAATCCGGTTCCTAGCTAATGGCTTGGGAAAAGCAGCAGAAGATGGCCCAAGTGCTTGGGCCCCTGCTGTCCTCCAAGGAAACCTGAAGAAGCTCCTGGCTCCTGGCTTTGACCTTGCCCAGCACTGGACGTTGTGAGCTTCTGGGGAGTAAATCAGCACACATAGAAGATTCTCTCTCTCTCCCCCACTCCCTCTCTCTCTTTCTCTTTCCCTCTCTTTCTGTAATGCTGACTTTTAAATAAATAAATAAATCTCTTAAAAGAAAAAGAGATGACTTTCCTTAACAAAATAATCAAAATCTAAAAGTTATGATTCTTGAGAAACAGAAAAGACAGAACATACATCAAGTTTATAGACTGATTTTATCAGTTGAAAGTAAAATGTGAAGTGGATCTGACCATCGGGAAGTCTGTCTCCTAAGTCTCTAGGTTTCTCTCCATTCAGTTCACTGCCTTGAATGAAACAGAAAGGAGGAGGGATGGCCAGATGTAGGGCACCACTGTCTTCTCATCTTCCTCCTACACAAGCCTGTCTGTGCTCTCCTCTTCCTAAACCCTTCCTTTGTCTGTCTCAGTCGATTTTGAGCTCCTTGGGGGCGAGAACCAAAAGTCACACTCAGCACATAAAAGACAATCTATAATTACTTGTTGAAGGAATAAGTGTGAGTAGTGGCTAATGAAATCATAATATAATCCTTCCATGTGATAATTGATAATGCAGCTATTCAAAATAGGATTTCCAGGGGCTGGTGTTGTGGCATAGCAGGGTAAGCTTCCACCTATGATGCCGGCATCTCATATGGGTGCTGGTTTGTGACCCGTTTGTTCCACTTCCGATCCTGCTCTCTGCTAATGCGCCAGGGAAAGCAGTGCAAGAAGGTTCAAATTCTTGGGCCCCTGTTCCCACCAAGGGGACCCAGATGAAGCTCTTGGCTTCCAGATTTGGACTGACTCAGCCCTAGACATTGTGGCCATTTGGAGAGTGAACAAACAGAAGGAAAACCTCTTTCTCTCTCTCTCCCTCTTACTCTTTTAAATAAATAAAATTAAATAAAAAAAAAATAGCATTTCCAGGCCGGTGCTGCGGCTCACTAGGCTAATCCTCCACCTGCAGCGCTGGCACCCCAGGTTCTAGTCCCAGCTGGGGTGCCAGATTCTGTCCCAGTTGCTCCTCTTGCAGTGCAGCTCTCTGCTGTGGCCCAGGAGGGCAGTGGAGGATGGCCCATGTGCTTGGGCCCTGCACCCACATGGGAGACCAGGAGGAGGAACCTGGCTCCTGGCTTTGGATTGGCGCAGTACAACAGCCGTAGTGGCCATTTTGGGGGTGAACCAGTGGAAGGAAGACCTTTCTCTCTGTCTCTCTCTCTCTCACTGTCTAACTCTGTCAAAAAATAGCATTTCCAAAGAGGTCCATACAGTTGGAAAAGAATCAAGATATATGTTACAATACAGATACAAATTTAGAGAAACAAGAACGTTCATAACAGATAGATTCATAAGGTGGTGATGGCATGACTAGGGTACAATCTTAGGCTCTTGTAGCTCTACATGTTAGTTTATGGAACACCACCTGTCATTTGTAATTGAACGAGCTTATTGAAGTGCATTCCAATACCTTGTTTACATTTGTGAATTATTAGCGTTTCTCATTCTACTGTGGGTGTCCCGTGGTTCTCATGCTTTCCCTTCTCTTTATGAGTCTGAAATTAAACACTGTAATTGCTAGTAGCTGACTCAATTGAACCTCAAACAACTGCTCCATCCAGTGTTATGGTGTCCAGAACAGATGCAAGAGCTTGACAGAGCCCTTTGGGGATGTAGTATCAATGCTGTGATCTTGCTTGGGTAAGTTGCATATTACAGAAAGCCATTTATGATCCACTTGAACTTAAGTGTTAAGAATTGAAAATGAGGGGCTAGCACCATGGCACAGTAGGTTAAACTGCCACCTGAAACATGGATATCCCAAATGGGCACCAGTTCCTGTTCCAGCTACTCCACTTTCAATCAAGCTCTCTGCTAATGCACCTGGGGGAATGCCTCAAATTCTTGGGTTCTTGAAAACACATGGGAGATCCAGATTAAGCTCTTGGCTCCTGGCTCCTGGCTTTGGTCTGGTCCAGCCCTGGCCATTGTGGCCATTTGGGGAGTGAAATTGTGGATGGAAGATAACTGTTTCCATCTGGGGAGTGAACTATCAGATGGAAGACACCTCTCTCTTCTTTGTCTCTCCTTCATTCTTTAACTCTGCCTTTCAAATAAAAAAGTCTTAAAAAAGATTTGAAAAATTGGAAGAAGGAAAATAAGAAAAAATATTTGTGTTTGATTTTAAGGATTTATTTTTATTTATCTGAAAGAGAGAGAGGCTCTTCCATCCCCAAATGGCCCCAATGGTTAGGGCTCAACAAGGCTGAAGCCAGATTCCAGGAACTCCATTTGGGACTCCCACATGGGTGGCAGGGGCCCAAGCTCTTAGGACATTTCCCAAGTGTACTAGCAGAGAGTTGGTCAGAAGCAGAGCAGCTGGGACTCCAACCAGTGCTCATATGGGATATTTGGTTGAAGGTCATGGCTTAACCCACTGTGCCACAATGCCAGCCCCAGCAAAAAAATGTATCAGTCAACACTAAATATTACTTTTCTACCTCCACTCAGTCAGCAAAGTGTCCAAGAACATCTGATTTTTTATTAAAAAGGAAAAAAACCTGAGTGATAATTTCATATTTATCTCCATATTCTTGACAGAAATGCAGGCAATGATTAAATATTTTAATATAACTTCCTCCTTTTTTCCTCCCAAGAATGCCTCAGAAATGCCGTTTGTGTGGCAAATATTGACGATGAATAATGACAGTGTCTGTATTGTAGCAGTTCAATGTGATTCTACAGTATCCCAGACTTCAACAAAACCTACTAATACAGTTCTCTTTCCTCTTTGCTGAATTATCATGCTATTTTGCCACTCATGACTTTTATTTGGTAGTTTATAAAATTACTTATGTCCTCACTTAAGAATAAGAATTAGAGATTTTTGCTACAGGGAATTTCATCAAAAATATTTACGGTAATAATTGTTTCCTTTTGTCTGAAAATGGTTTGGTATTTTTCACTTTTACTGTTAATTGAACACAAATCAACGTGTAATCTGAATACACATAGAAATAATCTCCTTCAGGGGCCGGCGCTGTGGCGTAGTGGGTAAAGCCGCCACCTGCAGTGACAACATCTCATATGGGCATTTGTTCGAGTCTTGCTGCTCCACATCCCATTAAGCTCTCTGCTATGGCCTGGAAAACCAGTAGAAGAATCAGTGCAGCTCCAGCCATAGTTGCCATCTGGGGAGTGAACCATTGGATGGAAGACACCTCTCTCTCTCTCTCTCTCTCTCTCTCTCTGCCTCTGCCTCTCTGTAACTCTGCCTTTCAAATAAATAAATAAACCTTTAAAAAATAATCTCTTTCAGTTCTTTCCTTTCTTCCCTTCCTCCTCTTCCTTCCTTTCTTAAACTTACACATAGGCTCAAAAACAATCATTATTAATAACATCTAAACTCTGCGGAATCTGCGTTCTCTCCAGTGCTGCCATGATATCTTCTGTCAGGATCAATCTGCTTAGAACAGAAGAGCAGGTGCACGTGTGGTGGTACAGTGAGTTAAGACACTGCTTGGAATGCCTGCATTCTGTTCGAGTGCTTAGTTCAAATCTGGGCTACTCTACTTCCAATCCAGCTCCTGTTAATGAGCCTGAGAAGCAGTGGTTGATGGCTGAAGACCTTGGATTTCTGCAACTCATGTAGGAGATCCAGAGGAGTTCCTGGCTCCTGGCTTCAGCTCTTGCATGCCTTTGGGGGGTGCATCAATGAGTGGACGACATCCTTCTCTCTCTTTTTCTCATTCCCTCTCTCCTCATCCCTCTCTCCTCCCATCTATCCATGTCACTTTGCTTTCAAACAAACAAATAAATCTTTTTTAAAAAATAAAAAATAAGGCCACTAAAGTTACATTCAGCTAATTGTAAAATTCTTAGGAAGGAAAAATCAGAAAGTATAATTTTTGAAAACTAAAGTCTAAAATGGGAATTTGATTTGGTGACATTTTATTTATAAATAATATTTATTCTGAACAAGTCTTGATTTTTTAAAAAAGATTTATTTATTTATTTGAAAGTCAGAGTTATTCAGAAAGAAAAGGAGAGGCAGAAAGAGAGAGTCTTCCATCCACTGGTTCACTCCCCAGTTGGCTGCAACAGCTGGAGCTGTGCCAATCTGAAGCCATAAGCCAGGAGTTTCTTCCAGATCTCCCATGCAGGTTCAGGGTCCCAAAGACTTGGGCCATCTTCTACTGCTTTCCCAGGCCATAGCAGAGAGTTAGATTGGAAGTGGAGCAGCCGGGACTTGAAACAGAGCCCATATGGGATGCCAGCAGGACAGATGGTGGCTTTACCAGTTGTGCCACAGCACAGGCCCCACAAGTCTTGATTTTAATGATGTCATCTTTATTCTCTTTTAAAGGGCAGCTGGTTCTTTTAGTTATCTTAAAGCTGGTGGAACTGGTACTGTGGCATACTAGGCTAAGCCTAGACCCGAAATGTCAGCATCCCATATGGGTGCTAGTTCATGTCCTGACTGCTTCTCTTTCATTCCAGCTCTCTTCTATGGCCGGGGAAAGCAGTAGAAGATGGCCTAAGTGCTTGGTCCTCTGCACCCAAGTGGGAGACGCAGATGAAGCTCCTGGCTTTGGCCTGGCCCAGCCATGGCCATTGTGGACATTTGGGGAGTAAACTAATAGATGGAAGACCTTTCTCTCTATCTTGCCTTCTCTCTGACTGTAACTTTATTGCTAAAAAAGTCTTAAAAAAATCTGGTGACTTCCATACCTTTTGTTATTGTCTCTTCTTAATTAGATGGGATTGTTCCTGTAGAAAGCATGACAAATGTAGTTTCTTTTTTTTTAACTTTTATTTAATAAATATAAATTTCCAAAGTACAGTTTATGGATTACAATGGCTTTCTCACTAGTCCAAGTGATCAATTTCAGTTCACAATTGATCATAATGATCGGTCTAAGAGTCAAAGAGATCACATAAACAAGACTAGTGCCTGCTAATACTAACTGATAGAATTAAGAAGGAGAGAATGATCCAACATGGGAAGCTGGGAAGCGGGATACACAGTAGACTCATAGAATGGAAGATGTCCTAAACAGCACTCTGGCCTCAGAATTAGCCCCTAAGGCATTCAGATCTGGCTGAAGAGCCTGTGAGAGTATTTTAGGCATGGAAAGCCAAGACACTCTGGAAAAAAAAAAAAAAAACCCTAAATGAAAGATCTCTGCAAGTGAGATCCCAGTGGAAAGAACAGGCCATCAAAGAAGGAGATACCTTTCTCTGAAGGGAGGAGAGAACTTCCACTTTGACTATGATCTTGTCCAAATGTAGCTTCTTACATTGAAATCTTTTCCTTTCATCATGGATGCCTAAACTATTGTAGATAACGGCACCTACTCAGACTCCAATTGTATTACACAAATGTTTGTATCAGTACACATCCCTCATGACATATTACTGTAATAATACTCATCCTGTCAGCTTTTAGCCATGGTAAAAGGGAATATAATCCAATAAAGAGTGCCTGATGTATTCATCATTAATAAATCTGAAAAACGTGTTGGACCAAGGCCATCTTTTCCCTTTGTGTAATTCTTTAATTTTTTTTAACATCAGAAAGTTCTTCTGAAATTCTCAATTGTCTTTATAAAAGCTGTAAATAACCAGTGTTGACTTCAGACCATGGACTTGCCAATATTTTGTTATTTATAATAAATCCCTGATTGGCATTTGCATTGATAATCAATCTTTGTTTGTTGCTTAAACCATTCAAAGTTTCTTTGATATATATTATTTCATTGAGTAGAAGCTATTGCATGCAAATAAGTATACTTCAGTTACAGAAAGCAGCTGTCAGAACACATTTATATTCCAACAGCAGAGAAGAAATTAATCTCACAGTGGCTTTAATTCAAATTGGTATGATATTCTAGTAATAAAAATTCCCTACCCAGATGGAATCATTTTCTTTATCATAAATATTTTAAAACACCCGATCTGTATTAAAGTTGTACAGGACTGAAACTAATTTTAGAAATCTTAAATGAACCTTAGACAGAAAAAGCATCCATTTATTTAAAATAATTTCAAATTTTAAGTGTTTCTCATATCCTGCGAGTTACTTAACCAAACAGGAAATATCTTCAAATGCTAATTTCGTCTGATTTAGAGCACTGGAAAGAAAGCACACCCTCATCTGCATTAATTGTATTCTAGCAAATGTTTACTGACACCAGTCATTCTTTTAATACTGAAAATTTCTGACAATAGCTATTACTGTTTTCCATCACTTTCAGGATAATTAGAGTTGTATGACCAATTGGTTTATTGGTTTGTCTTTAAAAAATTCAGTTAACAATAAGGATTTTTACAGTAAGGAGCCTCTACTGTAATATACAGAAAACATCTCCCTCCCTCCCCTGTAATGATCTCAGTATGCTCAGGGTCATAGACTTAAAACAGTAGATATGACTTCGTCAAACCAATGGCAGGAGCCAGTTCCATAGTTGAAGTTAATTGGTTAGGAATTGCCAGTTTGCAGGAGGTAAAATACAGTACCCACTGATCTACGTAAACCATCACGAAGATATGTAGAGATGGAGGCTGTCTTTAGGATCGCCAAACTCCAGATCCCCTGTGCTCTTATTGATTAACCTCAGACCTTAAAATTGCATCTGGAGGGGTCGGCACTGTAGCTTACTTGGTTAATCCTCTGCCTGTGGTGCTGGCATCCCATATGGGCGCCGGGTTCTAGTCCCGGTTTCTCCTCTTCCAGTCCAGCTCTCTGCTGTGGCCCAGGAAGACAGTGGAGGATGGCCCAAGTGCTTAGGCCCCTGCACCTGCATAGAGACCAGGAAGAAGCACCTGGCTCCTGGCTTCGGATTGGCACAGCGCCGGCTGTAGCAGCCATTTGAGGAGTGAACCAATGGAAGGAAGACCTTTCTCTCTGTATCTCTCTCTCACTATCTCTATATCTCTACCTGTCAAATAAATTTAAAAAAAAAATTGTATCTGGAAGTAAACTGGAAAGTAGCCTGGTGTATTCAGAGTACATATTACATAACCAAAAGTGCAATCCTGAAATCAGTGAGAGTTTTAGGCACTAGCAGATGCTATGAACTGTCTGGAAAAATAATCAGTCCCATTCATAAACCAGAGGAAGTGCTGTAACGACACTGATATTCAAGTATGTTCATGTTTGATGGCTGTGGAGCGATTCTTTCACAGGTGTTGATCCTTGCACCTTGAAAGTCAGTGTTGGCAAAGATGTGCTTCTCCAAACATAATGATACATTGCTGAGCATGCAGCACATTCTCATAGCTGCTATGATTTATCAAAGAGAACAAAATGATGGGATGGCTGCAGCAAGATGAAAATGCTCATGAAGTCATCACAGTTGCAATAGTTCTGGAACTTCAGATCGCTGAGGAAAATCAGAGCATGGTGTCATGAGCTAGCTGGAGTTCTGCCTGGAAATCGGGAAGATCAAATCTTTTACAAAGTACATGGCATGCAGCAAATAAAGAAAAATGATCTGTATAGGAAAATGGCATCCCAGTAGAGAATCTGATATTCAGAAAAGAAAGTCAGTGGCAGGTGTTTGGCACAGTAGTTAAGATTCCACTTGGGATAGCCACATCCCACATCAGAGTACCTGTGTTTATGTGCTGGCTCTGCTCCTGAGTCCAGCTCCCTGCTGATGTGCATCCTGGGAGGCAGCAGATAGTAGCTCAGGTACTTAGGTTCCGGTAACCCACAGGAGAGACCTGTATTGAGTTTCCAGTTCCTGGCATCAGCCTGGCCCAACCCTGGCTATTACAAGCACTGGGGAGAGAACCAGCAGATAGAAGAACTTTCTCTCTGTCTCAACCTCTTTATATCTTTCAGATACATAGAAATAAACTAGAACCAAGACAATGATTAGTTTAGGGTCTAAATAAAGTTACATTTTTCTATTATTTTTGAAATTAAATAACAAATGAGTAATGCCATCCAAACCTCAAACTGACTTGTTTTCTAAGTTGATTTGTTTCTTATTTATTGAAATTAACAGTAGTTTTTGTTATTACTTAGACAGATTAATTCACAATGCAATAGAGGAATACAGACTTGATGGAGAAAAGCTAAAAGAAATGATCTCTTGGTTTTATGTTAATCCAGCTTTCTCCAATAGAAACCATTTGGAACTCTATTGTCCCCTGGATAGATGGCTATTTATCTTAGTGTAAAAGGTCTTCAGAAAGGGGTAGAGAACTCCATAGTGAATCCCTTCTGATAAATACTTCACAAGGGACCTGCTGAACATTTTCTTTCTCTTCCTGCCCAGAATCACTGGTCACTCTCCTGTGCATAATAACCTCTACACACCAGTCAGAAAATTACTTCTCTATTTCATCCTTTAGTTAACTGCAATATCACATGGACAAGTTAATAATGATGTCAAGAAATTGTAAAGTATATCAATTTTCAACCCAAAACTTCAGAAAACTTATTTACCAAGAATCATTAACAATGTTTAGCTTTGTTACCTTTTTAAATTAAAGAGAAAATACATTACTTCAAGATGAAAGCCACTGGGTAGACTGAATATGTGAAATTGTGGTTATACTGAACTTTTAAAGCTCAGGTTAGTAGCTGGAGGTTGCCTACCAGGTCCTTCTAGTTTAATATGTAGTGTTGTGGGCAGATGCTTGCACATTTCCCACTGATACTAGTGCACGAATTTCTTTTACCTTACAAAAATATGGTAGAAATGAATTTCAAGAGAAATTAAAAGGAGAATTAAATACAAGATAAGCACAAATTCTCATCATCATCTGACAGGGATCTGTGGAAGGAGAGAAGGCCAATAAAGGGACAGGGAATGTATAAGGGAATTCCAAAAAGTTCATGTAAAATGGAATTAAAAGATAAGGTTATTTGTTGCAAATAATTGAAATCCATATACACTTTCTATATAATATGTGATTTCCATGAACTTTCCAAATACCCTTTGCATATATTCAAGCCAACTGTTCTTACTACTAGATTGCAGAAAAGAAACAGGGGCCCAGAGTCAGTGAGTGGCTTTCCCAAAGTAGGCAGTGAAGAGCCAGGCTACCACTCCTAGTATGTGCAAAATATTTAACAGCTGGTTGGCCAGTGGAATACACATCAAGAATTAGGCATTTTTAACCATCACTAGAGTAGATCTGCTTCTCATCTAGACTGCCTAGAGATTAGTGATCCCTCATAAAGCATCACAGTTTCATCTTTCTTCCAAACCAATACCATGACAGCACAGAGTGAAAACACACCCCTGTTAGTTTGGATCTTAGCAATCCCCTCGACCTTGGCACTCAAATGAAAGAAACATGAAGATATGGATTTTTCAGTTCACTCTGACTTAAAAATCTCACAATCTAGAAAACACTTGATAAGATCACTATCACCACACGATACTTTGGTAAGTCCAATAGTTACTTTCTTGAAGTCGGTGTTACTAACCTCTCAAACATTGCTGCTACTCCTTCTATTGAAATATGGTAAGTTTGATCACTGAAGAACATTCCAGACGCCAAACAGTAGAGTTCAAACTCTGAATTCACTCTTGAAACATAAGCTCCAAGAAAAGAGGTTTTCTAAAACTATAGTACAAAAAAAGAAAAGGTAAACTGTTATAGACTAAAACAATGAGAAATTGACAGCAATTTAACAAACAATTCTTCTTACCAAGGGCTAGAAACAGGCATTTTGCTTACTGTTCAGTTTATGTTTAGTCCTACATCTCAGATTACAGGGTACTCATCTGCAAAATTGAGGACTGGAAAAGGCAGTCAATTTTGGAAAATGATACCAGATTCTTTGAAGGGATCTGAGTCATACCTCTATGTTTCTCAGAACATGAACTATTAGGAAGCATACACTATGTCAGATAAACTTACTACAGAACTGCATCACTTGTAGGTTTCAACTTTCTAATAATACTTTTAGACATTGGATGCATGTGTCCTTGGCAAGTTGCTTTATTTCCCTGTGATACGGTTTTCTTATCTGGAAAATCAGAATCTGTTCGGTCATTTATCCAGCACCTATCGTGGGGTACTGATTGCCTGCCTAGCTTTTTTTGTTTTTACTCTGCAGAGATGTGTGAAGGAGAAAAAAGAAGATTTGCAGGAACCATTTTAAGAAGTAGGAACCATTGCATAAGTACAGCATCATAATCAACTATCCTACACCGATAAGATTATCAAAGAAGAAAATGACTAAATGTGGGCAGGTCAGAAAGGAATTAAATGTGAAATCTACAAATAATGCGTTCAGAGATAAAAATAAAAGTTTATAGAAAGCTGGGTAATGGTTGGCCTTCACATTCAAAGTACAAAGCCAAGCTTGTGCTGATTCTCCAATGTATGATTATACAGTTTTTGATAGCATATTGTATGAAACATAAGCACAAAATATTTTATATGTATTCTTATGTTAAATGTTAATTCTCAGCCCAGTCCTAATATGTAGAGATTATTATTTTCAGTTATAGATGAGGATAGTGAGGTAGAGAGAGATTAATGTAGTTGTATAGGATCACACTGAGGGTAAGTAACAGAGCTAGATTTTGCATCCCTAAGATGAGAGTCTTGTCTGCTACACTACTAAACACTGTGCTGGAAAGACAATTACACTGGAATACACTGCAATGTTAAGGGTCAGTATGGGACCCCTTGTTGAAAGAACTGTGTTATTGAGAGGTTCATATTCACAAAATGTTCTTCCTGCTTCAGTCTTGTTCCCTTTGTGTCCATAGGAGATAATAAGACATCGTTTTAATTTGTGCTTTGCTCAAAAGTGAGTGTTGTCCATGGAAATACTCTCCAGGAGAACTCTACTTTAAACTATCACTTTTCTTAGCACAAATGTTTTCAAGGACAAACTTTACTGCATATTGTGACTCTACAATGAATGTCTTAAAAAGCTGCACAGTTATACTTGAAAAGAAGCCAAGTTTATGAAAAAACGTCCACTTCAAAATCTTAATGAAGACAATTTGTCAACAATTTCACACATCATTTCCCCACAACCTTTGAATAGAAGGTTTCTCATTTTACCTTTTCCCCATGTGAACTTCTGATCATATGCATTTTTGTGATTCATTAATCATCATCTTCCTCAGAAACTGAGATGCAGGGAGAATACAATCTAAAAGATCTCTGAAATGGTATTCTTTTTTTCCCCTTCTACATAATGACAGAGAAATGTGCATAGAATAACTAAGTCTTAAAGATCAGGGCCTGATCTAATACTTGGGATGAATTTACCATGTGGAACAACCTAGGGTCTACATCTTAGATTTCTAAAAACTCTGTAGACAGGTGAGAAGAGAGAAGGGGAGAGAAATAATTATGAGGAAGTAAATGAATATGACTTAACACAAGAAAACAAGCAACATCTCCTCATGACATACTTCTTTACATAATTAACAAGACACTCCTTGCAAAGGGATCTACTTATCAAATAAATAACTTAAAACCATTACTGTTGATTATCACATGCTTTTGTAACCAAAATCCTGGGGGATAAGTTGATGGAAAGTAATTAATAAGACGAAGAGTAAGGTTTACTGCATGTAAACGATACTATTTGTAAATCTGGGACTCATAAAGTGTTGCACTGGGGAGGGAGGAGACACAGATGTTTCTACTATTTTGGTGGAGGGAAACAGTATAAGAACACTCGAACTCGAACAGAAAAGGGGGTACAAAATATTTGGAGCTGCATTTCTGACCACAGAAACTATTTTTTGTTACATTTTGACCATAAGGTACTACTTTCCTATTGCATACTTGGGCAGTCCATTTAAATCATTGGCAAACAGTTTCAAGAGACAAGATGAACTGTACAGGTGAACTATGCTGAAGGCTCTCCAGAGAAACAAAACAAATGGAACATACACACATGCCCCAAAACTCTTTTCTGAAACAAAAGGGTTTATGGAGCTGTTATAGATGCCAGAAAAGGAAAGGGTCCTGGGACAAGTCCCACAACTGCCAGCACCAAAGCTAGGTAACACCTGGAAATATGTGTGCTGAACCTTAGAGTTCAGAGCGTTTTTATAATAAAAGTTTGGGAAGTAATGCATGAACTCTTTACATTGAACTTTCATTGGCAATAGAAAGAGGGACAGGATGAAACCAAGTGAGGGAGGTTTGGGGATAGGAGGACAGTGCATAAGAAGAGATTGCTTGTTCTGAATTAGTTGGGGTTAGCAATCCTGGAAGTTTGTATCTAAACAGGAAGCACTGGTGTCTGGGCCATTGGCCACTAGGGGGTTTAAGTTAAAGATTCAATACGCATTCAGGAAAGTAGAGAAGTCTTGGTTTGGACTTGTAGCTGTCAACTGATTAACTTCTCTCATCTCTTCCTACTTCTGGCTCCTATAATTAAATTTAGGATGCCTCAGAAATTTTCTTATATATAGCTATATCTATATACACATATCTATATACACAGTTATATCTATATACACACATATATATACATACACATATATCTTTGCATATGCAGAGCCTTAAAAATTTGTGGAAAATATATACCATAAAAACCATATATGGATTTCAATACTTTTTGCACCAAAATAAAGTTATCTCTTAATTTCATTTTCCCATAGAATTTTTGAAGTACTCAGATATATAAACATACAAGGGACTTTAAAATGTTCGTGTGGAATACAATTAAAAGATAATGCAGAGAGACTAGTGCTACGGTGTAGTGGAGTAGCAGGTAATGCCACCACCTGTGGTGCCAGCATCCCATATGGGCATCGGTTCAAGTCCCTGCTGCTCCACTTGCAATCCACAGTGAAATATCATTTCATATCCAATAAAGTTATTTGAATTAAAAAGGAAGATCCTAATAGGTATAGATAAGAATGTGGAGTAGTCAGAACCTTCACACACTTTCAGTGAAAATAAAAACACTGCAACCACTTTGGAAAACAAGTTGGCAGTTGTTCAAAAGGATAAACAATAGTTACCATACAACCCAACAATATGACCCCGTTCTAGGTCATGTATCCCAAATAAATGAAAATACATGCACACGAAATGGCTGAATATAAATATCTTAGTAGCTTTATTCATTATATCCCGAATATAGAAACATTAATGTCCACCAACTGATAAATGAAACAACAAAACATAGTATTATTCAACCATAGTGAACAGTGAAGTGCTGGTGCATGCTACAATGTGGATGGACCTTGAACTGATGCCAAGGGGAAGAAAATAGTTACAAAAGTCCACATACTGCAAAATGCTATATGAATTGCCCAGAACAGGGAAGTCTACACATAGACAAGGTAGATTCTCGTTGCTCAGGGCTGGAAGGAAGCGTGTGACAGGGATTGATAATTAAAGGCAATGAAATGTTTTAAAATTGAATTTGGTGATACTTACACATATCTGTGAATATACTAAAAAGTATTCAATTGCATGCTTTTACAAGGTGAATGTATGTTCTATGAAATATATTTCAACTCAGCTGTTTTAAATGTGATACGTGGAAAAAATATGCACATTTACACCGAAAGTATAAGTGAGGGCAATAAAAACACATTTGAGGAACTGCTCTGTTATTATCTCAGCATGATCAACTTCTGTTATTATATAAAAGTGTACACTGAACAAGAATATAAATTTGATCAGCTAATCACCAACTGTATAGCACTTGACTTCAGGGCAATGAGAAAAATCAGGTGGTGAAAGATCATATAAGTTTTCGGCCAAAAATATCCCTCAAAACCTGCATATATAATGAGTGACCCACTTTCAGTGACTATGGTGACACACTCCAGAGTTCCATGTAATTGGCAGAGAGATACAGTCATCAGAATTTGAGATGGAAGAGTGAACAGTGAGCCTAGCAGTTATGATGCCTGATTCCCACATCTGAGAACCAGTCTTCGAAACCCATCTGCAGCTACTGACTCCTTGTTCCAGCTTCCTGCTATTGCAGACACTGTGAGGTGGCAGTGAGGGCTTGAATAATTGGGTTCTTGCCACCCATGTGGGAGACTTGGATTGAGTTCCCATCTCTTGGCTTCAGCCTGGCACAGTCCTAACTGTCATAGGAATTTAGGGAGTGAACCAGCAGGTGGAAGCTCTTTAGTCAATTTCTCTTTCTCTATTTCTCATAAATAAATATACTTTTAAAACTTAAATGTTGTCTTTTAGAGAAAGATCTGAGTTGGAGCTAATACATCTTTGAACTTGGCCTTTCACAATCAAGAAACAACCCCACCATCCTGCCCCATGGTGTTCACTTACATTCAATGTGGTGGCTTCACCAAGAACCTGTTTCCAATACACATAGGGACTGCCCTGGCATTTACTGTTATTTTTCCAATCTTGGGGAACATTATGCAAACCTAAGAAATGAGAGAAAGGAACTAGCATGATCTATGTGGTAATGCAATCAAGGGTGTGTTACTACTTCCTGATAAAACATGCAGCATGTTTTCAAAAGATTACGATCACTACTAAAATATTGACAATAGATGAGAATCTGGAAGATTTTCACCTCTGTCGCTTTGTGTGAAGTGATCATTGATATAATCACTCAGAACTGCTTCTCTATTAATACACCCTCATGGCTACTTGATAACATTAAGTTGACACCTTAGGATAGGTGGTAGGAAATGGGAATTTTGTTACAACAGTGTGTTCCTCTACAGGCTTGAGAGTCAACATTGTTTCACAGTCCAAAAAGTACACACAAACAGACAAGTTCAACACCACAGATGGCCTTTTTCCTAGCAGGCATGAAGAGGCTTGGTAACGGCTGTCTTTATTGGAAAAACAAGGGCATTGGAAAAATTTATGATAATTAGGGGCCGGCGCCATGGCGTAGTAGGTTAACCCTCCGCCTGCAGCACCAGCATCCTATATGGGCGCCGGTTCTAGTCCCTGCTGCTACTCTTCCAACCAGCTCTTTGCTAAGGCCTGGGAAAGCAGTAGAATGTGACCCAAGTGCTTGGGCCCCTGCACCCACATGGAAGACTGGGAGGAAGCACCTGACTCCTGGCTTTGGATTGGCGCAGCTCCAGCCATTGCGGGCATTTGGGGAGTGAACCAATGGAAGGAAGACCTTCCTCTCTCTCTCTCTCTCTCTCTCTCTCTCTCTCACTGTCTGTAACTCTACCTGTCAAATAAATAAATAAAATCTTAAAAAAAGGAGACCTGATAATTTGAAGGTATTATTATTGTTTTTGCTATTTTGAGCAGTTACATTATACTTTAGGCATGATTTCAAGTAATCACCAGTAGCACTGTGCTGAAATGTTTCTGTGAATTAATTATTCACTATACTATGGAGTCAATCTAGCAAGTAGTTCTTCTGAATCATTGGAAAATTCTAAATGGAAGTTGCTGATCTGGACCGTCTCTCCATATGCCACATTACTTTCAAATATGTCCGTGGGAAGGTCACCGACACACTGCTGTTGACAAGCTGGGTCAACAAAGTCTTGAGAAGCTCTTTTCTCCAAGAATAAATTGGTCAGTAACCATAGGTACACTGTGTGCACACTGAATCATCCATTGAGTACTTAAAAGCCTGAATAAAGTCTGAGTTCTTTTATAACTGCCACAAAGAGTACTTTTAGGGACCACTAATTTTAAAAAAGCAAAATAAGAACTATTCTGCCTTTTAAGTGCCCTTGCTCTTCTTCTGTTAATATTTAGCTGTACATATGTGTATGTATGTACATGTATATTGCTGTGTTTTTTAAAGTGAACTCTTCAATAACTGAAATTGCATGGGGTAGACACCTGACTTCACACTTGCCAATGCTAAAGGCAAATGTGTAGGTTAAGAAGATACTGGTCCCCAGGTACTAAGTAAGAATCCTTTTCTTTAAAAACAAACCAACAAAAAAGCATGACTATATCACTCCATTGTCTCCAGTACCCCCTGTTTTTTATGAGCATCCATACATCATGCTGATTTTCGCCCCTTTAGGGCTAAAAAAATTCTCTTACTTTTTGAAAGACCCCAGTGTTTACCCTGCTAGTGTGGATTTTCATTTGCACTGGAGGGTATCTAAGTGAAGATGTTGTTTTGCCCAAACTGTTTGGAATTAATAATGCTCCTTCCAATCTGAAACTAAGGCAACTTGTCAGCCATGAACTCTTTAAATATTTTTCTTCTGCATTGATGTTTATTGTCTTCTAACAGAGCTCCTATTAGACTGATAATGGAATGTCTACATTTTTACACTTTTTCTTGTATTTATTCTACTTCTTTGCTAATTTGTATACATTCTGTGAAAATTTACAGTGGAAGGTTTTAGATTTTGAATTTTGTCTTCACCTAGTTAATTTTCTACACCACCTGCTTAGTTCTTTTTTATCTTAATGATGGCATTTTTCTCATTTCCCAAATTTCTAATAGCTTATTTTATATTAACATTCTAGATAGGGTCTATACTGCCTTAGCTTTCTGAGGTTAATAATGAGAGATTAATTTTTAAAAATTTGTCAAAAAGAGCCAGCACTGCAGCTCAGTAGGCTAATCCTCTGCCTTGCGGCGCCAGCACACCGGGTTCTAGTCCCGGTCGGGGCACCAGATTCTGTCCCGGTTGCCCCTCTTCCAGGCCAGCTCTCTGCTCTGGCCCAGGAGTGCAGTGGAGGATGGCCCAAGTGCTTGGGCCCTGCACCCCATGGGAGACCAGGAGAAGCACCTGGCTCCTGCCTTCGGATAGGCGCCGTGCGCCGGCCGAGGCGGCCATTGGAGGGTGAACCAACGGCAAAGGAAGACCTTTCTCTCTCTCTCTCTCACTGTCCACTCTGCCTGTCAAAAAAAAAAAAAAAAAAATTGTCAAAAAGAATTCATGCTCATAGTAAAAGCAAAAAACAATCACTTCAATGAGCAAATAATGAAAATTACATTTTCCTCTTGCCTGGGCAAGCAGAGGCCTCTGAAAAACAGTTGTGTCAATAGTCTCCTTTTTGTGGGTACATAATTCTAGAAGTTTTCTATGCATGCACAGATGCTCCTTAACTTATAATTTCCCACTGTTTTGCTCTCCAGTCAATAGAATATACAAGAGTATGGATACACATGTATGTATGAGTGCACTTGCACACACATTTTATGGAAAATTAAATTGAAAGATAAATTTATTTTGCTGCAAAATATTTTGAAATCCTTGCATAATATGGGTCATCAGAAAGTTCATAGAAAACGTGTTATGAAAAACTGTGACTTGACTTCAAGCATTTTTGCGCCAAAATAAACTTATCTTTTAATTCCATTTTTCCACAAGCTGAAATATCTTATATAACTCCCCAACTAGGGCACATTTCCCCATGGACTCCAGATGCAGCCCCAGAATGCTTCTCAACACAGTCCTCCAAGCAGGCATTTCAGTTATAGTGCACTTACAATTTATAGCATCATATCATTTCTTATATTGCCATAATCATCAACTTTATTCAATTGCAAAATGTCTCATTGACAACTCCAAAAGCACCAGAGCATCAAAAAATTGCCAGAGCCCATATGTGAAGACAGAGAGCAATGCTTGGTAATACAACCACAGTGACTCTCACTATGCTGTTTGTTCTCTGTGCATACCTTCCATCTCTGAACCCAACGGTGACAGTGGTAAGCCTTGCACATACACCAATCCTACAAGTTCATGGGGTTTGAAATAGAACTTGAAAATCCATGTTGTAATATGACAGTCCATGCTTTATAACAGTACTGTGTATAACAAAGTATGTGCACATTGGAACCACAGCCTATTTGTACAATTCTGTGGTCCCTGAGATTTAATCTGCATTAATAGTGAACCCTCAAAGGAAAGACAAGATTCTGGGGTACACACATTTCAATTAACAGAGGGTTGCATGGGGCAGACATCTGGTGCAGCTGTTAAAATGCACTGTGGGGCACTTGTATCCCTTACTGGAGTGACTACTTTGAATCCCAGATCCTCAGCTTCTGATCCAGCTTCCTGCTGGTGCACACCCAGAGACGCATTCAGTGATGATTCAAGTACTTGGGTCCTGTCACCCATCTGGGAGACTTGAATTGAATTCTGGGATCCTGGCTTTAGTTTGCTCCAGCTCTGACAGTTGCAGGCATCTGAGGAGTGAACCAGAGGGTGGAAGGTCTATGTGTGTCCATCTGCCAGTCTTTCTCTCTTTGCCTTGAAGATAAAATGAAAATAAGTAAAAGCTTTTTTTTTTAAATTATTGTGCAAAGGAAGGACTGCCAGTGTATAATTAATTCTCAAGTGGGCAGAATAACAGTATTTTCCAGGCTTTCTGCCTAGCATGTAGAAAGTCTTGCAGTCCACGGGTCTTAGCACATGTTCACTGACTATACTGTACTCTGTAACAGGTCTGTGATCCATCTACTTAAACACAGATTCTCTCCAAATTGCTAGGGAGAGCAAACACTCAGCTGCCTGCAAAAGCACTTGAAAGGTTTCTACCAACTGTTATTTTCATCTTTTTTTATTTTTTTTATTAATGTCTCATGCTTATTTCCAGAATAGCTTGGTTCACAGTAGTAGCAAAAACAGGCAAAAGAAAAGTATGCCTTCAACAACTGGCCAGTGAAGGGAAAATAGCCATTTTGGTCCAGTACCATTCCAAACACGATGGCAGGCAACCACAGAATCTTAAAAGGAGGAACATCATCGACATTTAATAGATACTTCTGTGGTTAATGGAGGGTTTTGTTTTGTTTTCATTACAGGAGGTTACGATGCAGCTTGAAAAACTTTAAGCCTTGTAAACAAGTTTGAGAAGTTATAGAACTTAGAACAAAAAGAGTAGTTATTTTAAAGTATGTTTATCAAAAGGTCACTATTGAATTTCAGTCTCTCCTCCTGTCTTTTGTTTGTGGTATTGCTAATTGCAATATTTACTTGCCAGTACAATTCTCTCAGCTTTTAAAAATTTCCAGTTTTCCAAACATGATGCTTCCAAGTAAAACTCATTCTGTTGCAAGCACAGAAGCAAATCGTTTTAGAACTGGAAGAAGCTGTTAAAAAGCCAACTAGTCCATTTTTAAAGTTTGAAATATAAGGAAACTGACACTCAGGATTTTAAGATATGTGGTCAGTGTCTGACAGTTTTTAGAAGCAGGCCTCTGTCTTTCTTCCAAATCTTCCATTCTGGGAAGCAGCATTAGAACTGCATTGCCAGCATATAGATAATTCCTGGGAAGAAACACAGAAAATAAAAACACTTGCTTTTGTAGGCAGATTTCTAGGTAATTTCCTTCATTTTTAAGCTTATTTTATTGTTATTGCACTATGTTGTTACAATGAATGAAAACTTGGGGAAAATAAAGTAAAAACAAACTGCAATTACATTTACCAGTGCATTGTGAAAAATAACATATGTAACATGTGTTTCTCCAGATAACAGCAACCCCGAGGAAATGCAGTTTTGAAAGCAAGTAACTGAATGTGTTTTTGTAACCCAGGCCTTGACCTTGGGATTACAAGACATTTAGCTTCCCTAACTGTCTTCCCATCTCATTCAAAAAGGCATTATTGGGGATCTTGCATGTGAGCATGTGTTCCCATTCCTCTAGTTTCCATGAGAAGTCTATAGATTCTGGTCCTCTGCTTCTTTTCTGGGCCAAGTAATGGGCCATTTCTTGCCTTCCATGAGGAGGGACATGGGGAGAGTCAGAATGCATCTACAGAGATGGTACCACACGTCCTGGATGGTTGTGTCTGGATTACTCTGCTAGTGTGGTGGTCTTTGATGAAGGAAGTCATGGCAGGGAGTCACTGCTCTCAAGCACATGGACCTGTGCGACATTTACCTGAGGGGGAGGGCCCAACTCTTGGCAATGGGAAGACTTTGGCTCACATGTGTCAGACTGCGCACTCTTTGGGAAAGAACAAATCTGAAACCAAGTATGTTTGTTCACCAGTCACTTGGGGCCAGCTGACCTCCTGCTGTGTTGTCAGTGAGACCAAACTGGATACAACACATCTACCTTTCCCTTCCTTTTTAGCACAAGAGGCCCCATAAAGCAATGAGGAACCACTGGAAGAGTGAGCTTGTAAATCACACCCTGGGAGAGCTGGCTGGGACTCCTTTTTCAGACAGATGGGTTTTCTGGGGATTGTGAGGGTACTGGTGGGGTTCCCAGACTGAAAGGGATGATGAGTTTGAGGAGGAATGTACAAGGAGGAGAGGGCTGAAGAGATAGGAAATTCTCCGAAGACTGCTCCTGGGAGTCGTTTCCCCTTCCGCGAGGAAGTGAGCTAATTACATAAGGTGCCCTCGTGCTTATCTTACTGTTGGCATTATTTCTGGGTGCTTGCCAAGCTCTTCAATAAATCTTTTCCAACTCCTGGGTCAGTGTGCACCTAGGCTGAGACGATGGTGTGGTAGGAGACAACATCTGCCTCCCCAGTGCCTGGACAGGGAAACAGCCCTGCCCCTGTGTAGCAGCCAAAGAAGGAGGAGGAGGCTACCAAAGGCAGAAGATTGGAGTCTTCCATTCTCTCAAGTTCTGTCAGCTTTTTTACCACCCAGAGGCTGGAGGGAGGGCTGCACTATGCAGATCAGACTCCGTGGAGATGGCGCCCCCTGGAGGCAAGACATGTGGCTTTATTGATTGCTATACACTAAATGGATTCAAACAATGTGGTTAAATGGAAGAGTTCTTTGGAGCCCCTTAAAGGTTGGGCTCTGGAGTAAAAGAGACAATGCAAGAGGAATTTAGAGGGAGCTGAAGGGTTGAGCGAGGTGGTTCTGCAACACAAAACCTGTGCTAGTTATTTATAGGATAGGTGTGAGTGTTTTTATACTAGTGAGGGTAATCAGAAAGTGAGTGATGTTCCACATTTAAGTCTGCAAGGACCGCCGGCACCGCGGCTCACTAGGCTAATCCTCCACCTTGCGGCGCCGGCACACCGGGTTCTAGTCCCATTCAGGGTGCCGGATTCTTTCCCGGTTGCCCCTCTTCCAGGCCAGCTCTCTGCTGTGGCCAGGGAGTGCAGTGGAGGATGGCCCAAGTGCTTGGGCCCTGCATCCCATGGGAGACCAGGATAAGTACCTGGCTCCTGCCATCGGATCAGCGCGGTGGCCATTGGAGGGTGAACCAATGGCAAAAGGAAGACCTTTCTCTCTTTCTCTCTCTCTCTCACTGTCTACTCTGCCTGTCCAAAAAAAAAAAAAAAAAAAAAAAAGTCTGCAAGGAGCCCAGAAATAAGAGCAATGCTGGGAGATGAGAACTAGTGTTTGGTAGGAGCCAAGGGTGACCAGGAGAACATGAGCCTCCTGGGATTAACAAATTTATGGGAGACTTTGGACTTCCCATTCTGTATGGGTTGAAGCCAATTTACATTTTCTCCATTTCAACAGATTGTGTGACTCAGTAAACATCTGAATCTACATTTTATAAGTCCCATGAAACAAAGGCAAATTATGAACCTACTGAGCCATGTTGTCATGACCTCGGCAAGAAGAGGATGCAAAGACATACGAAAGAGAACCCTGTAGCAGAAGCTCAGACAGAACGTGGACATACAACAGGAAGGGAACAGAGCAGAAGTGGGATCTGGGGGTAGGCAATGACAGAATGCAGTAAAGATATGTGAGAGCAGACACCACCACCTCGCCCCACACTGTGTGAGAGCAGAGCTTTAGCAGTCATTTTGGGTTGTAATGAGGGGCTATCACATTGCAATGTTTTGAAAACAGGAAAGCTTCAAGATTTAACAACCATTCTGAAAACATGCCTTAACCTTGGCCATCATTTTGACCCACAGGGATGATTCAAGTTTGTAAATCTTTCTAAATACTCAATATTGGTTCTACTTATTAACATTAAATAAATAATAAAATAATTATAATAGTTACAGTGAAGTGATGTAAATATATTAGTATTCTAATATTATGTGTATCAGAAATATTTTTAAATATGTGGCAAAGTGGGGAACTTTTCAGATATATTTACTTTTTTGCTGAATAACATTGTAAATCTGTCATTAAAGCTTGCTTGAGTTCTAAATAAAATATAATTAAAATATATCTAGTAGGCAAACAAAATTAAAACATAGCTAGTATCTGAATAAAAGACAATTAAAGTATATCTAGCAAGCCAAAATACTTAAAATATAATTCAAAAAATTGACAAACTATTCTAGCAAGCAATTTCAGAAAAGAAAAGCACTCCTTACTCCAGCAGATATTAAAGAAATATAAAAAATTAGAGCATTTATTTCTTAAGGAAAGTAAATTTATGAAGGAATATTTTAAGAGCCATGACAATGGATAGTAAAGTAAATCACAGTGTGTCCTTTTGATGAATTAATCTCTTTACTATTATGAAATGTGCCTATTTATTCCTAACAAAATTCCTTATTTGGAAATCTACTTTCTGTGTTGTCACCCTAACTTGCTTTGAATTAGTGTGTGCATGGGGTATCATTTTTATACCTTTTTACTTTAAAAAGATGCAGCCTGGGGGCAAGTGTTTGGCATAGTGGCTAAGATGCTGCTTGCCACACTCACATCAGAGGGCTGGGTTTGCATACCAGCATCACTCCTGATTCCAGCTTCCTGCTAACGTGTATCCTGGGAGGCAGCAGATGATTGTACAAGTGGTTGGATTCCTGAC
Source organism: Oryctolagus cuniculus (assembly GCF_964237555.1). Taxonomy (NCBI): domain Eukaryota; kingdom Metazoa; phylum Chordata; class Mammalia; order Lagomorpha; family Leporidae; genus Oryctolagus; species Oryctolagus cuniculus. The sequence continues at coordinate 44,531,055 of NC_091445.1, read as the reverse complement.
ACCCATGTGGGAGACTCAAACTGAGTTGTCTACTCTGGCTTCAATCTGTCCTAGCCCCAGCTGTTGCAAGCATTTGGGAAGTGAACCACCATACGGATTGGAAAGCTCTTATCTGTCTATGTGTCTTTGTCTCTCTCTGCCTTTCAGAAAAATAGCATAATTTATAAAAAATACCATTGTATTCTTGGAATCATATCTATGAAATCCATGAAGTCTGCTCTCTATATATTAATAAATAATTAAGAAAAAGAATAAACTTTATTGAAGTATAATTTACAAACAAAATATTCACCAATCTTTAGGGTTCAATTTGAAGAGTTTCAACCAAGGCATGTGTGCATGTGTGCATAACCCTCTATACAAAGATAGCACAGATTTCCTTCACTCCATGAAGTTCTTTCATGTCCCTTTGGCTCAGCCCCCTTCCCTTTCCTCTGAACCCTGTCAACACTGATCTTGCTCTCTACTCTGGTAGCTTTGCATTTTCTAAAATTTCATGCAGGTAAAACTATCTAGTATGTAGTTTTTGGTGTCTAGAGCCTTTCACTTTGTACAATGATTTTGAGTTTCCTTTATGTGGATGAAGTGCTATGTGGGTCAGTATTTTTTTTCCCTTTTACTGCTTGGCTGTATGTTTTTATAAGACTAACCCACAATTCGGTTTTCCATTCATCAGTTGATGGGGATTTAAGATCTCTCCAGTTTAAGGCTTTTATGAATAAAATTGCTATGAACATCCAGTACAAGTCTTTGTATAGATACATTCCCCAGAATACAAGGGAATTATGTTTATTTCAATGTTTATATAGTTATCTTTGTAATAAAGTATCAAAATGAATTCCAAAGAAGCTGAACCAACTTGAATTCCCACCAGCAATGAGTAAGAATTCCACCTGTTTCACATCCTCATCAACATCGGTCCCAGTTAATTATGGCTCTTCTCACCTTCTATCCCATATTGCTTTTGATTTTAGCTAACCTAGTTCTTCTGTAGCAGCATTTCATGTAGATTTAATGGGCAATATCCTGATGCTAATGGTGCTGAGCATCTTTTTGTGTGTTCATTGACATTTGCTTTATAAGTGTTTATAAATATATTCAAATATTTTCCCCACTTTTTTTTTTAATTTTTTGACAGGCAGAGTGGACAGTGAGAGAGAGAGAGACAGAGAGAAAGGTCTTCCTTTTGCCGTTGGTTCACCCTCCAATGGCCTCCGCGGCTGGTGCGCTGTGGCTGGCGCACTGCGCTGATCCGAAGCCAGGAGCCAGGTGCTTCTCCTGGTCTCCCATGGGGTGCAGGGCCCAAGCACTTGGGCCATCCTCCACTGCACTCCCTGGCCAGAGCAGAGAGCTGGCCTGGAAGAGGGGCAACCGGGACAGAATCTGGCGCCCCGACCGGGACTAGAACCCGGTGTGCCAGCACCACACGGCGGAGGATTAGCCTAGTGAGCCGCGGCGCCAGTTCCCCACTTTTTAATTGGCTTTTAAGACTTCTCTATGTGTTTGAACTACAGTCCAGATACACATTTTGTGAATATCTTATCCCAGTCTGTGACTTGACATCATTTACAATATTTTTAAGATTGGCAGATTTATTTATTTATTTGAAAAGCAGAGTAACAGAGATGGAGACAGAGCTAGAGCTTCCATCTGCTTGTTTACTACACTTGAGCCTTCAATAGCCAGGGTGAGGCTCAATTGAAGCCAGGAGCCAGGGATTCCATCTGGATATCCCACAGGGGTGACAGGAACTCAAGTACTTGGGCCATCTTCCACTGCCTCTCAGGCACATTAGCAGGAAGCTGGATAGGAAGTGGAACAGCCAGGATGTGACAAACATTCCAATGTGGGATATGGGCGTCTCAAGCTGAAGCTTAACCTGGTGTGCCACAACACCTGTACTTTCTTACAGTACTTTTGGAGAGTAAATATTTTTCATTTTTTAAAAAGTCCAATTCAGTTTTTTTTTTTTTTTTTAGTAGTTTGGGCTTTTTCTGTTCAAGTTACAAATCTTTACCTACCCTTAAAACTGATGAATAGTTAGTGTATCTCCAGATAATCTCATGTTTTCTTATTGAATTTTAATAGTTTTGCATTTACATATAGGTCTATGACAACTTGAGATGAATTTTTGTATATTGTATGCATGAAAGACTGAGATTTTTATGTGGATAACTGATGTTTTCAGTATCATTTATTTAAAAGACTATCTTTTCCTTGTTGAATGGTCTTGGCACCTTGTCAAAAATCAAATATATATTTGATATATATATATGTAATACATATACTCAGTTTTTTAGTCTATTCTGTTCATTGATTGAGGTCTCTCTTAAATCAATACCACACTGCTTTATTACCCTAGTTTCATAGAAACACTTAAAATCAAGTTGTATAAATCCTCCAATTTTGTTTTTCTCATTCAAAATCATTTTGGTAATTTTAGGTTTTTTCCATTTTTGTACAGATAAACTTTTCACTGTCTACAAAATAATCTTTTTAATGTGAACCAAAAAAGCCTGTGGGTTTTTTTTTTTTTGACTGGAATTGTACCAAAAACATATTTCAATTAATGGAAAAATTGAAACCTTAATGACATCAAGTTTTCTGAGCCAGAAACATAATATATCTCTCCATTAATTTTGGCTGTTTTTCTATTTGTTATTTTCAGGGCAAAGTCTTACAAAAGTCTTTTAGCTAAATATTTCATATTTTAATACTTTTGTAAATGACAGTTTTTGAAACTTCAATTTCCAAACATTTGTTCCCGGTGTTTAGAAGTACAATTAATTTTTGTATATTTATCTTAGATTCTGTGAATTTCCTAAATTTAGCATCTGTTTTGGAATCTATGGGATTTTCTATGTAAGATATCTATGGATAATTCAATTTCCTAATGTGCATGCTTTTTAGTTCTCCTTGCCTCATTTCACTGAAGAGAATCTTCATTGCAAGGTTAAATAGGAGGGTAAACAATGGCCTCGTTCCAGGTGTCAGAGCAAAGTGTTAAGTCTTTCACAAGGTTGGTGATATTAGCTGTTGATTTTTTCAAAGCTGCTGTCATACAAATCTCTTCTCATCTTCGTTTACTGAAAATTTTCTATCATGAATGGAGATTGATTTTTTCCCAAATAATTTTTCTGCATCTATTGAGAGGACTTTCAAGGGTTAAGCCAATTTGGCAGTTCTGGCATAAATCCCACTTTCTTGTGATTTATAGTTCCATGAACATTTCCATGTACACATATCTGCTTAAAAGATAAATTTAAATTTATCTGAGTTAAATTCTGAACATTTTATTAAGGATCTTTTTCATTTGTGCTTGCATGAATATTCTGTTATTTTCCTGTTTTGTAACACCTTGTCTGACTTTGGTGTGGTATAATGTTTGCTTCATGAGAAAGAAGTGTGCCCCCTCCTCCATTTTCCACAAGAGTTCATGCAGAATTGTTCTAGTTTGTTCACTAAACATTTGCTAGAATTCAGCAGTGAAGCCATCTGTTCCTGGAGTTCTTCTTTTTGGGCGTTTTTTTTGCTATGCTGAGCCTATTCGAGTTGTTTCTTTTTAAGTAAACTTCAGTAGTCTGTTCCTTTTACACAGTACTTCCATTTTGCTAAATTTTTCATATTTATTGGTTTATAGGATTGTTGATAATATCTCCTTCTTAGTCTTGTAATGTTTGTTGAATCTGTGGTGAGGAAACAGCACTGGTTTTCCTCCATTTTTGGGTAAATTGGATAGAAGCTTATGAATTTCATTGATATTTGTCGTAAAACCAGCTTTAAATTGCATTGATATTTTTCTTCATTACATTCTTGTTTTCTATTTTATCAATTTCTGTGTTTATATGTAGCATTTCCTTCCACTTGCTTTCAGTGTAGCTGCTCTTTTTCTAGTTTCTTTAAAATTGGGCCTAAAAATATTGCTTTGAGACCCTTGTTCTGTGGGTCAACCCCATAATGGGGATTCTGTTTTGTGTAATGAGGCAAGAAAAAGAAACATGTGATTCCATGTATTCCCTTCAAAGGCCTACATTAACTGCATCTTAGAAATGGCATTTCACTTTGAAATGCTTTCTAGCAACCTGTTCTACTGCTTTTCTGACCCATAGGTTATTTAGCAATGTGTGTTTCAATTTCTAAATATTCTGATATATTCTAGAAATCTATTTGTTATTGATTTCTAATTTAATTTCCTTGGGCCACAGAACATACTTAGCATGATTATGATTACAGTTCTCCTAGATTTCATCAGATTTTATATGGCTCCTTTTTAATGTGATATTAATACAAACAGAACAGGTTTAATGTAGTTCATAATGCAATTTTAAGAATATAATACTTCCTTTAATATGATCTATGGTTCCTCTGTTTCTTGGAGTCCTTCTAAATATCAACTAGGTTAAGTTAAGGTCAGATGTATGGTTACTGATAATCCGCCCACTTGTTCTACTCATTATTGAGAGGAGTGTTGATGTCTGCAACTGTAACTTCAGGTTTTCTTCTTTGCCTGCTGTTCTATTGGATTTTGTCACAGGAGTGAACTCTGCTAAAAAGACATTCAGGTATTTCACCTTGATGGGTTGATCTATTTTTCATTATAAAGTATATTTCTTTTTCCCTAATCATATTCCTTGTTCTTAAATTTACTTTGCATGATTTGGTAAAACATCTCCATCTTTCATTGGCATTTTCATAAAATATATTTCCATCCTTTTAATTTTAGATATAATGATAGCATTTAAAAATTTTTAATCTCAAAATTTCTTCCTTTTAGATGGCTTACATCATTTGCATTTAATGTAATAATTGATAGGATCATGACTATTTCAACTAATATTCTCTATGTCCCATCGCTAATTCATCCTTTTTACACCATTTCCTGCGTTGTTTTAAATTACTTATATATTTTAATAATTACATTTGGTCTCAACTACTGTCTCTTAATGTATGATTTATTTTTAGATTTTGTGTGTATGTCCTAAGATTTCCAGTAGCATTTTTAACATAGTATATTCTTCACACACATACCTCAAAATATTATTGTATCACTGTTTGTATAGCAAATGAGTACTGCAATATGTTCTTCCATGCCGCTATTTTTCTCAAGCATTGTAATTCTGCATATGCTATGAATTGCACAGTGTTTTTACTTTTAAATAATCATCTCCTAAAGAGATTAAAATAAGAAAGATACGTTCTATATATTTCATATCTAAATGTCTTCATTCCTTCGTGCATACTCAGATCTCCATCTGTTATCAATTTCTCCCTATCTGAAAAACTTCTCTTAAAAGTGCTTGTAGAACAGGTTTGTTGGCAATAACTTCTCCAACTTTGCTTAGTCTAAAAAAGTGTTTGTTTTGCCTTTATATATTTTAATTTGAAATACATTTTTGCTGAGTATAGAATTTTTGGTTGACATTTTTCTAATTGCTTTAAATACATTGCTCCATTGTTTTCTGGCTTCACTCTTTATTTTGATAAGAAGTATGATTTTTTTATATATATATTTTTCCTCTGTACCTAAGCTATATATCTTTCTCTCTTTGACTGCTTTGAAAATTATATCCTATTCACTTGTTTCCAGGGTTTGACAATGATTTTCTTGGCATGATCTTCTACAATTTCCTCTGATAGGAAATTTATTGACCTTCTTTAATCTGTGAGCTTATAGATTTCATCAAGTTTGTAAAACTTTGGCTAATCGTTATTCAATTTTTTCCTTTCTCTTTTCAGAACTCCAATTTCATACTCATTAAATTGTTTAATATTGTAATTAGGGTCACTGTTGACTTTTTTTGTATTTTTTACTGTTTGTGCTTCATTTTGGGTAGCTTCCATTGCTGTCTTCAAAGTAAGTATTTTTTCCTGACTATTTGTCTAATTCTATCCTATGAAATATTCATTTTAGACATTACTTTTTTCAGGAGTGGGTATTTAGCTTCATGGTTACAAAGCTGATTAAGAGGCTGGTGCCACAACTGAGCATCTGAGCATCTGACTTCAATATCCGCCTCCAGTTCCTAACCCTGCTTCCTGCTAATGCAGACCCTGGAAGGCAGCAATATTGTTTCAAGCGATTGTGTCCCTGCCACCCACATGGGAAGCCTGGACTGAGTTCCTTGTGCCCAGCTTTAACACAGCTCTGTCCCAGCCAATGCAGGCACTTGGGGAATGAACCAGTGGATGGGAGCTCTGTGTATATATATGTGTGTCTGCCTTTAAAATAAACAAAATAAAATAGATATAACATCTTTAAATGTTTTCAGTTTCTTTTTTTAAAAAAATATTTACTTGAAAGACAAAATTACAGAGGGAGGTAGAGCCAGAGAGAGAGAGGTCTTCCAACCACTGGTTCACTCCCTAAATGGCCATAACAGCCACAGCTGAGCTGAAATGAAGCCAGGAGCCAGGAGCTCCTTCTGGGTCTCCCACGTGGGTGCAGGGGCCCAAGGACTTGGGCCATCTTTTACTGCTATCCCAGGCCATAGCAGAGAGCTGGATCGAAAGTGGAGCAGCCAAGACTCAAACTGGCATCCATATGGGATGCAGGCACTGCAGGCCAGGGCTTTAACCTGCTACACCACAGTGTCGGCCCTTGAATTTCTTTTCTTTTTTCTTTTTAAAGATTACTGTGTTCATCCTAATTTTACTTACTACTTCCTTGGGGAACACATGGATCATGTTGATAATAGCTGTTTTACTGTCTTTGTCAGCTTGTTCCATTGTCTCTGACACTGCTGAGTCTCTGCCTATTGAGTGATTTCTTTTTTCTTACGGCTATGGCTCATAGTTTTTTATTTCCTTGCATGCTTGATCATTTTCTTTTTGATGCTAGATATCATGAAATTTACATTGTGATTTTCATTGCTAAGTTTTTGTTGTTTATATAGTTTTGAACTGTGGTTCATATTTAACATCATTTGGAATAGTATGATTCTTCTAAGGCATATTTTCTTTTTTTAAAATTACTTATTTATTTAAAAGTCAGAGTTAGAGAATGAGAGTGAGAAAGGTCTTCCATCTGCTGGTTCTCTGCCCATGTGGCTCTAATGACCATGACTGAGCCAGGCTGCCCCCAGGAGCCAGGAGCTTCATCCAGGTCTCCCATGTGGGTGGCAGGGGCCCCAACACCTGGCCATCTTGCATTACTCTCCCAGGCCATTAGCAGAGAGCTGGATCAGAAGCGGAGCAGCCAGGACAAAATCTGGCACCCATAGGGGATGCCAGTATTGCAGGTAGCAGCTTCTCCCCCTGTGCCACAACACCAGCCCCCCTAAATCATGGTTTCATGCTTTGCTGAAGTATGCCTAAACTACCTGATAGTTTGTGATAATTTAATCCCACTGCTAAATTGACACCATTTTCTGGAATCTACTTGATGAACTGCATACTATTGGACCTTTCTACTTTGTTGAATTATTCCGAGTTCTGTGTGAAGTTTGGGGGATTGTTCTGCCTAGAGGTTCTCAGTTGTCCTTTCCTTAGCTTTGGGTATTTTCGTCTCCTGCATATGCAGATTAATGTCAGTAAAAGACTCAAAGGCTCAACTTTAGCCTTCAGGAATACCTAGGCTTTTCTTTATGGAAAGCCCTCCTAGCTAGCACTCTTCCCTGAGGATTCTACCCACCCCTGCTTCCATCAAAGGGACTGAGACTCCAAACTGCTCAATTCAAAAACACTTGGCTCAGTTTGAATTCCTTCTACCTGCTCTACAGCCTACCTGCCTCCAGGTAGTGAGCTGATGCAATCACCTGGCTCACTTCATTCATTTCCATTTCTCAGGAACCGTGGTGCCATATTGCCTTTGATCTGATGTCTGAAAACCATTGTATAATATATTTGTCCTGTTTTCCAGTTTACCAAAGGGTAGTCATTACTCCATTGTGAGAAGAGGCATAAGCCTCCTGATAAGAACTTTGGTGCAGGCTATAACAATCTTTTTCTTTCCATGTGCAAACACAAGCCATAGTAAGGTATCAAAAAGGAGCACGGTGTAGTCAAAGAAAATTGAGAAAAAGATAGTTTGGAACACTTTCTCTCAAGCTTTGCTGGTGTTTATTTAATCCTTTTAGAGGCAACAGAGCTTGGAAGGTAACTTTGATGCAGAAATAACCCTGCATTTGGAATGCTAAAATAACAGAGTTCCAATTCTGTCAGTTACTAATTATATTACCTTAAAAAGTTTAATGCAATACTTACTAAATGCCTGGTATTGGTCAATGAACTTATTTGATCACCTGGAAAATTATGATAAAACTACCTCTCTCCTGGGAAAACAATTAGGATATAATATTGATCAGATGCATAGAAGTCAAGATAAGAAAATTTCCATTTCCGTAATTACCACTAGCATGCTTTGTCAACTGTACCCACAGAAAGTTAATCATTGGAAGGCCTTTATAATTAATAAATTTTAATGCATTTAATTTATAAACAAGAAAAGTATTATTACTTTGAATATTTTTATATTGTTTATAATTTTTACTAGTAAAATTATTCCAGGATTTAGGACTTAGAAATAAAAATACTTTTAAGATATACTTCAAGTTTTAACAAAGAAGAATGTAAAATCTTCTTAAAATTTGAATATTTCAAGAGACAAAGGGAGAATCTTAGTATTGGATAGGATATCATTGAAAATGAATAGTCAAGGGTGGACATTGTGAAGCAAGAGATTGACACCACTCTGATCTCATATCAGAATTCCTGGGATCAAGTTCCACCTGTACTTCCAATCCTGCTTCCTGCTAATGCGCCTGGGAGGCAGCTCAAATTTGAGTCCTTGCCACCTATTTGGGGACCCAGATATGTTTCACAGCTCCTGAATCTGGCCTGGCCCAGCCCCAGCAGTTGTGGACGTTTGGGGAGTAAACCAGCAGATGATACATTTCTCTCCCTCTCTTTCTGCCTTTAGAATAAAAATAAATAAATAAATAAACATTTTTGAAAAAACAAAATGAACAGTCAGTGGGACCCTAAATTCTTTGCTAGTGTGCTTTGGTGATGAAGTTGAGAACTGGCCAGGAATACAGAGGCAAACTCATTGTCCCTTAGAGAGAGTAGGAATTGATGATAAAACCTACAGTGCTAAATATTCCCCATATTCTATACCACAATTTGAGATGAATAAATTCAAATGTCATCATAAACATAAGATACAACTACTATAAAACACTTAAAATATTTGTTACTGGGAAAACTTCAAATGGAAATTCAATAGAATCCCAAAGTAAACATATAATTCCAGTAAGAAAACTTGGCTAGGATCCATTTTTATGATTTTCAGCTTAGTCGTAAGCTATAATCTCTTTGTAGTTACAATATTAAACTGTTATTTACTGTTATTTGCCCTCTTACTGCCTCTCTTTAAAAGCAAGTTTTATAGACTTAAGATTCCAGAAATATGGAATAGATGCACTCTTCTCTATTCTTGCTTTTTTGTACAACTATGTTAAATATAAAACAAAATAATACTTTGAAAGTTGACGAGAAGGCAATAGTCAGGCTAGGATTTCAGGATTCAAGGAATGACTCAGAGGTAAGTTCTCTTGGTTTTGGTTTCCTCCTTATATAGCCCAGACTTGGAGTGCAAGAAGCCAGTAACCCAGACCCATTAGAAGAGGTAAACCAAGCAAGTCTAACAAAATCTCACCCTTCTTAGCCAAAGGGTCAGGAAGATGGATATCTCCTAGCAACCTGTGCGTTGAGAGACTGGTATACAACTTTACCAGGCAGAAGCTTCAGGTGGGAAGGTACCAGAAAAGGCTGAATATGAGACTGGATTTCATTCCAACCCACCAATAATGACAGACCCTCCACCTCACCTCCCAGCTGGAGTGAATTCAAAGGAAGCATTGTTTGTAGTCAGAACTTGTACCACTGCTGAGCAATAACAAGGCAGTCCTTGCTCTATGGAGGCAAAATGGGTAGCAGTACTAAACCAGCTTTAACCCTCCCACCAAGGTTGAGATACTTTGCTGGGAGTGGAGACAGCCACCTATGCCCAGCACTAATATATGATAATCTCTGATATCAAAAGAGGATCACTGGGGAGACTGAGTATTTATTCCCACCCAGAAATAATGTGGGAATTCCCAACCCCACTTCCCTGCCAAACTGGTGACCAAGAAAGAGGCCAGAGTTTTATGATATAATATGAAATTTTCCAGGTTTCAACAGGAAATCACACATCATACCAAGAACTGTGAAGATGCTACCCTGAATGAAAAGGACCATCAATAGGTACCAATACCAAGATGACAATGTTAGAGAGTTATCTGTTAAGAATTTAGAATATCTACCCTAAAAAAATGCTTCAATGAGCAGTTATGAACATTCTTGAAGCAAGTGAAAAATAGAGGACTTCAACAGAGAAAAAGAAAGTCCCAGAAAAGAGCTATAATACATAAAGAAGAACCAAATGTAAAAATTAGAACTAAAAATACAACAACAAGTAAAAAACTCAATGGGGGGGAGTCATATCAATATCCAAAGCAGAATGGAGGAAACATAGAAGAGAAAGAGTAAGGGGAAGATAGGATGACAGGAATTTCCCATTAGAAGAGTAAGGAGAATATAAACCAAGAAAATAAATAAATAAATAAAGCAAGCAAGCAAGCAAGCAAAGGTAACTATGCAATTCAGATTGCTAATTTTATGTCAACTTTGCTAGATTATGACACCAAGATATTTGGTTAAACATTATTCTGCATTTTTCTGTGAATGTACTTTTCAGATGTTAACATATTGAGCTTTGAGTAAGGTTATCTTTCATGTTATACGTAGAACTCACCCAATCCAAGGCTAATAAACTGACTTCCCTAGAAGAAGGGGAGTTCTTCCAGAGGCCTGATTTTGAATTCAAACTGTAACTTCTCTCTAGATTTCCAGCCACCAACCCACCTTGCTAATTTTGGACTTGCCAAAACTCCACAATTGCATGAACAAATTCCTTAAAATTTTCAAACTGATGCATTTCTTGGTTCAATCTTTCTGGATAATCCTAATACAAGAATAAAGGGGAAAATCTAACATTAACATTCTGAGTCTCAGAAGGAGAGGAAAAAGAAGTGGGGCTAAAATAGGACTCAAAGAAATAATGGCTGAAAACTACAAATTTATCAGAAGGCATAAACATATAAATACAAGATGAGTGAACCCCAAACTGGATAAATCTAAAGAAATCCACACTAAGAACATCATAATCAATCTCCTACAAACTAAAAACAAAGAAAAAAATGTGTAAAGCATGAAATTGAGAAGCAGTACTTTATCCTTAAGGAAAACAATTCAAATGGCAGTAGATTTATGATTAGACATATGGAGGGGAGAGAAAGTGAAACAATGTTTTTCAAGGGCTGAATCAAAGTAGCTGTCAACCTAAAATTCCATAACTATTAAAAATGCCCTATAGGGATGAAAAAGACATCAAAACATTCTCAAATGAAGGAAAACTTAGACTACCAGCATTAAGTGAGTTTAGCATAGTGGCAGGACACAAGTTAAATACCAAATTCTATTGTATTTTAGCAATAAACACATCAGGCTAAGTACAAATATAATACCATCTACAAGTCCCCCAAAATGAAATTCTTAGTGATAAATCTTAAGAAACTCATTCAGAATCTCTATGTGAAAACCACAAAACACTGATACATTTTGAAAATCTAAATAAATAGGAAACATACAGTATTCATCAACTGAAAGAATCATATTAATTCTCCTCCCAACTGATACACCAGTTTAATGCAATTTCTCATAAAGTCCCACCATAATCTTTTGTAAGTATAATCAATATTATTCCAAAGTGTATATGGACATGAAAAAATATTAAAACTATTTTGAAAATGAAGAAAGTAGGAGGAACGAGTCTGTTGAATTTCAGGGCTTTCGATGTTGTCTCAGTCTTCAAGATCGTGTGGTAGTTTTAGAATGATAAATGCATTTGGTTGATGGACAGAATCCAGAATCCAGAAATAGAGCTGCATAAGTATGCCCAACTGGATTTTGGTTAAAATGCAAAGATTTGGTGAAGAAACAATAGCCTTTTAACAAATGGAGCTAGAGCAATTGGATATTTGTATGCAAAACAAACAAACCTCAATGGAAGTCTTACACCTTCTATAAAATTTAACCCAAAATAAATCACAGATTTAAATATAAAATATAAAACTTACAACTTAAAAAATCAGAGAAGAAAATATTCATAATCTAGTGATAGACAGTAAATTCTTAGACATGAAAACAAAAGCATGGACTATGTAAAGATAATGCTAAGTTAGGGACTGATGTTTGGCACAGCAGTTAAGATGCTTCTTGAAACACATCCCATATTGGCATGCCTGGGTTTGAGTCTCAGATTCCTACTAATTCACACTCTGGGAGACAGCAGCTTATGGCTCAAATAGGTAGGTGCCTGCCACCCATATGGGAGAGTCAGATTGAGTTCTGTGTACCTGGCCCAGCACCAGCTGTTGTAGGCATTTGTGAACCAGTGAAGGGCGTCTAGGTTGTTTCTAGTTTGGGACTTAATTCTAAATGATTATATATTAAAATAAGAGTGTTTTTTTCTTAGATAAAGGCACAAACAATTGCTAGATCACCTGATAGCTGCAACTTTAATTTCTTAAAACAAAACCAAACAAAAAACGACTATCACTCTTTTCTAGAGATGGAACCATTTTACAAACTCAGTAGTGATGTATCACACAGTGTCTTTTCATTCTTGGCACCATTAGGTGTTTTTGCTATTTTTAAACCATTCTAGTAGGTGTGTGATAAGTCTCCTTGTGGTTTATTTTTCATTTCTTTAATGGATAGCGATGTTGAACAGCTTTTTTATGTACTTATGTGACATTTGTGTATGTTCTTCAGTTATATGTCTCTTCATGTCTTTTATGCATTATCTAATTGGATTGCTTGCTTTTGCTATAGAGGTTTGAATATTTTTGAGTATGTACTCTCGATATGTCAGATTTTGGATTTGCAAATAATTTTCATTATGTCCATACTTTTAACAAAATATTTTTCAGAACAGGGACATAAAATTTTAATGAAATTTAATCTATCAGTTTTAAGAAATATTAATTAATGTATTTATTTGAAGTGGAGAGAGAGGGGGGAGAGAGAATGAATCTTCTAATCTATCACTGGTTCACAAATGCCTACAACAGCTAGACATGGAGAGAATATTAATGGTTTTAGGTTTTAAGGAGAGGGTGTGTTAGTAAAATGGTGCAGTCTTATCTATGGCGTGATCTGCTCCCTGGACACCATCCTAGGCTCTAGCCCGCAGCCATGGCTGGAAGCCAGGTGAATTTATGGCCCAACCACTGGTGTCAGCTCCATCTCTCTGCTCCTACTTCTCTGCCCACCCCCCAGCAAAGGTTTAACAGGACTTGTTCCTGAACATGTGGTGCTCGCTCTCTCTCTCTCTCTCTCTCTCTCTCAATCTCTCTTTTACGTTCACCTTCTCCCTCTTTTCCTTCTTTGCCGCTTCCCTCTGGTCTGTTGGGTTTCCCCGCCAATAAACTCTTTCCCTTACTCTGATGTTTGGTGTGTTTTGTGGCGGCCTTACAGGGTGTGAGTGGCAAAGAGTTTGTGCTGGTTATAAAAGGATAGCATGGATCCCTTTGATGATGAAACTGGTAGGTACTGCTGCCCATTTGGGAAACTCAGATTGAAATCTGTGCTTCTTACATGTAACATGTAAAATTCCTAGATGTGATAGTTCATTATAGATTTGCAAGATGTTACCGTTGGGAATGCTGGGGCTGATGGCATCTCCTGTAAAAATCATGTTAATGCACAACTGCCAATGTGATATTATTTGGAGGTACGACCTGTGGGAGATGATTCAGGAGGGTGGGCACTCATGATAGGATTAGCACCCTTATAAGAAGAGATGCCAGAGCTTGCTCTACCATGTGAGGACCCATGAGAATGTGGCTGCCTCCAGGCCAGGAAGATGGCCTTCACCAAAAACCAACCATGCTGGCACTTGGTCTTGGATTCCTGGCCTCCAGAACTGTGGGAAAATAAATGAATTTCTGTGGCTTAAACCACCCAATCTATGGTATTTAATCACAGCCTGAAGTAAAACAGGGTAAAACTGGGTAAAGGTGTACTACATGTCTATGTATTATTTCTAACAACCTCATGCGAATCTCAAAATAAAAGCATTCACTTAACAGGGTGCACTTTCACATAACTATGTTAAAATTAATTTAGGTTTGGAACTATTCTTTGAAATGTCTTGGTACGCCATAAGGCAATGCCTCCCATCCAAATGATACTTTTTACACACACTCTTCACCCTCTTACCTGTTAGTCAGTCACTGTTTCCTTTTTAGAGATGACAGAACCTGCCAGAGATAAGCTAGCTTGACAATAATTGTACAAAAAATAAGATAGTGAGGTTGTGACACATTCTCAAGGACTTACTCTATTTCAGCAAGCCTACCTTGGATGTCATGAATTCACCTGGCCATAGAAAAGGAGGAATCACCTCTAAACCCCAAAGGATAACACAAAAATCATTAGAGAGTTATGTAGAAATGTCTTAGGGCTGACACCGCGGCTCACTAGGCTAATCCTCCACCTTGCGGCGCCAGCACACCGGGTTCTAGTCTGGGTCGGGGCGCCGGATTCTGTCCCGGTTGCCCCTCTTCCAGGCCAGCTCTCTGCTGTGGCCCGGGAGTGCAGTGGAGGATGGCCCAAATACTCGGGCCCTGCACCCCATGGGAGACCAGGATAAGTACCTGGCTCCTGCCATCGGATCAGCGCAGTGCGCCGGCCGCAGCGCGCCAGCCGCGGCGGCCACTGGAGGATGAACCAACGGCAAAGGAAGACCTTTCTCTCTGTCTCTCTCTCACTGTCCACTCTGCCTGTCAAAAAAAAAAAAAAAAAAAAGAAATGTCTTACTTAGGGCTACACTGACAAGATCAGGAGCCGTGTGACTTTCCATCCCACACAAAGAGCAGGAGAACATGATGGTTCCATCACTAAAGGTGCATCTGGACACTGAATAACTAAGAAGACAAAGGAGTTGCAGGTCTGAGGGCTCCATTAGCACACAGGGGTTAACTCCCAGCTCCTTATTCCAGCCCTAGCCCTCCAGATGAGGCTTTCCTGTGCACAAACTTTGAATGTAGTGTGTAGAAAAAAAGTTGCCTCCACAGAATGCGCTCAAGTATAAATATGCCAGGAATGTATGGAGAAATGTAGTGATTGTCTGTTTGCTTTTCATTAGGAATGGATTCCTGATACTTACTGTCTAAAGCAGAAAATCAAGGCCAGGTCTTAGAAACCCACTGTCTTTCTTTTGTGGGCCTCTGCCAGTTTTGTAGAAAACATTTGACAAGGCAAAAATAGCGGAGTGGGGCTTTGTGTTCTCTCATTCCAGCTGCATTCCCCAAGTTGGGAATCGAATAGCAAGTTGCACCTTTCAGCCAAGAGCCCAAGGTATCATTTTGCATTTGAGAATTTAGAATCCAGACAACTTCCTGTATAGTTGTTATTTTGTGAAAACACATGGTAAGCTGAATTTACTGAAACAAAGAACCCACTTGAATTTAGAGATTGGTATGTGCATGTGTGACCAGTCATGGCATTTGGCTCCCATTCCTACTTTAATTTCCCTTCTCTGGATATAAACCACCAAGGGGCTTTGACAAGAAGCATCTTAAATTCACTGTGGTCAGTTTAGCTATAAGATGCAGAAGTTAGCGTTCAGGTGATCTGATGGCTCACTTGGACCTTTCACATTACAAGAGGACTAAGTCTTCAGATGATCCCTGATATCAAACTACCTATAGGAAGTATCACAAGCCATAGTCCACATGTCATCAAATTTGTTCATCATGGGGCACTGGTTAACACAGTCTTTGCTCAGATAGTTCATCAAGGCTGTCAAATCTGATGTCATCATGGTCACACTTGAGAATGCCACTTGGGTATAAGAGAGTGATAATTCAGAGCCTTCATAGCATCTGGACCTGGTAGTTTCTCAGTTGTCCTTAATAATAATAGCTACTATTTGCTAAATTGTATCTATATGTGATACAGTGATTGTGATTGTATGTCTTATTTCATCTAATCTTCACGAGAACTGAAGAGCTGGATTGGATTATCATCATTACAGATGAGAAAACTAGGCAGGTAAGTACTTGTCCAGAGGTTGCATCTCTGGCAAATTCAGAGATTGGAATTGCACACAAGTCTGGATTTTAAGGACTAGGATTTTTCCCTCATTCAATATTATGTCACAACACTGAATCTCTTCTAGAGCTAAATCATTAAGTGATCCAGAAAAAAAATGTGTTGTGGCAGTGTCAGAACTGAGTTCTGGTTCTTGGTCCCTGCAGTGTTTAAAACTTCAGGAAATGGGATTGATTCTTTGGCAGATGAATTAAGCTACTGTATGCCGCAGTGACATCCCATATCAGAGTGGCAGTTTAAAACCTGGTTGTTCTGCTTCTGATGCAGCTCCCTGCTAATGCTCCTGGGAAAGCAGCAGCAGATGCCCCAGGTAATGTGGCCCCTGCCATCCAAGTCAGGGATCAGGAAAGAGCCCAGTATTCTGGGCTCTTGGCACTGGCCTGGCCCAGCTCCTGCGGTTGCAGGAGAGAGTGAACCAATACATGGAAGATCTCTTTCTCTCTGTGTCTTTCCTTCTCTGTATGTCACCCTTCCTTTAAAATGAATCTTTAAAAATGAGCAAAACCTCAAGAACAGCTCTGATGTACTCCCAGCACTTATGGCAAATAAGAGAAGTCTACTATGCTGATGTAAGCACCTGTGAACAGTGTTTCAGTGTTACCTTTATTGTCTCTCATTTTCAAAGTTAAGTCCTGCACATTCAGCTGGTCAGTTCTTGCTGCCCTTAGAAACTTAGTGGCAGGAATCAGGAGACTTGGGCTCAAGTCTTGTTCTCACACTGATTTTAGTGTTACAACACTGGACAAGCCAGTGTAGCACTTGTGCTTCAGTTCTATTGTATGTCAAAGGAACAATAGATCTATGGTCTCTATATTTATCTCTTAGTTACATTTTCAGATGCAAATAACAAAATACATGAGTAACAGTAACTGAAAGAATAATGATCTTTACTTAATAAAAGTGTGAAGGTTGGAGGCCTACAGATTGATCAGCAACTCTACAGTGGTATCAAGATCAGTGCTTTTATACCATTCTGCTCCATCACTTGCCAGATTTTCCTCTGTGGTTGTTGTCTCATGCTTACAAAACGGTTGCTGTGGCTCTAGACTTACTGAGGAAGGAACAGAACCAATAAGCACTCTTGCACCTATTCTTTTCACCATTAAGCAAGCTACGCTGATCAGAAATCCCATAACATACTTCCCTTTACAGTCTCATTATCTAAAATAAGGTCCTATGATTACCCACTCCTAACTAAGAGACCAAGAAAACAAGATTTCCTCTTTTCAGCCTCAATATTAAAAGGTAGATAGAAAGGGGTTCAGAATGGCTTTTGTAAGCAATCATTAGTGTCTTCCATATTTATGACTTCAAAGGGTTTGTTTCATCAAAATAGATGTTCTTACTTTGTCCTTATCCATTCTAAGTAATTTGCAATCAATATTTTAGACATTGTGTACATCCAAACACTTTTTTCTCTGTAATGTCTCATATATATACAAAACACAAAGTGTGCACCTTAAATAATCAATGAATGATTTAATTGCAGAAAAATATCCACCTGTGATCTAATGCCCACTCCATTCTTTATGTCATTGGAAGTCAGTCTTCACATTTGTAGGGTTTATTTCCTCTGTTTCAATAGCTGATAAACTAGACACAAGCTTTGAATAAATAATTGCAGAACATCTGGATGAAAAAGAAAAGAATCAATTATCTTAGTGTTTTGTCTACATATCAGAACGTGTAGGAGTGCATAGACAAAACATCCGATGGTTGAACATTTCACTTTCCATGTAGACATGTTGTTGTTATGAGGACAAAAAGCACTGCCAACTTAGGAGCAGAAGAGAAAAAACAGGGCATAGGAAAACTCACTGGATTCTCAGAATGTGAGAATTGTTCCCAAGCTTGACTTGGGCAGGGAAGGCAAAGAATGACCACTGTGTCAGAGTTTTCAAAAGTGTTGGGCTGTATTGGAAGAGCTTCTTACTACAGGTTCATGGTGGTGATAACAAATGGTGATTGTAGTATGGAATTTTTAACAGGAAACACACAAGCCACTGTTTATTCAACACTGTTTATTTTATAGAGAAAGCCCTGCATTCATAGACAAGAACATCTTTATCTCCTGGAAGAATAAAAATGGAAACTAGTTCTAGTTGTCTAATCATAAGTCAAGTTAATAGCCTGAATTCAGTACAAATTTAAATATATATATATATATATATATATATATATATTTACTTTCGGGGAGCCAGGGACAGTGCTGATCATGTTTTCATATGCAGGCCAACATTTAAATTTTTTTTTACATTAATTGTATTTAGTAGTGATTGTCTTTCCATTTTATAAATAGAATATTAGATCCTAAAGAGGAAGGAAAACTTACAATATCTCACAGCTTGATTATTTCTACCAGTAACATGATGTTTGTAAAAGAAAAAATAAACCTTTTTTTTTTTTCATTTTCCTGCCTTATTTCATGTGGAGGAGGGTTTAGAACACCACATTTCCAAAGCTTGGGTGTCACAACCCCTACAAAGCTGAACATTATGGCTAACTGTGCTACAGCATGCTGTTTTATTTCACATGTCAGTATCATTATTTTTGCATGTTCTAAATCTAATATACCTAATCAAGAATTAAACTTGATGAAAGAGGATACTAGTATTGGACAGGAATATTTGTTTTATTCTTAAAGAACCTGATAGGACAATCATCTTAAATACCTTCAGAAAGGACTTGCTGAGATAACAAATTAAGTTTTATGACTCACTATTCCCATTGTTTCTTAAGTAGACAGATCCAAATTCAATATACAGAGGTCACTAGGGGAACATTTAGTCTTCAAAGTCGGCCTTATGTAGTCTCTCATTTTTCTGGCAGTGACTTAGCTGGGTGGGATAGTGAGAGTTAGGAGAACTTTGGAGCCAAACATTATGTGATTGGGACCAAGCAGCCTCAGATTTTCCAGGTCAAAAAACTATCAAAAACCTCATGAGTGGGAGAAAAGATCTAAGGAAGAAGGCAGTAGAACATTCAGCTTGGGCCATGGTGGTAGATTGGTCACAGCAGGGAAACTCACCCTGACAATAACCCCAGAGCCCGGCATCCACTTTGTGAAATACAGAGTTGTTCCAATTTACAACCACGGTGTTGGAACCAGAGCAAGTCTCTGTCTGCAGCAAAAGCTCACACCAAGTTTCAGAGCAGGAGTTTCAAGGTGAATCCCACTGTGCAGCTCATATGGACCATTCCTCCTGTTCATAACAGAAGGTGCTTCAAACCTGCACTAGGTTTTAGAATTAGACAGTGGTAATGGTTACCCGACTTTGAGAAGATACTAAAAATTACTAAATTGTGAACTTTTAAAAAGTGAATTTTATGGTATATGAGTTACATTTCAACTTTTAAAAACTGTATTAGACTAATTCAAATGGCTTCTTGGGCATCAAATAGATCTTACAAAGTGATATTTTGGTGATTTAAATATAAATGAAACAGAAACATATGTAGTAAATTTCTGCAAAATTGCACATGATTTCAAAAATTAAGGGAGAAACGTTTTTGGCAAAACCTAGTTGGGTTTTATCTAATCCAAAACATTTGAAAAATAAATTGAGACATTTAATAAACCAAAACACAGCTGGTTTTTCCATCCATTACATACTTGCCATGAGTACATTTCTACTTATATTGGAAGATACAGGCAATTCAGGTACCCACACACAGAACTATGAATGCTTGGTATATCACAGAGCATAAGCAAGGTCATGATATGGAAAAGTTGCTGTATTATATTAAACACAATTTCAAGGCAATACTCTTTGCTGAAACAAAGAAAAAAGCTTACACTAACAGCTCGAGTTAAGTTCAAGAGCTCAGACTGATTGGCATCTCTGAGCCTCTCTTTAGAATCCCTTCCTCCTTCACCAGGTGTTAACCACCTCTGGACATACAACTACCGCTGTAACGGAACACACAGTCTTATGTTTGTTTTATAAAATACGGTCACAAAAGGGTATATATCGACACACATCAAATCTGTGAGGTTATCATGAAAAACCTTGAAATCATTTAAAACCTATATATCTATACCTATTTTCCTCTTTCTCTTGTTTTTCCAGGCAAAACCCATATTTTTTCTATGACTTATTTTCAATGGCTGATAGATCCTTTGTACCAACAAAGCTGTATTGAACAAATGCTCTGGATGGATTGTCATTTTACCTTCCACTTCTGTTAGAGCAAAACCTTCCCTATCTCATGCCAGCAGCTCTCACTCTATCTACAGACCTCTTTTCCTACACTGTAACATGCCAGAACGTGAACATATAGCTTACATCTCTATTTGTTTACTGTCTCGCTCCCCCTGGAAGGTTACTCTGGGATGGAGAGAGGGAGGGACAGGCTCTTAGAATTGTTCACTACTCTCTGATAACCTGCAGACAAATTATCAAAATACACAAAGAAGCCAGAGATTGACTTACTCATTAAATGACAGTGGCCTCATGGTCACAAGAGAAAATATTAAAGGAGAATGTGCCATCTCACAAGAAGCAATTTCTAAATAATTAGAATGTGGACTTACAAGGGGAAATAGCATGCACTGGACCTTATTTATGCGCCTCTATAGATTTGCAGATCTGGCTTTTGCAAGGGACGTGGAAACTTGTCCTGCTCCCCAGAACCAGTCATATTCCCTGTTTCTCCTATGACAGGAGACCGCATTGATAAATTCTCAACCCCACTGTTTAATGAGACAAAGAACTTCAGCAGGGGGAGATATAGGAGTTCTTGCATGTTAGTCCTACCCCACTGGAGCCACAGAAATCCTGACTTCCTCAGTAGCTACACAGATGGACTGATGTTGAAGATGGGGAATTGTGGACAGAGTTACTGGTTATCATTTCTTCCCCCCAACAGAATGCTCTGAGAGGTGACAGTAACTTAGTGCCTTACTGGGGTCCTCCATATGGCCACATACCAACTGGGGTTTCCTGTGAAGCTGTTGCCAGCTTGGAAATGCAGAAACTTAGACTTCTTTTCATCTTTTCCCACTCTCCCTTTACCCCTCATTTTTGCTTCACAGGATCAGAATGTAATCTTTGCTCTAAGTTAATTCTAGGCACTAAGGCTAAGACAATCAATCATAGAAAGTAGTCGATCAGGTTGGGTTTTTGGAGCTCAATTTCTCCTCCCTGTCCAGAAGTCATATGGATGACAGGTGTGGTAGTAAGAGTGACTAGGCTTTCATCTATTGACAATTGTGATATTAGGTGAAAAGCAGGGAATTGCTCGACTTAGTTAAAATATGGGATATGGTAATAATAAAATCACAGTGAGGTGCGGGTACTTTAGTAACAATGGAGGACTTGTGAGAAAAAAAAATGATGGACTTCAGGCATCAAATTGCCAATTTAAATTGTACTTTGAAAGCCTGAGGGTCTGTTTCTATCCTTCAGAGGCAGGGAAGATCATTGAAAATCAGGCCTGGTGTCAGATTATCAGGATGACAGTTAGGAAGGAGACAAAATGCATAGCACGTGTCTCCTATAATGAAACTCAGACACGTTGGGAAAAGGGTAGGCATGGGGGATGTTAGGTTTACACGTCTGACAGTCAATCTCAATCTCCTCATTCTTCCAAAACCTAGTCACCGACAGAAGTTCCATCCTCACATACCAGAAGAGGAGAAATCTCCCTTTGCCTGTTTGTGCAGAGGCCTCCCCAAAGCAGGTGTCTCTCAGCATGATTCATCCTTGTTTCTCAGTTTTCCTTGCTACCCCTCACTGTAACCATGTTAAATGGCACCATCTAATTGAGTAAAGTAGATGTAATTACTGTAACAAGAAGGCTGGAACAGGAGCGAGAATCAGACCGTGATCTATGGGAATCTAAGGCAATGTTGTTTGCAGTGGGCAGAGACAAAGAGCTCTTGGGATGACCATGAAATTTCTTGATTGATATAATAAAAAATCAGTGCGATGGGTTGAAGGATGGTGTTAGTAGATATAATGGAAATCCAAGGTTCCCTCTGCTTCCTCTACAGGAGGTTTGATAAGTGAAGCAAAGTGAACAGGCAGCATTTTTCCTTCCTTCTTTCCCGAAGGGGATTATGGACAATTCCAGGGAGCCATGCACTAGGGAAAGGAGAATAAATACTCAAGACAGTTTTTACACGGGGATTTTTCATTGACACTGATTTAATTAGAACTAAAAGGCCTCCCTGGTCTCTTTGTTATGGTGGAACATTACAGAGATTTGAGGCGACAGCATAGATGGAGAAAGCTTCCAAAAATGAGGGTGGGGATAGGATTGAATGCACACAGTAATTTTTGAAACCAGAGGATATGGTAGGTTAAGATATTAATTACACATGTTTAGAGAAGTTTGCAAGGAAGAAGTGATGGCAACATAGAAGCTAAGAAAGAAAAAGGATTTCAAATAGGAAACGGCTTGCCAATAAAGATTATGTGGTAAGATATCCATTCGTTCTGAGGATTAACTTCTGAATAGTTTTTCCCCCCTTATTTGAAGAACACAAGACAAGTTCTGCCCACAGCTGTTTATTCATTAGAAAAAAGCATTATTTTTTATTCTAATCAGTTGCAAAGAATCCTTCACAGAATGGAGTTAGGGCAGACAAGAAGAGACCCCATGCTTTGGCTAGTGGCATCATGGCGACAGTGGAGAGACAGACTGGCCTGGCTCTGAGTCTCACTTGGTTCTAGCAGTGTGGCCTTAGGCAAGTGGATTCAAATTGAAAGGGGCCTTGGAGTCATTAAACAGAAAATAAATTTTGAAGACTGTTTTAGCCTAGGTTTTCTGGAAAATGAGCATAAAGCAAAGTGTACCTGTAACATGTCATATCAAAAATTTGCAATCCCATGTGGAGAAGGGGAGATGATACAGGACAAAAGAGCAAAGGTAAATGAAATTATAAGGTGGCAGACCACCTAGAGGATAATGTTCTTCTAAGAAAGCAAGACTGTTGGTCAAATAAAAGGTTTATTCATAGGCGAAATTTGAAAATTCCTAGATGAATTTGTCAAAATTAACATAAAAATATTTGAAGTACATTCCCACAATTGGAATAATAATTTAGGGGGGATTTTAAATTGTATTTATTATATGAAAAAAGATTGTGATGGTAAAGATTGTGATGTGAGGATTTATAGGTCCGGGGCGAATTATCTTCTGAGATTTAATAGCTTTGGTTTTCTTTTTTATTTATTTATTTGAGAGAGGGTGGGAAAAAGTGTGTGTGTGTATGTGTCTGTGTGTGTGTGTGTGTGTGTGAAAGAGAGAAAGAGATCCCCCAGCCCAGTTCACTTCCTGGATAACTGCACTTCCTGCGAGTGGGCAGGAAGCCAGACACTGGGAACACAATCCAGGTCTCCCACACTGATAACCCAATTACTAGAATAATTTTTTTATTATTATAGAAAGTTTTATTTAATACATACAAATCTAATAATTACAACTTTTGGATTATAGTGGTTCTTCCCCCCATACCTGCCCTCCCACTCCCAAACCATCCCACTTCTTACTCCCTCTCCCATCCCATTCTTCATTAAGATTCATTTTTAATTATCTTTATATACAGGAGATCAACTGTATACTAAAGTAAAGATTTTGGATAGTGCCACGGCTCACTAGGCTAATCCTCCGCCTGCGGCGCTAGCACCCCGGGGTTGGGGCGCCGGATTCTGTCCCGATTGCTCCTCTTCCAGTCCAACTCTCTGCTGTAGCCTGGGAAGGCAGTGGAGGATGACCCAAGTCCTTGGGCCCTGCACCCGCATGGGAGACCAGGAGGAAGCACCTGGCTCCTGGCTTCGGATCAGCATGGTGCGCTGGCCGCAGCGCGACAACCACAGCGGCCATAGTGGCCATTTGGGGAGTGAACAAATGGAAGGAAGACCTTTCTCTCTGTCTCTCTCACTAACTCTACCTGTCAAAAAAAAAAAATTTGCACCCACACAGACACACAAAGTATAAAATACTGTTTGAATACTAGTTTTACTGTTAATTCTCATAGTACAACAAGGACGGAGGACCTACATGGGGAAAAAGTGCACAGTGACTCCTTTTGTTGATTTAACAATTGACACTCTTATTTATGATGTCAGTGATCACTGAGGCTCTTGTCATGAGCTGCCAAGGCTATGGAAGCCTCTTGAGTCCACAAATTCTGACCTTATTTAGACAAGGCCATAATCAAAGTGGAGGTTCTCTCCTCCCTTCAGAGAAAGGTACCTCCTTCTTTGATGGCCTATTCTTTCCGCTGGGATCTCACTCACAGGGATCATTCATGTAGGTCACTTTTTGCCACAGTGTCTTGGCTGTGCATGCTTGGAATACTCTCATGGGCTTTTGAGCTAGATCTGAATGCCTTAAGGGCTGATTCTGAGGCCATAGTGCTGTATAGGGCACTTGTCATTCTGTGAGTCTGCTGTGTGTCCTGCTTTTCATGGTGGATCATTCTCTCCTTTTAATTCTATCAGTTATTATTAGCAGTCAGTGGTCTTATTTATGAGATCACTTTGACAATCCTATCTTTATGATAGGTTATGAAGTTAAGCTGATCACTTTAGCTAGTAAGATGGCATTGGTACCTGCCAACTTAATGGGATTTGGAGTCCCATGGCAAGTTTTTAGCTTTATTGTTAGGGGTAAGACCAAGGGAGTGTGTGCCAAACTGTATATCTCCTCCCTCTCTTATTCCTACTCTTATTTTTAACAGAGCTCAATTTTCAATTGGATTTAAACACCTAAGAATAATTCTGTGTTAAGAGTTCAACCAATGGGATTAAGTAGAAAAAGAAAATACTAAAAGGAATAAAATAGCTGTTCCTCGACAGTCAGGACAAGGGCTGCTCCAGTCATTGCTTCTCCTAGTGTCCGTTTCACATCTACAGGTTTCCGTTTAGGTTAGAGCCATCATTGCTATTGCCTCCAGGAGTCCAAACTAGCAGGAGGCTGAAGTTAGAAGGCAGAGCTAGGTAGGGAGTCTTGGTACTCTGGTGGGGGGTGTGGTGCCTTAACCAGCATGTTAACTACTAGGCTAAACATCTTCCCTGAGAGTTTTGGTTTTCAATGAAATAGTGCAGTTTCCTCTTAAGGCTCTGGGCAGAATCGTTTCAAAGTTACCTCTAAGTTCTCAGTGAAGTATCTCTCTGGTATCCCCAAATATCCTCATCATACAACCCATAGTCTTTTTATTTTCCTAGTTCTTCCCAACATAGCACCTGCCTTTTCTTTGGCTCTTTTCCACTTGGGTCTCTGTCACTCTTCTATGACTCCATGGGACTTCACTGAGCTGTTTGTAATGTGACAGTTATGGATGTGAGTACAGACATGGAGATTTCAGTCACTGATTCAAACTGTTCATGTTGAAAAAACACTTAAGCAATTTTAATTCACTGAGTACCTTTTGGTAAAGTGGCACTCAGTCTGTCCTAGAAGTAGTCACCAGTGCTAGCTGTCACTCCTTGCTTCTACCCATGAAACTGGGAATGATTTGCTTGACAGATTGAATGCGAATCAAAAGGGCCCTCTGCTAAGAGCTGATAAATGTCAAGCTTAAGATATTTTTCTAGTTTACCAAACTTTTTCAACAGTCTATCCTGAAAGCCACATAACATTTTCCCAACCAAAATGCATTTTAACCTTCAGAGAATCTCTGAATACTGAATAAAAATTTTCGAGTGTCCAGAAAAAAAAAGTATTCTGGAGTCCGTCAAAGAATATAGATCTTTGGTCACATACTCCATCTACATATATGTGAAATGCTGATGCTGCATTATTCACATGATCATAATAAACACCATAAACTGATATTTATTTGCATTTTTAGCTAAATATAGTGAAAAATGAAAATCATGTATTCAGTGAAAATATCACATTTTGTAAGTCACCCATTCAGCAGGGTTTGGTTAATTTGATTTTGTTGGGCATTTTTATAAATCCGATATATTTACCCAGAGGACTTTTGGCACGAGCAGCATATTAAAATGAGCAAAAAAAAAATAATAACTATCTAGCCTAGGACTGGGAAGACTCAATTGCATCCAGATGAGGACCAAATCCACTTCAGATTTCCAAAGCAAATAAAATTAATTGTGTCAAAAATTGATCCTTTGGAGACTTCTGGAATGTGTGTTTATTCCCATTCTAATTATTGTAGCATCTAGTGACCCTATTTGGCATTATCTGCATACTCCCCAATCCTTCTTTTTTACTTCCTTTTTGTTCATTATCCTTATTGTTTCTGATTCACATAATTTTTCTGAATCCATAATTAAAAGGAGGAATTGAGGCATTTAATAGAGGATTTTTTTTAATCAGGATTTCCAAATTTATACCTCCTTTCAGGTCTAATTTCTCTGACTCAGGAAGCCCCAGGTACTCCTCTACCCAGTCCTCACCATCCAGGAATCCTCCTTAAACTCTCTTCTGCACCTTTCTTGTCTGAGGTTCAGTGGGCTGCTTTAAATGGCAGTGCTGGGATACACACATGGATCCCCATCAATGGAAGAGAATGCGGGACAGTCAAAACATGAGCACTGGGAATTAGGCAATGATCTGTATGTCCAGGTGTCTGGGTGACCCATGGGAGTGAGTCATACCTGTGCATCTCTAACATGATGCAGCATGAACGTTTTGGAAAAAAAGATTGAATCCTCAGTTGATGTCCATCTTGTCCACCACCCTGGCCTGTGCCCACCTCATTCCCCTCACTTACATTTATTTCCCCACATTTCCTCTGTCTCCAGTGCCCTTCACCTCATATAATGAGAGATTTAGCTCATAATTTGACCCTTCAAGAACTCAGGTTTGACCAGTACCACTAACTCCAACAACTTCCTTGAGACACTGTCTATACCTGTTACCATGCAATGGAGGGTGGGGGCGAGGCAGGTGAGGGGAATAGTTGTCTGACCATAACTTCAGGCATCTGACTGCTGGCCTGCAGGACAGCAGGAGAGTAAATGTTTGTCGTTTTAAGCTTCTCAAGTTGTGGTAATATGTTGCAGCAATGATAGGTCCCTAACAGATACCAATGGAGGGAATCTCAGATAATTGTTCCAAAGGTATTAAATCATTCATGCAATTTTAAAGTATATCCCTGGTTTAGGAGCCCCTCTCAGGGCTGACATCTACACTAAAGGGGCATATGGACCAATGAGCATTCTGATTGGTTGGGAAGCATTTCTAAATAACTAGTGGCAAGATCACATTGATTGTTAAATGCTTTGAATATCATCTTCAATCTTTTTTGTTTGTTTGTTTTTGGACAGAGTGGACAGTGAGAGAGAGAGAGAGACAGAGAGAAAGGTCTTCCTTTGCCATTGGTTCACCCTCCAATGGCTGCCGCAGCCGGTGCACCGTGCTGATCCGATGGCAGGAGCCAGGTACTTATCCTGGTCTCCCATGGGGTGCAGGGCCCAAGTACTTGGGCCATCCTCCACTGTACTCCCTGGCCACAGCAGAGAGCTGTCCTGGAAGAGGGGCAACCGGGACAGAATCTGGCACCCCGACCGGGACTAGAACCCGGTGTGCCGGCACCGCAAGGCAGAGGATTAGCCTAGTGAGCCGCGGTGCTGGCAACATGTACTAACTTATTATGATATCTCTGAACAGGATCTTGTTTGAAACACTAAGAAAGATATAAGTTTGAAGTGAGCCCCTCTTGTAGTAATGCAAATTCTGCTGAAATTGAAGCAAGAACAAACATTAAATCAGTGATAAAACTTGAGTGGAAAATTATGAAGTCATTAATGATTGATGAAAAAGTTATAGGGAAAATTCCTACAAAGAAATGGGCAGCTTACAAATTCATAATTCATTTTAAGAAGAAATGAGATGATGTTGAAGATGAAGTGTAGAGTGCCAGGTAATCTACATTAGTGAGGAAAAAATCAATTTTATTCATGCCCTAATTGAAGACAACCAGTGAGTAACATCAGAAACAATAGTACCACAGACAACTCAACTGGTTCAGTTCACACATTTTTGAATAAATAAAGTGAGGCAGACTTTTAACTCAATCATTGCCAAAACTGTAGTGCCCAGATCAGCTGCAGACAGGAGCAGAGTTTCCATGGAAATTTAAACAAGTGGAATTAAGATTTGAAAGAACTTCTTTGAAGAATTGGGATGGATGATGAAGCACTGTAGAAGATTCCACAGTACAATCCTGAAGACAAAGCACAATCAGAGCAATGGCTGCCAAAAGCTGAGAGTGATCCAGTCTAAGCAAAAGTGGACTGGTCCAGAACAATGGCAGCTTCTCAGCGGAGAGGCAAAAGGCAGTTTCCTTGTTGAGTTTCTGGAGGGCCAAAGAACAATACTACTGCTTACTAAGAGAGAATTTTGAAAAAGGCAGCCAAAGTTTTGGCGGGAATGGGAATCATACATTACCAGGACTATGCTCCTGCTCATTTGTTTCATCAAATAGGGGCGATTTGCTAGAGTTTCAGTGGAAAATCATTACACATCAACCTTACAGCTTGATTTAGATCTGTAAGATTTCTCTTTGTTTCCTAATCTTAAAAACATCTTCAAAGGGCACCATTTTTTTCAGCTATTAATTTTAAAAAGACTTCACAGATGTGTTAAAATTCCTAGGACCCTCAGTTCTTAAGTGATAGGCTTGTATCATTACCTACAAAAGTGTCTTGATCTTGATGGAGCCTATGTTGAGAAAGTTTATTTTTTATATTTCAATTCCATTTTCATGAACAAATCTTTGAAAATTCTCTCATATTTCTAAGGTTGATTTTGCAGTTAGACATAATAAGTTCTAGCATTCCATAGCAAAATGAAGTGAGTAGAGATCACAATAATGTGCTAGATACTCTATAAAACTGGATAATAGGAGCTGGTAGGCTCCAATCATGAAGAAAAGATAAGGAAATGGAAAGGCTACTTGCCTGATTTGATCAATTAAGTTTGTATATGTAGTGACATGTTATACCGTATCCCATAGAAATATACAAGTATTACATATTCATTTTTAAAAATCTTCAATAAATAAAGTTAAATTTTATCCCTTACTTTGGTTATTCCCCAAAGTAAGCCCGGGGCAAACAATGAATGCGTTAAAAGATTGTGAAACAAGTTTTAAGGACAAATTTAAACAGAAGTTAGAGAAGTGTCCTGGGAGAGGTACAAGTCTACTAATTTAGGGGTCAAAGAACTATCACCTATGAGTGTGAATAAGTCCCTAGTGATCTGTTCAGCAAGCTAGACCACTGTGTGAATTCTGTAGAGACAGCATCCAGAGATAGCAAATGTAGTTCATTTCTTTTGATCTGCATTGTGTTTTAATCCCTAGAGTTTAGACTCCAGCTATCTCTGCAGACAGTCACATTGTCAGCATTTGCAGAGTCCTTCATAAGTTCATGGGACTTCTAAGAATGTAATAAAATTGCAGTTTATATGCTGAAAGACTAATTTTTTGCATTCTTTACCATTTTTAGATCCTTTCCATAAATTTAGATAAAATTATTTTGTTTTCATTCAGTCATGTGGATTCTTGACTTGAAAACAGACACAGTTTGAATGAACTCAGAAAGCTATTTAGTATAAGTTATTTTTTAAGCAGAGTAAAAACATAGATTCAAGTTCTATATCTGGATAGAGTCTGCATATTTCTTTGAGTATCTCTAGCCATTTTTATCTACAATATTGCATGCTATTTTGGAACCAAGAAAGCAGCTGGCACATCTTACATAAATGATACCCCCAAGGCCAGCGTTGTGACACAGTAGGTTAATCCTCTACCTGCAGCGCCGACATCCCATATGGATGCCAGGTTCTAGTCCCTGCTGCTCTTCTTCCAATCCAGCTCTCTGCTATAGCCTGGGAAAGCAGCGGAAGATGGCCCAAGTCCTTGGGCCCCTGCACCTGCATGGGAGACCCGGAAGAAGCACGTGGCTCCTGGCTTCAGACTGGCGCAGTTCCGACTGTTATGGCCACTGGAGAATGAACCAATGGATGGAAGACCTTTCTCTCTGTTTCTCCCTCTCACTATCTATAACTCTACCTCTCAAATAAATAAATAATCTTTTAAAAAAGATACCCTATATAAACACATTGTATTTTTAAAAATTCTCTTAGATATAAATATGTTAATTTATACAATGCCAATCACAAAAAAAGCTAAATTAAAATTTCATATAACTTGGCTCCAAATACCCTTAAAAGGAATTCAAAGCCTACTTTTACACAATGTCAAATAGCTGGAATGAAAAAGGTAACTTAAAAAGAAATAATTTAATGTTACAGCTATGAGAAAGGATTTGTAATATTGTATATTCCAGACATATCTATACTATAGTTAGACCAAAAGTTTCTGATTTCATGTAAATGTTAAGTATCGGGTTGTACATTATATAGACTGATGTTCTCTATCCATTGAGAATTTCAGGTACTAATCAGAGAGATTGTTGTTCATGAATACACAATGCCTTGCCCCATACACAGGGGGATAGGTTGATGCAAGACACCTCTGATTGCCAAATAGCACCAGACCCTAAAAAAGCATTTTTTCCTCCTCATACATACTTATGATACAATTTAGTTTATAAATTAGGCACAGTAAGAGGTGAAAAGCAATAACTAACAATAAAATAGAACAATCACAGTAAGATACTATACTAAATGTTATTTAAAACTTATGAATTATTTATTTTGGAGACTTTCCATTTAATATTCTAGAACTGCTATTGTCAGTGAGTGAGTAAGAAAAACTGCAGGTAGAGGGAGAACTACTACACCTAACAAGTGTGTATTTTACATGACCAATTCTTCAGGAACTAGTGCAAACTTGTGAGAATATTCTTTTTTTTTACAGATTTATTTAAAAGGCAGAGTTACAGAGAGGGAAAGACAGAGATAGACAGAGAGACAGAGAGGTCTTCTATCTGTTGGTTTAGTCCCCAGTTGGCCACTATGGTTGGGGCTGAGCTGTGCCAAAGCCAGGCGCCTGGAGCACATCGTTGGCAGGTGCCCAGCACTTGGGCCATTTCCGTGGCCTTCCCTGGCACATTACCAGGAAGCTGGATCAGAGCTGGAGCAGATGGAACTTGAATCAGTGCTAGTATGGATCCCAGCATAGCAGACTGTGGCATAACTCACTGCATCACAACACCGGTCCTGAGAACATTTTTTAATACTAGGTTGGGATGAATTGTGTCTAAGCTGTCTTCCCAATCTAAGATTCTGTATCTAAGATGTGACTAAAGTTAAATTAAGCTATCAAAACAAGTTAATGTACAATTTTTAAAAATAAACGTGCATTGAGTGTCTCCTTTTGTTAGGTTCCATGCTAGAGACTTGCTACATTACCTCATGCTAGTGGATGCTATGGGCATTTCTCAAGGGCTCCTTCAGCAGTGACACTTGCTTTTCCCCAGATACTAAGAGTGTTGACAGGCACTTCTGGCCTCAGGAATTGATCTTGGTATAAAGGGGCTGCTTAACCAAAGCTTAGGCTCTTCTTTCTGGGGCAATCATCAATAGGCAGCTGGGCAGAGATCGTCTCACTTTGCTTTAATTTAGGTAATCCTGAAAGGCTGGTCTATGCGGGACCAACATTTCAGCTCAATATCTTTCTCTGCCTCATGCTACCTTCTCCAGTCAGCCTTGTTCCTGCATGCAAACCTTGCTCCCCACATCTCTTCCATGGAGTCTAACCGAAGAACTCCATTTAATATTAAACATAACACTTGTTGTCTATGGCAAGTGAAGTACCTCTTTTAAAATTGTTAGGATCGAGCTAATACTTTAGCAAAGAAAAGTTTTCCAAAGAAATTTTGCAAAAGTTCAGTGAGAATGGAGTTATTAAACAGCAACAGCATCCTCAGCATGTGCAGACAGTGCTCTTGAGACAGTGCCTCTGCCTCGGAGCCAACAGTCCCCCAGTTGGCTCCACTCTCTCTACCAAAATAAGTAGAGATCGAAGGAACTCTCCAGTCATCAGAGCAGAACCAGAATACAGAAATTGAGAAAAACAAAACTTATATTACTTAGCCTGAAAAATCCCATCTTAACAGAAGATACTAGAAAACATTATGGGAAAAGTGAAAGGAGGTAGATACTATTATAGGAGACCACCCATGTTATTTTAACGGTAAGTTTCCAGGGGCTGTAAGAAGAAGGACAATTAGGCATGAAAGGGACTTTCCAGAGTGATAGGAGCCCAAACATCTCGGGGCAGACTGAAGGCAGAATCTAAATAATATAGAAAAGCCAGATATTTTCCCTTATAAAGCAAGTCAAACAATCCTCTTTAAACCACCCTTGGATGGGACTTTCTCTTCTCTTTAGAAAATAAGTATTTGACATTAATATTAGACAGATCCCTACCATAAATTCACTAACAAAGTACTTCACTTATAACAGAGTTTTCTGTCTTCATCTTTATGTTGTCTGTAAAGTCCATGGCAAGAACATGTCTACATTTTTTCTGAGATATTTAGAACAGCATGGATTTCACCCAGATTCTGTGCCTCAACTTTGTAGGTCAGTGGCATTATTAAATGATGCTGCCTTAATAACATTATTTTGTTGACTTCTGTCTGGCCTCGCTCCACATTGCATTTTCAGAGCTCTGTTCTTTGTTTTGTGTTGGTTTATTATCTCCTATTGTGCAGCAGATAACAGGAGATAGAAGAACTTAGTTCTGCAGCTAGTGTTTTCCAAACTACCCTATAGCTTGTCACAAGATGTTCTACCTCTAAGCTTCAGTTAATATAAAAATACATTATTTTACATATAGTGCAACAAACCACTAACAAAATTTAATTACAGGAAAAAAAAAGGTGCAAGCTGTTTCTATTACATGGCTAGCATAATTAACATCCTATCTGCTTCCAAAAACCAGTCTAAAATATACATTTTTTATAATATCTCTGAATGCCCAGTTAGGTATTTTTAAACCTATATATTGTTTTATCTAGAACAGAGCTATCCAGTAAAATTCTCACATAGAAATATTTTATATTCTGTGATATGTAATGTGAAGAGACTTCAAAAAGGTTTATGGAAAAGTTGAATCCAGAATTTATTTTTGTGCAATATTTTTTAAATCCATGCAGAATGTTTTAATAATACACAATCTCCAAGAAATTTTAGAAGATCTCTTGCACAGTAGCTACAAAGCCATATACAACTATTGAGCTTGTGAAATGTAGCTAATGTCCCTAGGAAACTCAATATTAAATGTTATACAATTTTAATTCATTTACATTTAATATAAATAGTTATAATGGAACACAGCACACTCATTTGTTTAGAGATTGTCAGTGATGGCCTTAGGCCAGGACTGAGTAATTGTCACTCTATAAGGCTGGCAAAGCTCAAAATATTACTACTTGTCCTTTACAGAAAAAACATGGCTATCTTTTTTAGAGGAAAGTTGCTGTTTATACTATATGTTAGAATGATTAAATGTTTATTCTTTCTGTAACTTTTTACTCTATTTCAGAGAATAAGGCTTTTGCATCAGAATTTTGGACACTGTTTAATTTTCTTCACAGGTTGACACCAATTAAGCTCATGGGCTTAATAGAGTAGAACCTTCTCTTCAGTTCAGATTTTGACAACCTGAAGATCTGTGTACAAAGTGTGTGTTCCTAGATGTTTACCAAATATTGTACTAGCCTGTTCATGATTTCAAAACATTCCAATAGCCTTTGCAATCCTTCCAAGAGGTGATTTCATTTTAAGAATATCAAATTCAATTCAGTATTTTGCTACCATATCACTGGTTTTCCAAAACATTTGGCTTCACAGAATTATGCAACTGCTACTCAAAGTACAAATATGACTTCAATTTTTCTTGGTGGTATTTTTTAACTACAGTATTTTTTAACTACTGTGCTGTACATTAGATACCCAGAATTACCAAACTACTTTGAAAAGTTTGTGGGAAACGGAATCAAAAGATATTTATCTTTGTGGAAAAAAAAATGGAGCTCCATGTGTAGTTTCTCCATACTCTACATTTCCAGGAACCTTTGGAACATCCTCTTGCATTCATCTTGCAATTGAAAATCTGTATCCATTGGTCAGTATCTTTCCACTTCCCCAGCCATCCAGCCTCGTGACAGCCGCCTCTACGCTCTGCTTCCTTCAGTTGGACTATTTTAGATTCCACATATTAGTGAGACCATCAAGCATCTACCTTTCCATGCCTGACTGACTTGATTTAGCATAATGTCCTCCAGGTTCATCAATATTGTGGCAAATCATAGAATAGCTCCCCTTTTTTGTAGCTGAATAATATCCCATTGTATAGATACCACATTTTCTTTATTCCTCGGTTGGACATTTACGTTAATTACATGTCTTGGCTCATATGACTAGCAATGTAATGGATAAGGGAGTGCAGACATCTCTTTAATATACTGATTTCATTTCAGTTGGATATAGACTCATTGCTGGATTATTGTTAGTTGATTCCATGTGATGTTGGCTGTGGGCTTGTCATTTATAGCCTTTAACATGTTGAGGTATGTTAATGAATGCATTTCAATTCTAAGATCTGGAACAAGACTGCAATGTACCCTCTTATTCAACAGGGTACCGAAAATTTTAGCCAGAGCCATCAAGCAAGATAAAGGGAAAAAAGGCATAAAAATAGGAAAGGAAGCAGTCAAATAATCCCGCATTGTAAGCTGACATGATTGTATTTAGATAGAAATGTAAAGGGTCCACCAAGAAACTATTAGAACTTATAAACAAATTGATGAAAGTTGCAGAATACATAATTATTTATGTAAACAGAATAGATTTACTGTATCATATATACATATATATCATATATACAGTTTTAAGAACATAATGATACTTCCCACCCTCCTTCCTCCTTCTTTTCTTATTTTTCTTTTAATTTATGCAATAACATACTTTCAATATAACAATGACTAATGTCCTGAGAAAGAAATTAAAAGAGTAATCTCATTCACCATATCTACAAAATCTACCTTGAATAAATTTAACCAAAGATGTGAAAGATGTCTACAGTGAAAATTACAAAACACTAAGGAAAAAATTGAATAACACACACACACAGACACAAATGGAAAAATCTCCCACTTTCATGGATTAGTAACATTAATATTAAGGTATCTATATTATCCAGAGCAATTTACAGAAACAATCAGCTCTCATCAAAATACCAATAAAATTTTTCACAGAACTAGAAAAAGCAATCCTAAAATTCATATGGAAACATAGAAAACTCTGAATAACAAAAACAATCTTGACCCAAAAAAACAAAGCTGGAGGAATCACAACACCAGATTTCAAAACATACCATAGAGCTAGTGTAACAAAAAGAACATGATACTGGCATGACACATAGACCAACTGAGCAGAATAGAAATACCAGAAATGAGTCAAATAATTTATAGCCAATTGATCTTTGACAAAGGTTTGCAGGAAGCAACACAGGAGGAAAAGCAGTCTCTTGAACAAATGGTACCAGAGAAACTGGTTATCCATACACAAAAGATTGGCACATGACCCCCTCACACACCTCGCATCCTACACAAAAATCAACTCACAATGGATCAAATATATAAATGTAAGACCTGAAAACTATGAAAATACTAGAATCAAATACAGGGGAACTACTTCAAGACATTGATATAGACAATAATTTCTTAAATAATACCCTCAAAACATAAATGGGATTATATCATGTAAGAAGCGTCTAAACAACAAAGGAAATAGCTAACAGAAATGGAGAGACAGCCAACAGAATTGGAGAAAATACTTGTAAACTATTCATCTGGCAAAGTACTAATATCTAGGATATATAAGGAACTCAAAAACGAAAATCAGGCCAGTGCCGCGGCTCACTAGGCTAATCCTCTGCCTTGTGGCGCCGGCACACCGGGTTCTAGTCCCGGTCGGGGCGCCAGATTCTGTCCCGGTTGCCCCTCTTCCAGGACAGCTCTCTGCTGTGGCCAGGGAGTACAGTGGAGGATGGCCCAAGTGCTTGGGCCCTGCACCCCATGGGAGACCAGGAGAAGTACCTGGCTCTTGCCATCCGATCAGCACGGTGCACCGGCCGCGGCGGCCATTGGAGGGTGAACCAATGGCAAAAGGAAGACCTTTCTCTCTGTCTCTCTTTCTCACTGTCCACTCTGCCTGTCAAAAAATAAATAAAGAAAGAAAGAAAGAAAATCAAACAATCCAGTTAAGAATCAAAGAATCTGAAAAGACTACATAAGAAAAGCAAAGCCAAACAAAACAAAAACAGAAATTGGTTTAATCGAGTCAAAGATTCCTGTTAGTTGTGAGTGTTGGCATAGTCCGGAGAAAAAAATCATCATATAACATCAAAGCTGAACAGAAAAAAAGGTGAAGAAGAAGAAGGAACATAAAAGTATAAAGTAAAAAGACAACCCATCATAAGCTCTTGTAAGTAAGTCTAGCCTAGGAATCACAAGATACAATAGTTCAAGGCCTGCAAGCATATTCTTTATGCAGTTCCCCCAATATCAATATTCATTTTTTATGAAAAAAAATCTCTAGTGAGTGTTTATCATGTTCCAGGTACTATTCCAATTGTTGAGACCAAAGCAGGACAGATAGTATACTTACTCTTGTGGAATCTATTTATTTATTCACTTACTTTATTGATAAATTGTTAAATTGATTAATTAAATCACTTGTGGGCATATTAATATAGAGTCTCTTATTTGAACAAGATAGAGAAATTTAACATAATGCTATTTTGAAGAGATTTCTGGTTTTTTTTCTAATGAATTCATTCTAAGAATAGTGGTATCAGTGCAGTTATCAAAAGCTATTTTTATTCTTCAGTTTAAACGCAAAGTATAGAGGCACAAACTATATATGCTTTCAAGAGAGTAAAGTTCAAATAAATGCCCCCCCCAAAATAAAAATGCTTTCATTAATCCTTTTCTTCCTCTCAGACATGCTGTAATTTATATCACTATCTTGGGTTTTTCTGAGTGGAAAAGAAGAATTGAAAATCCTCAACCAGATGCATAGTTCAAAAGTCAGTATTGTAAAATCATTGCCTAAAATATTCCCAACACCAGGGAATCTCCCAAAGAATGCGAGAGCCCTGTTTCTTCACGGCCCCTGCGGTGCTGTGCAGGCAGCAGCCCAGTTAGACCTTGTGCTGCCAACAGAAACATGAAAGTGAGAAATTATCTGTAAAAAACAACACAGTCATCCTTATTGGGACTTTCTTATCAAAAACCAGGATATACAGCTGAGCTAAACCTTTCAGTTTTGAAAAAAACCATTTGTCCTCACTGCTGTTAGATGTGCTTGGTTGGAAATTTGGCTAAACAACCAAGGAACAGTCTTTTTAAAAAGTAGAAAAAGCATTCTACAGAAACAAAATACGGAAACACTTAAAGTGTTTTTTTTTTTTTTTTGGTGTCAAATATTTCACCTATGTATGCGATGTTGCCTCTCCAAAAGTCAGCTTTGAATTGTCAGAAAAACAATTGGTGCATCATCCTAGTACTTTGAGAAAGTTAAAAATGCATTCTTCTTTTACCAACCTCCCCCACACCAAGCAAGAAGTATAATTCTTTAATTTTCTGACATGTGACTTCCCTTTGCCTTTTCCCTTATCCCAAATAAAAATATCCCTCATACAACTGAAAGTTTAATTGTATTTCTATCTGGACAAAACCACTAAAAATCCTGTATTCAATTATACAAGAAAACAGATTATTCTACCTTTAAGTTAGAAGCCATGACCTATGAATTTCATTTGAAAGTTCATGAAAAAATGGGATAAAAATAAATTTATTTCGGTGTCAAATTTCTAAAAGTTCATGGAAAATATTTATTATGAAAAAACAATGCATAAATGTCAAAACAATGTTTTGCAATAAAGCAGACTTATCTTTTCATTCCATTTCCCAAGAACTTTATAAGTAGCCTCCTATTTTAGTTCTGAAAGAATACAGTTCAGATATCAGAAGTATTAGCTAAACTTTCTAAAGGTATTTTATTGTCCTTGATTGTTCCCTTTGCATATCCCCAAATGCAAAAAAATGTTTCTTCAAGATAGCTTTAAAGTTCTTTACTCTCAAAAGGATTCTTAAAAAAGAAAACCTTATTTTGTGCCAAATTTAATTTATTGGCCCTTGAAATGAAACTTAATGTTTTCTTGATGCTTATCAAATCAAGAACATTTATAGCATCAGTATTTTTGTGTGATGGGTAGAAAACCAAGAAAAATATTGTGACTGTTTGATTTTATGTACTCTGTCAGTGAAAAAACATTGTTATCCCTTTATTCTTGAAAACCAATGATATGTCTCACATTGAAAATGGATTTCAAATACATTTTAACACAGAGAAGTATGGAGATTCCTTCATAAAACTAGAAAGAGAACTTCAATGCAATCCATCCATTCTACCATTGTGAAATCATTATAACAATGGAACACTTGCACTACCATATTTATTTCAGCCATATTTACAACAGCCAAGCTATGGAATCAAATAAAGTATCCATCAATAGATACAGAATAAAGAAAACATGACACATATCTGCAATGAAATATTAGCCATAAAAATGAAATCCTGTCATTCGTTGCAAAGTGGATGGACCTGGATGTCATTATATTAAATGAAATAAGCCAAGCACAGGAAAATTAAACACTCCATGTTCTTCCTCATTTATGGAAGCTAAAAAGCAAAACTATTTGTGTGGCCATAGAATAGTAATTACTAGAAGCTGGGAGGG
This sequence comes from Oryctolagus cuniculus, assembly GCF_964237555.1. Lineage (NCBI taxonomy): Eukaryota > Metazoa > Chordata > Mammalia > Lagomorpha > Leporidae > Oryctolagus > Oryctolagus cuniculus. The sequence continues at coordinate 44,492,129 of NC_091445.1, read as the reverse complement.
GTGGAGAAGAGGGTAATAAGTACCAAATCAGAGTGGGATTGAAGGAAGAAATTCCTAGTATTATACAGCATACTGGGGTGAGTATACTTTACAATCTATTACATAATATTTTTATGCAAATAGAAGCAAGGAGTTCCAAGATTCTAATGATAAAGTGATGTCGTAGAGGGGAAAATGTTAATTGTCCTGATTTGATCAGTACACATTCTATATGTATATAGGAATGTCCTGCTATACCCCATTAAATGTCTAATTATTGCTAATCAAAACAAAATTAATGTGTAAGGCATAAACCCATTTTAAAAAGAGAAAAAAAGGAAATATAAAGGCGGGCTTATCTAAAGAAGAAAAACCACTAGAAGGCAGAGTTTGAAGTCAATGCATGAAGGCTGAAGAATATTTGAATTATCACTTTTTATGAAGTGCTAACAAGGAAAAGGGTAAAACTGCAAAAAGGAACCCTTTCTTCAGACATCTTACTGCTTGAATTTTTCTTCCATGAGGTTGTGGAATATGAAGATTCTTGAACAAATCTTTTAATAAGTAGAGCCTACATGTTGTCTTTAAAAAAATATTGATTTGCCTCCTGGAAGAGAACCCCAAAACCATAATTGTCTGACTTTTTATTTAGCTTGGGCTAAAAGACAAATCCTATACGTATGAACATGCCAATGCCCTCCAAAATAACTCTTCAGCCAAACCAGTTTCCCTTTGCCAGAAACAAAAATGAGCATAAAACTATTCTAATGTTCCAGTGTTCAGAATACATAAAACAAAGACATTTGTCAAAACCCTGTCAGGTTTGTTCCTGGGAAGCCATCTGTCCCAGGACTTAAGATCAGTTTAGGAGGTAAGACTTTCTATTTTCATTTCATGGGACTCCCATCCTTTGAGGACCCCTGGGGAAAGAAGCTAAGTTCTCTCTGGATTCATCTCCATCTTCTGTGCTCATGGAAATCCCAGGAATTTTACTTTGCTTTATCTATTTTAAGTTGTTTTAATACTCAATGAAGCTAAAAAAATAATCCAGAGGAGGTTGAAACATCTTCTCTCCCTTTTGCTCAAGTAGTTGGTAAAGGGAGTCTAAACTGAGGATGTATGAATCTCTGAATATTGACTCTAGTTAGAGACTAGTTCCTTCCATGTCCAGGAAGTCTGCCCTGCCACGTGAATCCAACCTGTTAACATCTGCCACTCAGAGGGACCTGGCATCCCCACATTGTGGGAAGTTTTAATTGATTATTGGAGACATTCTAGAGTGGACAATTTACAAAGCCAGGACCTATCATTAGCTCAGCAGGAGGGGAGGAAGGAGGAAGGAGGAAGGAAAGAAAGAAGGATGGATTATAAAAATGAGGAAACAAGAGACCTTCTTCTAGTGAAAACACTGAAGCTGAAGCAAGGACCCTAAGCTTTGTTTTGATATGAGGTACAGGCAAGGACAATTATAAACTCATCTCTCTCCCTAAATGATTCCATTTCTTTTGAATGTGGGCTTAAATTGAATTTCTATTGCAACCTAAAATGAACTCAAATTTAAATATAGCTATTAAATAGTCTGCTAAAAATAAACTCAATTTTATAATGTTTTCAAACTATAGCAGACATCCTGATATGTAAATATGAATTTAAGACACAGAACAGTGGATCTCTGTTATCAAATTACAGCTTGCTCACCCGAAGTTTGACTTACCTGTCTTGCACCATTCCAGAAGAAATGAAGGCTGAGTTGGTGTTAAGGTGCGATCATGCTCCAGGAGCTTACACTAGACGCCACAGAAACTGTAAGTAGGACCTGCATTTAGGGCCTTATAAACTCTGTTCCCAAACTGACCGAATTTTCCTGAACCTGGAATGAGCATGAACTTCTCCAGCTACACCCGAGTTTAACATGCAGAACAAATATGATGCATGTTCTCCTGTGTGCACGCCAGATGCCGACCAGATGTGCGTGCACTGCAGCCCGCTGGCCTGGTTGGGAATGCCTGGACATTTACACCACAACCAGTCTCTGTTTTTGTATCATTCAGAGGCAATTTGCTTAAACCAGAAATTACTAAATGTGATTATTGTCACTTGAAAGCAGCCATGATGTGGCACGTCATCGCTTCTGTGTTGTCTCTTCAGTGCTTTAATACTGCATCATATTTTTAACTGAATTCATAATCTCTGACCCTCCTTGAAGATCCGGTTTGCAACTCGGGGTCTCCAGGCAGCCTCGTCCCTTCCATTGGGTTGACATCGCCACTGTTCTGTTGGATTTTAACCCTGCCCTCTGCACACGCACTGCTGTGTGAACCACACACTTCTTCTTCACTTCTTCGGTGATTCAAACCTGCTTTTTATCTCAGTTTAAGACTGCCTCATCAAGGAACAGAGTTCTCAGCAAAACATGCTGCTCCCCACCCTCCCAAATTCCATGCACAAATTTTGATAAGTGTTTCTATTTCCCTCACAGCACCTAGAGCAGGATAGAATACAACATGGCTCACCAGCCAAAACTGCCCCTCTGCCCATTTTTGAACAGCCCACCAGCATACAATGGTTTTTCCATTTTAAGTAGATGGAAAAAACAATGAATAATATTTCATGACACGTAAAAATTCTATGAAACTCAAATTTCAATGTCCATAAATAAATCTCACTGCAATCCATCCATGATCATTTGTGTTCTTATTTTCTGTGATTGCCCTTGTGCTGTAATAGCAATGTCCTATCAACAGAGACCATGTGGCGTGAAAACCTTAAAATATTTATTCTTGGGCCCCTGATTCAGATATATCTTTGTTCTTCTTCCCTGACAAACAAAAGTAGGTGCTCACCTCCCTCTGAAGGCCAGGGCGAGCGCCTTCCTGCACAAGCGCCTTGATGTGATTCTCGGAGCCCTCAAGTGTGCTCTCTGCTCCCTTCACAGACAGGTTCTGTGAACACCGCGCTCCTGATTTCCTTTCAGCCTTTCTGCTTCATCACTGTCAGCCTCATTGTTCTTGCCTCATCGTCAGGTGTTGGAGTTTCCTAGGAGTCTGCCCAAACACTTTCCTTCCCTGGCCCTACTCTTCCTGGGTCGTGTCTTCCATCACCGTGGTTTAACATACTACTCAGATGCTGAGCCTCCCAATTTTGTCTTCAGCCCCTGTCTGTGTGACAAACAATGCCACACATCCAAATGTTGATGTAGCATCCACATTCTTCTCTATTCTAATGTGTTCAAAACTGGATGTTTGTTTTACTTGTAAGTCTGTGCTAATCCTAGTCTTTCTCAGCTACTCCATTGCTCAAGATGGACAGCTGGGAGACAATCTTGTCTCTCCATAGGCAGGGATTCCTGTTGATTTTACTTCTAAGATGCATCCTGAGTCTCTGTTTCATGCATATTTTAATTCAAGATGTTCATTCTCCAGGGACGGAACCTGCTTTCCTACTGGATGGATAGTCACCCTCTTAAATCCCTGCATTCCATACAGCATTGTGATGACTTCCCTCCCCATATTCTCTTTATTACCTGTTTGATGCAGAGCAGAAACTGCATCCAGGAACTTGTGGGTTGGGGCATCAGAGTCCATTGTCCTAGGCTCCCACCCTCGTACAGTGAAATATGATGACCTCTGTTCTTGAAGATACTAAGTTCACGGAATATTTCTCTTTCTATGCTACAGCCATGGAAGCACAATTTACCAGAACACATGTATCTAGAGAATACAATGCAACCTTAAAGAAGAAGGAAATGCCATTACCTGGGACAGCAAAGAGAACAATTTGCTAAATGAAATAAGTCAGACATAAAAAGGCATATATTGCATGATCTCACTTATATTTTGAATCTAAAAATGTCAAAGTCAATGGAAGTAGAGAGTAGAGTGGTCCAGGGACTGAGGGAAAGGGACAGGGAGAGCAGGAGAGTAGGGGATGGTGAGTTTCAGGTAGACAGGAAGAATAAGTTTTAATGACTTCTTGCACAAACATGCTGACTACAGTTAGCCATAATAAATATTTCAAATTTGTTAAAAGTAGATTGTAAATGTCTGTATCACAAAAAAAAGATAAAAAGGTCAGGTGATGGATATGTTAATTAGCTTAGTTTCATCAGGATAATATATACATATATCATAACATCACATCATACTCCTATATGTAGTTATTACTTGTCAATTAAAAATAGCAATAAAATGCATGGTACTTCCCTTTCTTTGTGGGTCATGTCTTATACAGTTGTCACTGATATATGTAGATACATCCATCTCATTCAGAAGTCAGGGAATTACTGTCAGTTGGTTTAACCTTTTGCAAGGCAAACACTGCCCTATAAGAGACTGGAAATAGTTATAAGATAACCAGATGCTGAAGTCTGAAATGTCCTAACTACCATTTGGGATTAGTACTAAGAATTACCTAAAAAAGAAAGAAAAATGGCACTGTTCCATTGAGACTATAGGATTATTCATTGAATATCACATATTTGAAGCAAAATAATAACAACACATACAGCTTTGAAACAACTCTATCATTTTTCTCAGCTCTTTCTATCCTAAAATGATCCTACCAAAGATGGAGAAACCATTCCAGATGCTGTTGTGCTATTATTCAGTAAAATGTCACTTTCATCTGGTCTGTGTTATTTGGTATCCATTTTTAAATATGAATAAGCATCTTGTTTGTTCTTTTGATGACTGTTGAGCACTTGGCAGTTGCCAGCATTGTTCTACATGTAGTAATTCTTACAACACCCTTGCTCGATAGAACCCAGAATTTCAGGCACTCGTAGAAGGCATGGAAAAACTAGACTCATTTGTTACAGAAAGCATGAAATACCCAACCCGAATTAACTATTATTTATCATATACTTTAAGTCATTTAATCCCTCTAACATGAATCTGTCCAGCTGTTCTTAAAAGTTTTACTGATGCAAGGAACTCAAGCCCATTGATTACTAATCATATGTTAATCCAACATAAATATGATTCTACAACCCTTGTCATTAACTGTCATACTCCAACTTGGGAACCAGCTGCATGTGCAACCCTGGTTACCAATGACAAGACAACAATCCATTTCTCTTGTTCTTTTCTCATAATTCAAATCCATTATGACAGCAAAAATTCAGAAGTTCTGTACAGTAGATGACACCAACTGACTTATCTTTCCCAGCTCCCTCGTTTTATGCAAGGGCTAGGAAATAGCAACGTTAGGAAGACAGGATGGCATAGAAGTATTTGTTTTTATTACAAGGTTTTATTTCTTTTTGTTTTCCATGTCACTCTGCCTCAATTAAACAATGGAAATTTCTGGACCCTGGCATCTCAGTCAGAGCCCATTAAATGGAACAGCATCCATGAATCATGATAATAGGTTTTCCGTTTCCAAGAGCAGTTGACATTTGAAGCCAGTGCACAGAAGGCCTTTGTTCAAGCTGGGACTGCTACAGGTTGCAAGAATATTCTCTGAATCCTTTCTCCCCAACCCCCTTCCTGATAAAAGTCTCCCTATGTTTGTCATGTAAACACAATTGTCATCAAATAATTTTCTGTGGACACAAAAGGGAAAGTATTCTAAAGAGATAGGTGCAAATTGTCAACAAATAAACATGTGTGTACTATCAATCTGAGGGTATCTTCTTCTTTTTTTTTTTATTTCTTAACTGAGACTGTCAGGACTTGACTTAAAGGCGTATTGTGATGTAAATGAGAACTGTTTACTGATTCAGCTCCTTTACTCCTATTTTTCGGAATGGTCTACAGAGTGGCAAACACCCTGGGTCAGTCTAATGCCTACATGTTCAGAATTCCATTTCTCATTTGTTCCAGTGCTGTTATAGAAGTCTATCAATGCCAGCTTCCTGTTGTATACTGATGATTGATTCATCATTCATTAACTTTTTTGGGACCAGTTTTTATCTTTCTTCTAGAAATAACATGGGATCATAAAATATCAGTGTTTGGAGTGGTTTTGAGATCTGAGTTCTGTCCTATACAGATGAAGAATCTAACATCAAGAGTAGATAATCTATAAGTGATTCAGTGAGGGTCACAGGGGGCAAATAGTGATTTCACTTCTCTTAAGTGTTCTCTCTCTCTCTCTCTCTCTCTCTCTCTGTCTCTCTCTCATTTTCAGCAAGGCAGGTGATAGGAAACTTTGGAAGCCAGGGAGAGGAAAGTGCCCAGAGATCACAGGTGTAGGAGTGGTACTCAAAAAATTAAAAATCGGCACAGGACAGGAACTGACCAGGCAGAATGGACATTGACCACATGGATGGAGTTAGATTGTGAATACCTCCTGTGCTGGGCATGAAATTTTAGCTACTAATAATTAAAAGGAGTGAAGAATGAGATAGGCATTAGAGCAGTCAGGGATAGGACATGGAGAAATACAGGAGAGAAGCCATAGAGTGTAACCAAAATGGAAGCATTTTAGTGTAAAGCAACTGGCATCACCATATTATCATGTGCCAGCCCAGCTTGGGAGGATAGATAAAGGGTGAGTGACCCATTACCAGATGAAAAGGATTCTACTGACTCTTTGTGTTTCTAATACAAAAACTATTTAACATCTGGGGAACTGCCAGGGAAAAGCAAAGGTCAGTGATATAGGTCTGTTGTTGGCAACAACTCTGATATCTTGTCCTACTTGTCCCACTTTGCATGGTGGAACAAGGCTGTGTGGTTGAACTGAACAAAGAAATACTATAAGAGGGTGTTAGATGGGGAGCATATGGAAAAGAAGACCTAGCATCTATCACAAATTCTGCCGACATCTGAAGGTCAGCAGTGAAGGTCCCTTACTATGGACACTGCAAGAAATCAAACATGCCAACTCCTCTGCCCACAGTAAGTGCTGAAGAGAACTTTATGTATGTGTAAGACACAACTCATCTGTATAGAATCTAACAAGCTGCCAGCAACTTCTCCATGATTAACATTGATGGGCAGATCAGAGGACAACCTCTAACCTCAAGATACTCAGAAGCCGAGAAAACACCTGGACACAACACAAGAAGAGTAGCACTGTCATTCTGCTGCCAGAACCTGCAAGTAAGAGGTGTCAGCTACGTTTACACTGTGCATATGGCTTGAGGCACATTGTCAACCATCGAGGGAAGTGGTAGACATCTTGTTTCTCAAGGTGATGTGAGTAGAAATGCATGCAACTAGATCTCTTGTCATCTGACTTGCAGTGCTGTGCTCTTTTCCCCACAACATGATAATAGCACATCACACTAGGATATTCCTATGAAGTAAGATATAGAACTTGACATTCCATGAATAAAGAATTCCACGAAACCTGACCTTACTAATTGCTGGGTTCAGAAATTTTCCATTCATCTAGTCATTTACTCTTTTCCTGTGAGTGAAATGATTCTTATTCCTGTTGCTGCCTGTAGAGTGTTGGGCTTAGCCTCTGTGTTCTGATCATCCACTAATGTATTTACCCACCCTTCCCAGGAGTTAGGGTCTGAGCTGATTCTAAGAATACAAAGACATTGTATAAAGTTCTCCCTATTTCCAAGCTGTGAGGCAGCAGACTCCACACATGGGCAGCTGTGAAAAAACAGATGTCCACTAGTCTCCCTGTTTTAAAGATACTTTCAAATATCATCACAAAAACTTCAAGGATTCAATATTAGAGATATCAGAATTAATAAAGTTTGACACAATCTTTTACTATTAAATGACTCATACTTTTCATCCATTGTCCTGAAGCCAAACTTATGAGTTTGAGTTCTTTCTTCCTACAGAATGAGCTGTACCCTGCAAGGCTCCTTGCTCACTATAGAGGTTGAATTGTTGGCCTCTTAAAAGATGCATCCATGTTGTAATCTCTAGAAAGCATGAGTGTGATCTTATTTGGGAAAAAATAAAAAGGCTGTTGAAATATTATGATCTTGAGATGAGGCCATCCTGGATTTTGTGAGTGGGTCCTAAATCCAGTGGCAAAAGACATAGGCACAGAAACAGAAAGACAAAGAGAGGAGAGGGCTGGGTAAAGACAGAGTCATGCCATGGAGTGATGCAACCCCAAGCTGAGGAACATCATCAGCCACTAGAGGATGAAAGAGGCAAGAAAGGACTCTCCCTCGGAGCCTCTGGAGGGAGCACAGCCTTGCCACGCTCTTGACTCAAACTTCGGTCTCCAGAGCCACGAGAAGAGGATGTCTATGGTTTTAAACTAACCCATTTGTAGATAATTTATTACAGCAGTCCCAGGAAACTCCTATGAAGGCTCTCAAAAAGTTATGGGAAATGTATAATACACGTACAATTGTATGGATTTCAAAGTTTTTTGAACAAAAATAAATTTATCTTTTGATTTTTCCACAAACTTTCTGAAATCCTCTCATGGACCTACATTCCCGTGGGTGCCCTCACTCATACTGCGTTGAGGCTTGACTTCAGATATTAATGGCAGATGGACTGTGTCATCAAAGGACCTGCAGTTACTAATAATTCATTTCCACATTATATGGCTATGCCAAGGGATCTGCTGATATGATGGTGGATAAATGGATGGTCTCTCTTAGGAATTTTCCAATACAGGAAATCAATGCTAGGCTATCTTTCCTTGTTTTTTTAGTCCTTAAGAGGCTGGGGACCTCAGGCAGGAAGCATGCTGGTGGTCTCCATGATATGGGAATATGTTATCCCTTTTAGAAAGAAACTACTTTCACTTCACAAAGTGAATGTGCTGCCCTCCAATTATTGCATGTTCCCATTGTTCAATAAGGAGGTATTGGCATCAGTAAACTTGGATTCTATTAGGAGACTGTATCACAGAATACACAAGAGAGCTCAAAGAGTACACAAGAAAACTCGCAGTGTGCCCAGCACCTGAGGCAGTGCCTGACAGATAGCAGATACTCCTTAATGCTCAGTTAAACTAAGCTTGGTGACATTCACATCTGATTCTGTTTTTCATATTCTACATAAACATGCTTCACACATTCATCCTCTGTTCCATAAGGCCAAAACAGTTGTTTTTCTTCTAAATCAAGAGATCTAAGACAGGCATGAAATGCTAGTGGAATTTAGAGGAGAGTGTAAAAGCCTGGGGAGACTAAGAATGTCCTCAACTCATAGACCACTTGGTTTTTCTTCTACAATTCTGAATGGGCTCTGCTTTCTAACCAAGGTGCATGTGCCCAGGAGCAAGCATGGAAATCTGGTTTCATAAATTCCTTGAAGGTGCAGACTGCATTATAACCTCCCTCCCCTACCCAGAGCATCCACCAAAGTCTCTTCCACACAGAAGAGACTGAAAAACTCTGCTTAGCAACTGCTTCCAGGTCGTCTGATCTCATCTTACAGGTGGTTCCGGGGCTTTGGCTGTAGCCAGATCTGGTGGCAATGAGGCAGAGAACAAGGTCAGCAACAAATCACTGTAGCCACATCCTTTTACAATCTTTCTTGATTAACATTCCATTTCTGTCAGCCTTGTCATTGGAGGCATTGTCACTTCTGGTGGCTACAAACTAAGATGTCGCTGCTTGACCTGAGCTGCTGCTTGGATCTTTTGAGATCTCCTCCCATGACAAATTGGAACACACTGCATTTAGCTTTCTCTCAATCACAATGTATGTAAACCAGCATCTTGGAGTTTATGTACCTCAACTGGCTTGTTCTGTGGGAGGCGAGCCCCTATGTGTTTCTCTGATTTTGGTTCTCTGTGCAAATATGTTTAGCATTGGATGTGTGTGTGTGTGTGTGTGTGTGTGTGTATATATATATATATATATATATATACTGTGAAACTTCAGTTCTGCCTAGTAAGAAACCAGTATCACCTTTCAACTATGATCGGAATCCATTGCTTTGTCTACTTAGGAGAAAGAGCATACATTTTGTATATGTTTATTTTTATGTTTGTATTTAACTCCTAAAGTTTAAGTGGTCTTTTCAAGTTCTGAAGAAAAAAGTTTGGGTTTTCTCTTTCCTCCATTCCTCCCTTCCTTGTCCTTCTTGGAGTTCATATAACTGTATTTTTATTTCAGGAGTTGTCTGAGTTTGCTTTATTCTTTTTCCTGGAGGGTGCTCTGCCTGTATTTATATCCTACAAAAACACAGGCATTTGGGTGATAATAGGCACTTTGGAAGATATTTTGTGACAAGTAAACTGGCCTCTGAAGACTGTGCCAATTCACATGCCACACACCATGTGATTATTTCTTTCTACTTCAATTTTTGATGGTTTTTGGTTGACTTTACAAAACAAATGCTTCTTTCAATTGATAACATTGGTGTGCTAAGGCTCCTAAAAACATATGCAAGCCCTGCAATTTGAAAATAGGAAATGAGAAATGTCTGGTTAGACACTAGCTTTCTTGAAGGCTGAACCAGACATGCAAAGTGACTTTGACCCAAAACTTGGCTTCTCAATATTAAGATGGCCTTGGCTGTACAAATGCAATGGGGAGACGGAAATGCACAGCCAAGTGAATCATGCTATGTTTTTAAAACCTTGATCAACTTAAATTGAGGGGGCAGGGAACACTTTTTACTTCTTAGTGCTTGGTAGATATTTATTCAATTCAGTAAGTATACAGTTGATAATTATTTCCTTTCTCCAGCTTTATTAAGTTATGACTGGCAAAGTTATAATTGGCAAAATTACAATACTAAGGTGTTGAATGTGATGAATTAATATACATATATATATTGCATACTGATTACCACAGAGAAACTAATAAACATATTCATCACCATACAGTTACCACTCTGTGGGGGGAGGGGGAGGGAGCAGAGACTCAGATGCTTAAAATATCTACTTTCCTACAATTTTAAGTAAACAATACAGTATGTGGTTATGAACTATAGTCATCATGCTGTATATAAGATTCCCAGAGTATATTCATCTTATTCCTGAAAATATGTACTCTTTGATCAGGGTCTCCCCATTTTTCCCATGCCTCACCTCTGGCAATCTCATTCTGCCCTCTGCTTCTATGAATTTGACTTCTTTAGATTGTACACATGAGAGAACATACAATATTTGTCTTTCTGACTGTAGCTTATTCAGTGAGCATGTCCTTCAGCTTTATCCATAGTGTTGCAAATGGGATCTCCTTCCTTTTCAATGTTGAGTATTGTTCCATTGTATGTGTATCAGACATCTTCTTTATCCATTCATTGATGAACACTTAGGTTATTTAAAGAGTTCTTTAAAAAAGGCAAATGTTTGCTAACACCTCTTTATTTTTGGAGATGACAAGTGTGCATTGAAAGCATGTAACAGATAAATGTTTTAAGCTATGCTTCAGAGTTTCAATATTCATACCAAGCAAACATAGCCTTGACAAGACAAAGATCCAGCAATTTTTGTAGCTTCCAAAGAGAAACCTAAATCCAAAATCCATTCATGAGTAGATTTTCCCAAGGATTTTATCAGGTCAGTAGATATCACATAGCAAACCTTAAACTGACTCTTCCATAAAAGGCATTCCCAAAGACTCTGTATCCTCTTTCTTTCCCCAGTCCCTACACACAGAGTACCCCACATTTCAAGTCTAGTCCATTTCTGTCAAGGGAGACACAAAGTGTTATATAAGGTGCCCTAGAGGGAAATTGGTGGTGCTGCTTTCTAAGAAGCTGGGTTTTGTGGAGTGTGTCACAAAGTTTCAACCTAGAGCTAGATTTGGTAGGATATAGAGCAGATTTCACAGACTCCGAGTCGGAGGGTGGGAAGCTGGGCTTTGGGGTGAACCTGAGAGTCAGGGCATGACTCATCAGGAAGTCAGCCTTAGTTCAGCTTCCATATGTGCCCGGGCTGTTTGTGCATTAGGAGGTCCTTGGCCACCTGTCCATGGCACCTCTCACATGCACAGCAGTATCAGGTCTCCTATCTGGGGTTTCCCCAGTGCCTCTGCAGGTAGCTCTTCAGGGTTACACTTCTTTCTTCATGGTGACAAGAGCTCCCCGGTTCTGGCTGCTTCTGCTCAGATTCCCCTGGCATGAAGGCGATTATATAAGCCAAGGGGGATGAGGGCGTGCTGCTTCCTGGAGTCCCAGCCCCCTGTCTGAGGACTACGCTGTGTCCTGTGGACTGGATTGGTCCCCAGTGAACCTCTGGCTTCCTCCTTTTTGTAGTCAAAGTCAGAGTCAGCTCCAGAGTGACAGGCCCAGGAACGGCATCTAGCAGTGGAGCTCTTGCCCCTATGTGGGGGCCCTGTTGTGGGGCTCAGGGCATAGGCAGTGAGATTTACTTTCAGATTACCTGGAGGGGTGCTAGGAAAGGTGGTCTGTGAGGACGAGCTCCGCCCCTCTCAGCAGCAGTTTCTGTTCACTTCCTGAGCATCCTGGTCTCTTCTACCTTCGTTAGATTCCTGCTCTGCTGCTGTAACAAATTAATGCCCACTTACTGGCCTGAAATAACATAAATGTATGTACTTGCAGTTCTGGAGGCCACAGTCCTAAGTGGGTCAGCAGGGCTGCTTTGCTTCTGGAGTCTCTGGGACATCAGCCATATCCTTGCCTTTTCCAGATTTGAGAGCCCTGCTCCACTCTAATATTCTGGTGTCACATTCCTGTTTCCAGCCTTGACCCTCCTGCTCCCTCCTACAAGGATCATTCAAAGAACACTGAATCATTTCTGTTTGCCCTACATGGACAGTTTTATTCCCTTAAACTCCCAACAGTTATCACAGAAATACTTTTCAAGGCAGGACAGTGAGTCTGCTGATTATTAAGGGTCTTTGAAGTTCATGACTGAACAATGGTCAGATTTGCTAAGCCATAGCCAAATTGACTCCCAAGTTCTAGATAATGATCAGGAACTTTTTCTGCTAACGAGATTTGCAAGACAACCTTTTGGTGAGAGTACTCCAGTGACAAATAATCCCTACTTGCTTTGCAAAACAACACTTTCAACAACAATATGGAGCCAAACCTCTGCAAAGTCATTGCCTTCCTTCTTATCCTTTGATAATTTTTTAAAACACTTAGCATGTTAGGTGGTTGATGCAGGTAATGCAGACTATGAAATCCTTCCACAAGTCCCATCATCCACTCACTGTCATTTGCGCAGATTTCTGTTAGGCTGGGTCAGCCAAGGTTCAAATGTCTTTTCTCCCAGGGTCGCTGTTTCATCACTTGAGTACCTTCCATTTCTGGTATGTTGGCATTTCCTGTGAAGACAACATGACTTACCTAGATCCCCTGTCAGTGTGATAGCCATGTCTCTGATGGACATTCCCAGCTCAGTGCAATGATCTAAGATGAGGGTGTTAAAAATATTTTTTCTATCTATTCACCTTCACTATTATCACATAAAACATGTTGATGGTCATAGAAAAATTGGCTTCAGCAACTCAAATAAACTCTTTTATCCCCAACACTTTTTGTTTTCCAAGGACTCTGAGTTACTCATTCTTAACACCTTCTAGTGGTATTCAAAACTATACTCCATAAGGTCACTGTCTGAAGCCCAAATGACTCTCAGTCCAGATATTCTAATCAGTCAGTGAAAAATATTCATGCTGTTTGAGGATCTATACACACTCAAGTCTTCCTTGCCATTACAATCTCTAGATTTGTATCTATCAATGATTTGCAGGACAAATCTTCCATATTTCTCAACAGCAAAGACCTGAAAAGCAACCTTGCTCCTCTTCCATCTGGTCATTTTCCTTATTATTTCTCACCAGTGCATGTTTTCCTGAAGGAGTAGCAAGGTGACAGTTAGCAAGCATAATGCCCATGCCCAAATCCAACCAGGAATTCAACATGTTTCTCTTCTTGCAAATGGCTTTTCTACAGGTGCATTTCTTAGAGTTTTTCTCTGTAGACTTTGGAAAGGAAAAGAAATAGCTTTTCTGTATAACCACCATATAAAGGGGGGGGGGTTTAAAATCATGTAAAATTCACCTTAAATAACTCATCTCTAATACCATGTCCTACTCTTTTTTGTGTCCCTAATTGCCTAGTGGTATTTGTTTTTATTTTAGCAGAGTGAAGTGTCTTAGTCTTTTTTTAATTTAATTTATTTATTTATTTTTGACAGGCAGAGTTAGACAGTGAGAGAGAGAGAGAGACAGAGAGAAAGGTCTTCCTTTTTCCATTGGTTCACCCCCCAAGTGGCTGCTATGGCTGGCGCGCTGTGCTGATCTGAAGCCAGGAGCCAGGTGCTTCCTCCTGGTCTCACATGTGGGTACAGGGCCCAAGGACCTGGGCCATCCTCCACTGCCTTCCCGGGCCATAGCAGAGAGCTGGACTGGAAGAGGAGCAACTGGGAGAGAATCCAGCGCCCCAACCAGGACTAGAACCCGGGGTGCCAGCGCCACAGGCGGAGGATTAGCCTAGTGAGCCGCGGTGCCGGCTTGTCTTAGTCTTTATGTTTATGCATTCTGGATTCTCTGTATCACTGAACTCTTTACCATCTCCAAATTATGAAAGATTGCTTTTTATTTTCTAACTTAAGCTTCTTAAAATTAAAACATTACGTCCAAGGAGAATTTATTTTTCTGTGAGGTATACTCCATAAGGTAGGGTAGAGCTAGGGATTGAATCATACTTTCTTCAACATCACTTTCATTGACTTCATGAAATATTGAATCTTTTGCAAGACTTGCAATTTTCACTAAAATTGACTTGTATAATGTTTATATTTTATTTTGAAGGATGCTTAGCTCCTGCCTCTCAGCAAAGAAGAGCCAAGAGGGATAGAGATAGAGATATAATTACAGTATGAATGATTTCAAAAAGAGAGCAATATTGGAAAGCATTTTTCTCAGTCTCCGTATTTTAGCCAGTATTTTTGGGATTATTTCTTTCTCATTGGTGTAATCATTTCATACTTGAATTTCATGCTTCTTACTTGAGTACAACATTATATGAAGTGATGAGCAAGTGAAATCTACAAACTAAGAAATGCTGTTACTAGAGCTGGGCACCTCTAAACCTGCTCATTATTTTTGAGTGGAAACCAGTACAGAGTTACACATTCCAGGCAATGTGGATGCCATGAAACTTTCCCAATACTTAGATCAGAGAAGACAGGCATATTACTCTGTAATTCATTGACTTCCCCAAGGGGGGAAAATGAGACCTTTTTAACCTCAGGCAATAAAATGAATCATATACATAGAAACGTTCATTTTGGTAGAGAAAATGCTGATTTATACCAGTTTATTAAGGAAATTCTGTTAGCATTCCTATTCTGTTAGTTTTCCAATTCAATCAATTAACTAAGTTTACCTCCCTATCAACAATTTGCAAGGCTAAATGGAGAGGAGAATTTAGAGGTTCAACGAATTATCATTTCAAAGGGTTCTCTTTCTACCAATAGCTTTTTGTAGTTATGAAGACAAAGCATTTATTTATAATATGTTAAAAGATTATAGGAGAAAATAAAACCAGAGAAAGTGATAGCTCACTATAGACAGAGTTTACAAAGAACAGTTTTATCTAGGAGGGGAAAGTCAGTGAGAGCTAAACAGACCTGGATGTGGAGAAAAAGGAGGAAAGTATATCTTAGGAGGGGCCAACCAGATCAATGCAGGCAGGAGGAAAGTTGCAGGTGTCATCTGATTTGAAAATATTCATAAGTTAAATGAGAGATAAAAATTGTCTACCTTACCATCATATTATTTTGCTGGAAAATGTGCATGAAAAGATTATAATTAATTCACTTTATGTTCTATAAAAATTAGTTCTCTCTGAAGGTTTTTTATTTCCCAGCTTTGCTCTAAAGAGTATTTGTTCTCCAAACAGAAACTCGCTGATTTGATTATCAGTGC
This sequence comes from Oryctolagus cuniculus, assembly GCF_964237555.1. Lineage (NCBI taxonomy): Eukaryota > Metazoa > Chordata > Mammalia > Lagomorpha > Leporidae > Oryctolagus > Oryctolagus cuniculus. The sequence continues at coordinate 44,476,411 of NC_091445.1, read as the reverse complement.
AATCGATTCTCATATGCTTTATTTTTGTTCCAGCTTGATAAACAATGGAAATTACTTTGCAAACACACAAAATATAATCTAAGAGACACAGGATTTTAGACCCTAAAATAGTTATGGACTGTTCCAAAGAATAGATTGTCTCTAAATAGTCTAGTTGATGGACAGGACTGTTGAGCGTCAGGTATTAGAGAAAGCGGCTTTAAAAAGAAAGCTACAGAGCTGAATCACTAAGATGGATTTGCTGAAAAGCCACCGAGAGACACCAACTGCTAGGAAGAGATTTCCCGTTGATTCCCCCTGCCCCGCAATGCTTTGAACGGTACCAGAGTTGGTCTCATACCTCCGTCCGCAAATTTTCTTTCAGGTTTGAATGGCACGCTTTCTTGCTCTTAGTATCTGAAGGATTTTCTTCCTTATGAGTGCATCCTTTTCTCACATTCAGAGCTCCTGGCAAGGAGCAGAACCCCTGGCAACCTCCTTGCTTTTATACTCAGCTTTCCCCCTCGCCAGCCCAGGCACCTCCCCACCTAATCTTTGTCCCTCCGGCACCCTCTGCCTGCCAATTCTAATTCTTGGAATGGCTTCACAATTAATGCGCAGCAATTTCCCCAACTCCAATGCCCTTTAGAGAATTTAAAATACCCAGCCAAGTCTTCGAGGCCCATGGCGTTGCACCACAGCCCCCACCCCTTGTTTTTGTCCTGGTTGATGCTGTCAGGCTGACATGATCAAGGAAGCATGAATAATTCTTATTTGTGGGTGCCTTAGGAACACTTAAGGTGCCGTGTAATTCATGCAAAAACACCCTGGGAGAATTCTCACTCCTGAGCCCTTTTGTCCTGTCCTCCTGGGGACATGTCATTTCCATGAATGGCCCTGTGCCTCACATTGCACCGTCGAGGCTCCCTTTGGAAGTACCTGCTCCATTGACTTCCCTAAAACCAGCAGCCCCTTATTATTTTCCCCCTCCAGTGAAATAACCAGGCACAGAGGTTAATGGTGGGAGCTCATAGCTGATTTCGTGGTGCTTGTCCCTAAGGCACAGGCACAAGCAAAGAGCCCAGCAGCATTAATGAGATGGCTGCAGCCCGGGTCTTTATTTCAAGATTTAAATCTTTTGTGAGGTTTGGCCTGCTGAACTTGGGTTCTTAAATTCTCCCTTCAAAACAAATTGAATCTATACTGTGTGGGCAATTACCACAGCAAATCTTACCCTTTTCAAGGTCCTAGGGAAAAGAAAATGTATAGTAGACATTCTCAGTGTCTTAATTAGAAGTGTAGATCATTCATGTTTTTGTCATTCCAAATGAGTGACTTGAAAAAAAAAGGGGGGGGGGGACTTGGAAAGTTCATGGAAAATGCATGTGATCATTTAATTCCATTTTTCTGCAAACCATTTTGAAGTACTCTTGTATTTGTTCTTCCATACAACAGAAAATCATCAGTTTAATCTATCCAAGAACATTTTATTATCTTGTGAGTTTATTTTTTCTTTAAGATTGAAAGTGTTTTACAAACAAAATTCCAGGGGGCGGCACTGTGGTACAGTGGGTTAAGCTGCTGCCTGCAATGCAAGCATCCTATTTGGGCACTGGTTCGAGTCCTGGCTGCTCCATTTCCTATCCCCCTCCTTGCTAATGGCCTGGGAAAGCAACAGAAGATGGCCCAAGTGCTTGGGCCCCTGCACTCACGTGGGAGACTTGAAAGAAGCTCCTGGCTCCTGGCTTCAGCTTGGCACATCCCTGGCTGTTGTGACCATTTTGGGTAGTGAACCAGCGGATGGCAAATATTTCTCTTTTTCCCTCTCTTTCTTTCTCTCCCTCCCTCGCTTTGTAACAGTACCTTTCAAATAATTTTTTTAAAAAGTTTTTTAAAAAGCAAGAAATTTCAGTTGTGAAAGGATACAGGAAGTGTTGCTGTGTGCTCTGGACAAGGTCCAGACACAGGGACAGGAGGAGGTCAGGGTGCCATTTCTCTCCCAGCCTCCTTCTACTGGTCCACCATCCTAGTCCGTCGTCTGTCTCTGTAACATATCCAAGACCAGGTAACTTTTAAGAAAGAACATAGAGGGACCAGCACCGGGGCTCACTTGGTTAATCCTCTGCCTGTGGTGCCGGCATCCCATATGGGTGCCGGTTCTAGTCCCGGTTGCTCCTCTTCCAGTCCAGCCCTCTGCTGTGGCCCGGGAGGGCAGTGAAGGATGGCCCGAGTACTTAGGCACCTGTACCCACGTGGGAGACCACAAAGAAGCACCTGGCTCCTGGCTTCGGATCGGCAAAGCTCTGGCCGTAGCGACTATTTGGGGAGTGAACCAACGGAAGGAAGACCCTTCTATCTGTCTCTCTCTCACTGTCTAACTCTATCTGTCAAATTAAAAAAAAAAAGAAAGAAAGAAAGAACTAACGAACAGTTATTTAGATCACGGTTCTAGAAGCTGGGGAGTCCAGGAGCCTGGCGCTGGCATCTGGTGAGGGCCTTTTACTGCAACACAGCACTGCTGAAAATGTCGTGTCACCAGGCAGAATAAGTGTACTAGGTCTGGTCTCACTTCCTCTTCTTAAAAAGCTGTGGGGGCCGGCAGTGTGGCCAGCAAAGACAGGCCGCTGTTCCCATATTGAAGTGCTGGTTCAAGTCCTGGCTGCTCCACTTTTGTTCTAGCTTCCTGCGAATGTGCCTGGGAACACAGCAGAAGATGGCCCAAATCCCTGGGCTCCTGCACCCACACAGGAGACCCAGATGAAGCTCCTGTCTCCTGGTTTTGGACTAGCCCAGCCCTGGCTGTTGCAGCCATTTGGTAGTAAACCAGTGGATGGAGGATTCTCTGTCTCTCCTCTCTGTAACTCTACCTTTCAAATAAATAAATACATCTTTTTTAAAAAGCCATGGGGGTCCTACACTCATGACTTCATCTAACCGTAATTACCTCCCAAAGACCCTGCCTCTGAACACTATCAACGTGTGACAACACTAACTCATCCCCTAGCACACCAACGGGGCCTTGTGTGCGGACCCACTGGTCTCTGCCCAGCAGTGAAGATTGACGGAGAAGCCACAGGAGCCCTTCATGTACCATGCAACTGTTTGGAATTCATTTGGAAAACATGATCAGGCTTGCTGAGCAAGAATTCACAAGCTTATAATGTGTTTATGGGTAGCTTAAATGAAAACTTTCTGCTGTGGGGGCTAGAACAAGTTAGGGTTCTAGTGGGTGAGTGGTCTCTGCCAGGGACAAAGCCAGAAGACAGGGTTGTGTTTATTCCTCTCTCCTCAGCCCTAACTGCCAAGAAATGTAAGGCAGTAAGTATGGTGCCTGGCTTAGAGTACGTGCTCAATAAAATTTAATGCTTGATATTGAAAACACATTTCTAATCTAGAAATTTTAAAGAAAACAGGATTAATTTAGAATGTCTAAACCTAAACATGGAACATGTGTACAAATTGTTAATATAACCATAAATCTACCTATAACAAACAGCAAGTAATACGTGTGGTGCTAGCATTAACTTAAATCCTTCCTCTTTAGGGAGGTAGTGAAACTTTATCACCTGAGAAGTTTGCCTTGTTCCAGCGTGGGTGCTCTCTGCACAATGCCTGCTTAATTTCCCATCTGCCATTGCTTCAGGTATCTGTGCTGCTGTGCTTGTTAGCTTTGTTCTTCTCGGTCTGTTCTAGAAGATCTGTGGCTGTCTGTGGTGCAAAAGGAGGGTGGGGAGGACCTTATGTGCTGCTTGGTTTTCCACTAGGCAAACATTTAGGCTTAGCCTAAAAGTGACCTGAACAAGGCTTCTACAGACAGAAGTCCTGTATTACAAAGCTCTCTAGAGCTCCAGGAGAAGTGAATGGGGCTTGCTAACAGAGCCACCAGCCAGGTGCAACAATTTTCCCTACCAGGTAGAAATGCTGGGGCAAAAGTGTAGGAAAATAAAGGGAACATTTTACTGAGAGCTGAAGGTGCACAAGACAGAGTAAACAGTTGAGAACTGGAACTTTTAAGAGTAATGGTTAGCAAAGCAGTTGAAACCAATTATGGCTAACAAACCATAAAGCTCATTTAGCTAAAAGCCCTACAGGAGTCAGGTGAAGCCAGTGAGGCTCAGAGATGACCTCAGACTGGGAGTCCCTAGCAAACCGGGACGAACTGGTCACCTCCTTCTGGTCTGGCACCATGCTATATGAGTGTAAAAGGAAAGGCATTCCTCAAAGAATCTTAAACCCCCAAATGCACTCGTACTGTGACAAGGTGATGCCGCAGAGACAAACACAGAACTGTGTTTTCATAGCACATTCCTCTATAGAGACTGGCAAATTCCAAACTTCCAAACAAGTTTCCCCCACACATGGGGCTTATTAGGGGCCCTGCATTTCTCTTGGCAGGGAGACAAGGCGAATTTAAATACTAACACGAGCTGCTTTCCATAATGTATGCTGAGTGGGCTTCGCCCATGTGTTGCAATGACATCAGCCATCCCCAGACCCGCGCTGCAGAGGTTCAGAGCCATTGCGTGCCAGAAAGATGAAAAGAGGGGATTGTTCCATGTCAGGGGAAGCAGACAGACTCATCTACTCCAGCTAACAGATGACTCGTGAGTTTCATCAAATTGAGCAGAGCCTTAAGAAATCTCTGATCTTTGCTGGAATATTTATCTACACATTAATCTTCAACCGATAGGAAGATGAAGAGCTGGGAAAGGCATCCTTCTTGTGCTCTGTGAGATGGGTAGGTGCATGAAAGCCCTGGAGGGAGTTAGAGTTGGTTGCCTTCCTCTGAGCTATAGAGCCCAAGTCTTCTAACTAGCAAGAACAGGTGTGTTTTATTTTAAAGAATGGAATAGCACTGTGGCACATATTTTTAAAATATGATTTTCCAGGATTTCTTGTAATGAAATGTTCCTCTACAACTTCTGTATACTGGAAACCTCTACTCATTTTCTCTTTCTCAGTTGGGATGGTGGGTCTGATACCTTCCCTCATACAGCTGGGAGCTGAGAGCCTGAAAGTCTTGCATGCAGGGAAGAAGATAAATGCACGGGGTTGCTGCTGTTCTATCTGTGAGAAATATTTTTATATAAAAAAATCATGATTTGATCAAACACAAAGACTTTCTCCCTGTTTGAGTATGTTCCATGCCATGAGGGCAAATAGACTTTCATAGGATTTTTGAACAGGGAAGGAAGAGTCTGTAGAATTTTTAATGTATTTGGTCTGCAAATAGCATGAAATTTACGGTTAGAAAAACTGGTTCTTCGGACTGGTACAGCTCTGGCTGTTGCAGCCATCTGGTGAGTGAACCAACAGATGGAAGACTTTCTCTTTCTCTCTCTCTCTCTGCACCTCTCTGTGATTCTGCCTTTCAAATAAATAAATAAATATTTTTTAAAAAGAATAAAAGAAAAACTGGTTCAAAACTGAGTCTGAGCCATTGGTTGTATGACCTTGTGCATAGCACCGACCCTCTCGGGAACAAGAGCCACTCACCCAGTCCCACGGGATGAATGAGTGCACTGCCTCATCTCTTTGGCTGGTACTGAGGAACTGCTCTTTCTTCTTTTGTACTAGCTGGACACACTTAGTAAACCCAAAGAGGTGAGCCTCTACTTTGTTATAGACGGAATATTTGTGTGCTCTAAACTTATATTCTGAAGCCCTAGCATTCATTGTAACTATGTTTTGACATAAAACCTAAGAGGAAGCAAACAAGATCAAATGAGGTACTAAGGGCACCAGTAGGACTGGGGCCCTTATAACAGGAAGAGGTATCAGAGCTGTTTCACTTGCTTTCCCTGCTGTGTGAGACACAAGAAGGGGGCCACCTGCAACCAGAAGAGAGTGCCCTCACTGCACACCAGAACCATGAGAAAATAGATATCAGTTGTTTAAAACATCCAGCCTAGGGTACCTTGTTACAGTAAAACTCAACGCCAGACAGGCCCCTACAATCTAGTCTCCTGACCAGCCCTGGCACCAGTGGAGATCCTGAACCTCCAGGCTTAGTGGGTAAAGCTGCTGCCTGCAGTGCCGACATCTCATATGAGTGTCGGTTCAAATCCCAGCTGCTCCACTTCCCATCCAGCTCTCTGCTATGGCCTGGGAAGGCAGTAGAGGATGGCCCAAATCCTTGCACCCCTGCACCCGTGTGGGAGACCTGGAAGAAGCTCCTGACTCCTGGCCTTTGCTCCGGTGCGGCTCCAGCCGTTGTGGCCAACTGGGGAGTGAACCAGTGGATGGAAGACTCTTTCTGCCTTTCCTTCTCTCTCTGAGTAACTCTGACTTTCAAATAAATAAATAAATAAATATTTTTTTAAAAAAGTAAAATTTTAAAAAAGCCTGCCTGTTTTTCTTTAGACTACAAATTATGAAAACAGGACTTTGTCTATTTTGTTCACTATTGTATCTTCATTGTTGGTGTTCAGGAAATATTTCTCAAATAATTTGTAAATAATTTGGAAGTGGGATAAAACTCCCTCTGTTTTATAACTGTAGTTTGCAATGTAACATTCTCCAAATATGCCATTTCTATCATAAATTAGAAGTGAATTATTTAGGGTTTTCATATTTTTTCTGATTTTTTTTTTAAAAAGATTTATCCATCTGTTTGAAGGAAAGAGAGAGGGTGCTTCTATCTGCTGGTTCACTCCTCAAATGGCCACAATTGCTGGGGCTGGTCCATGCTGAAGTCAGGAACGAGGAACTCCATCTGGGTCTCCCACATGGAGAGAACTTGGGCCAATTTCCATGGCTTTCCCAGGCACAGTATCTGGGAGCTGGATTGGGAGTAAAAGAGCTGGGACTCGAACCAACACTTCAATATGGGGATACCAGCATGGCAGGCAGCAGCTAGGCTTGCTGTGCCACAACACTAGCTACTGCTGATTCCTTTATAGCAATATGTTTCAATGAACTCTTGGCAATATCAGCATATAATACTTTATTTCTAGGATTGCTAAGTCCTAAGGAATGAACAGCCCAAAGAAACAAATGCATGCCACACAGAAAAAATTAACATTGCCTCATATACAAATATTTTATGACAAATTTTCTATGTAAATGATATTTGCAAATGCTTTTATAAATGTTAAATACAAAAATACATTGGACAAACTTCTAAACATACTCCTAAAAACATGTTTCTTATGAATATTTTATAAAAATGGATCCAACTAAATTGTAGAACTAAATGTTCATGTATAAAGCATCACAAAGCCCAACCATTTCAGAATTAAAAGCTCCTATTGAAGAAGAAGAAGGAGGAGGAGGAGGAGGAGGAGGAGGAGGAGGGAAGAGGGAAGAAGAAGAGGGAAGAAGAAGAGGGAAGAAGAAGAGGGAAGAAGAAGGAAGAAGAAGGAAGGAAGGAAGGAAGGAAGGAAGGAAGGAAGGAAGGAAGGAAGGAAGGAAGGAAGGAAGGTCTTATTTCTTTAGAAAAACGAGTAGCTGTAAGATCCCAGGGGAAAAGATATCAAACTGGGTTTCCTAGAAATGGACAGAGAGTGAAATTATTTAAATAGGAAAGATTAAAAATCCCTTCAGCTCTTCAGAATATAGAACAAGAAATCAGGAAGTGACCTAACAAAAAATACAACACATCATTCAACAGTACTTGAGTTTCTACTTTGTTGAGGGATTGGGAAAAAAAAACAAAACAGAACACACACATACACAGAACCCAGAAACAAAAAAAACAATAAACAATGTACAGGATGCTGTAAACTTTACACTTGCTGTATCCATACCTGTGATGGAGACAAAAAACAAGATTGCACCCACATTCCACCTAGAACTTTGAGTAAAGGATCAGGACTGCTGGTCAGATGGTCACCAGAAGAATGCCACTCAGAGTTTCAAGCAGAATTGTGAATGCAGCTGAGTTCCACGTTGCTCCCTGAAAGGCAGCCTTGAACATGTATACACATCCAGGCTGGTCTTCTCTGCCCTCTGTTTCCTCTCCCTGTCCTTGCACCAAGGCTGCCATATCTGTGACACTTGTGTCACATCGTCTGGAGTCACCACCCTTTGGCCTGATTTTGGGAATCCCCCTCCTACGCCTGCTTCCTTATTGCCTCCTGAGAATGTGCTTCTATTACCTACCATGAATCTCAGGATGTGGAAGTGGTGGCAGGGTTCTCGGGCCATAAAGCTGCTTTCATGGTATTATATCATCATTCAAAACCATCTTTGAGCTCAGAACCCTAGACCCAATGACAGCTTCCTGCCGATACAGCCTAGGGGGCAGCAGATGCTGGCTCGGAGACTGGGCTCCTGCCACCCAAGTGGCAGACCCAGATGGAGTTCTGGGCTCCTGACCTCAGCCCAGTGCAACCTTGACCATTGTGGGTATCTGGGGAGTGAAACAGTGACTGGAAAACCTCTCTCTTTCTCACTTTCTCTCTCTCTGTCTCATTTTCTCTTCCTCATTCCCTCTCACTGTCACTCTTTCAAGTAGATGAAAGTAAGTGAACATTTAAAAAATTCATATTATGATTGCATACTAACCTTTTCTTTCTACTCTCTTCGATATCCTTGGCTTGTTGTGAGAAGTTCCCACCAGTCAGTAACGCCCATGACCCACTCCCCATCTATCTTATCAGTATTCATGCATGTAGAAATATCCTTGCTCATGTTCTGCTGATTCAGGATAAGGCAAAGCCATCCCTCAGCCTGTTCCCATCTCTGTCTCCTTGTCGCTCCCCCTCTTCGCGGAGGAACGACACAGGACCCTGCGCTGTTCTTTTGTCTGCTCGGCCCTCCCCGGGTTTGCTGCTGGTTCTTCCCGGGTTGGCTACCGTCCCTTCCACCTCTGTGGAGGGGCGGGCCCCCCTGCCACTTTCCCCACTTCCACGGGAGAGCGGCACACCGCCGGCTGGCTCTCTCAGGGGCTGCTCAGGTGTTCCTTCAGATAGATGTTCCTGGTGCATGTTGTCTCTCTCCTCCTTTATAGTCCTCTTCCACCAATCCCAACTCTGCTACCCACATGCCGAGTATGCTGCTCTTCTCCAATCAGGAGCAGGATCAGCTCCTGCAGGTCATCACTCAAGTTGGCGAGAGGCAGCTGCGTAGAAGCTGTTTACTCCTCTCCCAGCGCCATATTGTGGGAGAGCAGATGCATAGAATAAGTCTTAATTCCAGTAACTTAGTCTAGTCCGAGTTGCTCCCCACATCTCCTCAGGGATTTTGTTCCACCAGCTGTCCCAATTCTATACTTGGCCTTCAAATTCTGTTTTCTATTGACTCCTCCACATCAACACACAAAACACCTCAGGCTACATCCCTATCTCCAACCTTGCAGCACAGACATAAAGAGTAATTTTTGCTTGCAATCTCCATAGGCTTTTCTCATTTAACTCCTCAAGCTCCCACCACTTGGCTTTGAAGCTCTCACACCACCAAAATGACCCTAACTTTGTGACCAGTGATCACAATTCCAGATCAAGGGAGTTTTCTTTACTTAGGATACTGCGGTACTTGACTCTGTGGAATCATCCTGTCTCCCTTGCGTTCTCTCTCTCTGTCTCTCTCTCTCTCTGTCTCTCTCTCTCTCTGTCTCTCTCTCTCTCTCTGTCTCTCTCTCTCTCTTTCTGTTCTTTCTTGATTTTACCCCTGGGGAACCTCTTTTTCCACTTCTAATAATATGCTGTGCCCATAGTCCTTTATATACCCTTCACTGTTCTGAACTTACTTACTTCTACCTTCAGTGACCTCCTATCATAGCTCAGATTTCTGGATCCCAAATTTAACTGTTCACTTGGATTACTCAAGGAAGAGTCCTTGAGTCAACATGCTACAAATAGAGTGTATCATTTTGATGGCAATGACAGAACTCTAGTGGGGTAATCATATCTGATATATGGGGCTGGGTAGGGAACTTTATGAGAGAGTTGTAAAGAAGTCAAATGCTGTCACATGCTGTAGAATAAGATTCTGCTCTTTAGATGATCTTTCCCTCTGTAAATAATTTCTCTTCAGTTGTGCTTTACTTCAATACAACTTGCAGAATAAGAAGGGTCAAAGCTTTTCCTTTGTGGTTTGAAATGACCTTTCACCCTACGTTGCCCACCCCACCAGTGGGGTCCACAGTGGATTCCAAATTTAGAAAAGATGTAGAGGCCACACACAACATGTCCCTAAGCTAGCTCTGGGTTGGCAAAATGGAAGATTGGAACTCACAGAGGTCTAGTCCAATGCATGAGATAAGAGGCAATATCCATATAGCTTCTGATAGTAATAGAGAACAGGTTTACTGCAGAATTTTTCAACCTCAGTAATATTGACAATTTGAGCCTGATAATTTGTTATCTTTCACTGTCCTGTATATACATTATAGGGTGTTTAGTACCATCCATACCCTGTAATCACTAAATGCCAGTAATATCCCTTGCCCCCAGTTATAACACTGAAATGTCTCTAAATACTGTTAAAATGTCCACTGTGTCGCTCCCCCTCTTCATGGAGGAACGACACTAAACCCTGCCTAGGCTTCATATCCGAGTCACGGCACCATTATGTCGCTCCCCGTCTTCGTGGAGGAACGACACAGGACCCTGCGCTGTTCTTTTGTCTGCTCGGCCCTCCCCGGGTTTGCTGCTGGTTCTTCCCGGGTTGGCTACTGTCCCTTCCACCTCCGTGGAAGGGCGGTTCCCCCTGGCCACTTTCCCCACTTCCGCAGGGGAGCGGCACACCGCCGGCCGGCTCTCTCGGGGGCTGCACAGGTGTTCCTCAGGTGTTCCCCTTAGATGTTCCCCTTAGATGTTCCTGGTGCATGCCGTCTCTCTCCTCCTTTATAGTCCTCTTCCACCAATCCCAACTCTGCTACCCACACGCCGAGTACGCTGCTCTCCTCCAATCAGGAGCAGGTCCCACAGTTTATTGGTTGAACTGGAGGCAGCTGTGTAGAAGCTGTTTCCCTTCTCAGCGCCATATTGTGGGAAAGCAGATGCATAGAATAAGTCTTAATTCCAGTAACTTAGTCTAGTCCGAGTTGCTCCCCACACACTGGAAGTCAAAGAGACCACAATGAAAAAGAACTTTTTTTTTTTTTTTAAATGTGTCCTTGGGCCTACAGGAGGTATACTTGATTGTTAACAGAGGGCTGGCCAAAAGTTCAAGGCTGGGGCTAGCACTGTGGCATAGAGGGTAAAGCCACCGCCTTCAATGTCGGCATTCCATATGGGTGCCAGTTCAAGTCCTGGCTGCTCCACTTCCAATCCAGCTCTCTGCTATGGCCTGGGAAAGCAGTAGAAGATGGCCCAAGTCGTTGGGCTCCTGCACCCACATGGGAGACTTTGTCGCTCCCCCTCTTTGTGGAGGAACGACACAGGACCCTGCGCTGTTCTTTTGTCTGCTCGGCCCTCCCCGGGTTTGCTGCTGGTTCTTCCCGGGTTGGCACTGTCCCTTCCACCTCCGTGGAAGGGAGGGCCCCCCTGCCACTTTCCCCACTTCCGCGGGGGAGCGGCACACCGCCGACCGGCTCTCTCGGGGGCTGCTCAGATGTTCCCTTTAGATGTTCCCCAGTGCATGTTGTCTCTCTCCTCCTTTATAGTCCTCTTCCACCAATCCCAACTCTGCTACCCACACGCCGAGTACGCTGCTCTCCTCCAATCAGGAGCAGGTCCTACAGTTTATTGGTTGAACTGGAGGCAGCTGTGTAGAAGCTGTTTACTCCTCTCCCAGCGCCATATTGTGGGAGAGCAGATGCATAGAATAAGTCTTAATTCGAGTAACAGTCTAGTCTGAGTTGCTCCCCACAAGACCTGGAAGAGATTCCTAGCTCCTGGCTTTAGATCAGCATAGCTCCGGCTGTTGTGGCCAATTGGGGAGTGAATCAGCAGATGGAAGACCTCCTTCTCTCTTTCTCTCTCTCTGCCTCTCATTCTCTGTGTAACTCTGACTTTCAAATAAATAAATCTTTTTAAAAATAAGTTCAAGGCTAAGAAAGTGTTGCCTTTGAAATTACCTTTTTTCTATGCCAAAATTATTAATATCCTATTTGAAATACACTGAGAATTTGGAGTTGAGATCACTCACAGTCATCAAATTTGAAAAATAGTTTTGATTCTGAATAACAGAATTCAACATGACCAGAGCAAGGGTCCAATGCTAGACACAGCTCTCAGTGGGTAAAACAGGCTTCCATCCTAGAAGAGGATCTGGGTTTCTCTATGGAGGCAACAGAGACCATCAGGTTCTTGGTATAGAGTTTGGCAAACCTCCCTTCAAAGAAGGCAGTACTCAAGGACAGAGTTCTGGTCTGGAGCTGTGGTACACAGGGGGTTTGGTGTTCTCAACTCCTGAATTCCTTTTCCTCTTTTCTCCTATTTCTCATCCTGTGCTGGCTTGTTACTACAGAAGCAGCCAAGTTTCTTTTCTGTGCCTTCAAGAAAAAAGACGGCTTGAGAGGGGGTAATTTGTGCTATTATTAAAGGAGTGAAACATAATGACTTACTGGAAAGATAACAACTAAACAAATATGTTTGGAAGATCCTACGGGCTATGACATACATCATTAGCATTGCTGAAAACATTTATAAAGCTCCACCACCAGCAGCACAGGTCAAGAAAGCCCATGCACTCTGCTGAGGATGGAGTTGTTTAAGTTCTGGCTAGCATCTTTGCAGCCGAGAAAATGGTTTTTTCCAACCAGTGTTCAGCAATGTACTCATAGGAGCAGAGAATGATGTTTAGATTCATCTGAAATGAAACTTTTAAGGGTATGTATGATTGATGGATTCTAGGAAAACCAAAATCAAACATCTTGCTTGGAGAACCTCCTAGTATGTGTATTAATCACCCTACTTAAAATTAGGAGAGGAAATTACTGTCCAGACATAGCCAACATACACCTCAGTACTCCTCCAGTGCCAGGAAAGTAGAGTCAGAGAGAACATGTAAAGACTTCGAAGCTTATTATATAAAATTAAGGTCAGAAAAGAGCCTCAGCAAAGAGCCAGAAACCAGGGAAACACTATAGCCAATTCTCATGTTGTCAAGAAAATCAGAATGAATTAAAAGTCATTTTCTGACAAAGGGCAGAATCTTTCCAATTAGTAGGCACACTGCACACACAAACACGCACACACACACGCAGAAACAACATAATGTCAATTTTAAATTTCAAAATGATAATTTCTAAATATCTGGCAAGAGAAGGAGAAGAATTGAAATCACTGGCCCTGGAAATAGGCTGGATTTCAAATTCCGACCTTGGCACTAGCCAGGTACTTCTATGTGATGTTAGCATGATATATGATCTCTCTGCTCCTCAGTTTCCTCCCCTCTCTGATGGGAATAATGACAGTACCCACTTTATAAGAGACAAGTGAGAATTCACTGAGTTAGTATGTAAAATCTCCTGGACCAGAGACTGTACTCTGTGACTGGTATATCAATGTTGCTATTATGCATTGTCCAGCACCCTGTGAAGTTTCCTAAAAGATAATTTTCAACTGTACAATTATATGAAATATAAATTGAGCACATGTTGAAGATTTTATTGAACTCATTAATCAGTGAAGGAAACAGACGGCTGGTATAAGCACAGCAGAAGAGAGAATAGAAAAATAGTTATATGAAGCAAAGAATTGCTGAAATGAATAATGATTGGGAGCTAAACTAGCTTCTTCCAATTGAAATCAATTACCAAAGAGGGCAGAATTTGCACATCTATTGGTAAAAGTCATTTGCATCTCTATTGGTTAAAATTTCCTGTGTTATAAAATGATTTCCATAGATGGAGCCAGATCATCTAAAGGGTGACAACCCATAGTTTCACTTTCAAGGACATATTCTCCCCTACCAGGAAAACATTCCCTTGGTCTACCAATTCTGTCTGATGCAATAAACATTGGCTCAAGTCCATGGTTCAGAACAACATACACAATTGTTCAGGTTTTGGTTTTCAGGTGCACTGAATCTTGGAGAAGCTGCTATTAAACTAATTGGTGTTTTTATTGTTTATTTTTGTATTAGTCATATTTCTAGAATTTGGGGTCTCTAATACTTCTTTAGCAATGTTGCATAGAAATACTAGGATATTGTTTTGTATCAAAACTTACAGGGACCTTGAAAAGATATCGGATACTTGGAATGGAGCAACCTGAAATCGAAGGTGCTGCAGGGGATAGCTTGGGCCCCAGTAGCAATTTTCAGGCTATGCTTATTCAAAAAAATATAAAGCTCCGATCAGTACTTGCTTATCTGACACCAGGAGACTTCTGGTGTAACTGAGAAACCTAAGAAAAATACAAGTGAAGGACAGGAAACACATTAAGAAATTTATCTCTGGAACTAAAGATTGAGTGGACAAGAAGAGATAATTTTTACTGTTTAATTTAAAATCTGATAAATTACACCATCCATCTGCTTCCTGGTTGGATTTCCTTGCCTAGTGTAATTTGTGATAACTTTGAGATTATAAAAGATTGATGAGCTGACTATATTACAACAATACCTAAGCCACTGAAATTTTTCATGGAGAAATCTTGGACTTCAGTTCCAAGTTTAAGGGGCCTTTCTTTTCACAAAGTCCTCAGTAGCCCTTCAGTTTCAGAGACCTTATGGGTCAGCTAAGCCACTGAGAGAGGTTATTTAGGAGGGACTAGGAAGTAACATGGTTCAGATATTCATGTTTGCTGCTTAGTAGTCTGCAGGAAGCATGCAGGCAGGCACCTATAGGAGGCTTTAATAAACAGCAAAGGAAAAGATAGGAATATGTAATGGTGCCAGGTCCTTCTCAATCTACTTGAAAAGCTGAATAAAAGAGACAGAGACAGATCTTCCATCCACTAGCTCACTCACCTGCAATATCTCTCTGCTGTGACCTGAGAAAGCAGTGGAAGATGACCCAGGTTTCCCGTTTGGGAAACCTGGAAGAAGCTCCAGGCTCCTGGCTTCTGATCGGCACAGCTCTGGCCGTTGGGGCCATGAACCAGTGGATGAAAGACCTCTCTCTTTCTGCTTCATCTCCTCTCTCTGTGTAACTCTGACTTTCAATTGATAAATAAATCTTTTAAAAAAAATTTTTTTTGCTTGCTTTTGCTCTTATTTGTCTCATTGTTCAGATAGAGTATCAGTGGCTGTACATGTAAGAACAGGCATCTCCTTGACTTTTAAGGGCAAACACTAAAATCAAGAGAGATGAGACATGGTGAGTATTGCTTAAGCCTACTACTCTGCCTTTAATTTGAGAAAGGAAATTCTTGTTTCTAATACATTGCCCAGTGCAATTTGACAAGCAGATCTTAGGTGTTTGTGGAGTCCCTGCTATAATCAATGGTATCCATTTTCCAAGGTCTAGAGCAAAAAATTATGATCAAACAGGGATATGAGGCCAATGGAATGATCACTCTTGGGAAAAGAGATGTGCGGAACTGATTAAAGCAGGCAGTTATGAGTGGAGGGGTTAACAGATATATAAGGAGAAAAGCAATGAGGTAAAGTTGGGATGACTAAAGATCAGGTCTAGTCTGCAGAAGGAGGCCAAATCTCCATCAAAAATGTGGAATTTCCAGGGGGAAGAAAGATGCAGACTGGGAGCCAAGGAGGCTAGTGGGTTGCTGAAAGATAGCAGAGATGGGAAATGCAACCAACACCCTTGTGAATAGTGAGAATTGCAATAGAGCCCCAGGGTCTTCATGGGCTGACTAGTCCTTGCAGGAGGGACTGGACTTAGCTGTCAGAGCCCCTCTTCTCATTGCATTTCCATTTAATACCACCACTAGCTCCAATTTCTCCCCCTACTCCCCTCTTCCCTCTCACCCTATTCAAGAATCACAGTGGTCCCCTTACTAGTTATCTATGGCTGCAGTGACATCCAAAACCTGAGTGGCTTAAAACATCAGAAATTTATAATTTTTAAAAAAATTGTTTGTTTTATTTAAAAGTCATAGAGGCACAGATAAACAGAGACAGACAGACACATAGAGATCTCCCACCTACTGGTTCAATCCTCCGAAGTGCACAACAGCCAGGGTTGGGCCAGTTCAAAGCCAGGACTCAGAACTCTTTCAAGTGGGTGGCAGGGACCCAAGTCCTTGAGTCATTGCCTGCTGCCTCCCTGGGTGCATATTAGTGGCACTCTGATATGGGATGTAGGCATTATCATCTTACAGTTCTGGGGACATGGAATCAGAAATCACTCCATCAGCCAGGTCATACAACTCCAGGAGAGAATGCCTCCTCGCCACTTCAAGCTTCTAGTATTTTCTGGCAGTCCCTGGCATTCCTTGGCTTCTAGCTGTGTATTTCTTGTCACATGGATGTCTTCTCCCTGTGCATCTTCCCATTGCTTTTCCTTGTCTGTCTCCTTTTCATAAAGACACTCCTTTTTATAATCATATTGGATTATTGACCATTCTAATGAACTCATTTAACTTGATTATCTCTGGAATACTCTGTTTCCAAATAAGATCACCTTCTAAGATCCTGAGGGTTGGTACTCCAACCTACCTCTTAAAAAGCTGACACAGCTCATCCTATAATACCCTTTAATAAATATTTTTCAATTGGGGGCCAGCACTGGTTCTAGTCCTGGCTGCTCCTCTTCCAATCTAGCCCTCTGCTGTGGCATGGGAAAGCAGAAGATGGCCCAAGTCGTTGGAACCCTGTACCTGCGTGAGAGACCAGGAGGAAGCACTTGGCTCCTGGCTTCAGATTGGTGTAGCCCCAGTGGCCATATGGGGAGTGAACCGTATGAAAGGAAGACCTTTCTCTCTGACTCTCCCTTTCTCTGTCCATAACTCTACCTCTCAAATAAATAAAATCTTTTTTTTTTTTTTTTGACAGGCAGAGTAGACAGTGAGAGAGAGAGACAGAGACAGAGAGAAAGGTCATCCTTTTTCAGTTGGTTCACCCCGCAATGGCCGCTGCGGCCGGCACACTGCAGCCAGCGCACTGCGCTGATTCGAAGCCAGGAGCTAGGTGCTTCTCCTGGTCTCCCATGCGGGTGCAGGGCCCAAGCACTTGGGCCATCCTCCACTGCACTCCTGGGCCACAGCAGAGAGCTGGACTGGAACAGGAGCAACCGGGACAGAATCCGGCGCCCCGACCACGACTAGAACCTGGTGGAGGTGGACTAGAACCTATTGAGCCATGGCACCAGCCCAATAAAATCTTTAAAAAACATTTTTCAATTAATTAGTCTACATATCCTTAGAATGATTCATTCCTATTACCCAGACTCTAGGTACACTTCAAGGTCTCTGTCTTGTGAATATAAAATAATAAAAACTTTTAAACTGTGATTTTAATACATAACTTATTGTAAGATCGGATCCAGCCAGAATACTTACATCTTTGTTGCTGTGAATAAAAAAAAAAAAAATCTCAGTTTGCTCACTGATGGGAAAAGTAGCATTTACGACTTAAGAACTTAAATATTTTATCCTGTCAATGGCAAGAAGTAGCAGACTGGGAGCCAAGGAGTGGGCAAGGAGTTATACTATCTATAGGTTAACTCTTTTTTATAGCTGGAGAAACAAGGAACAAACTGTGTATTACAAATAGGAAGATATTTCTCTTAAGCAAATATAAATGTGTATCAGTCTGCACTGTAAGAAAACAGAGGGCACACTCAGATTAGCCTTTGAGTATAGTCATTCCTGCCAAGAGGAAGGCAACCCTTCCTAAACAATTTGTGATTTTTGAACTTGTGAGAACTATAGAGCAAAGCCAGAGGACAGATGAGATACAGAAAGCACATGTGCATTGAAGTGCAATTTCCTCAATTTTATCTCTTAGAGTAATTCACCACTTGTCTTGCCTTGCAGGCAGATGTTTGACTATATTGTACTCTCACTCCATGGCCAACTTTCCATTCCCAACTACCTTAGGGACATTCAGACATCTTAAAATAATTCACACTCTTCATCTCAAAACACCCATTCCCCGCTGTCTTATTTTCACTGCCCACTTCTTCATTTTAACATGTTTCCTGTGACCCAGTTTAAAATGTTGGTATAGTTGAATCACTTCCTTTCTACATACTCCATATTGATGTATTCAAATTGTTGATTTTTCCCTTTCATTTGCTTTTCTGATTTGATTTCTTCTCCATTATTCCCCAACAAATACTTAGTATGTGATAGCCACTGTGCTAAATGCTTACCAAATATTTAGTGATTACAACCACCCCTTAAATCACTTATGACTATTGCCATACTTCCTAAGGGTTTTTATGGAAGAGTTGGGAGGTAACATCAAAGAAATCTTTCTGAAAGGGTCAATCTAATGGAGAAAATTTGAAAATATGATAAAGAAGATAAAACCGAAGAGAATCAATTATGAAAGCCCAGAACTTAACTTAATCAGATTTCTAAATGGAGGTAACAGAGAAAACACAGAAGGGCAGTTACTTAGAAAGAAAAAATACTAGAAATTTTAAACCTAAAGCAGGATGAGAGATTTTCAACTACACAGTTCATCTCAATGTTGAACAAATGAGTGGAAGTCACCTCCAACATAAAAACATCATTACAAAATCACCAAAAGCCAAGAATAAACAGAGATTCCTCAAAGTTCCCAAAAAAAGAACCAAAAAGTCAACTACAAAGTAATGTGCATCATATTAGCATTCAGCTTCCCACCAGCAACACCAGCTCTGAAGGAAATGAACCAATGGAGGGGAAAAGAAACATGTATTTTTCACCTAGAATTTCCTTTCCAGTTTAACTTGCTCATTAATGATTTTCTAACAACATATTAGATATATTTTCATGTATTTAAACTGAAGAAATTTTTCTGCCTACATACTGACTTTGAAAATATGCTCTGGCTAGGGAGAGACATCCAAAGAAAATTACAAAGGATTCAGAGTGTTGATATTTTTTTGAGATGTCAGATATACTTAAGTCTGGGAAAAGAGAATGATACACAAACACAAAGAAAAGAAAAGGAAATTAGAAACTCCAGAAAAAAATAAAAATATATAAGAAAAATATATTTCGCAATATGCAGTGAGCCAGAGTCTACCATTGTTAGAATGCAAATAGTATCTATATAGTCCACCCTTTACAGGGAACCCACAGGCAAAGAAAGGAAAGGTTAAGTGTCTTAGACCATTTTGTGATGCTCTAACAGAACAGCGAGACTGGGTGATTTATAATGAACAGTAGTTTATTGGCTGACAGGTCCAGAAGCTGGGAAATGGAAGATTAAATTGCTCCATCTGGAAAGGGCCTTCTTGTTGCATCATCTCCTGGTAGAAGGCAGGAGGAGAAAAGCTGTTCCCAGGAGTCCTTCTCCAAATGCATCATGACCCAAGCACCTCCCATTGAACCTCACCTCCCAGAGCTGTCACACTGCGGATTAAGTTTCAAATACAGGAATTCTGGAGGACACATTAAATTAATGATTAAAATATGTAAATATTGTTAACTTTGTATATGTAAAAGGTAGCGATTAGGACAGAGAATAGAAATGACATAGGAGAAAGAATAAGTCGCCAATATTTCCACTTTAAAAACAGGAGAGTTAAAATATATAGTATATAATTGATTAAAGAAAAAACAAAGGCATTAGCACAATATGTTGTAATACAAAGGTAACTGAAAGACTTCAAATGCTAAATAATTATTTAGAGGAGAGTTGACATAAGAGATTTCATCTTTATTTCAATTATCAATCAATGAATATCACCTAAGATATGTAAACCAAGAGATAACATTATAAAAGTATAATATTTAGAGATAGGGAGTTGATCCAAAAAGGAAAGAAAACAAAAAACTAATCTTTAAAACCAAAAGTGAGTCCCTCTCATGGTGAGGCTATGTGGCACAAATGCCCTGAAAGCACTTCTGTGCAATTTTTAAAGCCATTGGGTCATTGTATCATTCACTCATTCAACAAATGTTCATTGAACACTTGCTGTGACCAGGAACTGTGCTGGTAACTAGGTGATCCCATTCAGTGGGTCTTAGGGCTGGGGTCCCCTCAGATGTAGGTAAAATGTCCTTCACAAGTGGGCTGCTAGCTGTGGCTAGAAAGCTTGTATCCAGACCCGCTGGCATCTCCCCCACTGTAGCTTCACGTGCTGCATCTGTGACCTTGCGGTTTTAAATCACATCTTCAAGTTAGTTGCATTCTTCCACCCAGAGCTACCAGAGGAGGGGTCTGAGACCCTAAGGAAAATTGAGCTGTCTCCAAAAGACTACTATCTCCATGAGCCCCAAGCCAGTCAACATACTATATCTGACATCCTTGTCCAACAGACACCTCCATAGAATGATACAATGAACAGAAATACCTTAAAAACTCAGGGTACTTCCTGAAAGCCAGTGTACTGTTCAGGCACTCTGCCTGTCTCCTCTTGGACCAGATGCTTTTCTGTTGCTTGCCAATCAAATAAATAGTTCTGCGCTTTTTTTTTTTTTTTTTTTTTTTTTTGCAAATTGTTTCCTGGTTTTTTATTTCTATACTTAGCTGAGGGAAAGAACCCACAAAACTCTATTCACAACCATCCTCCCCTCTGTCACCCATAACACTAGGGATAAGGCAATGAACCATATCAAAGTACTTCAGTCATGAAGTTTACATTCTAATGGAATAACTCAGATCAACATTTGAAAGATATTGAGAAATACCTCAGGGATCCTGAATAGAGAGACCCTGTGAATGGTCACAGGATTCAGAGCCCAGTGGAACTGGGAGGAATCTTGATCCTATGCTTCACCAACTGGAAATGTTTAAGTTGTTTGAGCTTTGTTTTTTGGAATTTCATTTTCTGTAAAAAGAAGATAATGGAGCCTGCATGGAAGGGTTGTTGTGAACACTATGGCAATGAAGCTCTGGCATGGTGGGTGTCCATCTATTGTCCTGGAACCCATCCAGTCCATCTATTCTAATCTAATCCTGCTCAAACTGTTTTTCCATGTCCCATTGTTTTCAGGTCTTTGCTCTAAGTGTTTTGAGATGGCAGCTAACAAGCAGAGAAGCCAAACCAATGGATGGTACTTCTGCAAGTGCAAAGATCTGCGCTCTAAGAGTGAGCCTGGCACAGAGAAGTCCTAGATACAGGAGTGCTTAGTTCTTATTCTGGATCAACCGCTAAGGGTCCTGGCTAAATCATTTCTCTTTCTGAGCCTCAGACAAAGCATTTTTCATGTATTTTGTGAGTTCTCAAAATAGCATTCAGGTTGTTATGTATATGAAAGGTTTATTCATTCTAAGGGCTATTTCAGTGTTAACTGCTTTATTATTCTTTCCTGATAATATTAACTTTTTAAGATATCTGGCTTTTTCAGATGATGAATCTCTTCAGCAGAAAGTGAAAGCTAACTAAAAAGAAATCTCAGGCACTGGAATGGGGCAGCCCGGAAAGTCCTTTGGGGGAGGGGGAGATCATTATCTCAGAACACTGAACCTCACCAGAGAGCAACTCACCCTTGCCCCAGATTCCACTGTATACGTGCAAAAAGGAGTTTAGAACTGAGCTATGGCAACAGCCTGTTGAAGGTCACAAACTACTTTCCAAATGTTTGGGGTTCAATAAAATTCCAGATGTATTTGGCCCTAAGCAATTTTATTGTTTTTAAACCCATGTGCATTTTAGACAAAATTTCACCCATATGTTTTTGGTTCATTTACACTTCAATCATTAGAAATTGGTTTATTTCATAGTTATCTAATGTCCAAGAAGTTTTTTTTATTAGTTTTTTAAAGTACTTTCCTTGGGGGGGGGGGAACACTCTAAAGAAAAGGCAAATAACAGGAAGCTGTGATTTGCCAAGAGTAAATAAATTTTACACACCCAGATTTTCCATTTTGAGTCCAAACTCCAAAACTGTCATCTCTGTGTTGTGTCTAAAGAAACATTAACAAAATAAGTTGTGCTCTCCAAAATAAGCAGAAAATACCAGGTAGAAGCAGATCTAAAATAACTAACAAGACATGGCACTCCTAATGACAATAGGCAGCATGTATCAGCTGATCAACTAATTTGTAAACAGATATTGGATACATGGTATGGAACTAGGCAGAAGTCTTAGGACCTTCTACTGTTGGGTGACCTTAGGTAAGTCATGTAATAGTCTCTGTCTTTCCCAATTAAGAATATGGAGTTTGGGATACGTGTCTGCCCTAGTGGTTAATATGCCACTTGAGATGCCCATACCTCATGTCAGAGTGCCTGAGTTCATGCCCCAGCTCTGTTGCCAATTCTATTTTACTTTTTTATTATTTTCTTTTTCTGTTTAATACCATTGGTTGAGCTCTTTACTTAACATAGAATTATTCATAGGTGTATAGATCTAGCTTCCTTCTAATGCAGCAAGTGATCCCAACTCAAGTAGTTGGATCCCTGTCACCCACATGGAAGACCTGGGTTGAGTTCCTGGCTCCTGACTTCAACCTGGCCCAGCACTGTCTGTCACTGGCATTTTGTTTATTTAAGATTGATTGATTGATTTAAAAGGCAGAGTTACAGAGAGAGTGAGAGATTTCCATCCACTGGTTCACTCTCCATATGGCCAAAAAAGACCAGGAGTGGACAAGGCAGAAGCCAGCTGCCAGGAGCCTCTTCTAGGTCTCCCACAGGGGTGGCAGCTGCCCAAGTATTTGGGCCATCATCTACTGCTTTCCCAGGCCGTTAGCAGGAAGCCAGATCAGAAGTGGAGCAGGCAGTACTTGAACCAACGTCTCTACGGGATTCCAGTGTTGCAGGCATCAGTTTTACCCCCAATGCCACAATGCCAGCCCTGTCACTGGCATTTTGGAGTGAATCTACAGATTAGCACTCTCTCTCTTTCAAATAAATAAATGAAATTTAAAAAAAGAATATGGATATTATAAGATTTGTCCTGCATATATTAAAATGTTGAAGACACAATCAAATAACTTATATGAAAGCCCCTTGAAAAATATAAAATACTATTTCATTGCATTTTATTTAAGGTACAATAATAAAAATGTTTGCTATTACTGTGGAACAGAGAATTTTGCAAAAATTACAACTTTTGGTAATTGTGGTCATTATTAATAAAAACAATAAAGAAATTTGAACACATTTGCTTCTTTAATTTATAATTATCAGTCTAGCAATGCTCTGACATCAATTCACCCTTCATTTTCCTTGTCCAAAGATAGCAAAGAACAAGTATTAAGACTTTCAGAATTACAGAGTGGTAGTTAATACACATTAAATATTTACAATGTGCTGGTCCCTTTAATGCACAATATCTTATTTAATCCTCACTTGATCCTGTTAAATAGATATCATGATCCTCAATTTATAGGTGAGAAAATGATAAGAAACTAGTTCAAGGTCATATAGTAAGTGAGCAACTCAAACAAATGTAGTCTTGGATTCATAATATCTTGATTTCCTTTTAGAAAGTTGCTTCCAACTTTTCAGAGTGTGAAGAAAAAAAATCCATTACAAATAGTATTATTCTTCCTGGAATTACAAAGGTAATAAAAATAAACATTTTTAATGCTTCCCTGGCTCCACCTTTTCTTGCCTTGATATCTGCATGTATGAAGTTAAGCTTTTAAGTATTGATATGATTTACTAGAGGCATTGCATTGCTTCTGAGATGTTGGGATTTATACCCTGTTCTTCACCTGAACAGACAGGGACTAGTTTATCTTCTTTAGTTTTATAATGTCTCATTTTACTATTTGATATTTTTTTGAAATTCACCCCAGAAAATTATTCTAGGCTTCATAAGTATCAAACACATGGGCCATATCAAGAAATAGTTTTAATATGAGTTACAGGAGCATAGAAGTCTGATTATCAACCTCCCGAGTTTGCCCAGGGGCTGCGAAGTATGTGTGTTAACAACTTGCGTGTGCTTACTGACTTCTACAGCTCACCAAGTTTGTTAAAAACAGCACTGTGTCAGTTAGCTTTTCCAGTATAATAAACCACCTCACCATCTATTAGCCTAAAACAACATTTACAGAGTCTTGACTTCATGGTCAGATGCTCGACGAGTCCTCTGATCACAGCTGGGTTGGCTGATCTGTGCTGGAACACGTCCCACCTACGTTACCAGCAAGATGGTCAGCTGGCAGCTGGATGGTCCTGGTTGTCTTTCCTGGGTGCTTGGTGTCAGCACTGGTGATGCAGTGTCACAGTAGTAAGTGGGCTCTGTGTCTTTCGTCATCTAGCAGACTAGTGCAAGCTTCCTAATATAGTGCTCTCAGAGTTCCAAAACAGGAGCTGAAAGCCTTTAGAGGTTTTGACCTAGGACTTGTGCAGTTTCACTTCTGCTGTATTTTACTGGCCAAAGCAAGTTAGTATTATGGCCCTGATTCAAGAGGGAAGGAAATAGAGTCTACCTCTTGCTACAAGGAACTATGAATTAAGTCATCATTTATGCTATGTACTAAAACTTTTCTCACCCATATTTTCATTCTATCACTAACCTCCAAAGTTTTCACTTACACAAATCAATTTCATGTAACAACAAAGGAGACAGACATCCACTCTAAACTACTGCTATTGTTTGAGAAAGATTCAGCTCCTGAACGCGTGCAGATATTTAAACTCCAAAGTCATAAACTAACAGAATTAAATGTTATAAGCTAAAAGTACTAAGAGGGTGGAAACCTAATCCAATAACAGTGTTTAGGCAGTGGTCCTAATAGGAGGTCCTGAAGTCACTGGGGGTGAGCACTAGGAACACAGTGCTTACAAAGGTTTGTTATAAAAGCCCAGGTCTGACCTCTGTTTCCTGGATCTTCATATGAATGGATCCTCCATTCAGTGTACTTCACATTGCATGCTCCATGCTCTACTATTCTCACGCTCAACAGAGTCCAAACAAGTGGGGCCACCTGACCCTAGACCTGAACCCCTAAAACAGTGAACTAAATGAACCTATCTTTCCTTCATAAGTAGCATGTCTCAGGTATTTCATTGTAGTAGCCAAAAGCTAACTACTACAACTATCGTTGATGATTAGCTTATTCTTCAGAATGTGTATCCTCTCCCTATCCCACCATTGTCTTCTGGAGGCACAGGACTTGTTTTCACTGCAGGTTCATAACTGAGGGAAGTTTGCCTCAACATAAGTCATACCTTAGGTCTAATCCATATCTGATTTGGATGCTAAAGAGTTAACACACTGAGGGTTATTGGGATGGGATAAATATATTTTGCATGTGAGGACTTGAATTTTGGATCTCTCAAATGGGTAGCAGATACCCAAGTACTTGAGCCATTATCTGCTGCCTCCCAGGGTATACATGATCAGGAGTTTGACTGGAAGCAAAAATGGAACTTGAATCAGCATTCTGAAGTGGCAGCTTAACACACTGAGACACCTGGTTTTCTTCTATGGAGGAACAAAAGACTAAGACCCCAGAGGAAGAGTTTGCTTGGTGTCTAAAACCCAAGTCATCTAATTCACCTGATTATTAAGCTCTCACACTGCTCTTTGTCAAGCATTCACTTGGAACAAAAACATCTTTACAGCATGTCCATCCAGAAAAATTTATCCAAATTAGCTCCTTCATAAAACCTCTTGTCACCATTTTCCTAATCGTTTTTCCAGGTCTCTGACCATCCAGTCTACTGAATCTGAGGTCTCTGCTTCCCAGCAAGATAAACAATCAGGTATCATCTTCAAAGTTCTGCTCACTGGGAAGGCTTCCCTTCACCTTCCATCAAGTGCAATGCAGCCATCCATGTTTACCCAACTACAGTATATTCTTGGGGAACAATTCTGGGTGGGTTGTTTGCATTTCTGGTTGGCTCATGAGCATAGTCACTCGCGGACTTTGCTCTAGAACTCTTTTCAAGATGCTCATACATTAGCCTCCTCAGAAGGTACAGATAGCATCTCCATCCAGAGCAGAAGGCATGTTGCTTACTGTGTGTTAAGAAGTGTGAGGGATCTGAAATTTAATCTTGCTTACAAACAAGTTCACCTGTTGCAACTTCATGAAAACTTGGATGCCAGTGTATCAGCCAAGTATGTTTTGAACATTGCATTTCTATTGGACAAGTAAGGTTTAGTAGCTGTGTCAAGGAGGCAGTAAGCTCAGACTTCTAAGACGTACATACAAGCAGAGACTGCCCCCTGATGCCAGATGATAAAATCATTGGTTGCAGAGATTTACAGTTCAAAGGAGTCATTGGGGTTATGGGATCTCGATGGTGAGAGGAACATGCTACAGCTTGCTTGAGAACTTCCTCCACAGTTTGTTGGTTTGGCTGCCACTCAAATTGCTGATGAATGGTTTGTCTGATATAAATAAGAAAGCAGGACACTCAAGTGAGTCACATATGGTCCAACACCTAAGAATTTAATAAGGTATTTCATATATCTTATCTGTAATATCATCAAATATAGGATCACATGATCTCAAAACATTGGAAGTGCTGGCATTGTGTGTGTTGAGGCTGCAGCTCATATTGGAGTGTTGGTTTGGGTCATGGCTGCTCCATCCACTTCAGATCCAGCTTCCTGCTAATGCACCTGGGAAGGCAGTGGAAGGCCACCCATGTGTGAGATTAGGATGGAGGTCCTGGTTTCTGGCTTTGGCTAGGCCTGGCCCAGTCTGTTATGGCCATTAGGGGAGAGAACCAGCAAATGGATGATGATGATGATGATGATGATGATGTGTGTGTGTGTGCTTTGCCTTTCAAATACAAAAAGTTACTTTAAAGATAATTATAACCATGGCTTAGCCTCTCAGATTTTGTTGAGAGGCCCAGAGCATTTAAGAAATGCTTTTATGGCCACACAGCTAATTGGTTCTACTATTCCAGCTAGACCAGATACCAGGATTCTCTATTCAGTGTACTTTCTTTTTTTAAATTTATTGATTTGAAAGGCAGTTACAGGGCTGGTGCCGCAGCTCACTAGGTTAATCCTCCACCTGCGGTGCTGGCACCCCGGGTTCTAGTCCCGGTCAGGGCGCAAGATTCTGTCCCGGTTGCTCCTCTTCCAGTCCAGCTCTCTGCTGTGGCCCGGGAATGCAGTGCAGGATGGCCCAGGTCCTTGGGCCCTGCACCTGCATGGGAGACCAGGAGGAAGCACCTGGCTCCTGGTTTCAGATCAGCGCAGTGTGCCAGCTGCAACATGCTGGCTGTAGTGGCCACTTGGGGGGTGAACTAATGGAAAAAGGAAGACCTTTCTCTCTGTCTGTCTCTCTCTCTCCCTGTCAAAAAAAAAAAAAAAAGAAAAGAAAAAGAAAAAGAAAGGCAGTTACAGAGAGGCAGAGAGAGAGAAAGAGAGAGGGAGAGAGAGAGAGTGAATCTTCCATCTGCTGGTTCACTCCCCAAATGGATGCAATAGTAGGAATTGTGCCAATCCGAAGCCAGGAGCCAGGATCATCTTCTGGGTCTCCCAAGTTGGTGCAGGGGCCCAAGGACTTGAGCCATCTTCTACTGTTTTCCCAGGCCATAGCAGAGAGCTGGATCAGAAGTGGAACAGCCAGGACTTGAATCAGTGTCCATATGGGATACCAGCACTGTAGACTGGGGCTTTAACCCACTGCACCACAGCACCGGCCCCATCAATGTACTTTCTATCACTTCAAAAGGTGATACTGGGGTGAGCAGTTGGCCTAGCAGTTAACACACAGATTGGGATGTCTGATCTCATAACAGAGTGCCCAAGTTTAAGTTATGGCTCCATTGCCAACTCCAGCTTCGTGTACATGTACACCCTAGGAGGCAGTAGGTAGTCAGGTCCCTGGTATCCATGTGAAAGACTTGGGTTGGGTTCCCAGATTCAGCCCAGTCCAGCTCTAGTTATGACAGGCATTTGGGGAGTGAACCAGCAGATGGAAGCTCTCTATTTTTCTTTTTATCTAAAAGTGATATTGTCCCATATTTATGTGTATGTGACTTCATTATGTTTTATTCCTTTTTTAACCACTCTAATTATTATAGTTCTTTGGTTGTACTTTGTGCATAAAAATGGCAGTGAATAAAAGGCAAGCATTTTAGAAGCAACTTAATGCTAAATTTTCTGGTTACTTTCACTCTCCCCTCTCAAGTAGTTCAAGTGTCCCTCGAGCTACTAGGAATTTGCGTGAATTAAGGGATTTTTATGAGGCAGGAGAGCTTCTGCATCTCTTACTCAGGGTCTAGCTCCCAACTGGTTAATTCCAAACTGCCCAGGACTCTTCTGAATACAAGAGACGCTCCCCATTCTACTGGACTGTATGTTTTAAAAGCATTTCAGTTGGGCCCCCACTGCTAAATCTGGGCCTCTTTGTTATTTGTGTGAAGTTTCTGGCTGCCTGTTTTTTTTCTTTTTTCATCCCAACATATGGGCTAAATTATACCTCCCCTTAAATAAGTAATTTAAATCACCTTTCCTGTCCAGCAGTTTGTCAGGATTTGGCCACCTGTAGGGGCCTAAAGAGATTACTTGCTAAAAATACTGAGCTCCATGCCAATCTCAACTTTTGCTCTTGAGCCTGAGGCTAGGTAATTCCACAACTCAACATTTCAACAAACATTTATTGACTATTCAAAAGGTTCTGTGTAAGTTACTCTGGGGAATACAGAGATGGATTTTTACCTATATCCTCCAGAGGGTAGCCATCTGGTGAATACATATGTGTTTGACACAACATTGGGCTGACTGTGGTACAAGCCATGGTAGAAGTACAATTTGAGGGTTGGAATTTGGATGGGGCCCTGACGGCATGTCAAACGCAATGATGGAGACAGAAATGTTGCAGGGTGTGTTAGGGGAAATGAAGAACTACCAGTGCCACTGAAGTGAAGTGAAGGTTTGCATATGTGTTCAGGAGTGTATAACCCTGAAAACACAGTTAGGTAACAAGCTGCAAGGTACTTTGAACTTCAGCATTTAGATTGTGGCCCCCCTTCTGATTGCCACTGTGACTTAATATGAGTACAAATTTTGTGCCAGAATGTGACCATTTGTGCCTGAATACATGGCACACGTGGGGCAAGTTCTTAAATAAAGAACCCCACAAAACAAGAATGCTAATAGTTTATGTAGAGTAGATCCACAGGATTTGTCTTCAGCACTATACCAAGCACTCAGGAAGAAAGTTCCTCAGTTTCCCTTTGGGGAACAGTGCTTCTCCACCCTACTATTGTTCAAGGGTTGTTGATTCTGCTGTTAGTCCCAAGGGTTTGCGTATTGCTTATGTGTTCCTCTAGCAGAAATAATGGGTTCTCTAATGGGTATGTTGGTGTACCTAGAAAAGGCAGATTATTTGTGTTGGAATTGTACTTGGAATCTGGAGTTGACAACACACAATGGTGTTCAATAAATTTGTTTCTAAGACAATCATTTACCACTCATTTAAGGAAGCCAGAAAATAGAGCTACCATTAAGAGGAATCAAGAGAAATTAGGGCCTGTTGACACTGTTTGAGGCCTGAATCAAGCCTAACTCCAAGATTTTTGCAAATGGAAGTCCCGTAATTGATACATTTTGAACTGTTCCACTGTAGATTTGAATCAGGTATGCCCCATTTTTTTTATTCTGAGGTCTAAAATCAGGTGGTGGATGCAGAGGGGGAGTTTGCATGGTGACAGCACAGATGTAAGAAGACAAACCCAAACATGTGAGTGTAGTTCAAGTGTCTGCTGCTGTTGCTTTGACTTTGAAGCTAATGCTGCTTCCCTCAATTTCTTCTTACTCTTTGTTTTTTTTTATTTATTTATTTTTTTTTTTATTTTTTTTTGACAG
Organism: Oryctolagus cuniculus; assembly: GCF_964237555.1. Lineage (NCBI taxonomy): Eukaryota > Metazoa > Chordata > Mammalia > Lagomorpha > Leporidae > Oryctolagus > Oryctolagus cuniculus. The sequence goes on along the minus strand of NC_091445.1, from coordinate 44,446,796 downwards.
GCAGAGTGGACAGTGAGAGAGAGAGACAGAGAGAAAGGTCTTCCTTTTGCCGTTGGTTCACCCTCCAATGGCCGCCGCGGCCGGCACGCTGCGGCCGGCGCACCGCGCTGATCCGATGGCAGGAGCCAGGAGCCAGGTGCTTTTCCTGGTCTCCCATGGGGTGCAGGGCCCAAGCACCTGGGCCATCCTCCCCTGCACTCCCTGGCCACAGCAGAGGGCTGGCCTGGAAGAGGGGCAACCGGGACAGAATCTGGCGCCCCGACCGGGACTAGAACCCGGTGTGCCGGCGCCGCTAGGCGGAGGATTAGCCTAGTGAGCCGCGGCGCCGGCCTCTTCTTACTCTTTGTATCTGGTTGCTCCCAACACTGCAGATGCCCTTTTGCAATGCCTGCTCAGCTCCTTCTAAGATGCCTTCAGGCAAATGGATTGCCCTGTGCAAACTTGGAAAGTGTACACAAGTCCCAGGCTGCTTGGGAATTCACCTCTTCCAATGCACCAGGTGAGGAAGCATCTGTGCTGCTGGGAGGAGCAGCAGTGTAAGGACAAGCAGCATGGAGCTGTGAGGAGTCTTCTCCTGGTGTTCAATGTGTTTGCAGGTCGTGTTTGCATCTGGACAAAAGGTTGATGAGTGTGAAATTCTGGAATTCAGAAATCTCAGTTCTCTGTGGCTGATGTGCCATCATCCTTTACTTCATCCCTAGCATTTGGAAATGCCCTTGAAGACATCTGATGCTTTTTTGCTCCTTTTCAAGTAAATCAGGTATTTCAGAGTGAGTGGGTAGCCAGGTGTTCACAGCATTCTTGTTCTGTAATTCGTGTCTAAGAGAAAATGAGGAAGGGTGATACAAGCTAGGTTCCCATGCTGCCACAGCCAAGAAATTAAATAATTGACTTTTTGTTGGTAAAGTTCTCTTTTCTATGTAGTCCATCATTTGTCTCTGTGTAGAAAGTGTTAGTCTTTGAAAACTCATTTTGGAATGACAAACTGCTTGCATGTTACCAAGTGATGTCCACGCTATTCCTCTCGCTTTCTCTCATGAGCCTAATAAATTGTTTTTACTCTTGTATGTTTTTATTAAAAAGGACTAGCATGGGTTTTGTCTTCCAGGAGCAGAATAGATATTATTAGAAAAACCAAGATTAAATGATAAGTTACTTTGGCTCAGGTAAAATAAATCACTATTTTGTGAGCTAGATTTTTTGTCCACAGGGTACTTACCTGTGAAGCAGATTTTTACTTTACTCTAGAATACATCAAAACTGCACCGATAAGCAAAGTACACTCACTCTTTCAATGTAGGTGATTGCCTCTTGCTTTATGGGTACTTTTACTGAAGATAAGGCTGTCTCTGTCTCTTTTGTCTCCTAATAACATTACCAGTGTTCTGGAGGGAACAAAAGTAGGAGATCTACCTAGACTCTGAAGCCTACAATCCAACATGTACCCCTTTCTCTCAAACCCCAATCATTACATGTTTTCAACTTAATCTGGGGCCATTTTAATTTTGCACATTCACAAAACCCTTAAGGAGCATCTATGGGGTGCCAGTCATTGTGCTATAAATGTTGTAGGATCCACATGATGATCCATATATTACTGATGAGAAAACATCAGTACATATACTGATGAGAAATATATACTGATGAGAAAACACCTAGAGAATAAGTGACTCCTTCAAAACTTCTAATTGTAAATAGCAGAATCAAGAACTGAACCCAGGGCCTTTGATTCTATGTATGCTGCTCTTCCTAAAATATCAGATGGCCACTTGACCATTCTTGGGCCCTTCTTATGTTGTTGCAGGTAGGAAGAGAAGCACATACGAAAATTAAATCCATGGCATGATCTGTTATTCATTGTTGGGCAAAGGAAATTTGTGAACACCTTGCAAGGACTCACATTTTGCCAGTGGCTAAAAAAGATAGATTCCTCTTTAGGAGACTCCAAATGAGTTATTAAACAGGGACTTTAGATTACATATGTGCTGAATATGCAGAAAATCTATCTGATCAATGTGCATGCCTCTCAGTTTGTAACTTTCATAGGCTGAGGACATAATTACGTATTTTTTACTTAGCAAAAGTGTTTATTGAGGAGTCTAAGATAATATAATCTGCACATCTGTTTAATGTAGAGTTGGCACTTGGGCAATTTGAAAAATAACTTCCTCAAATATCAGGCTTATTATTAAAACAATTTGCAAAAGTTGATTAATCATGTCATGCTGGAGTCTTCTAGCATGGAATATTCTATGTGATTAAAGGGTAAATACTCTACCCAATAGATAAAAATCAGAGTTAAATGGATTGTTTCCATGGCTCTGAAATGAGAAGTTCTAGTTTGTGTTTTCACTACCTATATATCAACTTCACCTGTGTGACTAACAGTATTAGTAGCTGATGCAATTTATGAGCCAGGTGAAATTGAGAACCAAAGGTAGAGCATTTTAGGAGGAGATAGTGTTCCTAGCAAAACTACTCTTTCTTTACTATGGGAAATCTGGTACCTAAATTAGAAAGTGACAACTAAAATTGCCTCTCTCTCATATAAACACAACAAAAAAGAGAGGACATTTCAACTCATCTATAGCAAGAGGCAAAGATGCCACAAAGTACTCCTTTAAAAGGTATCAACCAAGATGTCCATCAACTGAAGACTGGATAAAGAAATTAAGGTATATGCACACCATGAAATACTAGACAGTGGTTAAAAAATGAAATCCTGTCTTTTGCAATAAAATGGATGTGACTGGAAAATATACGTAGTGAAATAAGCCAGTCCCCCCGCCCCAAAATACCATATGTTTCCCATGATCTGTGGTAAATAAGAGTACCTATAAGTGAAACTGATAATTCAAAATGCAATGATTTTGAATAACCCTTGTCTTGAATGCTGAAGAACAGGTTTTTTTTAATGTTATTTGTTGAACTCTTTACTTAGTGTAGGGTTAATCTTTATGTGTATAAAGTTAATTGAAAATGGACCTTAGTAAAAAATAAGAATGGGAATAGGAGACGGAGGAGGAAGGGTGGGAGTGCAGGCAGGAAGAATCACTATGTTCCTTGTCTTGGACTCCAAATCCCATTAAGTTGGCAGGTCCCAATGACATCTTACTAGTTAAAGTGATCAGCTTAAGTTCTTAACTGATCATAAAGATAGGAATAAGTGTCAAAGGGATCACATAAATAAGACCAAGTGTCTGCTAATAATAATAGATAGAGAGCTGGCACCGCGGCTCACTAGGCTAATCCTCTGCCTGCGGTACCGGCACTCCAGGTTCTAGTCCCATTTGGGGCACCAGTTCTGTCCCGGTTGCTCCTCTACCAGTCCAGCTCTCTGCTGTGGCCCTAGAAGGCAGTGGAGGATGACCCAAGTGCTTGGGCCTGCACCTGCATGGGAGACCAGGAGGAAGCACCTGGCTTCAGATTGGCACAGCACGTTGGCCATTTTGTGGGTGAACCAATGGAAGGAAGACCTTTCTCTCTGTCTCTCTCTCTCACTGTCTAACTCTGCCTGTCAAAAAAAAAAATAATAGAATTAAAAAAGAGAGAACAATCCAACATGGGAAGCAGGCCACACAGCAGACTCATAGAATGACAAAAGCACTCTGGGCTCAGAATAAGCCCTTAAGGCATTTGGATCTGGCTAAAAAGCCCATGAGATTATTTTAGACATGGAAAGCCAAGACACTGTGGCAAAAAATGACCTACATAAAGAAATCTCTGTGAGATCCTGGTGGAAAGAAGGGGCTATCAAAGAAGGAAGTACAGGGGCCGGTGCTGTGGCATAGCAGGTAAAGCCACCACCTGCAGTGCCTGCCTCCCATATGGGCACAGGTTCCAGTCCTGGCTGTTCTACTTTCGATCTAGCTCTCTGCTATGGCCTGGGAGGGCAGTGAAGGATGGCTCAAGTCCTTGGGCCCCTGCACCCATGTGGGAAACACGGAAAGAGGCTCCTGGCTTCGGATTGACATAGCTCCGGCTATTGCGGCCAACTGGGGAGTGAACCAGCGGATAGAAGACCTCTCCCCCCACTCCTTTCTCTCTGCCTCTCCTTCTCTCTCTGTGTAACTCTGACTTTCAAATAAATAAATAAATCTTTTTTTTTTAAAGGAGGCATCTTTCTCTGAAGGGATGAGAGAACCTCCATTTTGATTATGGCCCCGTCTAAATAATGTCAGAGTTTGTGGACTCAAGAGGCTTCCATAGCCTTGGCAGCTCGTGACAAGAGCCTAGGATGATCACTGACATCATAAATAAGAAATAAGAGTGTCAGTTGTTAAATCAATAACAGGAGTCACTGTGCACTTGCTCCCTATGTAGGGCCCCTGTTCTTAATGAGTTGTATTATGAGAATTAATGGTAAAACTAGTCTTCAAACAGTACTTTACATGTTGTGTGTCTGTGTGGGTGCAAACTGTTGAAATCTTTACTTAGTATAGAGTTGATCTTCTGTATATAAAGATAATTAAAGATGAATCTTAACGAAGAATGGGATGGAAAAGGGAGTAGGAGGTGGGATGGTTTGGAGGTGGGAAGGTGAGTCTGGGGGGAAGAACCACTATAAGCCAAAATTTGTACCTAAGACATTTATATTTATTAAATAAAAGCTTTCTATAAAATAAATCAGGAAAAAAAAGAATCACTATGTTCCTAAACTTCTATATGAAGTTAATACACCCTAAATAAAAGTTTTCTAGGTTAAAAAATAAATAAAAGAATATTGGCTTTCACAATCTTAACATTTCTACTCCAATTCTACTCCATTTCACTCTGTGTGCAGCAATGTTATATACTGAAATATTTTATAAAGATGCAGTGAGATTATATGGCTTTGACATTTCCTCAGCAATATTTTTAACATATACAAGTGAGAGAATTTTTAGTCAATTCACTTCAATTCCATCACTAATAACATTTTTCCAGCATTTAGCATGTCTGGACACTATCAATTCCATCATACTTGTAACTGAAATAATAAATAAAGCTTATCCCATTGTAGTAATGCTATGATACCTAAACATTTTGTATTTTCTCCCTCTAATGCTTTAATGTTAAGAACTTGTTTGGATAGCTACAAAAACAATCAAATACCTTGGAATAAACTTAACCAAGGACGTTAAAGATCTCTACGATGAGAATTACAAAATCTTAAAAAAAGAAATAGAAGAGGATACCAAAAAATGGAAAAATCATCCATGCTCATGGATTGGAAGAATCAACATCATCAAAATGTCCATTCTCCCAAAAGCAATTTACAGATTTTAAAGCAATACCAATCAAAATACCAAAGACATTCTTCTCAGATCTGGAAAAAATGATGCTGAAATTCATATGGAGGCACAAGAGACCTCGAATAGCTAAAGCAATCTTGTACAACAAAAACAAAGCTGGAGGCATCACAATACCAGATTTCAGGACATTCTACAGGGCAGTTGTAATCAAAAGAGCATGGTACTGGTACAGAAACAGATGGATAGACCAATGGAACAGAATAGAAACACCAGAAATCAACCCAAACATCTACAGCCAACTTAATTTGATCAAGGATCTAAAACCAATTCCTGGAGTAAGGACAGCCTATTCAATAAATGGTGCTGGGAAAACTGGATTTCCCATGCAGAAGCATGAAGCAAGACCCCTACCTTACACCTTACACAAAAATGCACTCAACGTGGATTAAAGACCTAAATCTACAACCTGACACCATCAAGTTATTAGAGAACATTGGAGAAACCCTTCAAGATATTGGCACAGGCAAAGAGTTTCTGGAAAAGACCCGGGAGGCACAGACAGTCAAAGCCAAAATCAACTATTGGGATTGCATGAAATTGAGGAGTTTCTGTACTGCAAAAGAAACAGTCAGGAGAGTGAAGAGGCAACCGACAGAATGGGAAAAAATATTTGCAAACTATGCAACAGATAAAGGGTTAATAACCAGAATCTACAAAGAGATCAAGAAACTCCACAACAACAAAACCAACAACCCACTTAAAGATGGGCCAAAGACCTCAATAGACATTTTTCAAAAGAGGAAATCCAAATGGCCAACAGACACATGAAAAAATGTTTAAGGTCACTAGCAATCAGGGAAATGCAAATCAAAACCACAATAAGGTTTCACCTCACCCCGGTTAGAATGGCTCACATACAGAAATCTACCAACAACAGATGCTGGCGAGGATGTGGGGAAAAAGGGACACTAACCCACTGTTGGTGGGAATGCAAACTGGTCAAGCCACTATGGAAGTCAGTCTGGAGATTCCTCAGAAACCTGAAGATAACTCTACTGTTCAACTCAGCCATCCCACTCCTTGGAATTTACCCAAAGGAAATTAAATTGGCAAACAAAAAAGCGGTCTGCACCCTAATGTTTATTGCAGCACAATTCACAATAGCCAAGACCTGGAACCAACCTAAATGCCCATCAACGGTAGAATGGATAAAGAAATTATGGGATATGTACTCTTTAGAATACTATACCGCAGTAAGAAACAATGAAATCCAGTCATTTGCAACAAAATGGAGGAATCTGGAACACATCATGCTGAGTGAAATAAGCCAGTCCCAAAGGGACAAATATCATATGTTCTCCCTGATCAGTGACAACTGACTGAACACCAAAAAGGAAACCTGTTGAAGTGAGATGGACACTATGAGAAATGGTGACTTGATCAGCATAGCCCTGACTGTTAATGAACAACTTAATACGTTATCCCTCTTAGTATTTTTTTTGTCTGTTCTACTTAATACTACTGGTTCAATTCTGTAATTAATACACAGTTATTCTTAAGTGTTGAAATTTAACTGAAATGTGATCCCTGTTAAATATAAGAGTGGGAAGAGATGTACAATTTGGGACATGCTCAGGCTGACTTTCCCCAAATGGTAGAGTTGGAAACATACCAGGGGATTCCAATTCAATCCCATCAAGGTGGCATGTACCAATGCCATCTCACTAGTCCAAGTGATCAATTTCTGTTCACAATTGATCATAATGAAAGGACTAAGAGTCAAAGGGAGCACATAAACAAGTCTAGTACCTGCTAATGCTAACCGATAGAATAAATAAAGGGGAGAGTGATCCAACATGGGAAGCGAGATACACAGCAGACTCGTAGAATGGCGGATGTCCTAAACAGCACTCTGGCCTCAGAATCAGCCCTAAAGGCATTCGGATCTGGCTGAAAGCCCATGAGAATATTTTAGACGTGGAAAGCCAACAAGACACTCTGGCAAAAAAAAAAAAAAAACAAAACAAACAAAAAAAAAAACACACAAACCACAAAACCTAAATGAAAGAAGATCTCTGTGAGTGAGATCCCAGTGGAAAGAACAGGTCTTCAAAGAAGGAGGTACCTTTCTCTGAAGGGAGAAGAGAACTTCCACTTTGACTATGATCTTGTCTAAATAAGAGTCAGCGAACTCAAAAGGCTTCCTAGCCTTGGAAACTCATGACTGGAGCATAGGGAGATTACTGATGCCATAAACAGGAGTGTCAATTTGTAAAGTAAACAACAGGAGTCACTGTGCACTTACTCCTCATGTAGGATCTCTGTCCTTAATGTGCTGTACATTGAGATTTAATGCTATAACGAGTACTCAAACAGTATTTTTCACTTTGTGTTTCTATGTGGGTGCAAACTGTTGAAATATTACTTAATGTATACTAAACTGATCTTCTGTATATAAAGAAAATTGAAAATGAATCTTGATTAGAATGGGTGGGGAGAGAGAGCGGGAAAGGGGATGGTTGTGGGTGGAAGGGAAGTCATTGGGTGGGGGGAGCCAATGTAATTACATAAGCTGTACTTTGGAAATCTATATTCATTAAATAAAAGTAAAAAAAAAAAGAACTTGTTTGGATGTTTCGCTAAGCTTACTCTTACATTTCCAACTTCCTGAATTAAAATATACTTTTTTTTTTTTTTTTTTTGACTGGCAGAGTGGACAGTGAGAGAGAGACAGAGAGAAAGGTCTTCCTTTTACCATTGGTTCACCCTCTAATGGCTGCTACGGCAGGCATGCTGTGGCCGGGACACCGTGCTGATCTGAAGCCAGGAGCCAGGTGCTTCTCCTGGTCTCCCATGCAGGTGCAGGGCCCAAGGATTTGGGCCATCCTCCACTGCCCTCCTGAGACACAGCAGAGAGCTGGACTGGAAGAGGAGCAACTGGGACAGAATCCGGCGCCCTGACTGGGACTAGAGCCCGGTGTGCTGGCGCCGCAGGCAGAGGATTAGCCTATTGAGCCGTGGCACCAGCCTAAAATATACTCTTTAAAATTCTCCGAAATGTGTGCCCCTCTCAAATATCTCTTCTTGTGTACAAAGGTGAGACATGTTTTGCCTAGACCTTGATTTATACCCAAGGAATAAAAAGAGTTTTAGAGTCAATGGCACCATCTATTCGAATTTCCTTGTATACTATTTTTTTCAACTTTTATTTAATAAATACAAATTTCCAAAGTACAACTTTTGAATTATAGCAGCTTTTCCCCCCATAACCTCCCTCCCACCCACAACCATCCCATCTCCCACCCTACCTCCCATCCCATTCTTCATCATGATTGATTTTCAATTATCTTTATATACTGAATTATATACTGCTTTGGTTTATTCTCTGCAGTAGGATATTACCAGTAATCATTAATTGACTAAAATCATAAAAATGTCTGATACTCATATCTAAATAAATTTAAATTAAATATGTAAATACAAATAGTAAAATTTCATAAGTAAATTTTAGGATATCTTTGAAAATACACACTGAGTGTCAGAAGGCAAGAATTGTGTTTCTGGGTATGAAGGGAAGGTGTTTTCATATTTATTCTTCCAATATCAAAATTAAACAATGATTGAGACATATTATAAAACTATTTTCTGGCATGAAGCAATTGGCATTGAAGTGCAGTGATCCTTGAGAAAGGAAAAATATGCAAAGTTAATTCCACATTTGTTTCAGCTTTTAGACTTACTTTGCCACGACACAGAGAGTGGTGCTCATGCCAAAAAAAAATTTTTTTTAAAAAAAAGAGTTATCCTAAGCTTAGAAGAAAAAGATAGGGATTCCTGGCCATTAAGTCAGATGAAATTTTATGTATTGCGGCAGTCAAGAGGGAGACGTATGTAGAACCTTGCAGTCTACAGAGAGGTTTCACTTCAATAACTGGCTGGGATTGAGCTGCGCATGCACAGAGCAAGATCTCTGCATGATGCCCAGCAGACAACAGTTCCTAGAATGAAAGGGATACAGAGATAAAGAGGCCGTGCCAACAATGGTGAGAAAACTCCAGTCCTGTCAGAGTAGAAGGACAATATTAAAAAACATGGACGTTAGGTAGAGAACCAAAAAAGGTGATGCTTGGAGAACCACAGGATTCTCCACAGAACAAAATAAGGCAAAGTGCAAGTCCAATATAGGTCTGCTTTAATAAGGTATATACTACAGAAGATTTGATGAGGATGTTCTAGCAATTTAACTGCTGTCCCACCCACCCCCCCCAAAAAAAGAAAAACAATTCTTAAAGAAAGACAAACCATCCAAAAAGTTGTACATACAGGAAAAAAAGCTAGATGTGAAAATAAAATGAGAAAAATGTGACTGACAGGAGAAAGAAAACAGGCAATAAAAACAGACCCTGAAATGACCATATTGTTAGAATTAGCAGAGTATTAAAACTCTTATCATAATTATGTTTAAGGATCTAAAAGAACATAAAGAAAATATCACTAGAGTAATGTTAACTATCAACAGGAAGAAATTGAAATTAAAATATTTAAAAACCTAAAAATTAAAGAAATAATAGATGGGATTGAGTCTATTGTGGAATTCCAGTTCCAAGCTTGTAGCATAAGGAGAACTGTGGACAACTCTTACAGAAATAAATGTAACTGGTGAGCCCTACTAGAAAAAAAATTGTTTAAATTCTTGGGAAATCATCCTAAGGGCCACAGAAAATTAACAACAACAAAATATATATAAAAGAAAATCAAAAGCTCTATAGAACAGAGAAGGTGTGTGGCATTAGAAACAAAACTCTCCCCTCACTACTTCCAACTAAATATGATGGAAATGTCATGTCAGATGGCTGAGGAAAAGAACACAGTGTTACTTTTTCTCTCAGGTTTCAGTTGAGGACTATATACTGGATGGACAGGCCACCAGCATTTCTCACCATCTCCAGATAAACATTGTAGAGGCTGAATTTCAGATGACTGAAGAGGAGGGTTCAGGAATCCCTTCTTATACCAAAGCCACACTCACAGGACAGAGGCCCCACTCAGAAGTATACCAAGAGCTTCATTGCTCTCAGCCCAGCTTATTGGTAGGGTGAAGAAGATCCAACGCCTGGAGAGGCAAACAAAGAGAACCAGAGGCTCCCGGACTCTTCAGTGCCCTAATCTCAATGCAAGACTGTCACTTTGAGAGAAGAGCAATGGTCTGGTCCCAGACCCGGAGCCATGGCTCATGCATTTTTTTCCTGAGGTAGAGGCAGCTATAAAACAGAAATCTCCCCCAAAATCTTCCCAAATGCAATTTTATTTGGAATTAGTATGGCAAAGTCAATGTCTAATAGAACTCTCAAAAGCAACAAATTTGGTGCCTACAAATTGATAACCTCATGGAAGTTTCAGCTAAACCATTGGCCAGTTAACTGACCAGCAAGAACCAGCAACAGACAGCTAAAAAGAGCCATCTTGGGGTCAAAGCAAACCTCAAAGACTGACTCAAAAACTAAACTGTCAAATGAGCCCACACTTAATTTGACCAATCTGCGAAGCAGTTTATTCCCACAGCATTGCCAAAAGCAAAAGTACAATCAGCTGAAATTATTTTTAATAAAGTTTAATATCTGGTGTATGTGATCTGGGAAAGAGAATCAGAGAGAGCCTTGCCAAGAATGATATCATCCCAGGATGGCTGTGTGCATCCCGGAGGGACTGTGTGCCTGTACAGGGGAATGTGTACATCCCAGAGTGATTTCTGTGTCCAAGGATCTTGTGTGTGTACCCAAACTCTGTTTCCTGAAAAGCATTATAAGAAGGTTCCAACTGCAGAGTAAGTACATTTTACTAAAATAGTCAAACCATTCACCAAGCAAATATTCATTCTAACAGGTTTTTAGCAGATTTCTCAGGAATTTGTATATGAAACCATGTCTTCTACACACTAAGCTAGTTTTACTTGTTTGTACATTAACGGGTAAAGAGCAGAAAAGCATGCAATTGTCTCCATCATAGCAGAAAACACACTTTACAAGACACAACATCCACTTATGGTAAAAACTCTCAGAACATGGAATTAGAATGAAAATTCTACAATTCAATGGACAACAGAAGAGGTAATGATGAAACACTGAACATTTTCACCTAAGGAACTAAGAAAGGATGTTTCCCCTTACAAGTTTTCTTCAAGTTTCCACTAAATATGCTAGCTAGTGCACTATAACCATATAAGCATACAAATTGATAAAGAAAAATTCAAGCTATCTCTGTTCACAGACAACCCAATAGTTTATGTGAAAATCCTAATTGATCTAAACATTTAATTACTAGAAAAATTTTCCAAGGTCATAAGATGGAAGTCTAACACATAAATTAAATGTTTCTTTATATTAGGTAGAAACAGTTTGCAAATTATTGTTTCAAAACTATTTAAAAGAGTATAAAAATATTTTCCAGAAGTACCATAGATTCTACAAATATGGCAGGTATGTAGGGATGCAACTAGATGCTGTAGTAATCAAGCCTGCAGGAGCAACTGGACCTTGAGATTTAGTAGGGAAGGCTACACGCCATGCACCCAGAAAAAAAAAAAAAAAAAAAAAAAAAAAAAAAAAAAAAAAAAAACTTGCTCCTGGAGTTCTGGAGTTATCTCTTAGGATGCCTACAGGAGAACTTTTTGAACCTCAGGTCCTGCTGTATTTCTCCCAGTCTGCGAATATTACTCAGAAAGAAAAACAGGTAATAGCAGAGACTGTGCCTTTGTTGAGTTTGGGTCTAAAGGTATTGCCACGTGGTTGCTGAAGCAATGAACAGCTATACTTTTGGTAAAAGAACCTTGAAATGTCAGTTTTTGTCATTTGAGAAAAGTAAGGAGAGAAATTTTAAAAGACAAAAATATTCTATTTTCCAAAACGTACCATCAGTAGAGTGATATAAGAAGAAATGGATATTTCAGTAAAAGCTCAGAAAGGAGAAGGAATTCAGAAACAAGCAAAAATTTGAAGGAAAATAGCTAATATATGAATAGATTGTGATTTTCCTTCACTGGTCTATAGAAAAAGAAAAAAAAATTGTCTCAAGCATAAATCTCCAGAACTCTATGAACATCTAGGTTTTACCAAAGAAAAAAGAAATTTCAAATACTCTAACCCTTATGAGATAGCCAAAGCCACACATAATTTTGTATATCAGCATTTTTCAAGAAATGAAAATTACAAATGGTTGCAATGAATGGTGATGGTGAAATAATTTTCAAATAGCCCATATCTGATGTAATATGGAAACACAAGAGACCCTGAATTGCTAATGCAATCTTAAACAAAAACAAAGCCAGAGGCATCATAATACCAGATTTCAAAACATGCTACAGGGCAATTATAATAAAAATCTGGCACAAAAATAAATATGTAGTCCAATGGAACAGAATAGAAAACACAGAAATTAATCAATACATCAATAACCAACTAATCTTTGACAAAGGAGTTGAAATCAATCCTTGGAGAAAGGACAGTCTCTTCAACAAATGGTGCTGGAAAATATAATCTCCACATGCAGAAGTATGAAACAAGACCCCTACCTTACACCTTATGTAAGAACAAACTCAAAATGAATCAAGGATCTAAATCTAGTATCTGATTCCATCAAATTACTACACAAAAAATACTGGGGAAACTGCAAGACACTGGTATAATCAAAGACTTCTTGGAAGAGACCCCAGAAGCACAGACAAAGCAAAAATAGACAAATGGAATTATATCAAGCTCAGAAGCTTCTTTATAGCAAAAGAAATACTCAGCAAAGGCAATCAATGGAATGGGAAAAAATATTTGCAAACTATGTAACTGATAAAGGATTAATATCCAGAATCTGTAAAGAACTCAAGAAACTCAACATCAACAAAACAAACAATCCAGTTAAGAAATGAGCAAAGGATATGAATAGGCATTTTTCAAAGGATGGAATTCCAATGGCCAACAGACACATGAAAAATGCTCAAGATCACTAGCCATCCAGGATATGAGAATAAAAGAATAAAAATCACAATGAGGTTATACTATACCAGTTATATTACCTAGTTAGAATGACTATCATCCAAAAATCAAAAAAAGAATTAGTGTTGGAGAGAATATGGGGAAAAGGGTACCCTAATACACTGTTGGTAAGAATGCAAACTAGTACAACCATGATACAGTATGGAGATTCCTAAGAAAGCTGGAAATAGATGTAACATATGACCTAGCCATATGACCCATATGACCCACTCCTGGGAATTTACCCAAATGAAATGAAATCAGCATATGAAAATGTTACCTGTATTGTTCCCATGTTTACTGCAGTTCAATTCACAATAGCTAAAATATGGAATCAATCCAGATGTCCATACACTGATGACTGGGTAAAGAAATTATGGTAAATATACCCTATGCAATACTACTCTGCCATGAAAAAAGAAATCCTGTATTTTGCAATGGAATGGATGCAACTAGAAACCATTATGTTTAGTGAAATATGCCAGTCTCAAAAAGACAAATATCATGGGTTTTCCCTGATTTGTGGTAATATACAGAATACAAAAAATGTAATGCATATATGCAAAATTGACATTTTGGGACTTACTGTTTACAGTCCTTGTCTTTTATCTTAAGGAACAGTGATTTGTCTGCTTACTAATTGTTGAGTCCTTTATTTACTGGAAGGTTAAGCCTGTGATTAGACAATAAACAAAAAGTATATTATTATAAAAATTAAAAGTAGAATAAGAAAGGAAAGACAAGGAAAGTTGGGAGCATGGGTAAGAGGGAGGGTAGGGTGAGTACTATCATTATGTTCTTAAATTTGTATAAGCGAATTAATGAAATTTGTCCATCTCATATAAAAAAATTTAATAAAATAAAATAGAGGTTGGCAATTGTGCTATAGTGAGTAAGGGCACAGCATGCAACATCAGCACCCCGTGGGGGTGCCGGTTTGTATCCCAGCTGCTCCACTTCCAGTCTAGCTCCCTGATGGTGTGCCTGGGAGAACAGCAGAGGATGACCTAGTACTTGGGCCTCTGTACCCACATAGGAGACTGCGGGAGGCTCCTGTGTGTTCCTGGCTTTGGAGCAGCCCACCTACAACCACTGCAGCCATATGTGGAGTGAACCAGCAGATGGAACATCTCTAACTCTCTGTAACTGCCTTTCAGATATATAAGTAAGTCTTTAATAAATGAATGAATGAATAAAACATTGAAAAAAAGAAATATAAAACATGAAGAAAAAATCCATCAAAATGTATTCTGAATATATTATGTAATATGTTTATTCTGAAATTTTTTTAAAAAATTAGAATTGTATCTTTTTAAAAAAACAATTTTGTATAGTATAAGGATATACTGTTTTTTTCAATTAAAATATTTTTTAAATGTATAAAATATATGTATTCAGGTTTATTGAAAAAGTATTAACCAAATACCAATACAAATACTACTTTTTTTTTTTTTTGACAGGCAGATGGGACAGAGAGAGACACAGAGAGAAAGGTCTTCCTTTGCCGTTGATTCACCCTCCAATGGCCGCCGCAGCTTGCGCACTGCGGCCGGTGCACCGCGCTGATCCAATGGTAGGAGCCAGGTACTTATCCTGGTCTCCCATGGGGTGCAGGGCCCAAGTACTCGGGCCATCCTCCACTGCACTTTCGGGCTACAGCAGAGAGCTGGCCTGGAAGAGGGGCAACCGGGACAGAATCCGGTGCCCCGATGACCGGGACTAGAACCTGGTGTGCTGGTGCCGCAAGGCAGAGGATTAGCCTAGTGAGCCGTGGCGACGGCTACTTTTTACTTTCAACACTTCTGTGTCTTTGTGGCTTTGATGTACTTCTTGCAAGAATGGTACAAGATTTTTAAAATTTTAATCCAGCATAATTATTGTTGTTTTTCACTGGGCATTCAGTACATATAGATCTCCTGTAATTACTAATTTGTGTACAGTGACATCTATCACCTTATTTAGGTGTTTCCATTTGTTGGACCTCTTCTAAATTTCTCTTATGCTACTTTGTTGCATTTCTTGGACTTGTGGAATATTTTTAATAATGATTTAGGTCAGTTTGGGAATATTTATTGTTTCTGTCTCTTGGTGGTTACCTGAAAAATTATTTTAAGTATGTTTTCTGAAGCTAACTGATACTTGTGTTCAGGTAATACAAGACTCTAATAATGTTTTAAGTTTTTCCCTTCCTTCTTGCTTATATACGTATGTATCACTTAATTACAAGGATATCTTAAAAATGTTTTATTTATATAAAGAGAACAAATTTCATGTATCTCATATATTCAGTTTTAAGAACATAATATACTTCCAACTTTTTCTTCCTCTTTCATTTAACTTTTTTTTTTTTTTTTTGACAGGCAGAGTTAGACAGTGAGAGAGAGAGACAGAGAGAAAGGTCTTCCTTCCATTGATTCACCCCCAAAATGGCCGCTACAGCCGGTGCACTGTGCCAATCCAAAGCCAAGAGCCAGGTGCTTCCTCCTGGTCTCCCATGCAGATGCAGGGCCCAAGCACTTGGGTCATCCTCAACTGTCTTCCCAGGCCACAGCAGAGAGCTGGACTGGAAGAGGAGCAACCGGGACAGAACTGGCGCCCCAACCGGGACTAGAATCCGGGGTGCCAGTGCCGCAGGCGGAGGATTAGCCTAGTGAGCCGCAGTGCCAGCCTCCTTTAACTTTTATAATGACATATATTCAATTTACTTTATAATCACAAGCTTAATCTTCCACTAAATAAAGAATTCAACAAATAATAAGCAGAAAACCACTGTCCCTCAAGAGTATAGACAAGGATGTTTCTTTGTAGATTACTAGGTTCAATAAAATACCACTTTCTTATGTTCGACATTTTTTTAAACTCTATGCTCAATATTTCCAGCAAAACATTGTTTAGTATTTTCTTATTTATAAAACATTATTTCCCTAAGAAAAAAAATGCTTTTCTTCTTTTTAAAATGAATATTAAGGAGAGTATACAATTGGGCATTATAGTCATTAAATATTAAAATACTGAAATAGTTGTAGGTTACTTTATGGCCAGATACAAAATGGTTTTAATTTCATCCACCATTACTTGGGTCAATACTGCTATTTCAACAACTAGATATTTTAAATCAATCTTTAAAATAAAATTTTTTAATATTAGGCTATTTTTCTTATATTAAATATTGGTGGTATAAAATGGTATAATCTGAAAGATAAGCCATTACATTTGGAAAGACCTATCTTATAACTCTTAAGTGGATTCCATGTGAGGGCAAAGTGGTTTTAAAATACAAATTCTAAATATGAAATGTTTCTGAAGATTGACAACCTAATGATTTCATGCAGAGTTTATTTGCTGTGAGGTTTTATAAGACAGAAATGCAAAATGCAGGAAGGTAGAGATTCTAACGTAAAATATCAAACTGGAAATGTAAAATGCAGAACATTTACACCACAGAAATAATTTGAAATAATGATATCAAATTTCTGGTCACTTGTTTTCCCACTTGTGAAAGAAATACAGCCTTAAAATGTTTTGATGCCTCTCCAGCATCTTTTGTTGGTAGATTTCTGTATGTGAGCCATTCTAACCGGGGTGAGGTGAAACCTCATTGTGGTTTTGATTTGCATTTCCCTGATTGCTAGTGACCTTAAACATTTTTTCATGTGTCTGTTGGCCATTTGGATTTCCTCTTTTGAAAAATGTCTATTGAGGTCTTTGGCCCATCTTTAAGTGGGTTGTTGGTTTTGTTGTTGTGGAGTTTCTTGATCTCTTTGTAGATTCTGGTTATTAACCCTTTATCTGTTGCATAGTTTGCAAATATTTTTTCCCATTCTGTCGGTTGCCTCTTCACTCTCCTGACTGTTTCTTTTGCAGTACAGAAACTCCTCAATTTCATGCAATCCCAATAGTTGATTTTGGCTTTGACTGTCTGTGCCTCCCGGGTCTTTTCCAGAAACTCTTTGCCTGTGCCAATATCTTGAAGGGTTTCTCCAATGTTCTCTAATAACTTGATGGTGTCAGGTTGTAGATTTAGGTCTTTAATCCACGTTGAGTGCATTTTTGTGTAAGGTGTAAGGTAGGGGTCTTGCTTCATGCTTCTGCATGGGAAATCCAATTTTCCTAGCACCGTTTATTGAATAGGCTGTCCTTACTCCAGGAATTGGTTTTAGATCCTTGATCAAATTAAGTTGGCTGTAGATGTTTGGGTTGATTTCTGGTGTTTCTATTCTGTTCCATTGGTCTATCCATCTGTTTCTGTACCAGTACCATGCTGTTTTGATTACAACTGCCCTGTAGAATGTCCTGAAATCTGGTATTGTGATGCCTCCAGCTTTGTTTTTGTTGTACAAGATTGCTTTAGCTATTCGAGGTCTCTTGTGCCTCCATATGAATTTCAGCATCATTTTTTCCAGATCTGAGAAGAATGTCTTTGGTATTTTGATTGGTATTGCTTTAAAATCTGTAAATTGCTTTTGGGAGAATGGACATTTTGATGATGTTGATTCTTCCAATCCATGAGCATGGACGATTTTTCCATTTTTTGGTATGCTCTTCTATTTCTTTTTTTAAGATTTTGTAATTCTCATCGTAGAGATCTTTAACGTCCTTGGTTAAGTTTATTCCAAGGTATTTGATTGTTTTTGTAGCTATTGTGAATGGGATTGATCTTAGAAGTTCTTCCTCAGCTGTGGCATTGCCTGTGTATACAAAGGCTGTTGATTTTTGTGCACAATAGATGCTGGAGAGGATGTGGGGAAAAAGGGACACTAACCCAACGTTTGTGGGAATGCAAACTGGTTAAGCCACTATGGAAGTCAATTTGGAGATTCCTCAGAAACCTGAAGATAACCCTACCATACAACCCAGCCATACCACTCCTTGAAATTTACCCAAAGGAAATTAAATTGGCAAACAAACAAGCGGTCTGCACATTAATGTTTATTGCAGCTCAATTCACAATAGCTAAGACCTGGAACCAACCCAAATGCCCATCAACAGTAGACTGGATAAAGAAATTATGGGACATGTACTCTATAGAATACTATACAGCAGTCAAAAACAACAAAACCCGGTCATTTGCAACAAGATGGAGGAATCTGGAAAACATTATGCTAAGTGAATTAAGCCAGTCCCAAAGGGACAAATATCATATGGTCTCTCTGATCAGTGACAACTAACTGAGCACCAAAGGGGAAAACTGTTGAAGTGAAATGGACACTATGAGAAACAGTGACTTGATCAGCTCTTGTGCTGACTGTTGATGTACAATGTAATACTTTATCCATTTTAGTATTTTTTTCTTTGTTTTATTCTAGTACTATTGGTTGAACTCTGTAATTAACACACAACTATTCTTAGGTCTTTAAATTTTAACTGAAAAGTGATCCCTGTTAAATATAAGAGTGGGAATAAGAGAGGGAGGAGATGTACAATTTGGGACATGCTCAATCAGACTTGCCCCAAATGATGGAGTTAGAAACGTGCCAGGGGATTCAAATTCAATCCCATCGAGGTGGCATGTACCAATGCCATCTCACTAGTCCAAGTGATCAATTTCAGTTCACAATGGATCATACTGATAAGTCTAAGAGTCAAAGGGATCACACAAACAAGACTAGTGTCTGCTAATACTAACTGATAGAATCAAAAAGGGAGAGAATGATCCATCATGGGAAGCGAGATACACAGCAGACTCATAGAATGGCGGATGTCCTAAACAGCACTCTGGCCTCAGAATCAGCCCTTAAGGCATTCAGATATGGCTGAAGAGCCCATGAGAGTATTTTAGAAGTGGAAAGCCAAGACACTCTGGAAAAAAACAAACAAACAAACAAAAAAGAAGACCTAAATGAAAGATCTCTGCAAGTGAGATCCCAGTGGAAAGAACAGTGCCATCAAAGAAGGAGGTAACTTTCTCTGAAGGGAGGAAAGAACTTCCACCTTGACTATGACCCTGTTGGAATAAGATCAAAGTTGGCGAACTCAAAAGGCTTCCATACCCTTGGCAACTCATGACTAGAGCCTAGGGAGATTACTGACGCCATAAACAAGAGTGTCAAATTGTTAAGTCAACAACAGGAGTCACTGTGTATTTTGTGTATTTACTTCTCATGTGGGATCTGTCCTTAATGTGTTGTCCAATGTGAAGTAATGCTATAACTAGTACTGAAACAGTATTTTACACTTTGTGTTTCTGTGTGGGTGCAAACTGATGAAATCTTTACTTAATATATACTAAATCAATCTTCTGTATATAAAGATAATTGAAAATGAATCTTGATGTGAATGGAATGGGAGAGGGAGTGGGAGATGGGAGGGGTGCGAGTGGGAGGGAAATTATGTGGGGGGAAGCCATTGTAATCCATAAACTGTACTTTGGAAATTTATATTTACTAAATAAAAAAAATAAAACAGTCAAAAAATGTTTTGATGCCATCCAAATACTATTACTAGAAAAACCTGATTTTTAACAATGGTAGAATATAGTACCAAACAAATCTGCTTTGAATTTTGGAAGGCTTTTTCTCCCCAAAGAAACTGCCTTATGAATACACATCCTCAAAAAATGCAGTCTAAGATGATTCATAAATAGTGAAAAATAAAACAACAGTCTTCCTTCATTTTGTCATGTTTTCCTAATAAGGTTAAATTCTCATTCAACACTCCCTCTTAATCAAAAGCAACTTTTGGTTTCTTTGGTAATGTGTACAAATTACTTCATCCCACATCTGTCATTTCTATTCCATCACTTTCTTTAGTATATATTGCTGAACCCAGGGCTTTCTCTTGCAGTTTCCTTGGTTTGTATTTTATAATCTTATTCATTTGGTTTTTTGAAATAACTGAGTTAGTGGCTCCAACCTGTTTCTCTGATACTATGTATTTATCCACTTTTGAATCCATTCACATAGCAAGTATCTGAGTAGCGAATTTACTCAGGGAAAATTCCACTGAGACAGCTGAATAAACATCAAGGTAGTTTGCAAGAAACCTGTCAAGTTAGAGACATATACTATACTCCTTGGGGTTCCACAGAAGGAAGGAACTTTTCACTTTCTTCGGTTATGAGGAAGCCAATAGTCCTGACAAAACAAGAATTGTTAATCTCCTCACACATGAACTTACCTGAGAAATGTACAGGCTTCTAGCATAACAAGATCATTGGAGAACTGCTGTAAAAACCTAGCATCCAGATTGCCAGCTCACTCCCCAGAGGTTGCAGTAGGAAGACTCAACCTGAAGGCTCACTCAGACTGCATCAGGAACTGCACCCAAGAGCAGCTCTGAGGAGTATCTGGTTGATTAAACCTGGTCCTGAGTGATGCCCCAGCCCTGGAAAAAGTGACACAAAACTACCCAGTGAAGCAGCTGATGTTCCAGGGTGGAGGGGGGTTGAATAGCCAAAATAAAATCATTGGCAAGATTTTGGAGAAGCACATGGTCAGTTTGAGTAAATAAGTGGTCATGGCTCGTCCATCTTGCTAAGATGCGAGGCTGTGTTCCACTTCACAGTGGACAGTCTTGCACCGCCCCTTTCTCTGATTGGTCTTCTCTAGTTTCCTTTGCAGATTTCAGTGCTGCTAGCTGTAGTCTTAAGGATTAAACTGCTGCTTCTGTTATCAACATCAATGCTATTTTATATGTATACATCATATGTTAGGTCTAATTAAGTAGCGTACATTTAACCCATAAAACCACTTAAATGGTCAACACCAGATGGCTCATTTTGGAAAGGTACAATTAACTAGAGCATAAGAAAACTTTTCAAATATTAAAAACACTTTCTAAGTCTATGGCTTATTTTTACCAATAATGTCAAATCAGGATAACTATTACTTTGTAATAATTACATCAGTTCAGAATTACATTCCAAGATTTAAATATTGCACAAGAAATAAAATTTTTTCTACAATTTATCTGATGCATATGGGGCTTGGGGATTTTGAGATAAAATAGTAGGATTTTATCTTCTCAACTAGAAAATAGATCATCAAAAATATAATATTTAAGATTAGATTTAACAAGATGCATAATCTCTCTCCTGAAAGTAACAAAACATTGCTGAGAGATTTCAAGAAAATTCAAATAGAGAGAAAAATCCATGATTATATATTGGAAGAAAATCATTGTCCAGATATTGATTGTTTTCTGAAATTGCTCTAAAGACTAATTTAATTGCATGGTATAATTTGACAAGCAGATTCTAAAGCATACAGAATTGAAAAAGATGTAGAACAGAAAAGCTCTCTTGAAACAGAAGAAAACAATTACAGGATTTATGCCCTCTGATTTAGAGACTTATCACAAAGCTACACTATTCAGGGCAAAATAGGTTTGGCAGATGATAAATAAACAGATGAATGGGTCATAATAGATAGTCCAGAAATGAACCTATAAATATAAAGGTTTATTATCATATATTTCATATATAATAATCATACATATATGATGAATCAATTTTCAAGAAAAATGTCAAGTCTATTAAATGGAGAAAGAAACCCTGTTCCATAAATTTTATTGGAACAAGTAGATGAGTGTATGGAAAAATAATTAAGATCAAATCCTGTCTCATATAATTTAGAAAATTAACTTACAGTGAAAAATAGACTAAAAACATTACAGAAAAAACTCAAAGTTTTCAGAAATAGCTATGGGATCTTAGGATAGACAAAGATTTCTAAGGAACACGAAATATAAACCACAACATTAAAATGTGGGTAAATTAGACTTCAACCAAATTTAATATTTTTAATCTTCAAAATATACTAGAATTATGATGGAAAGACAAGCCGCATTCTGAGAGAAAACTTATCTATCATCTGTAATCTTTTTCTCTAGAAATGGACTTATATTCAGAATTTATATAGACCTCCTATTACTCAATAACACAAAGTAAATTCAGATAGGATATAGACTCTACTCAATAGAGGCTCTGAAGTACTTTGTCAGTGACTGGCACAATAGTACTGCTGTTTTGTGGAAGAGATGAACTGTTGGACAGGGCAAGGAGCCAGCTGAAAGACTGGAAGGCTACTGTAGCTATTTGAATGTTTGAAGTTATAGGTACTTTTCCTCAATTATTTTTAAAGTGCAAGTGGTGTCCCCAAGGATGTTAGAAGTGTTCCAGAGCAAACATTTAAAAAATGAACCACATTCCCTCCAAGCAAATTTCCAAATTAGCCAGGAAAGGAAACATGAGAAAGACTTCTGCACGGACAGAAGCGACACCTGTGTTCCAAGAGCACCAGTGCTGCTGCTGCACATTGAGAAAAGTCGAAGTTCCTCTGGATTTCATTTCACTTTTGTAGATGCAGAAGCTGGGTAAGAGGATACATATGAACAATTAAAGATATCGAGGGGCTGCTAAACAAATTCAGGTCAAAGTATTGCCCACTCCGAAACTCTAAGTGCTTGATATATCCGAGAGCAGCAAATGGTCTCATGTAGAATTGTAGGTATGCCAGTCCATGGGGTTGTAGAGCGTTTATAAAAAGAAGCTTATAGGGTTGGCACTGTGGTGTAGCAGGTAAAGCCGCCGCCTGCAGTGCTGGCATCCCATATGGGCACCAGTTTGAGTCCCAACTGCCCCACTTCTGATCCAGCTCTCTGCTATGGCCTGGGAAAGCAGTAGAAGATGGCCCAAGTCTCTGGGCCCCTGAACCCATATGGGAGACCCAGAAGAAGCTCCTGGATCCCAGCTTCAGATTGGCCCAGCTCCGGCCATTGCAGCCATTTGGGGAGTGAACCAGTGGGAGAAAGACCTCTCTCTCTCTCTCTCTCTGCCTCTCCTTCTCTCTTTGTGTAACTCAAATAAAAGAAATAAATCTTAAAAAAAAGGAAGCTATGTACTTATGTGTTATGCCAAGGGACTTGGACCTTATTCTCTACAGCCTTTTGAGAATCATTAATATTTATTTTTTTCCTTTTCTTTCTTTTTATTTAACAAGCATCTGTTTCAGAACACTTTGTCACTGTATTGATTAAAGTTATTTGGTAGATGGATATTTTAAACCAACATATTCCTTAAATACAAAGTTTTCGGCCGGCGCCGCAGCTCACTTGGCTAATCCTCCGCCTGCGGCACTGGCACCCACGGTTATAGACTCAATTGGGGCACTGGATTCTGTCCCAGTTGCTCCTCTTCCAGTCCAGCTCTCTGCTGTGGCCCGGAAAGGCAGTGGAGGATGGCCCAAGTGCTTGGGCCCTGCACCCGCATGGCAGACCAGGAGGAAGTACCTGGCTCCTGGCTTCGGATCAGCGCAGTTCTGGCCGTAGTGGCCATTTCGGGGGTTAACCAATGGAAAAGGAAGACCTTTCTCTCTGTCTCTGTCTCTCTCACTGTCTAACTCTGCCTGTCAAAAAAAATTACAAAGTTTTCAATTTTTCTTAATAAACCTACCTCATTTTGAGATACAGTCTGCCCTATGTGTCCACGTATTCTTCACTTGTGGATTCAATCAAGCATGGACCAAAAATACTCAGAAAAAATACTGTATCTGTAGGGAACTCCTGTAGTGAACAGGCACAGACTTTTTTTTCTTTTTCTCATCATTCCCTAAACAACAACTATTCACATAACATTTATATTGTAGTAAATATTACAGTAACCTAGAGATGATTTGCAGTATACAGGAGGATGTGTATAGGTTATACACAAACATTCACCATTTTATTTGGGGGACTTGAGCATCTGTGGATTTCAGGATTCATGAGAGTCCTGGAACCAATCCTCTGTACATACTGAGGTATGAGTATTTTGTTTCCATCTTTAAAATAATTTCTGTTTTTCAAAATCTGCATAGTGTCACTCAAACCACATTGACGCTGTTAGAAATATAAAGTTTCTACAGGCTGTTTAATCAAAAGATACTGAAGATAGTTAGCTTGTCTAACTGAAAGAGAAAATAAATATATTCTCCCTGCTGAAAATAGCTGTCACTCTAATTTCCTTCCTCTTTTGTAATGCACAAGAATGTGGATTTCAAATGAGACAGAAATAAATCTTTACTTAGTATATACTAAGTTGATCTTCTGTATGTAAAGATAATTGAAAATAAATCGTGATGAAGAATGGGATGGGAGAGGGAGTGGGAGATGGTCTGGCTGCGGGTGGAGGGAGGTTATGGGTGGAAAGCTGCTATAATTCAAAAGTTGTACTTTAGAAATTTATATTTATTAAATAAAAGTTGAAAAAGAATAATGTTTTAAAAGGCATAAATAAAGTGGAATCTGTGATGATTTTCACAAAATTAAATGAGTTCTTCAATTCCCATTTATGTTGGCAAAGTCACAAGGAGTTAAACTGGCAGAAAATTCAGCAGCATAACATATTGGGACACTAGCATAATAAATATGAGTTGGCTGCATATTTGAGCAGTCCAATTAAGTCTATTCTGCTTTGATTAGGGTTGAACCACTTTAACTGTGTTTCAAAACAGACGGGAATATTTTTCACATACTACATTTATGGACTATCTTCATATTTTCATATTTTGAGACAATGCTGTGGGTAAACTCTTAGGCATACATTTTGTAATATTCTGTAGAAGTACATTTTTAACACTCACATAACACAATATAACAAAATCTTTATAGTGGACAGATATAGAAATATACAGTCAAGGTATCAGTCAGGACCTGGCCAGAAAACCTGATAGTATATTAGATGTTTTAGGTAAAAAGGGTCATAATACAAACCTACACAATAACTGCATGGTGATGAAAGCTGAAAAGAGTTACAAAATCAAAATGTAGAATTACAGTAAATCTCCACCAGTTATCCACACAGCCTGCAGCACTGCAAGAGGACACCTGAGAGCCACTGGCAAAACCCCACATCTGCCATCTGCACATGTCCAGCTGCTCCTGGGGAAACGATGGCTTCTCTATCTTCCCACTTTAATCTCACACAAATGTCTTTCCTTGGCAGAATTTAAACTAAATCCCCAACTACCCAGTAAATCTGGCTAATGCAGCTTCTAAACTGTCACCCTCATGTTACAAGTCTGAATATAAAAGAACAGGGATCATATTGGATGTCAATACGTGATATCACGTTTAGTTCTCCAAAACGTATATTTAAACTTCCACAAGATGACATTATGCTTTTCACTAACCTGTTGGAATTATCTTGCCCTTCTATGAAGATGTGCTCAATCCCTCTCTCAAATGGCAAAATACAAAACCTTAATGTCATGGTTTCCATATCTATATATCAATGACCTACCTCAATCCCAGTCCCTCCCTTATGTCTTACCATTCTCAGACTGAGTATATAATAACAATACTCCTTATATAAGTTAGTGGAAGAGGAAAGAGAAATAATTATATATATTACATATAAACATATGTATATGTAATTACATAATGTATTTGTACAAGGCAGCTTCAAAAGCTTCCTAGAAAAATAAAATTAACTAATGCACATTTTACAAAAACTTTATGAAGATCTTCATGTGTCTATGTGTATACACAAGAAGGAAAGATATAAGCACAGTTACTAAAGTTTGCCTTTATGTAACTAATCATAAAGCTGCTCTGAGATCAGAAGTTACCCCTTCTTTTACCCTTTTCACACTCACTTTATCCCTAGTCAGCTACCCAGGTGAATGTGAGCTTTTGGCCTGGCAGAGAATGGCAAAGTTTCATTAGTTTGTGGCCCAATCCATTGGTTTTCCTTAACAGTTTTAGAAGCAATTAGAGGCTCACCCTGACAATCCCCCTGCATTCTTGGCAGACCTCCGCCTCCCTGGTGATAGTACCAGATCTATTCCCTCTTAGCATTCGATGTAGGTTATCCCAGTCACTACAGTATCCCTCTTCTTTGATGGTTATTTCCACGGTACTGGAAGTTTGATGTGGCCAGGTTGAATTTGAACTTCAGGTTCAACAGGCTTTCTGTTAGAAACTTTTCTTTTTTGGGAACCAAGACCAGAATCCAAAGAGCCCTAGCCTACAGAGACAGGAAATACAGTTTTGGGGTAGCTTATTAGGTGAAAAGATTAGGCAGAGTCAAGCCCACTTCCAACCCTTTTTTCTCAGGTTTCTGATTTCCTACTACAGAAAAAGTTCACAGATGTAGACATGTGACTTAGCTTCTGCAAGGAATTATTTCCCTGCCAACATAAAACTGAATTTTCAAAAAGCTATTCCATTTTCCTATCAGGCTAGCTTCTCTCTCTCTCTTTTTAAATTCATTTATTTGAAAGGCAGAGCCTCAGAGAGGAAGAGGAGGAGGCAGAGGCAGGCAGAGAGAGGCAGAGAGAGAGAGAGAGAGAGAGAGAGGTGTCTTCCTCCCCACTGGTTTACTCCCCAAATGGCTGTAATGGCTGGAGATGAGCCAATCTGAAGCCAGGAGCCTGGAGCTTCTTCTGGGTCTCCCATGTGGGTGCAGGGGCCCAAGGACTTAGGCCATCTTCTGCTGCTTTCCCAGGCACAATAGTAGGGAGCTGAATTGGAAGTGGAGCAGTCAATACTCGATCAGGCACCCATGTGGAATGTTGGCACTTCAGGCGGCAGCTTTACCCACTATGCCATGGCACCAGCCCCAAGGTTAGCTTATTGTGAAATTATTCCCTTGGTCATGAGTGGTAGATTTATGATTGTACAAATGATGATGCAGGCAAAAGCATGAGTGTAGAGAGAGCTAATCCATTGAAAAGGAAACATCTGACATAGTGAGGACATGACTACCCCTTCCATCATAAAAGTGATTTAGTGTGATCAACCTCATATCAGTGGGTTGGTTAGTTCCTCTGGAAATGGTGTAATATCGATAGAGAGATATTCCTGGCTAGGTAGATATGGACCAGGGAAGCCCCTCTCCACCATCTGGAGATGAGTCTCAGAGGATCTGAGAAAAGTCAAGCAACCAGCTTCTGTGAAGGATGTTGATGTCATATGCTGGTCCTTTTAATCAAGTTTTCTCTATGCTGCTGTAACTAATCTAGGTAATGAGAATTTTATGTGTCTAGTGGGAAAATGTCTTGTGTTTTCTGTGGTTTTTATTGAGCCTTCATCAGAGATTAAACTTTCGCCCAGGTAACCAGTCAAAACCCTCACTTCTCAATGCCTCTCCAGACCAATCACAAGAACTTCCCCCTTTTATAGACTATAAAACCCCCTAGACAATCAGCATTCAATGGCTCCCTCCTTCAGGGACCCCTATCAACTCTTCCAGGAGCTTTCTCCTTCATTTTCACTTTCTCTTGCTGTGAGAGCACAAAGTTATGGAGCCCACAGCAGGGAGAGTTTGGAGAACAGGAGTAGACACTCCTACCTGTGCCTCCAGCCTACCCTTGATTCCTCAGGATCCTGACCTCATATTCTTGACATCTTAAGTCGTTCTCATGTCTTGTATCTGGAACAAACCCTCTCTAGTCAAAGTCTGTCCTACGCTTTTAAAAACTGAGATATGTAAGGATGGGATGGATGTCAATATCCATGGCCCCATTGGGAGATTGTGGGGATAGGTCTTCTCTGGAAACATGTCTCATTGACTGGAGCATAAAACGTCAGACCTTTATACAAGCACAACATAAGTTTGATGTAATTTTACAACCTTACAAAACTTCCTTTACTTTACTCTTCCTTGTCTATGCCCCTCTTTCCTTCATTGACATCAGACAAAGAACTTGGAGAGAAACAGAATTATAATTTAAAAGAGCTGCAACATTTCGAAAGTTTGGTGGAAAAAAAAAAATCTGCAGCCTTTCTTGGGAACAAGATGCAAACATGAGCAATTAGAAACACAGACTACCACAACATTTTTGGGAGGCTCATTCACCATCATCAGAAGGGTGAGGAAAGATGGACTGCCTCTGCTGTTTCTTTTGGGGATGGGGCGTAAGGGGAGATCCTTATTCTTCGCCATACTTCATCATAGTTGACTATGAATTAAACAAAAACACTATGACTCTGTTGGCTAATTGAAAGCATGGCTTCTCATCTCAAAGACTCAGGGCAGGCTGATTAATCCCCTTCTATCTTTTGTCAATGAGGATGTTAGTTTTGCTCAGGTTCATTTTCCTTTCATGGAAATTAGAGTAAGATCTTGGAGTGATTGAAGGTTTCCTGCTGGAGTGGCTCCCCCTTACTGCCTGAAATTTCCCTGATCAGTTTCAGAGTCTAACTGCCCATTAGGGTATTAGACTAAACTCTGCTCTCTCTCGCTCTCTCTCTCTCTCTCTTCCTGCTCACCACTCCTCTTGACTCAGTCTCAAATGTCAAGTAGGGAAGGAAGATGCCCCTGGCTACAGATAGCCATACAGGTTCCACACCTAAGCTTGTAAGACAGAGGTCTTAATCCATAAGATATGACCCACAGCTTTGGTTAAAGTGGGTCATAAAATACATCGTAAGGTTATAAAATGATGTGAAACTTATGTTGTGCTTGTATAAAGGTCAATGAGACATAGTTCCAGAGAAGACCTATCCCCGCATTCTCCCTTTGGGGCCATAGATATTGATATCCATCCCATCCTTACATATCCCAGTTTTTAAAAGCCTGGGACAGACTTTGACTAGAGAGGGTTTGTTCCAGATACAGGCATACAAGACATGAGAATCAGTTAGATGTCAAGAATATGAGATCAGGGTCCTGAGGAATCAAGGGCCAGCTAGAGGCACAGGTAGGAGTGTCTACTCCTGTTCTCCAACCTCTCCCTGTTGTGGGCTCCATGACTGTGCTCTCACAGCTCAGGAACTTGAAGCATGCCTCAAGTGGGCAGAGGCAGAAACTTAGGGATGTCTTTTTCCCTTGTCCTCTCATTTTAGATGGGTTATAAGCCATCTTCAGCATGAACTCCCTTGGAGTGCATTCTTAGATACTGGGCTTCCTTTGATTCCCAAACCTTGAAGAAAAAACACCTTGTATTTTTCTATTTCATGACATGGCCAGGGTACAAGCTGGAGGATGGAGAGACTTGGCCCCTGGCAGGAAGTATTAACTATAACACCATCCTCTAACTTGAATTCTTCTGTCACAGAATAGGGAAATGGTTTGAGATTCCTTATGGTCAAACATGTTTTGCCTTGCAAGATAAACCAGACAGAACTTTGTCAATTCTATGAGGTAGAGCTGGCACTTTTAGCAGAAGTTACTCTCAAGATCCCAGCCTCCCCTCTCCCTCTACCAGCTATGGAGCCTGCCTCATATTCCACACCAATCCCTCCATCTACTGCTGCTGTTCCCTCATGCCCCCATTATCTGAGACTACCTGTTATCAAGCTGGACTTGCCCGACTTGCATTTTCACTGACTGCTTGACTTCTATCTTACCCTATCACGGAGGTCCCTGGAGGGTTCAGCAGTCCTATTCATGTCCAGGTCCCTTCTATCCTGCAGGATCTTAGACAGATAAAGATGATCCTGACAGATGTATTGAGCCCCTCCAGAGTTTGCTCCAGGTCTATGAACTCTCCTAGATCAGACCCCAACAGGGACTGACAAACAAGCTGCTCTCCAAGCTGCAGAAACTTTCAGGGATGAACTTTTTATGACATTTACATCTTCACATAAGCAGAGAGGCCAGGAATAATTATATCCTACAGGAAAACGGGCTGTTCCTCAGGAAGAACCCCACCATAAATGGACAACAGATGACCCTGTATATGAATGGGAATTATGAATTTCACTGCTTGTGTCCTGGAACAGATTGACCAGGACCAAGACCTTAAACTACTCCAGGCTGTCTATGGAACACCAAGGGCCAGAAGAGAACCCCTCTGCCTCCCTAGAAAGATTAATAGCGGCATTAATTTAGCATACTTCCATCTCTCCTGACTTAATAGGAAGGTGGGAAATTTTAAAGGATAAGTTCATTACTCAGTCAGCATCATATATTAGAAGAAATCTTTAAAAATAGAATGTTGGACCTGAGAATACATTAGAAAACTTCTTGAGGGTGGCTACCACAGTCTTTTACCATCATGAGCAGGAAGGAGACCCAACAACAACAGAGAAGGGATAAGAAAAAGATCGAAGCTGTGGTAGCAGCATTATGGCCGCACCAACTAGAATGTCCCAGCAGGTTTCCAAGGTGCTGTGGTTGTCATCAGGCAGGGTGCTTTAAGAAGGAATGCCCACATTCCCATCATCAGAGAAAATTCCCATGTCCCTGTCCTATTTGCAGTAAGGATCATTAGAGAATTGACTATCTCCAGAGACCAAGGCCTCTGGGATTGAGCCCCACTCCTCAGATGATGCAACAGTACTGAAGGATCCTGGGGCTTCTCCTATAGGCTCCTTCCACTCAGACCATCAGCACTTAGAAGCCCATGTTGTCCTAACCATAAAAGAGAAGGAAGTTGACTTCCTCCTAGATACTGCAGCCACCTTCTCTGTCCTCTCAGATTCAGGTGTACCCTCTTCCCTTAGTATGACTGAGAGGTGACTTGAGAAAGCTCTCAGACATTTCCCCAAGACCTTAAGCTATAGCTTGGATAGCTTATCTTTTACACACGCCTTCATGATCAAACTGGAGAAGCCAACACCCCTTCAAGGAGAGATGTCTTAGCTCAGTTGGGAACCACCATCCTCATGGCTCCAGGAAAATGCCTATGCTTTCCCCTAACTGAGACAGTGCTAATCCGAAGGTTTGTGCAATCAGGGGAAAGACTGAGCAGTAACTGCCCAACTAGTGTAGATTTATCTTAAGCATACTTCTTCACTTCCCCATCAAAAACAATAACCCTTATAGCTTTAAATCCAACAAAGGTTAAAAGCCATAATAGACATATTAAAGTCACAGGAAGTTTTAAAACCATGAAATAGTCTTCAATCCTGGGAGATAGGATTCTGTCCACTCTGGATCCCCATATATGGGGAAATGGCCCATCCTTTGTACTGATTGATTAAAGATACCCAGAGAGCAGGGATCCATATTTTGACATGGGACCCAGAGGCCAAACAGACCTTCACCCAATTTAAACAGGCTTTATACAAGGTCTCAACTTTAATCCTCCCAAAGAACAAAGTCTTCAATCTATTTGTAACACAGAGAATATGGGTGACTTTAGGGGTGTTGACTCAGCTTAAGAGACCAGCTAAGTAGTCTATAGGGCATGATTGCAAAGAACTGGACCTCATCTACAAAGGGTGGCCAGCCTGTCTTTGAATGATGTCAGCTATCACACTCCTAATCCCTAAAGCCACCAAACTGTCTCTGGGACAAGATCTAATAGTATAAACACTCTATACTAAACACTCTATAATATGACATATTGCTGGTCTCAAAAGAAAGCCTCTGGTTAACATACAATCACTTTTTAAATTCCAATCATTATGGCTGGAGGTCCCTGCAATCCAATCAGTACTTGATCCTCTCTTAAAATCACAACTTTTCTCCCAGAGGAACTGGAGAGCCCAGAATGTGACTGTGAACAGGTAGTTCTTTTTTTTTAAACTTTTATTTAATGAATATAAATTTCCAAAGTACAGCTTATGGATTACAATGGCTCCCCCCCCATAACTTCCCTCCCACCCGCAACCCACCCCTTTCCCTCTCCCTCCCCCCTTCCATTCACATCAAGATTCATTTTCAATTCTCTTTATATACAGAAGATCAGTTTAGTATATATTAAGTAAAGATTTCTACAGTTTGCACCCACATAGAAACACAAAGTGAAAAATATGGTATGAATACTAGTTATAGCATTAAATCACAATGTACAGCACATTAAGGACA
The DNA here is from genome assembly GCF_964237555.1 of Oryctolagus cuniculus. Classification (NCBI taxonomy): domain Eukaryota; kingdom Metazoa; phylum Chordata; class Mammalia; order Lagomorpha; family Leporidae; genus Oryctolagus; species Oryctolagus cuniculus. The sequence goes on along the minus strand of NC_091445.1, from coordinate 44,414,865 downwards.
GAGATCCTACATGAGGAATAAGTGCACAGTGACTCCTGTTGTTGACTTAACAAATTGACACTCTTGTTTATGGCATCAGTAATCACCCTAGGCTCTTGTCATGAGTTGCCAAGGCTATGGAAGCCTTTTGAGTTCACCAACTCTGATCATATTTAGACAAGGTCATAGTCAAAGTGGAAGTTCTCTCCTCCCTTCAGAGAAAGGTACCTCCTTCTTTGATGACCTCATGAACAGGTAGTTCTATAGGCCTGTTCTGTGAAAGGGGACCTCAGGGAGACCCCATTAGAAAACCCAGACTGGGTTCATTTCACAAATGAGAGTTGCTTTGTTGAACAAGGAACCCTCAAGGCTGGATATGCCATAATCACATTAATTGAGACCATGAAGAACTCTCATCTTGCTCTTGGCATGAGTGCTCAATTGGCAGAGCTCACAGTTATAACAAGAACGCTTGAGACGAACATGGATAAAATGGTAAATATTTATACTGACTCTAAGTATGCTTACCTAGTTCTCTATGCCCATGTACCTATTTAAAAAGAAAGGCATTTCCTCACTGCAAATAGATCCCCTATAAAATACCATCAGGAAATAGATAAATTCTTATCTTCAGTATTCCTCCCCTGAGAAGTGACTGTTATACACTATAAAGGACACCAAAAGGCGACCAATGAAATAGCTGGGAGAAACCAATTTTCAGACTTGGCAGCCAGCTAAGAAGCCAAAAAGACTCTCTCCTTTGAACCTTTGGAGGCTCCTTTAATTTGGGGGAAAAAAATCTATAAAATACCAGGCCACAATACTCCTCTGAAAAGACCCAATGAGAACTTTCTAGAGGTTATAGTCTCCAGCCCAGTGAATGGCTTCAGTCTAAAGAAGGACGGATCCATTTTCCTCCTACTCACTGAAAGGCGCACAAAACTCTCCATCAAGATTTCCACCTGGGAAGGGATAGAACTTCTACAAGAAAAGGCCTCCTCCTCTCCCTGGAATACAAAAAAATGAATCTATCCAAGGGAGGATTGGCAGCTAGATGTTACACACATGCATAATCAAGAAGCATGATATATCTTGGTATGGATAGACACTTTCACTTATTGTATGAAGCCTTCTCCTATAGAATTTACTGAGGTAGTAAAGCTGCTTATCTCTGAAATGATCCCTCAGTTTGGACTTCCTAAGAGTCTGCAAAATGACAGTGGTCCCTCCTTCAAGGCAACCACCGTTCAGGGAGTCTCTAAGGAACTAGGTATGCAATCATCTCTATTGTTCCTGGAGGCCCCGATCATCAAGGAAGGTAGAAAAGACTGATGACATCCTCAAGAGACTCCTCAAGAAGCTACCTAAGCAAACTCTGGATCTCTCTGCCCTTAACCTAAGTGTGTATCAGAAATACCTCCTCAAAGTTTGGTTTGAGACCTTGTGGAATGCTGTGTGGTCATCCTTTCCTTACTAATGATCCCCTACCTTGTCCATTCTGGTACTTACACTCCTCCTCTCCAGCTTTCATCCCATCATTCCTCAATTCTGTAAATAAGCTGCAGTTCATTTAATAATAGCCTTGTAGGGTGCTAGTACTTTTCCTCTTATTGTTCACCTGCTTACCTCCACTAATGTTGGTAAAAAAAAAAATAGTAAAAAAAAATCTACAGGTTCTAAAATACATTATCAATCTCATTGATAACATAAGAGAACAGGCAGGCTCAAATCCTGGCTCACTACAGTCCATTTTGTCATCATTAAGACTGTCTAGGGGGCGGAGCCAAGATGGCGGAATAGTGAGGGTGCGCACCGATAGTCCGGGAAAATTTAGTTTAATAAAAGCGGAGTTACGGTAGCCTCAGAAAAAGGATCAGGAAAAAATTGCAGAGGAAACTCTTCCGGAGCTATTCGGTGTGACTCAAAGGACCTACTGCGAGAGCAGGGTCGCCCACCATGCGGAAGCCAAACCGCGGGAGCCGCAGAGTCTGAGCGCCAGTGCAGGAAGGGGAGTCTGTGTGACAAAGACACAAGCGGGGAGAGGAGGGACGCCCAGGGCTCCGAGTCCACACATCAGCGCTGGAAGCGGAGGTGAGCTCAGTAACCAGAGACACTGGCGGGGAAACGGCGGACAGAATTTTAGAGGGATGCAGGTTTTGAAGTGGGAAAGTCCAACACACTGACTACAGGAGAGAAGGAAAAATAAATAAATAAATAAATAAATAGGTGGGGGCATACTGGTACAGACAAGTTCCACCCTCCTCCAACCTTGCAAAGGCTAGCAAGAGACAAAGAGCTGGGATATACATAATAAAAGGGGAGAGTTAAGGCTACAATTCAGTAGCCTAGGCAACCCAGTGTGAGTCCGCAGGAGAAACTGAGCCTGCACAGACTCTTTGGGTAGAAGCCAGCAGAAGCTAAATACCATCCATTCTGCTCAGCCTTGCAGTATTACTTACCTCCTGAACAAAAAATAAAATAAAATAAAATAAAATAAAATAAATGAATAAATAAATAAATAAAGAGAGATTTACCATGCATAAACCGAGGGTGTCACCTTTGCACACCTGTAACCCTGAAGAACCAAGCAGAGCTCTCAGGCCACACCCATCTCAAGCCTCCAAGCCTCCTCCAACAGCAGGCAGTCCACTTAACACGGACATAGTATAATAATAAAAAAAAAAACCTCACAGTGAGGGAAACAGAATTAACCATGCCAAGCAATAAACACAGAAATCGAGGGAACAAGATCAACGATGACATTATGATGCCTCCAAATAAAAAAAAACACCCCAAGCCAAGATTATGAAGATGATGAGATGAAGAAATGTAAGATACGGATTTCAAAAAATTTATGATAAGAACATTTAGAAGTTTTCAAAAGCAAATCCTTGAACTACAGAAATCCTTATTGGACAGGATTGAAAATCTCTCTCGTGAAAATGAAACTTTAAGGAAGAATCAAAATGAAACGCAGAAACTAGTAGAACAGGAAAGTGTGATAGTGAAGAGAAATCAAAATGAAATGAAGAGCTCAATAGATCAAATGACAAACACATTAGAGAGCCTTAAAAACAGAATGGGTGAAGCAGAAGAGAGAATATCAGACTTAGAAGACAGAGCACAGGAAAGGATACACTCAAACCAAAGAAAAGAGGAAATTAGAAATCTAAAAAATATTGTTGGGAATCTACAGGATACTATTAAAAAAACCAACATTCGGGTTCTAGGAGTTCCTGAAGGCATGGAGAGAGAGAAAGGATTAGAAGGCCTTTTTAGTGAGATACTAGCAGAGAACTTTCCGGGTCTGGAGAAGGACAGAGACATCCTAGTACAGGAAGCTCATAGAACCCCCAATAAACATGACCAAAAGAGATTCCCACCACGACACGTTGTAATTAAACTCTCCACAGTGAAACATAAAGAAAAGATCCTAAAATGTGCAAGAGAGAAACGTCAGATTACTCTCAGAGGATCTCCAATCAGACTCACAGCAGACTTCTCATCAGAAACCCTACAGGCTAGGAGGGAATGGCGAGACATAGCACAGGTGCTAAGAGAGAAAAATTGTCAGCCCAGAATATTATATCCTGCTAAACTCTCATTTGTGAATGAAGGTGAAATAAAGACCTTTCATAGCAAACAGAAATTGAAAGACTTTGTGGCCACTTGTCCGGCCCTGCAAAAGATACTTAAAGATGTGCTACACTCAGAAACACAGAAACATGGCCATCAATATGAAAGAAGGGAAAGGAAGAACACCTATCAGTAAAAGAGCATGGGAAGCTCAAAGCATATACTAGAAAATATCTCTGGGAAAATGGCAGGGCAAAGTCACTATGTATCAACAGTCATATTAAACGTGAATGGCCTGAACTGTACAGTTAAAAGACACAGACTGGCTGACTGGCTTAAGGAACAACACCCAAGAAACACATCTCTCTAACAAAGATGCATGCAGACTGAAAGTGAAAGGTTGGAAAAAGATATTCCATGCCAACAAAAACCAAAAAAAAGCAGGTGTAGCCATATTAATATCAGACAAAATAAACATTAATACAAAAACTGCTAAGAGAGACAAAGAGGGGCACTATATAATGATTAAGGGTTCAATTCAACAGGAAGATGTAACTATTATAAATGTATATGCACCTAATTACAGGGAACCGGTCTATTTAAAAAATATGTTAAGGGACTTAAAGGGAGACTTAGATTCCAATGCAATAGTACTGGGGGACTTCAATACTCCACTCTCAGAAATAGACAGATCATCCAGACAGAAGATCAACAAGGAAACAGCAGATTTAATTGACACTATTGCCCAAATGGATCTAACAGATATCTACAGAACTTTCAATCCTACATCTAAAGACTTTACATTCTTCTCAGCAGTGCATGGAACCTTCTCTAGGATTGATCACATACTAGGTCATAAAGCAAGTCTCAGCAAATTTAAAAGAATTAGAATCATACCATGCAGCTTCTCAGACCACAGTGGAATGAAGCTGGAAATTAGCAACTCAGGAAACCCCAGAAAGTATGCAAACACATGGAGACTGAACAACATGCTCCTGAATGAACACTGGGTCATTCAAGAAATCAAAAGAGAAATCAGAAACTTTCTGGAAGTAAATGAGGATAACAACACAACATATCAAAACTTATGGGATACGGCAAAAGCAGTATTGAGAGGCAAGTTTATAGCATTAGGGGCCTATATCAAGAAATTGGAAAGGCACCAAATAAATGAGCTCTCAGCGCATCTCAAGGACCTAGAAAATTTGCAGCAAACCAGACCCAAATCTAGTAAGAGAAGAGAAATAATTAAAATAAGAGAAGAAATCAACAGGATTGAATCAAGAAAAACATTACAAAAAATCAGCCAAGCGAAGAGCTGGTTTTTTGAAAAAATAAACAAAATTGACACCCCATTGGCCCAACTAACTAAAAAAAGAAGAGAAAAGACCCAAATCAATAAAATCAGAGATGAAAAAGGAAATGTAACAACAGACACCACAGAAATAAAAAGAATCATCAGAAATTACTACAAGGACTTGTATGCCAGCAAATAGGGAAACCTATCAGAAATGGATAGATTCCTGGACACATGCAACATACCTAAATTGAACCAGGAAGACATCGAAAACCTAAACAGACCCATAACTGAGACAGAAATTGAAACCGTAATAAAGGCCCTCCCAATAAAGAAAAGACCAGGACCAGATGGATTCACTGCTGAATTCTACCAGACATTTAAAGAAGAACTGATTCCATTCCTCTCAAACTATTCAGAACAACCGAAAAAGATGGAATCCTCTCAAATTCTTTCTTGGAAGCCAGCATCACCTTAATCCCTAAGCCAGAGAAAGATGCAGCACTGAAAGAAAATTATAGACCAATATCCCTGATGAACATAGACGCAAATATCCTCGATAAAATCTCGCCAATAGAATACAACAACACATCAGGAAAATCATCCACCAGACCAAGTGGGATTTATCCCTGGTATGCAGGGATGGTTCAACATTCACAAATCAATCAATGTGATTCACCACATTAACAGACTGCAGAAGAAAAACCATATGATTATCTCAAGAGATGCAGAGAAAGCATTCGATAAGATTCAACACCCTTTCATGATGAAAACTCTAAGCAAATTGGGTATAGAAGGAACATTCCTCAATATAATCAAAGCAATTTATGAAAAGCCCACAGCCAGCATCCTATTGAATGGGGAAAAGTTGGAAGCATTTCCACTGAGATCTGGCACCAGACAGGGATGCCCACTCTCACCACTTCTATTTAACATAGTTCTGGAAGTTTTAGCCAGAGCTATCAGACAAGAAAAAGAAATCAAAGGAATACAAATCAAGAAGGAAGAAGTCAAACTATCCCTCTTTGCAGACGATATGATTCTTTACTTAGGGGATCCAAAGAACTCTACTAAGAGACTACTGGAACTCATAGAGGAGTTTGGCAAAGTGGCAGGATATAAAATCAATGCACAAAAATCAACAGCCTTTGTATACTCAAGCAATGCCATGGCTGAGAAAGAACTGCTAAGATCAATCCCATTCACAATAGCTACGAAAACAATCAAGTATCTTGGAATAAACTTAACCAAGGACGTTAAAGATCTCTACGATGAGAATTATAAAACCTTAAAGAAAGAAATAGAAGAGGATACCAAAAAATGGAAAAATCTTCCATGCTCATGGATTGGAAGAATCAACATCATCAAAATGTCCATTCTCCCAAAAGCAATTTATAAATTCAATGCAATACCAATCAAGATACCAAAGACATTCTTCTCAGATCTAGAAAAAATGATGCTGAAATTCATATGGAGGCACAAGAGACCTCGAATAGCTAAAGCAATCTTGTACAAAAAAAACAAAGCCGGAGGCATCACAATACCAGACTTCAGGACATACTACAGGGCAGTTGTAATCAAAACAGCATGGTACTGGTACAGAAACAGATGGATAGACCAATGGAACAGAATTGAAACACCAGAAATCAATCCAAACATCTACAGCCAACTTAATTTGATCAAGGATCTAAAACCAATTCCTGGAGTAAGGACAGTCTATTCAATAAATGGTGCTGGGAAAACTGGATTTCCACGTGCAGAAGCATGAAGCAAGACCCCTACCTTACAGCTTAAACAAAAATCCACTCAACGTGGATTGAAGATCTAAATCTACGACCTGACACCATCAAGTTATTAGAGAACATTGGAGAAACCCTTCGAGATATTGGCACAGGCAAAGAATTTCTGAAAAAGACCCGGGAGGCACAGGCAGTCAAAGCCAAAATCAACTATTGGGATTGCATGAAATTGAGGAGTTTCTGTACTGCAAAAGAAACAGTCAGGAGAGTGAAGAGACAACCGACAGAATGGGAAAAAATATTTGCAAACTATGCAACAGATAAAGGGTTAATAACCAGAATCTACAAAGAGATCAAGAAACTCCACAACAACAATACAAACAACCCACTTAAGTTATGGGCCAAGGACCTCAATAGACATTTTTCGAAAGAGGAAATCCAAATGGCCAACAGGCACATGAAAAAATGTTCAAGGTCACTAGCAATCAGGGAAATGCAAATCAAAACCACAATGAGGTTTCACCTCACCCCGGTTAGAATGGCTCACATATAGAAATCTACCAACAACAGATGCTGGCGAGGATGTAGGGAGAAAGGGATACTATCCCACTGTTGATGGGAATGCAAACTGGTCAAGCCACTATGGAAGTCAGTCTGGAGATTCCTCAGAAACCTGAATATAACCCTACCGTTCGACCCAGCCATCCCACTCCTTGGAATTTACCCAAAGGAATTTAAATTGGCAAACAAAAAAGTGGTCTGCACCCTAATGTTTATTGCAGCACAATTCACAATAGCCAAGACCTGGAACCAACCTAAATGCCCATCAACGGTAGACTGGATAAAGAAATTATGGGATATGTACTCTTTAGAATAATTACTGCAGTAAGAAACAACGAAATCCAGTCATTTGCAACAAAATGGAGGAATCTGGAACACATCATGCTGAGCGAAGTAAGCCAGTCCCAAAGGGACAAATATCATATGTTCTCCCTGATAGGTGACAACTGACTGAACACCAAAAAGGAAACCTGTTGAAGTGAGATGGACACTATGAGAAACGGTGACTTGATCAGCATAGCCCTGACTGTTAATGAACAACTTAATACATTATCCCTCTTAGTATTTTTTTGTCTGTTCTACTTAATACTACTGGTTTAATTCTGTAATTAATACACAGTTATTCTTAAGTGTTGAAATTTAACTGAAATGTGATCCCTGTTAAATATAAGAGTGGGAAGAGATGTACAATTTGGGACATGCTCAGGCTGACTTGCCCCAAATGGTAGAGTTAGAAACATACCAGGGGACTCCAATTCAATCCCATCAAGGTGGCATGTACCAATGCCATCTCACTAGTCCAAGTGATCAATTTCAGTTCACAATTGATCATAATGAAAGGACTAAGAGTCAAAGGGATCACATAAACAAGTCTAGTACCTGCTAATACTAACCGATAGAATAAATAAAGGGAGAGTGATCCAACATGGGAAGTGAGATACTCAGCAGACTCGTAGAATGGTGAATGTCCTGAACAGCACTCTGGCCTCAGAATCAGCCCTAAAGGCATTCGGATCTGGCTGAAAAGCCCATGAGAGTATTTCAGGCATGGAAAGCCAAGACACTCTGGCAAAAAAAAAAAAAAAACAACAAACAAACAAACAAACAAACAAACAAAAAACCCTAAATGAAAGATCTCTGTGAGTGAGATCCCAGTGGAAAGAACAGGTCTTCAAAGAAGGAGGTACCTTTCTCTGAAGGGAGGAGAGAACCTCCACTTTGACTATGACCTTGTCTAAACAAGATAAGAGTCGGTGAACTCAAGGGGCTTCCATAGCCTTGGAAACTCATGACTGGAGCATGGGGAGATTAGTGAGGCCATAAACAAGAGTTTCAATTTGTAAAGTCAACAACAGGAGTCACTGTGCTCTTACTCCTCATGTAGGATCTCTGTCCTTAGCGTGCTGTACATTGAGACTTAATGCTACAACGAGTACTGAAACAGTATATTTCACTTTGTATTTCTATGGGGGTGCAAACTGTTGAAAGCTTTACTTAATGTATACTAAACTGATCTTCTGTAAAAAAAAAAAAAGAAGAAGAAATTATCAATTCCCAACTTGACTCTCACTGGGATTAAACATGACAATAGGTCTGATCTGATTTCATCATCATTTAAAAAATCATCTATTATTTTTCACTTTACGTTTCTGTGTGGGAGCAAACTGTTGAAATGTTTACTTAATGTACGCTAAACTGATCTTCTGTAGATAAAGAGAATCGAAAATGAATCTTGATGTGAATGGAAGGGGAGAGGGAGTGGGAGAGGGGAGGGTTACGGGTGGGAGGGACGTTATGGGGGGGAAGCCATTGTAATCCATAAGCCGTACTTTGGAAATTTATATTCATTAAATAAAAGTTAAAAAAAAATTTAATGACAAAAAAAATGTGAAGTAATGCTATAACTAGTACTGAAACAGTATTTTACACTTTGTGTTTATGTGTGCGTGCAAACTGATGAAATCTTTACTTAATTTATACTAAATCTATCTTCTGTATATAAAGATAATTGAAAATGAATCTTGATGTGAATGGAATGGGAGAGGGAGTGGGAGATGGGAGGGGTGTGGGTTGGAGGGAAGTTATGGGGGGGGAAGCCACTGTATTCCATAAACTGTACTTTGAAAATTTATATTTACTAAATAAAAAAATGTAAAAAAAAAAAAAAAAAGACTGTCTAGGGGCCGGCGCTGTGGCTCACTGGGTTACCGCCCTGGCCTGAAGCACCGGCATCCCATATGGGCACTGGTTCGAGACTAGGCTTCTCCTCTTCCGATCCAGCTCTCTGCTGTGGCCTGGGAAAGCAGTAGAAGATGGCCCAAGTCCTTGGGCCCCTGCACCCATGTGGGAGACCCATATAAGCTCCTGGCTCCTGGCTTCAGATAGGCACAGCTCTGGCCATTGTGGCCATCTAGGGAGTGAACCATCGGATGGAAGACCTCTCTCTCTCTGTCTCTCCTCTCTGTGTAACTCTGACTTTCAAATAAATAAATAAATCTTTAAAAATAAAATTTTTAGGCTGGCACCACGGCTCAATAGGCTAATCCTCCGCCTGTGGCGCTGGCACACCAAATTCTAGTCCCTGTCTGGGTGCCGAATTCTGTACCGGTTGCTCCTCTTCCAGTCCAGCTCTCTGCTGTGACCCGGGAAGGCAGTGGAGGATGGCCCAAGTGCTTGGGCCCTGCACCTGCATGGGAGACCAGGAGAAGCACCTGGCTCCTGGCTTCGGATCAGCGTGGTGCGCCAACCACAGCGCGCCAACCACAGCGGCCATTGGGGAATGAACCAACGGAAAAGGAAGACCTTTCTCTCTGTTTCTCACTGTCCACTATGCCTGTAAAAAAAAAAAAAAAAAAAAAGACTGTCTAACATATGGCCATGGACTTTTCTCTTTTTGCTCCTCTTTGCATTTTCGTTTTATTGCTTATGTTTGTGCTCTGAAATCTCAAACTTTTTGTAAAGCTTGTCTCTTTCCATCTAGAGTCCATCAATTTCAGATTGTCCTGCACCTGGAGAATGCAGGCCTTCTTCAGAGGACCTCTCGACAGACCTCAGGAGGAGGAATCCTGACTAGTATCTCCAGTGTTGCCCCTTTCCAGCTGAAAGCAGCTAGAGTAGCCATAACCCCTTTTCCCTAATGGCAGTTAGCATTACCTCTTTAGAAGGGAGATTAGTAGAGATATAGATTACCATCTAGGTAAACAGATCAGGGGGCCCCCCTCCCCACTATATGGAGATGAGTATCAGAGTACCTGAGAAAAGACAAGCAACTGGATTCTGTGAAGAATGCTGATGTCATGTGTTAGTCCTTTTAGTCAAGGTTTTTCTGTGCATTGTAACCGATAAGGGTAATGGAATTTTTTGCATCTCAGGAGAAAGTTTTATGTGTTTTCTGCTGTCTCAATGGGAGACTTGACTTCCACTCAATTAACCAATCAAAACTGTCATTTCTCAGTGCTACTCCTGAACTTATCATCAGAACCTCCCCATTTACAGCCTGTAAAACCCCTAGACAATCAGCCTTCAAGGGCTCCCTTCTTCAAGGAACCCTTCTCAACACTCAGAAGCTTTCTCTTTTGCTTCCACTTTCTCTTAATAAACTTCCCTCACTTTGCTCACTCTTCCTTGTCCTTGTTCCTTATTGCTTATGGATACAAGACAAAGAATCTGGTAGAGAAAAAGAATTGTAACCTAAAAGTGCTGTAACATTTCAAAAAAAACTTGCAGAAAGAAAGTCAGCCGTATTTCTTAGAAAGACATGCAAACCCAAGTGATTGTAACCTCAGACTCCTGAAATTTTTTTTTCTTTTTTCCAAAGTGAAAGACATCTATTTAGAAAAAGAGAAATCTAAAGTAAGGGAGAGGGGGGCCGGCATTGTGGCTCACTTGGTTAATCCTCCGCCTGTGGCGCCAGCATCCCATATAGGCGCCGGGTTCTAGTCCTGCGGCTCCTCTTCCAGTCCAGCTCTCTGCTGTGGCCCGGGAAGGCAGTGGAGGATGGCCCAAGTGCTTGGGCCCCTGCACCCGCATGGGAGACCAGGAAGAAGCACCTGGATCCTAGCTTCGGATTGGCACAGCGCCAGCCATAGTGGCCATTCAGGGAGTGAACCAATGAAAGGAAGAGTTTTCTCTCTGTCTCTCTCTCACTGTCTATAACTCTACCTGTCAAATAAATTTAAAAAAAAATAAAAATAAAAGGAAGGAGAAAGCTCCTGGCAGTGCCAAGAAGGGCTCAGTGTTGATCTCTAATGTTAGGACGCTGGACATTCAGCAGTGATCATGGCTAGATCTTTGGTTAGAGGCAGCTCATGTTTTTGATCATAGCTACAAACGCCATCATATTACCATGGCTAATTAGTTCATGGGCCTGTAGGGTAGGCAGTAAGTTGACTGGGAATAGATGCTGATTGACATTAACAGTAAGTTATCCTTGATTAGCATTCTCATGGAAAACAAGTATTTCCATATTCTCTGGACATTCAGAGAGCTCCATTCTTTTATCCTCTTGTCACCTATCCTCTAGGATAATTCCTCCCCAAACCTTGAGCAATTGGCCAAATTATCAGATACTACCCATGAATAAGTATATAACTGTTCTCTCATGCATGATGGAAAACAAGATACTTGGAGTTCTTTCTACTGAAAGAATTTCTCCTCCCCTAAGGGAGTTATGAAGTTGCAGCAGTACAAATGTGATGAGTATCAGCATATCTTGTGAAACCAACTTAAACCATGAGCAATTATTTTCTCCCTTCAACTAGTCAGAAGGAAACTGTCCTTGAGGACATAGCATGAGCTGAGAGAGAAGTAGCAATACAGTAGGAATAGGTTCCGTGACAATGATAGCCATCTGAACGTTAAATTTGCTATGCCTTCCAGACCCACCCAAGACTGATTTTGTATGTGTGTGGCTTCCATTTGAAGAAAAGTGCTTTATCATTTGGTTTCTTAGAGAAGTCATTGTATGTTTGTGGTATCCTATGGTACCCTTGATCAGGCAATTGGTCTCTACCACAGCAAACTAAGATATTTCTGAAAAGGAGAATGTTTTGTGCAAAAGAGAGTATGGTTTTGCTCTAAAATCCTAGGGATTGTCCCAGTAAATCCCCTATGAAGCCTGTCAGTGAATTCATATATTCCTGTCTTCTCCATAGACAACTGGGGCTCCACTTGGATCTACAAATCATAAGATGCAATTTACAAAGTGGCCTGGACAAGTTGACAACTCTGGAAAATGCTTAGCAATGGGCCAGAGCAGCACACTCAAATTCCACAGAAGCTCCTAAGAAGTTTATTGCTTTCTTAGAGATAAAGAGAAGATGCAGAAGATTTTTACACTGAATATGATATCTAATAATCCCAGGCTAGAAAATGCCACCAAAAAATTCATTGACTTGGGGCTGGCATTGTGGTGCACAATGTTATGCTGCTGCTTGGCACGATACTGGCATCCCATATTGGAGCGCCTGTTCGAGTCCCAGATGCTTTTTTTTTTTTTTTTGACAGGCAGAGTGGACAGTGAGAGAGAGAGAGAGACAGAGAGAAAGGTCTTCCTTTGCCGTTTGGTTCACCCTCCAATGGCCGCTGCTGCCGGTGCGCTGCGGCCAGCGCATCGTGCTGATCCAAAGCCAGGAGCCAGGTGCTTCTCCTGGTCTCCCATGCGGGTACAGGGCCCAAGCATTTGGGCCATCCTCCACTGCATTCCCTGGCCACAGCAGAGAGCTGGCCTGGAAGAGGGGCAACCGGGACAGAATCCGGTGCCCCGACCGGGACTAGAACCTGGTGTGCCAGCGCTGCAAGGCAAAGGATTAGCCTGTTGCAGATGCTCTCTTTCAATCCAACTTTCTTCTGATTGCACCTGGGAAAGCAGGCAGATGAGGGACCATCTTGGGTCCCTTCCACTCAAATGGAATACCGGGATGGAATTCCTGACTCCTGACTTGAGCCTGGCCCAACAACAGCCACAGCAGCCATTTGGGGAATGAACCAACAAATAGAGGATCTCTCTCTTTTTCTCTCTTCCACATCCTCTTCTTCCTCCTCTCTGTCATTCTGCCTTTCAAGTAAATCTTTAAAAGAAAATTCACTGACCTGGTAAGCCACTGATTTTTAAAGGGATTATCCCCCAGCATCTAGTCTACATGTATCTCAGTAAGGCATCTAGGGTATTTTCTACATGCTGCTCATCAGATTTTGTTAGCATGATGTCAATATACAACTTAATGATTTATAGGTCTATGGCATAACAAAGATTTTATGGATTAGATTAAGACAGCTACTATAAATTGACTCAGCTCTAAGATCAGTTAAGCTGTACTGCTGTTCCTGTTAGGTGACAGAAAGTTGCCTCTAATTTTGATTATTAATTAACATATATAAAAGGATATTTATGGTTCAACTGTTAAATACTAAGTGCCAGAAATTACTGTAATTATAATGAATATCTGCTTAAGTTTATAATGACCTACTCATTCTTCAAGATCCACAAGTCTTTTCCAAAGGCTAATTAGGTAAATTAAATGAGGATGCAATAGAACTCAACCCTCCGGCATCTTTCAATGTTTTTATGGTGATATTAACCTCAGCATTTCCCCCAGGGATGTGTTACTGAATTTAGATTAGAGCTTCCACTTGTTACTCTTTCATAACAGCCTGCCACTGTTAGGGAATTCTGCCAGTTGCTAATAATGTCTATATCAAGTATAAATTCATTAACAGGAAATAGAACCACTGTGGTTTTTCACATACACCAGGATCACTGTGAGATAGAAATGGGTCAAAACCCATTAACATCCATAAGTCTCCTCTCTGACTGGTGGGGTAGAATGTGTTTTAGGTTCCCACTTCAGCTTAAGGAAATTGTCCAGAAAATCTCCTAATTGTCTGATAACTCCATTCTCCTGTCCACAGCCACAGTAACCATGTCAAAAAAGGTCAGATGTCTTGTAGGAAAGGTTGGAGTGCAGATTTACCATAAACATGTATGGCCATCTCACAGTGTCTTCTGTCAAGGGAATTATGATAGCTTTCTGTCAATCAAAGCAATCTTGGTCTTCATATTAGTTCTTGTGTGAGTTCTTGTGTAGAGTGGGTTATCACTATCCACTGTGTTTAATTAAATTTCTCTTGGGTTTTAACTAATACTTTATCAGCCTTCCCTTTTTATGGATTTATTTATTTATTGTGAAAATCAGAGATGCAGTGAGACAGAGAGAGACCTTCCATACACTAGTTCACTTCTCAGATAGTAGCAACGGCCAGTGCTAGGCCAGGCCAAAGCCAGATGCCAGGCTTGGGGCATTCTACCAGTGCTTTTCCCAGGCTGTAAGCAGGGAGCTGCTTTGGAAGTGGAGCAGCCTGGACTCGAACCCACACTCATATGCAATGCTGGCATTGCAAGCAGCAGCTTTACCTCCTATGCCTCAATGCTGGCCTTCATAAACTGTTTTTAAACAAAAACAATTTCTTTGGCTCAACAGAGGGAAAGAATCCAGGAATTCCATTGGGGTCTCCCACATGGGTGGCAGGGACCCAAGCACTTAAGACATCAACTGTTGCCTCTCAGGATGCATTAGAGGGAAGATGAGTCTGAAGCAGAGTAGCCAGAAATTGAACCATCACTCCCATATTGGATGCAGGCATCCCAAACATCAGCTTAACTCACTGTGCTACAATGTGAGCCCTCCAAGGAAATTCTTATAACTTAGTTTCGTTTAGTTGCAGGAAAAATTTGAGACCAAGTTTAACCAATGAATGAAAATTTTAGACTGGCTATCTGCTATTTGAGGCACTTCATTAAATACATAATGTCTGATGTGTACAAGGATATCAATAAATTAGACCCATTTCAATGTTAGATTCCTTTTTTTCTTGGTATTGACTGCCTCAAGTCAATTTATCACATATAATATCTTAATATTCTGAGAATATTAAAGATTCTCAAAATCTTTGGAATGTATGCTAGCTCCTGTTGGGTCTGAATTTTAACTCCAGTCTCTACCGTTACATAAATCATGAGATAGAGGCAAGGAGAGATATTAGCAGAGCAATCTGAGGAAAATCAGCCTCTCTATGCCAATGACAATTTCGGGTAAAGTCACTGAAAGATCTTTAAGCAAGGGAGGAATGAGGAAGTGAATTCATCTTCTGGAAGAAGGGCTCAATGATAGAAGGAGCTCGAAATACTCAAAGTTATTAAGATCTATCAAAAAATTACCATTACAGTTGCATCCATTTTGTTGCAAAAGACAGGATTTCATTCTTTTTTATGGCTGAGAACTAGAAACAATTATGCTTAGTGAAATAAGCCAGTCTCAAAAAGACAAATATCATATATTTTCTCTGATATGTGGCAGCTTATATAGAATACAAAAAAAAGTATAGAATTGAAATGGTCACTTTGGGATATGATTGTCATTTGTAGCTTGTGCTTATACTTCCTAGTTTTTACTTGTTGAATATTATGATTAGTGGCAAATTAAGCCTGTGAATATAGAGTAGCTTAAAATTATGTCCTTATAAAAACTGATGGAAAAAGGGGAGGGGGGGAGGGACATGGTGGGAAGCAGGGGAGTGCGGGAAGTGTTTTTGTCTTCTTGGAACTGTACCTATGGAAGCATACGATCTGTTTTTTTACATTAATAAAATTTTTTAAACAGTTAACATTCCAGTTCTCAAAATCTCCCTAATTCTAATGATCCCATAAAACATCTAATTAAAATTAAAATCAACTGGTGTTTAATTTCTGCAACCTATAGGATAAAACCTTGAGTCTGGGTTTTGGAGACCTTGGTCATATGACTATAGGAGCTAAGAAATATTTTCAGAATGGCTACAGAAGCCCTCTGCTTCTCTGAACAATAAACTTGCCATTATCTCACTAAAGCTCTCCATTTCAGCGATAAGCAACCAAAATGTCCCAGAGTCTGAATAATAACCATTTTCACTATAACACTGCATTGCAATAGCCATTTGGTATTCCAAAGTCTTTCCTTACAGCAGTAACAAAGTTGGAACAATCATGTTGTTTTAAGATGTTTTGTCTCTGCACTCTGCGAGCTACCAATAGACCATTTTTTATTGTCTATGAGATCATGAGTACTTTCAAAACTAATCTAGACAGAAAAACAATCCAAGATTACCATTTGTGAACTTTTGTATCTGTATCAAATCTTGGTACCATATTCTGTATCTGAGAGATTAAATCAGGAAACTGGAAACCATTGTTGACGCTTCTAGGCATTAGAGGCTTGCATAGTCATTAGGTGGGCCAGAAGAGTGAAAATCAGGAGATTAGAATGGTCCCTGAATGAGCTAGCTCAGATGCCAGTAACACTGCATCAGTGATTCCAAGGGGTCTCCCAGAAGCTGAAAGCAAAATCCCACATCCAATCGCCACAGTAGGATGGAAACTTCGTCTTTTGAGCCTTCCAAACCCCATGCAGAACATCTCAATGCTGGAAAATTCGAGGGCTCTTAAGGAAGTCTGAGGTTTTCCATCCCAGCAATGTGAAGTACTTCAAAAGCAGGGATAGTACTAAATCTCCACACAGACTGTCTGACACAATGACCATGGGCAGAAAATAAAATCTCAAGAATTGGACTTTTCAAAATATTTCCAACCAAACTTACTTAAATCAAATGTTAACTGAATCCTATGTATTTGAGCAAGCTTAGTGAATTTAGGCAAGCTTTTTAATCTCTTTTTTCTTTCATTTCCTTTTCTATAATTAGAGTTAATTAAATGTCCTTTTAATTTTTGTTGAGTTTAATATACATATTAAACAGCCTGAAACAAAAGTAAGCAATAATTATTGTATAGCACAAGAATTGTATATGAATGCTTTATTTCTAAATATATTTTTGTTCATGTTATGTTTTTTATCTTAATGAAATGATACAGTATTGGAAGTAGGAACAACTTTAAGTGATACAGGCAGAAAAACTAAAGTATAAGTAAGAAAGTGCCAAATACAGTGAGGTTAAATATGATATCTGTAGCAATGCACCTAAACTCAGGCCATCTGACTTGGAGAACCTTATTTTATTTACAAATAAAAATTTTTTTATAATATCAGCACTATAGTTTTATACCTACTTTTTATCTATTCCTGACTCAAGTGAAGTCATTAAATTTTTAATACCTTGGAAAAATGACACTATATGGATCATAAAAACATGATTTATATTCTTTAGAAGGCCAAAATTAAAATATAAGCATTCACTTTGATAATACTAATTCAAGAGATGATATTTATCCTAACTCAAATATTACAATGGCAACTGACAAAGAATCAGGCTGTGTTATCAAAACCAAGAGTAATAGGTAAATTTTTTTAACGTTTATAAAGAGATTTTTCTGATGTTAAATCATTTGTCTTAGTGTGGAACTTACCACTTTATTACCATCTCAAAATTATTCTTTATCAAATTGTAAGTAGAACTACATGTCTTATATCTTTGCTCTTTTTAGCCTGTGTTTAAAGTTTTCCTTTAAAATTGTAATAGTCTAGAATAAAAAGGGGAGCATACAAGTACGTGTAACTGGCTGGTGCCGTGGCTCAATAGGCTAATCCTCTGCCTTGCGGCACCGGCATACCGGGTTCTAGTCCCCGTCGGGGCACCAGATTCTGTACCGGTTGCCCCTCTTCCAGGCCAGCTCTCTGCTATGGCCCAGGAGGGCAGTGGAGGATGGCCCAGTTCCCTGGGCCCTGCACCCCATGGGAGACCAGGAGAAGCACCTGGCTCCTGCCTTCGGATCAGCACGATGCGCTGGCCGCAGCGCGCCGGCCGCAGTGGCCATTGGAGGGTGAACCAACGGCAAAGGAAGACCTTTCTCTCTGTCTCTCTCTCACTGTCCACTCTGCCTGTCAAAAATAAAAATTAAAAAAATAAAAAAATAAGTACATGTAACTAATTGCATAAGAAGCTTTTACAGTCAGCTATTTGATTATTCTCCTTTTCCAGTTTAAGCTTAATCTCCAGTTACATGCTCCAAAAGTTGAATAGAGAAATTGTTTGTAGTTTAATGGATTTTTTTTCCTTGAAAAAAAGAGAAATAAAATGCAAAAAGATTGTTTCCTGAAGGTGACAATTTTGGGCAGAGGATATATTGCTTATTGGTATATAAATTTCCCCTATTATTTTACTTCACACATGTTGCATTCTTCAATGACATCAGACTACAATGTGTCTTGGAAACATATATGCCAAGTTGAAATGCCAATCCACTTGTACAAAGATTAGAGATGCAACTTCAAAATTAGTGTCCCCAGGTCTTCTATAAGGTCCAAAGCATGTCATCAATGAATTAGAAAGACATATGCTCTCAGAAAAGTACAATGCTAATAATACACAGAAAAAACTCTTGATTTTAAGATAAAAGTCATCACTAAGAAGGTCAGAATCTGTCCTTACACAACAGATATATTAATTAATCATATAGATGTATACTAACATAAGTATTGAGATTGACAATGATTTTCCTAAGATTCCAAGTTGAGTATGTCTTGTTTATCCAATTAGTTCCCATGTTTTGGAATTACAGATACCATTTTTTTTTACTCCTTGATATAGCCTAAAATCAGACACATTCTTGAGCAAAGTAAAGCAACTGGGATAATACACATTATCTTCTTATCTAGCCCCATGTCCCTGCTAGCTTAAAACTAACCAAAAAAGGTAGTGAAAGGTAGTAATAATGTATTAAAATGGACTTCTGAGAAAAGCTTCACATACAGAAGAGTGGAAATTCTGTGCCATCAGCTCTTGAACAATAAAGGTCTGAGACATGCATTTGTCAAGATCATCAACCCCAGTTACTGCAACTAAGAAGTCTAAGGAGCTTTACACAAGAGAGGTTTCTTTCTTGCTTTCAAATGCCCAATGCAGATCCAATGACCCTCTTTCATCTAGTCCCTAAGCCATATTGATCACTCTAAGACACCAGGGCAAGTAAGGAGAGAGTGGGAGAATCTTGAAGGATATATTTCTGTACCTGGCTTAGAAATGACTCATGGCCTCATGGCCGGCGCCACGGCTCACCTGGCTAATCCTCTGCCTGGGGTGCTTGCACCCAGGGTTCTAGTCCCAGTTGGAGCATCGGATTCTGTCCCAGTAGCTCCTCTTTCAGTCCAGCTCTCTGCTGTGGCCTGGGAAGGCAGTAGAGGATGGCCCAGGTGCTTGGGCCCTGCACCTGCATGGGAGACCAGGAGGAAGCACTTGGCTCTCGGCTTCGGATCAGCACAGCGCCAGCCGTAGCGGCCATTTGGGGGGTAAATCAATGGAAGGAAGACCTTTCTCTCTGTCTCTCTCTCTAACTCTGCCTGTAAAAAAAAAAAAAAAAAAAAAAAAAAAGACCTGTTTTCTGACTTAAAAAAAAGGAAATGACTCATATCACTTTTGTCCATATCCCATTGGCAAGCACCAAATCCAACTGCAAGGAATGCAGGGAAATTGGAAGGCTACAAGGCTATTTCAAGAAACCTGAGAAAAACACCTCAGATATTCTCAGATATTAATTCATTACCACTAGTATGATATTTCTCCTCCACCCCCCTTTTCCCTCTCTCCGATATAAGATAGGGACAAAGACATTTTGCTACAGATCCACTCTTGAGCATTTTCATATTCATATTCCTCTCAAGAGGGTGAAATTCCTCAAGTATTTAACTCTCCATCAGTCACCATGTGGAATTACCAAATGTTTTCTGTTAAACTGCACACCTTGCACTGCTGCTACTGAGATGCCCTTGTGCCATCATCTTCCTCCTCAGTGGCACAACCTATCAACTTTTTTTCTCCATAGCCGCTGAAAGACTGCCATTTCTTCAAAACATCTCTAAGCTACACAACGGAACTTAGGTAAAGGTTGCAGTTCACTTTTCTCCATGGTAATTGTGTGAAATGTGTCCCACCCTTACCTGGGGCCATTTTGATGTTTATTTACTTTCAGATTCCACCCCAGACAAAAGCAAATTCAATCCTCTTCCTCCCTGCTTCCACTATGTGTGAGGAATGACATTCCTCTCTCTCAGTCTCCTAAGCCAACTCTCTCTGGTCCCTTCTCAGTTTTACAAGTCAACTCAGCAGTTCTCAGGAACTGTCTTTCTCATGTTCCCTGAATATCAACCACTCTTAAAAGGTTTTGGTTGCAAATTCATCTAAAGTTTTGTGGGATTTTACTAGGAAATTTTCTGGAATGGCTACAAAAATGAAGTGCTTATTAAATTACAGCACAGCCTAATATTTTCAGTTTCTTTTCTTTAAAGCATTACTTTCTATCATATTAAACAGAGACATTCCCATTAAAGGGATTCTTAGTGATGCTTAAAATATTTTGTTTCGCTTATTTTAGTTTGTTTTAGCACTGTGAAGGCTAATTATATAGCTTGCGATATAATAGCAGGAGTGCAAATGTGGGAACATGCATCTTATAAAAACCTCACCTACAGAACAGCATTGAATTCTTAGTTTATTTCCCTTACCTTGGAATTCATCAATCACTTTCATCAGATAACAGAATCCTTAAAGGTCGGAATCATAGTTTCTATTTTTTTTCATATGAACCAATAGAACTTGATAGCAACTCGGTAAAAATCATAGAAGTAATTAGAAAATTCATTTTCCATTTGTTGGCTATCTTCATTTTATTTGCACTCATAAAGAGACCTTATAGTATTATGTGTGGCAGAAAAAAAAATGTTTCTGACACTGAAAGCAGAGATCCTGTCTGTGTTGTTTACTATTGTATCCTGATTATCCATACAAGTGACAGGACCACAGCAAACTCTGGGTAGTTAGATAAATAAAAGACAAAGGTTTGACATTGAATAATGGTGTTAATAAAAACCATTTCTTTTGGATGAAGATTTGCTAACATTGCACTTCATTATTTGCATTTCTTCGAGTCATGCTTTATGTAGTGTCTTGATCTACATGTACTTAAAAAATGATATATGAGTTTAAGGATCACATAATTATTCTAAGTAAGCTTTTAGAAAAATTCATAATCACTGATATATGATCCTCAGCTTTTGTTTTGATTCATATTTAAGAAGAAACTACTCCTAGATGTTTATTTTAGACCTAAAGACATGAAGATGTAAAACAAATATATAGAGGTTAGTCACAGATTAACAGGAGTAAGAAATCACTCCATGTTCTTTATTACAGTGACAGTAGAATGTTTCCATGAAAATAATTAAACAATCTTTCACAAATCAGACCTTGTACTTAACAAATTTAGCATGTAAAATCAAATATCACATGCAATTTTAATCAGTTCACATGCAACAAAAACTAGAGCATAAAAAATTCCTGCAATTCACTCAGGATCTGTTTCAAGGCTTCCAAACTCGTTTCTGAGCTCTGTCCTAGACAAGTCATCCAGTCACTTGTGCTGCCTAGCTCAGGACCTCCACAGCACCCAGCCAGAGGCTTACATGTGATAGCAACTCAGTAAATGGATTTAGCTTAGTGGAAACATTCTGGTTATTAGATCATGAATGAATCAACATAGCTTCTATGGTATTTCCTTTCCTTTGCCCACACCTTATACAGAGAATTAAGGAGGTTTTTTCATTCCCTCTAGATAAATACATATGTCCAAGGATCAGACCTATTTTTTTTAAGTTTTAAAGATTTTATTCAGTGAGAGAAATGCATGGGAGAGTGAGGGCTCTATCTAAGAGAGAAAGGGAAGTCTAGAGACTAAGTTGGGGTCCATACCAAGCAGAAAACAGGCCAGGAGCCACATGCAGGAAACACAGACATATTTTTTAAAAAATAAATTGAAGGGAGAACCAGTTCTTTCTTCATCATTTAGAGTTTTTTAAAAGTGTAATGTTTCATATTATAATGAAGAGTTGATCCCAAGTGGAACTAAATGGTTTAGATTTCAAGAAGACAAAATAGTTCTCATATTAGCTTTCTTCTGACCCCATCAGTCAACTGAAGTTCAACTTATTCCTTCACAGTTAATATCCAAAAAGCAGGATGATAAGAAAGTGTAGCTCCAGAAGTTATCTCAAATTTCTCCTTCTCCATAATTCTGTTACCTACTTAGCCCTCAAATCCTATAAATTCTATTTCTCCATATCTCTTAGGCCCCTCCCTGTAGCTCTGCCTTATTTCAGAAACTTATCATAGCTCAGTTGCTTTCTCCCTCTTCTCCTTAAATCCAGGTTCATTTCTCTCCAATTCAGCCTGAACTCTACTTCCAGAAAGATTTTTCTAGAACCCAAATCAGTCGTGTCAGCCTTCTGCTTAAAATGTCTCGGTACATCACAACTGTGGAGTGGGTTCTTCTACTTCAAATTTCTCAGGTGTTGCAACTGTGGAGTGGGTCCCCTGGTCTTATGTTCTTTCAGATGAAATTCCAAGCCTGTGGATCAGGCTTTCCAAAAGCCCTGGATAACAGTGCTGACTGAAGATCTGTGAGCGGGAAAAGCAAGGCATTGGCTTGAATATATATCCTGTAAGGGCAAAGTGCTGTCCTTTCCCATCAAAAGGACCCCCCTACCAAGAGGCTGTTTTTCCCCCTGAAAAATACTTCAATAGGGGTAGCGCCGTGATGCACTAGGTTAATCCTCTGTCTGCGGTGCCAGCATCCCATATGGGCACCAGGTTCTAGTTCTGGTTGCTCCTCTTCCAGTCCAGCTCTCTGCTGTGGCCTGGGAAGGCAGTGGAGGATAGCCCAAGTGCTTGGGCCCCTGCACCTGCGTGGGAGACCAGGAGAGGGCACATGGCTCCTGGCTTTGGATAGGTGCAGCTCGGCAGTTGCGGTCATTTGGGGGGTGAACCATCATATGGAAGACTTGTCTGTCTCTCTCTCTCACTGTCTGTAACTCTGTCAAATAAATAAATAAATAAATCTTAAAATAAAAGAAAAATATTTCAATAGCGGTCCCAGTGTTGTTCCCTGTTGGAGGCTGGAGGTTTCATAGTAGGAGCTAGATCAGCGCTGACAATTGGGAACCCATGATGTTGGGCACATGTATCACCTTCTATACCTCACGGCAACTGTGTTCATCTTCCCATCACACAATGGCTGTTGACAAAGCCTAGCTACCATCAATCAACCCAGTTCTTTTGTCTACTTGGTTGTTCAGATACTCTTCTTAGTCTCTAACTGATGACAGTAAATGCTACAAAAGTCTTTTTGTGTGCCTACATCCATTTATCTAGGACTTCTCCTACCTGTACTTGTAGAAAGACAATGGAAAAGCATTTTTCATTCACTGAGAATTCTACCTAATCCTAATTTTCTATCTTGCTGATAGTAAAATATCACTATTACATCATTTTTATTAGAGTTACAGGGAATAATGACTGAAAATGTAAAGAATTGGATTTAAAAGACAATCTTTCTGATGACGTGAGATCACATTTTTTTAAAATTTTTTAATTGGGTATACTTTTTTTTTAATTGACACCTTATATGTTTGTGATTGAGCTCATTAGACAACTGTCTTAGTTCGGGCAGCCATATAAATACTATAGAATAGGGCCTTAAACAATAAACCTTTTTTCCCCTCATAATTATGGATACTGGAAGGCCAAGGTCAAGTTGCTGGAAGAGTCTATTTAGTGAAAGCTTCCTTCCTGATTCATGGATGCCATCATCCCACTGTTTCTTAAATGGTATAAAGAAGGTGAAAATCTATGGATTCCCTTTTATAAGGGCACTAATCCTTCTCATGTTGGCTCAACCCTCATAATCCTATTGTCTCCCAAAAGTTCCACCTGCAAATACTATCACACTGGAATCAGGTTTCAACATATTAATTTGGGGCCACAAACATTCAGTCCATTGAAACAGCCTCAAGAAATGGTTCTTAGGGAAGATGTTCGGAGCAGTGGTTAAGAAGCTACTTGGGATGCCTGAATCCCATATCAGAACACCTAGGTTTAAGACCCAGCTTTCTGCTAATGCTCACTCTGTGGAGCAGCAGGTAATGGCTCAAGAATTTGGGTCCCTGTCACTTACTTGGAAGACTCAGGTTGAGTTCCTGGCTCCTGTCTTCAGTCTAGCTCATTCCCAGCTTTTGGGAATATTTGAGGAGTAAACAAACAGATGGGAGATATCTCTCTCTGTCTCCCCTCTTCTGTGTGTATGTGTGTGTGTGTGTGTTTTTCCTTTCAAATACATAAGTAATCTTTAAATGCTTCTTTTCCAAGTAACTCAAGAGACAAAAGACCTTGAAAGACTATAACAATTTTCTGGAATGCATGATTATAATATAAATTTCTCCAAAACATCAAAGTATTATACAGGTAGAGTTTCTGTATGTCTGTGGGTTTTCAAAATAGTGAGTTGTATCATCTTTTTGAGTGTCAGAATAAATTAGTGTATCTGAATAGATGTTTAATATTAATCTCTGTCCTTTGAAGGTCCCTATAGTCCCAGCTTCTGCCAGAAGCTTCCCAGAAATTCCCCCAATCTCTTGCATCTCTAAATAGAAGGTCTTCACAATGAACTATCTACCCTCTCCCCGGGCACATTATATGCTCAAATGTATGGCTAAGGACAACCTCTTTAGATTCATGTCAAAATTCTCTGTGGCTCAGAGCTCAGTCCAGGTTGTGAAAACTTGTGGGGTCCTATACAAGGGAATAATTCAAAACAGTGGTAAAGCGTGCTTTGAGTGGTGACTGGATTTCCAACTTAAAAGGAATTCAGAGTTCAGAGGCCAGTCAATAATCAAAATACTTTATATTTTCAATAATATTCAAGGAGAGTTTCTTGAACTTTGCATCTATGTAACTTATAAAAAAGAGAAACATGGGGCTGGTACTGGATTAAGCTATCATCTGCATTGCTGGCATCCTATACTTGGTGCCAGTTCAAATCCCAGCTACTTCGCTTCTGATTCAGCTCCCTGCTAATGTGCCTGGGAAACAGTGGAGAATGACCCGAGTGGTTGACCCCCTGCACCCAAATGAGAGACCTAGAAGAAGCTCCTGGCTGCTGGTTTTGGCCTGGCCCAGCCCCAGTCATTGTAGCCATTTGAGGAGTGAACCAGCAGATGGAATATCTCTGTCTCACCTCTCTCTCTGTAACTCTGACTTTCAAATAAGTAAATATAACTTAAAAAAAAAAAGAATTGATACTATACATTATGCTACAGTTTTTTCTTATTCTAATAATATGCAATGTTTACCCATGGATCTAGAAACTAATTTTTTTCACTTGAAACTTTTATTAATATAAAGAGAACAGATTTCATGTATTCATGGATACAATTCTAAGAAGATAACCATACTTCCCTCCCTCATCCAGTCTTCAGATGATGGGCATGTAAGTTGATTCCATGTCTTAGCTGTTGTGAATTGAGCTTCAAAACACATGGGGGTGCAGATAACTCTTTCATAAGCTGATTTCATTTCCCATGGGTAAATTCCCAGGAGTGGGATGGCTGGGTCATATGCTAGGTCTATATTCAGATTTTTGAGGTATCTCCATACTGTCTTCTACAGTGGCTTTACAGTTTAGATTCCCACCAACAGTGGATTAGGGTACCTTTTCCTCCACATCCTTGCCAGCATTTGTTATTTGTTAATTTCTGTATGAAAGCCATTCTAATGGGAGTTAGGTGAAATCTCATTGTGGTTTTGATTTGCATTTCGCTGACTGCTAGTGATCCTGAGCGTTTTTTTGTGTATCTGTTGGCCATTTGGATTTCCTCTTTTGAAAAATGTCTGTTTAAGGCCTTTGCCCTTTTTTATTGTTTTTTTGTTTTGTTTTGTTTTGTTGTTGATGAGTTTCTTGATCTCTTTATATAATCTTTTATCTGTTATATAATCTGTTACTATCTTTTATCAGTTGTATAGTTTGTGAATAATTTCTCCCATTCTGTTGGTTGCCTCTTCACTTTGCTGAGTGTTTCTTTTGCAGTACAGAAGCTTCAGAACTTGGTGTAATCCCATGTGTCAATTTTGGCTTTGATTACCTATGCATCTGGGATCCTTCGCAAGAACTCTTTGCCTGTGACAATGTCATGCAGGGTTTCCCCAATGTTTTCTAACAATTTGATGGTATCAAGCCATAGATTTAGGTTTTCAATCTATTTTGAGTGGATATAAGGTTAAGGTGGGTGTCTTGCTTCATAATCTGCACATGGAGATCAAGTTTTCCCAGCACCTCATGCTCCAGAGGTTGATTTTAGCTCCTTTGTCAAAGATAAGTTGGTTGTAGATGCTTGGGTTGATTTCTGGTGTTTCTATTCTGTTCCATTGGCCTGTCCATCTGTTTTTGGACCAGTACCAGGTTGTTTTTGATTATAACTTCCCTGTAGTATGCTTTAAAATTTGGTATTGTGATGATCCAGCTTTGTTTTTTTATTTATTTATTTTTTTTGTAGAAGATTGTTTTAGCTATTCAGCGTCTCCTGTGTTTCCATATGAATTTCAGCATCATATATCTGAGAAGAATGTCTGATATTTTGATTGGTATCATATTCAATCTGTAGATTTCTTTTGGCATCATGGACATCTTGATGATATTGATTCTTCTAATCCATGAACATGGAAGATTTTTCCATTCTTTTAATAATTCTTCTATTTCTTTTTTAATGTTTTGTTATTCTCATTGTAGAGAGATTTGATATCCTTGATTAAATTGATTCCAATGTATTTGACTTTTTGTAGCTATTGTGAATGGGATTGATCTTTAAAGTTCTGTCTCAATCATGGCATTGTCTGTGTACACAAAATCTGTTGATTTTTGTGTCTTGATTTTATATTCCGCTACTTTACCGAACTGTTCCGAGTTCCAATAATCTCTTAGTGGAGTATTTTGGATCCCCTATATATAGGATTATGTCATCTGCAAACAGGGATAGTTTTACTTCCTCTGCAGCTTTTCTGTAGCCACTTAGGCCCCAAGGTCTCAGCACCTAAGGTTCCCCTAGACACTGACAGTACAGGTGCCCCTTTGTTTCTGGTGGTTGCCCAGCCCCTTCCCAGTTGATCTCTGAGACAGTGGGGGATGTGGGCTGTTCCCTCTGTTCCTCACTCTGGATCACATGCCATAGTCCCCACCCACCACTGCTGCCAGTGCTGCATGCAGGCGCCTGTCTCAGTGGGCTGCTATGTACACGCCTATGGGATTCCCTAGTTGTAGTCCAGATTTAAAATGGTGTCCAGTCTCTCTCAGCCTGGTTCTGGATTTTGTTTTGGAGAGACTGGTTTAAATCAGCTGCCTCTCTCTACTGCCACTTGGACCTCAGGCAACTGCCAGCAACCAACGACTCTCCAGGGTTATCGACAGGACCCATGCTATGCTATATCCACAGATTGTTGCCATCCATCCTGCCCCCCACCCCCACCCTGTCTCAGAAAAGCCACCAGCTCTGGCTGTCCATGGCTTCCATTTTCTGGGAGCTCTGGGTGCCTGTCAACACTCACCATGATGGTTTAAGCTGGTTCCCTTCCTCCGGTGGGGCTTCCAGGGTGGTTTTCTCTTCTAATCTCTTTGAGTGTATAATTCCTATGCTTCTCCTCGCTGTTTCTCCCTAGCCTTGTGTAGCATGCTGCTCCCTAATCTGCCATTTTTATATATTTTTTTTAAAGATTTGTTTGTTTAGCTGGCACCGCGGCTCAATAGGCTAATCCTCCGCCTTGCGGCGCCGGCACACTGGGTTCTAGTCCTGGTTGGGGCGCCAGATTCTGTCCCGGTTGCTCCTCTTCCAGGCCAGCTCTCTGCTGTGGCCAGGGAAGGCAGTGGAGGATGGCCCAAGTGCTTAGGCCCTGCACCCCATGGGAGACCAGGAGAAGCACCTGGCTCCTGGCTTCGGATCAGCGCGGTGCGCCGGCCGCGGTGGCCATTGGAAGGTGAACCAACGGCAAAGGAAGACCTTTCTCTCTGTCTCTCTCTCTCACTGTCCACTCTGCCTCTCCAAAAAAAAAAAAAAAAAAAAAAAAGATTTGTTTGTTTGAAAGTCAGAGTTACAGAGAGAAAGGAGAGAAACAAAGAGAGATCTTCCATCCACTGGTTCACTCCCCAAATGGCCCCAACAACCATGGCAGAGCCAAACTAAAGCCAGGATCTAAGAGCTTCATCTAGGTCACTGATGAGGGTGGCAGGGGCCCAAATACCTTTGCCATCTTCTGCTTATATTCCCAGGCACCATTAGCAAGTAGCTTAATTGGAAGTGGGGCAGCCAGGATATGAACCGGTGCCTACATGGGATGCCAGCATTGCAGGTAGCAGCTCTACCCACTATACCACAATCCTAGCCTTTAAAATGTGTTTACTACAGTAACAATTCTCCACAAGAAAATTATGTAAGTAGTATAAAAATTAACTGAAAGTTGGTCTCTGAAAAATAAGAATGAGAAAAGAAAAAGGAGAAGGAAGAAAGTCGGGAGTATGGGTGGGAAGGAGGTAGGGGGAGAAGCAGCATCACGTTCCCAAATCAGTATATATTAAATACATGAATTTGTACTCCTTAAAAATAATTATTGGAAAATTTCTGAATGTTACGTGAATGTAGATTTTATTCTGAATTATTAATAATTTTTAAAATAATTATGTCAGAATGAAGGTCTTTTTCCAAACATGTAATAGTATTAATAAGTGTCTTCATTAGGGGTACAGAGAGATTCTCATTTTTTTGACAGGCAGAGTGGACAGTGAGGGAGAGAGAGAGACAGAGAGAAAGGTCTTCCTTTTTCCATTGGTTCACCCTCCAATGGCTGTTGTGGCCAGTGCACCAGGCTGATCTGAAGCCAGGAGCCAGGTGTTTCTCCTGGTCTTCCATGCAGGTGCAGGGCCCAAGGACTTGGGCCATCCTCCACTGCACTCCCAGGCCACAGCAGAGAGCTGGACTGGAAGAGGAGCAACTGGGATAGAATCTGGCGCCCCGACCGGGACTAGAACCCAGTGTGCCGGCGCAACAGGTGGAGGATTAGCCTATTGAGTCATGGCACCAGCCCCAGAGAGATTCTAAATACTAGAACTTGTCAATATTTAAGTATACTTTAATATGGATACTTGAATAAACCTGATCAAATTTCTTCCTTTGATTTTACAGTTCGAATCCTAATGATTAAGTGTGAACAAAATTCATTCAGGGCATTAAGGCTGTGTGAGCTACAGAAGCAGGATTTCTGGAGCCAGGTAGCTGGGATTTTCAGCCCAAGCCTGTGGGGTACCTGCTCAGGTTCAAGTTCCTGCACATTCAAAAAAAAAAAAAAAAAAACTGGATTACAGGAGTGATGATTCCAACTAAAATGGTGTGAGGATTAAATTAGGTGATGTATGTAAAGTTCTTAACACATTCCAAAATTTTTATCAAACATGATCTGCTACAGAAACTAAAAATTTACAGTGCCCAAAATATGAGATTTGTTTAAAAAAAAGGGTATTTACAAAAAAAGGGATACTGTGCAGTCATTAAAAGTTAGGTTGAACATGAAATTTTAATGATTCAAGGAAATGTCCATATTATTGTTTTAAGAGGAAAAATTCAGTCTATTACTTAAGATTATGTTTTTTGGTTTTTTTTTTTTTTTGGTTTTTTTGTTTGTTTGTTTGTTTGTTTTTTGAGAGGTAGAGTGGATAGTGAGAGAGAGAGGGAGAGAAAGGTCTTCCTTTTCCGTTGGTTCACCCCCCAATGGCCGCTGTGGCTGGCGCGCTGCCACACTTGGGCCATCCACTGCCTCCCCGGGCCATAGCAGAGAGCTGGACTGGAAGAGGAGCAACTGGGACGGAATCTGGTGCCCCGACTGGGACTAGAACCAGGTGTGCCAGCGCCGCAGGTGGAGGATTAGCCTAATGAGCCGCGGTGCCAGCCAAGATTATGTTCTAAATTGAAGTTATTAGCATGACAATACGCAGCTTGGTAATAGAGATAGAAGTTAAGAAGGAGAGTAAACCCAGTGGTATGGGTTGAGCAACAAGGCACTAGAGTGCCATTGGCAGAGAAAGAAAAGTGAAGAGGAGCAAGTTACTATGGTATATCAAGTTCTGTTCAGAATCACTAATGTGTCTTTTTAAAATTTTTTATCTATTTACTTTTCATTTCATTTGAAAGGCAGAATTACAGACAAAGATCATTCATCTACTGGTTTAACCCTCAAATGTCTACAATAATCAGAGTGAAATCTGATGGAAAACAGGAGCTAGGAACCACATCTAGGTCTCCCACATGAGTGACAGGGACACAAAGCCTTGGGTCATTATCTGCTGCCTACCAGGATGCACATTAGCAGGGAGCTGTGGTGGAAGCTAAGGAGCCAGTATGGGATGTTGACCTCTCAAGTGGTGACTGTGACTTAGCTGCTGCACCAATGTCCACCCCATGACATTTCTTTTAATGCTTCAAATTAGGTCAAAGAGAAGACCACAGCTACAATCTATGCCTTCAAACATTTAATGCAAGTCAGTCATTTAAAGAACTAGAGCCATTAACACCATTCACCTATGGAAGCAGGGTAGAGTTTAGGCAGCCTGGAGCCATCAATCTGGGTCCCTGTTAACATGCCTTATACAAGTATCAGCTCTGTCATATCTCAGCTATTTGATTTTGGGTTACTGCTTTAATCAATCTGTGCCTCATGGTACTCATATACACAATATAGATGATAATAACATTACCTTCTCAGAGAATTGCTATTGCAATGCAGTTAGGTCTATGATTCTTTTACAGAATAAAAATATGTATTTATTTGAGAGGCCAAGTTACATAGAAAGATAAGAAGAGAAAGAGATAGAGGGAAAGAGAGAGGGGGGGAGAAGGGGAGAGAGAGAGAGAGAGAGAGAGAGCAAGCTTCCATCCACTAGTTCACTCCCCAAATGGTCTTAACCCAGGGCTGAGCCAGGCTAAAGTCAGAAACCAGGAGCTTCATTTGGGTCTCCAATGTGGGCAGCAGGGGCCCAAGTTCTTGAACCACCTTATACAGCTTTCCTGGCACATTAGCAGGAACTTGAATTGGAAGTTAAGCAGCCAGGACTTAAACCAGCACCTGTATGGGATGCTGACATCACAGGTATAGGCTTAACTCAGTATATCATAGTACTCAGCATCATTTGGCAATTTCTGCAAATTGTTTGTTGTTAGTTGGCACAACTAGGTCAAGGTGTGCTATAGGCATTTGGTGGGGAGAAGCCAGGGATGCTGCTAGACATTCTAGAATGCAAAGGACAGCCGCTGCTCATTCCTTCAAATGTCACTAGAGCCAAGGTTAATGAATCAAGGCTTATAGCCTTTCATATAACAAACTGAACAATGTAGCTCTATTATTATGGCCTCAGTCCAAGTACCTCAGGATTTCCTTTTCTCCCGTTTATAATATCAAAACATATCTCTTATAATGTGAGTGCTCTCTCTGAAACTGTCCCCATTTCTGGTTAGCAAATAATTATATTCTTCTTCTTATATATAAAGAACATTCACCATCACCACAGTCCCTCAGGAAAATACAAAATCCAACTTTGCCTTCTGTGCAGCTCAGTGTCTGTGATCAATGGGAATATGGCAGTCTTGAATGTTCTACAGTGGTCTTAATTGGCTTTGACTCTACTGAGTAAGGAGGATAATCATCTGCCTCTTCCAGCCACTCATCTCAAGCCAGAAACCTAAGCTGCTACCACCCAAATATCCATGAGGAGGGACTTGCTTAGCTTTTAGTTTTGTTTTCTCTCAAGCCCTCAAAGACTGATTTTAATTTAATAAAAATGAATTAATGGAAAAAAGACACTCAAAATACAAGTGTGATAATTGATTATTAGACTCAATAGTCAAAAAATTCCATTTCCAGAAATACAATAACACACTTTGCACAAAGAAAACAAAACACAAGATTGTTCATTGCCCATTGAAACTGTATGTATGATCAACTAATCTTTGACCAATGAGCTAAAGTCACTCCCTGGAGAAAGGACAGTCTCTTTAACAAATGCTATTGGGAAAATTGGGTATCTACAAGCAAAAGTATGAAACAAGACCCCTACCTTACTCCCTATACAAAATTCAACTAACATTGGATCAGGAATCTAAACTTGTGGCCAGCACTGTTGCACAGCAGGTAAAGCCATTGTGCGCAGTTCCAGAACCCCATGTGGGTGC
The DNA here is from genome assembly GCF_964237555.1 of Oryctolagus cuniculus. Lineage (NCBI taxonomy): Eukaryota > Metazoa > Chordata > Mammalia > Lagomorpha > Leporidae > Oryctolagus > Oryctolagus cuniculus. The sequence continues at coordinate 44,382,643 of NC_091445.1, read as the reverse complement.
TGGTTTGAGTCCTGGCTGCTGCATTTCCAATCCAGCTCTCCGCTATAGCCTGTGAAAGCAGTAGAAGATTCCCAAAGTCCTTTGGTCCCTGTGCCCACAGAGAAGAGCTGGAGGAAGCTCCTGGCTCCTGGCTTCAGATCAGTACAGCTCTGGCCATTGTGGCCCTTCTGGGAGTGAACCAGTGGATGGAAGATCTCTCTCTCTCTGCCTCTGCCTCTCTGTAATTCTGCCTTTTAAATAAATAAATATTTTTAAAAAACATAATCTAAACTTAAGACCAGATTTCATCAAATAACCAGGGGAAAACACTGCAAGACATTTGCATGGGCAAAGACTTCTTGGAAAGACCCCAGAAACACTGGCAATACAAGCAAAAATATACAAATTATGTTATATCAAGCTAAGAAGATTCTGTACAACAAAGGAAACACTCAACAAAGTGAAGACGCAACTGCCAGAATGGGAGAAAATATTTGTGACCTATACAACAGACTGATAAAGGATTAATACCCAGAATATATAAAAAGCTCAAGAAACTCAACAACATTAAAATAAACAATCCAGTTCAGAAATGAGCAAAGGACTTGAACAGGCATTTTTCAAAAAATGAAATCCAAATGGCTAACAAACACATGAAGAAATGCTCAGTATCACTAGCCATCAGGGAAATGCAAATCAAAACCACAATGAGGGGGCCATCACTGTGGCATAGCGGGTAAAGCTGCCACCTGCAGTGCCAGCATCCTGTGTGGGTGCTGGTTTGAGTCCCAGCTGCTCCATTTCTGATTCAGCTCTCTGCTGTGGCCTGAGGTGGAGAGGCAGTGGAGAATGGCCCAATTCCTTGGGCCCCTGCACCTGTTTGGGAGACTGGGAGGTGGCTCCTGGCTCCTGGCTTTGGATCAACCTGGCTTCAGATGTTGTAGCCTTCTGGGGAATGAACCAGTGGATGAAGGATCTCTCTCTCTCCCTCTCCCTCTCTCTCTCTCTCTCTCTCTCTCTCTGGCTTTGCCTCCCTGTAACTCTGCCTTTCAAATAAATAAATAAATAGATCTTTTTTTAAAAAAAACACAATGAGTTTCACCTTAACCCACTTCAAATGGACATCATGCAGAAATTTTTAAAAAATGCAAAAACAGTAAATGCTGGAGCGATGTGGTGGAAAGGTACACTACTACACCGTTGGTGGGAATGTAAACCAGTACAGCCATTGTGGAATACAGCATGGAGATTCCTCGGAAATTTGAAAATAGAAATACCATATGATCCAGCCATCCCACTCCTTCAAATTTATCCAAATGAAATGAAACCAGCATATGAAAAGGTTATCTGTACCCCTGTGTTTATTGCAGCTCAATTCATAATAGCTAAGACATGGAATCAACCCAGATATCCATCAACTGATGACTAGACAAAGAAAATGTGGTATATAAACACAGTAGAATACTATCAAGCCATAAAACATAATGAAATCCTGTCTTTTGCAATAAAATGGTTGCAACTGAAGACCATTAAGTAGAGTGAAATAAATAGTGACTAAAAAGACAAATATCACATTTTACTGATTTGCTGATATGGAGAGCACCAAAAAAAAAAAAAAAAATCCCGGAGGTGTAAGAGTGAAATTGTCATCTTATGATTTGATTTTAATTTATAGCACTGGTGTATATTCCTAACATTACTATAATGTTTACTTGTTAAACTTTATATTTTGTGGAATGGTAAGCCTATAAATTGAACTAAAAATTGAAAGTATTTTATTGCAAAAAATGAGAAAAAGAAAGGAAGGAAGGAGAGAGGGAGGGAAGGTCAGTATGTTCTTAGAGTTATATTTATGAGATACATGAAATCTGTTATCTTTGTAGTAATAAAATTTAAAAAAAATAAAGTGTGTGCATAGAACATTAAAATAGACATTTCTATGATACTGAGTGAAATGAGTGAAATCATAATTTCTGTATTAAATTCCATTTTATAGACTTCAAATGAACACTGTACATATCAATATGTAGTGTTTGTAATGTGAAAAATGAGCTTGTTTTTGGTCTGATAAGTTATATAATCTAAATTGTATTGATGGCAACCTCTCTCCCAAGCGATGATGTGTGAGTAACACTCTTCTGTTTTGTTTTACTAATCCTCAGTAGTAGGGATCACCATCACAGCAGTAGGTTAATGCAAGAAGATCTTAAAGCCCCTTCAGCAAACTCAAGATATTCTTTTTTTGTGACTTAAACCTCTGACAATTCTTTTACATTTAAAGCATAAAACCTGAGGCTTTGACTTTCAGGCTTCCAGCTCAATCACTGAAACTCTCAAAAGATGAGGCTCTCAATTGGGAGAGAAAACAACTGCCTTCCATGCTTTGGGGTATCCAGGACTAAACAACTAGAAGCTATCAAACCTCAGGCAGTACTCCAGGTGACACCCCCAAGATCTCCACTCTACTATAGACCCTTAGATTGACCCTCAGAAGAATGCCCTGATGCCCCCTTTCAACATGAAGCAGCCAGAGTGGTCTTCACCCCCCATATCCCTAACAGCAGTTAGGATCCATTCTTCTGTGAGGGGTAGAATGTGAAGGGTTAGAGTGGCTAATAGGCAGTTACATCAGGACTGTGTTGACATGAGAAAAGGGGAAGTCCCTTTAAGAGTAGACAAGATGCTTGCTTCTTCCCAGAAGCTGCCTTTTAGCAAGAAAAAACTAGTGACTGCACTTCTCTGAGTTTCTAGTTTTATCATAGGAGTAGCAAGGAAGTAATGATCCCACACTTCTGCATTTCTAATTTTATCATGAGAATAGAAAGACTAAGTTACCTATACCAATCTTCTGATTATCATGAGCAGGCCACACAGGATGACAGTTCCAACCCTCTAATGTGTTTTCCCCACCCTATCATGGTTAGCTATTACTCTGCTCCCCCAAATTGTGCTTAAAAAATCCTATTTTGCCAAGTTTCTTGGGTCTTCTTCTCTTGGAGCCCTCCTCCTCATGCTATGGCAGAAGGTGTCTGACTTAAGTAAATTTTGCTTTGCTCTTTCAAACACGTATGCATGCATAAATATATTAATTTTTAACCTTTATCTAAAATGAAATCAGAACTATACTTTCAACATTCATCTTAAATCCTTCATCAATAGTAAGTTCCCATAATTTATTCAATAAAGAATAGTAAAATTTAAATTATACTTTAATAAGATCAATGGGTTTTATACACACACACACACACACACACACACACACATATATATATAATCTATTGATGGGGAACAAAATTCTGATGTTCTATCATTCATGCTGTCCTCAACATGTAATTTCTCATGTCACTTAGAATCGAGACAAATAGAGAAGAATCACATCTGGAAGATGCATGGGCCAGATTTTTAACCCCATACATTAATTGCCCACTTTTATTGCTGAGAACGAACCACACAGACCTTACAGAAAAACTCTATTAGAAATTCTTAGTTATTCAGGCCCACAATTGTATGCAATCTGTGGGATAGACATTCAGATGCTCTGGAGTCGTCCATAGGGATCACTAAGCCAAACTGAAATGAAAATCAGGGAAGACTTCTTGAAGGAGGTCACATTCTAGAGAAATTAATTGCTGGTGGTCATAGATTGAAGGTTCATGTTTCTCTAAAATTTGTAGGTTGAAGTCCTAACACCTCAATGCTATGATTATTAGGAAGTCAGATCCTTGGGAGGTGATCATGTTTAGATGAAGCTGTCAAGATGGAGACTCTATAATGAGATTAGTATTCTTAAAAGGAGAGGAGGACTCACCAGAGCTTTCCCCTTCCCTACCATGTGATGCCATACTTAGAGAAGGCTGCCATCAGGGCCGGCGCCATGGTTCACTTGGTTAATCCTCTGCCTGTGGCATCAGCATCCCATATGGGCACCAGGTTCTAGTCCCAGCTGCTCCTCTTCCAGTCCAGCTCTCTGCTGTGGCCCGGGAAGGCAGTGGAGGATGGCCCAAGTGCTTGGGCGCCTGCACCCACGTGGGAGACCAGAAAGAAGCACCTGGGTCCTGGCTTCAGGTCAGCGCAGCACCAGCTGTAGCGGCCATTTGGTGGGTGAACCAATGGAAGGAAGACCTTTCTCTCTGTCTCTCTCTCTGTCTAATTCTATTTATCAAATAAATAAATAAATAAAATAAGGCTGCCATCTGCAAACCAGGGATAGAACCCTCACTAGGAACTGAATCTACCTTATACTCAGATTCCCAGACTCCAAAACTGAGAAATAAATGTCTGTTGTTCAAGTCATCCAGTCTGTTTTCTGGTACTTTCTGTTTCTGGTACTTTCTCATGCTAGCCTGATCTAAGAGAGTAATCAGATGAAGGGAAAGAACAGAAGAATGTGAGATGTCATGTGAGTGTCAACTACTCCTGAGCAAGCAATGCAGTGTCACTGAGATTCCATTCGTATAGTCACAGAAGTCCTCTGAGAACCAAATGAGAAAATGGATTTAAGGGTTCTCAGAAAGTGGAAGGCTTTACAAAAAGAGATTACTCAGAGGATGGTGTGACCTGTATTATTCCATGTGCAGTCAACATTCTGACTCTCATGGTACCAAAAAGCAAACTGTGTAGTTTTTTTTTTCTCACAAAATAAAAGTGCCTGGCAGCTGCAAAACTGGGCAACTAACTACTTTATTCTAAAGTGTAGCACATTCCCCTTGCAAAATATTCACACATTCGGGTCAAATGTCACTAAGCCAGTGTCCAAACTGGGGGGCCTAAACCTGCAGAAAGTATTAAAATTCTTGTCTTTTATCTTGGATGTTTATATAACTGTGCAGGTGCAAATCTTTAAGCTACCTCTGGTAAGCAGCCCATGGTTTTTTTCAGGTTATTTGGCAGTTTTTCCTCAAGGAGGTAAGAGCTGAACATTAATCATATCAACATAAATTGTGTGCCTGTCAACCCTTTTGAGACTTAGTGAGCAGTTTCAATAAGTCTAAACTCTATTTGACATTTGTTGCCTTTTCATTTCACTGAAGTTTCTATTGGCTTTCTCTACTAACACTATTTCCAACTCTGAAAACCACTTTCTGTTAAATGAATTTGTTAGAAGAATGAGAAAACTTCACAAGACTGATTTGAACTCGATGTAAAAAACCTTGTAAGTGCTTTTTCTGTTTGAAATAAAAGGCTATTTTATTCAAAATTAACAGTTTTCTGGAAATGATAAACTTTTGGTCACATTAAAATCATATTAATCGAGAAATAAATAAGAATTTACAAGGTTCCTAAACAACTGAATTAGTACTACACAGATGGACTTGATACTAAGTTTTTTTAATTCAAAGACCAAGATGTAATTAAGTACATATAGACAGCAGTAATATTTTACAGTTTAGGATTTGGGTTTATTTTGATATTCCCAGTAATTTACTTTAAAGTTGACTTCCAAATATTTGTATTTGAATGAGTTTAGTCTTTAACGACAGCAAATTCTAGTTACAAGTATGCATCAGTTTGTGTCCAGGAACCCATTTCAAACATAGCTTCCCAAGAGTGAACTCTGAGAAAGATATTGTTTGTATTGTTCTATATATTGTTCTATTTCCTACTGTGAGCACAGAAATCTTAATCCTAATAGAGTGAATTTCCCTAGGCCAGGGATATTTATACTAATAGTGAGAGCTAGATTGCCTTAACCTAGAACTTCATGGAGACTAACAAAGGAATCCATTGAAAATAATCAAACTCCTGCTCTGTGGACACTATTGCCTGTTTTTATATAGGGTTGCAAGGCCTACTAACATTTGAAAATAACAACTGTTCTGTTGATGATTACTGATATTTCATTCCAGTCCATGTCCCTTCTTATGTTTAGATGTGCAGGTGTTTTATACTGCCACCTTGTAGAACTGACACTGCCACAGAGAGAAAGGAACTCAGAGGAGCTGTTTCTGGTTTTAGAAGCTCAATGACTGGATAAAGGGAACAAATAGTATATTTGGGAGGTTGTCTGTGAAGAAAAGCAGTCCTTCTGATCTACGTTCTTCTTTCCTCACTCACTGTAACCAGAGAGAAATGTTCTTAATAATTAGAGATAGGAGACAATCAGAAGAATAGCAATATATTGCTTATGGGTCTCTATGAAAGGGTGGATCCTGAAATTCTCCCCATCTCCCACTGATTTGCAGCAGAGAGGATTCTCATTATCACTCTGAGAGAGATTTTAGGAGGCAGCAAGACTTTGCAGTAACAATGACTCCTGGGAAATATAAGTGGATAAGGCCCCAGACAAATAAGATATCTATGGCCTAGGGCGGAACGTGAGCAACTAAAAAATTTCAAGAGTGGTTCTGGATGTAGCTTCAGAGGGTGTTCAATATTGTAGCATACACAGGATGGCCCTGAAATAATAGAAAGGATGATACAGTTGGGAACCTTTTGTTGAGCCCCACAAGGGAGTCAGCAGTAGCCATGTACAGTCCTCCAAAAGCTACATAGGACAAAAGGACACGCTAGCTAATAAAGCAGCCTGGTGGGTATAAATCAAGTTTCATTGTTCCATTCTAGTGAAGAACACAATACAGTCCATTGAGTAGGTAGATATACACATAGAGAAAAAGAGGTCGATGTGAAGAGGTCATCTTGGACTGTGTGCTATTAAATTCCCACTACCTGATGGCTCAAGGGCTCCAAGCAGAATTAATTTCATTTAGAAAATGAATAGGGGCCAGTGCTGTGGCACAGTGCAGCGCCAGCAGCCCATTTGGGCGCCAGTTTGAGTCCTGGCTGCCCCTCTTCCTATCTAGCTCTCTGTTACGGCCTGGAAAAGCAGTAGAAGATGGCCTATGTCCTTGGGCCCCTGCACCCATGTGGGAGACTTAGAGGAAGCTTCTGGTTCCTGGTTTTGGATTGGTTCAGCTCTGGCCATTGCGGCCATTTGGGGAATGAACCAGTGGATGGAAGATCTTTCTCTGTCTCTCCCTCTCACTGTCTGTAACTCTACCACTCAAATAAATAAATAAGTAAAATCTTAAAAAAAAAAAAAAGAAAATGGATGGAATTAAAATAGAGCTGTGAAGTTCAAAACTAGAATTTAGCAGGCAGAATAAATAATTTCTGAACTGGAAGATAATCATTTGAAATAAATCATATTTTAAAAAGAACAAAGAAATTCCTCAAGACTTAATGGGACACTATGCACAAAATAGATAATCAAGTAATAGAAGAAAATAGGCATAGAAAATCCATTCAGTGAAATGACTGTTGCAAAATTCCCAAATCTTGGGAAATATACATGCATCCAAGTCCAGGAACCCTAAAGGACCATTAATAGATTTTAACCAAAACAAGGAACCTTTTTAAACTATATTATATCAAAGCTGGCAAAAATACAAGACAAAGAGAGAATTCTAAACAGCAAATCAAAAGCATCCAATCTTCCAAGAGGAAATCCATGTTAGACTAATGGCAAACTGCTTGGCAGAAACCTCACAAGCCAAGGGAGAATGGGATGAAAAACTCAAGGTTAAGGTTATGAAATAAAAAAGATTTTCAGCCAAAAGTATTATACCCTGCAAAACTATCCCACAGAAGGGAAGTAGAAATAATGAATTTCCCTGACAAACAAAAGTTGAAGGGATTCATCATCTCAAACCAGCTGCACATGAAATACTTAAGGGAGATCTCCAACAGAAGGCAAGGATAGCCACCAAAGAATATGAAGATATAAGGAGTTAGGCCAATAGGCAGTTAGGCCTTTGGAAGGCAGGTAGCTAAGTTAACTCACCTAGTTTTCCTTAAAGTTAGACAGAATTGTAATTCCTGCTTTCTAATTAACTGTTATTCTGCTCCTTCCCTTATTAGTGAAATCTAGTTTTGATTTTCAAAAGGGGCCAATCAGAGAGAGCCACTTCATGTTTATAAAGGCAGACACTGGCAAACTTCTTAGGCAACTCCTCTCTTGTAGCCCAGCTCATTAAGGCTGCAACAGGAGGTTCCTTGTTTTCAATAAACCTTGCTTTGCTCACTGTCCCTGTCCACATGGAAATTCTTCTTCAACATGAAACAAGAAATGAGTTTGCCCCCATCCTCATCCTTCCATAACACTACTATTATAAAAACCTGTAAAAATACAAAACTCAACAACGTAGTATATACACAAAAGAAAATAATCAGATGTGATTCAAAACAGAAACCCTTAAAGTACAATGATAAACAACAGGGGAGGAAGACATGAATAAAGGATATACAAAACAAGCAGAAACCAATGAACAGAAAGACAGAGTATGTTTTTACTCATCAACAATAACCTTTGATGTAAACAGACTAAATTACCCAATGAAAAGACATAGACTTACTGAAAGGATAAAAAGCAATACAAATGATATGCTGCCCACAAGAAGCCCATTACGTTGGTAAATCTGCACATAGGCTGAAAGTGAAGGGATAGAAAAAGACATCATTCAAACAGAAACCAAAGGCAAGCAGAAGTAGCTATACTTAATCATATAAAATAGACTTTAAGTCACAAACAGTGAAAAACAAGAAAGTCATTATATAATGATAGAGGAATCAACAAAAAGAAATAACAATTATAAATAGATAAATGCACCAAATTCTGGAGCACACAAACAAATAAAGCAAATCTCTCCTTTAAGAGAGAGAGATTTTATGTCTGTTTCTAAGAGAATAGTAGGGGAGTTCAATACCTCACTTTTATCAATGGACAGATTATTCAGACCAAAAAAAATAATAATCAACAAAGAAATACCAGAGTTAAACTATACTATAAATTAAATCAGGGCTGCTGCTGTGGCACAGTGGGTTAAAGCCCTGGCCTACAGTGCCAGCATCCCATATTGGCATGTTTCGAGTCCTGGCTGCTCCAATTCCAATCCAGCTCTCTGCTGTGGCCTGGGAAAGCAGTGGAGGATGGCCCAAGTGCTTAGGGTCCTGCACCCACAAGGGAGACCTGGAAGAGGTTCCTGGCTCCTGACTTTGGATAGGCTCCTTTCTGGCCATTGCAACCATTTGGGGGAGTGAGACAGTGGATGGAAGACCTTTCTCTCTCTCTCTCTCTCTCTCTCTCTCTCTCTCTCTGACTCTACCTCTCTCTGTAACTGTCTTTCAAATAAAATAAAATAAATCTTTAAGAAAAAAGACTAAATGGGACCGGCGCTGTGGCTCAATAGGCTAATCCTCCACCTTGCGGCGCCGGCACACTGGGTTCTAGTCCCGGTCGGGGCGCCGGAATCTGTCCCAGTTGCCCCTCTTCCAGGCCAGCTCTCTGCTATGGCCAGGGAAGGCAGTGGAGGATAGCCCAAGTGCTTTGGCCCTACATCCCCATGGGAGACCAGGAGAAGCACCTGGCTCCTGGCTTTGGATCAGAGCGGTGCGCAGGCCACAGCGCGCCAGCTGTGGTGGCCATTGGAGGGTGAACCAATGGCAAATAGGAAGACCTTTCTCTCTGTATCTCTCTCTCACTATCCACTCTGCCTGTCAAAAAAAAAAAAAAAAAAAGACTAGCACATCTACAGAACATATCATCCAGTGGTTGCAGAATACATTTTCTTTTCTTTAGCATATGGAACATGCTCCAGAATAATCCATATTTTAGGCCACAAAAACAAGTCTCAGAAAACTCAGAAAATTTTAAATCATGTTTTTATCTTCTCTTACTACAGTGAAATAAAACTAGAAATCAACAAAGGGAATATTAGAAATTGTACAAATACATGGAAATTAAAAATTCTGTTGAATAACCAATGAGTCAATAAAGAAATCAAAAGGGAACATGACATGTAAATGACAATATCCCTTCTTCTCCACATTAAGAAAAAGAAACTGGGGGGAAACAATGGAGACTCCTGGGGCACTGGTTGTGGGGAGCAACTGGGAGCAACTCGGACTAGACTAAGTTACTGGAATTAAGACTTATTCTATGCATCTGCTCTCCCACAATATGGCGCTGGGAGAGGAGTAAACAGCTTCTACACAGCTGCCTCCAGTTCAACCAATAAACTGTAGGACCTGCTCCTGATTGGAGGAGAGCAGCGTACTCGGCGTGTGGGTAGCAGAGTTGGGATTGGTGGAAGAGGACTATAAAGGAGGAGAGAGACAACATGCACCAGGAACATCTATCTGAAGGAACACCTGTGCAGCCCCCGAGAGAGCCGGCCGGCGGTGTGCCGCTCCCCCGCGGAAGTGGGGAAAGTGGCAGGGGGAACCGCCCTTCCACGGAGGTGGAAGGGTCGGTAGCCAACCCGGGAAGAACCAGCAGCAAACCCGGGGAGGGCCGAGCAGACAAAAGAACAGCGCAGGGTCCTGTGTCGTTCCTCCACGAAGATGGGGAGCGACACTGGTGATGTTCTGTTCTTAGTTTGGGTGTTGATTATAAGTGTGATCAGAAGACAAAAACCTTCATTTATCTGTACACTTATGTGCATTTCCTGTTATATAACAATAAATCTTTAAAAAGGGAAATCAAAAGGGAACTTTAAAAATTCTTGAAATAAACAAAAATGAAAACACAATACATTAAAACTTATATAGCAATGCAGTACTAAGAGGAAAGTTTATAGCAGTAAGTGCCTATATCAAAAACCCAGAAAGATTTAAAATAAGCAATCTAACAATGCAACTCAAGGAACTAGAAAAGCAAGAATAAACCAAATCCAATATAGAAGGAAAGAATTAATAAAAATCAGAACAACAATAAACAAAATACAGACAAAAAATAACAAGATCAATGAAAAAAGAGAACAAACCATTAAGCTTCTTTTAAAAGATAAACAAAATTGACAAACCAAATTAAACTAAGCAAGAAAAATTAGAGTATTCAAGTAAAACAAATGAAAGCAGCATATTACAAATAATACCATAGAAATATGTAGGATCGTTAGGGATTATTTTGAATAACCATATGCCAACAAATTGGAAAAATCTACAAGAAATACATTTCTGAACATAGGTTATCTACTAAAATTGAACCATAAGGAACTAGAAAATCGGAACAGACTAATAATAGGAAATGAGATTGAATCAGTAATAAAGCCTCCCAACAAGAAAATACCAGGACCAGACGTCTTAACTTGTGAATTTTATGAAATTTTGAAAGAACTAATGCTGAGACCTCTCAAACTATTCCAAAGTATTAAATGGAGAGAATCTTTCCAAACTTACTCTTTGAGGAAAGCAGTTGCCAAAACCATACATGTATACAATAATCAACAAACGAAAACAAGAGATTAATGTTTCTGATGAACATAAATGCAAAGTTTTCAACAAAAAGCTAGCAAGTAGAACTGAGCAGCATATTTTTAAAAAGTTTATATGCCATAGTTAAGCAGGATTTATGCCAAGGATACAAAGATAATTCAACATATACAAAGCAATAGAGATAATACATCACATCAGCAGAGTGAAGCATAAAAAACAGATGATCTCAATAGAAAAAAAATTGAGAAAATTCAACATCACTTAATGATAAAAACCCTTCATGTGGCAGGCATTTGGCACAACAATTAAGCGTTGCTTGGAATAGCTGCATCCTATTCTGGAGTTCCTGGCTTGCATCCTGACTCCTCTGCCTCTGATCCAGTTTCTTCCTAATGCACACTCTGGGAGGCAGCAGATGATGGCCCAAGTTGTTGGGCCCCAACCACTTCTGTAGGAGACCTGGACGTAGCTCTGGGCTACTGGCCCAGCCAGCCCAGTCCTGACTGATGCAGGCATTTGAAGAGTGAACCAGTGGATAGAAGATTCCTCTCTGCTTCCCTTTCTACCTTCCAAATAAAACTTAAATTTAAAAATAATTTTTAAGAAAAATCTCCAAAATAAGGTACACATGGAATGTACCTCAACACAATAAGGTCTCTATTTGAGAGCTCCACAGCCTATTAAATACAGAATGGGAAACACTGGAAATAGTTCCTATAATAGGAATAAAGGATGTCCACTACCACCACTTCTATTCAATATGTTACCAGAAGTCTTAGCCACAGCAATTAGACAAGAGAAAGAAATAAAGGGCATCCAATAGGAAAGGAGGAGGTCAAATTACCCATTTTTTGCTTATGAGATGATTTTTTTACAAAGACAAACCTAAAAATTCCACTGTTAGAACTGATAAATTAAAAAAATCACAAGATATAAAATCAACATAGAAAAATAGGTAGTTTTTTTGTTGTTGTTTTTTGTTTTTGTTTTTGTATGCCAACCAATAGAATTGCTGAGAAAAAAAATCAAGAAGGCAATTCCAGGGACCAGGGTTGTGGTGTAGCAGGTGAAGTCTCCACCTGTGATGCCAGCATCACACATGGGCGCCAGTTCATGTCCCAGTTGCTCCACTTCTGATCCAGCTCCCTGGTAATGGCCTAGGAAAAGCAGCAGAGGATGGACCAATAATTTGGGCTCTAGCCACCCATGTAGAAGACCTGGATGAAGCTCCTGGCTCTTGACTCCAGGATTTGGCCCTAATCATTATGGCAAATTGGGGAGTAACTCAGCATATGGAAAATTAATTTCTCTCTCTCTCCCTATCCCTCTCCCTCTGACTCCCTCTCTCTCTGCAGTTCAGCCTTTCAAATAAAATAATTAAATATTTTTAAAAAGCAATTCCATTCAAAATAACTAAAAAATAAATATCTAGAGATGATTTTAAAGATGTATATTTATTTACAAGACAGATAAGGAGAGACAGCAGGGGAGAGTGAGAGAGACCGAGATATGGAGATCTTCCATCCACTGGTTTACTCCTTAAATACCTGCAAAAGCTGGGGCTAAGCCAGGCTGAAGCCAGAGCCAAGAATTCCATCTGGTCTACCACAGGGGGGTGGCAGTAACTTATCTACATGTGTTTTTATAAGCTGTATTCAAGGCACATTAGCAGAAAGCTGAATCAGAGCATATAGTATTCAAGGTCTGAACCAGGCACTCCAACATGAGATGTGGGCATCCCAAGAGGTGGCTTAACCCACTGTGCCACAAAGCCTACCCCTTTAGAACAAATTTAACTGAAGAAGTGAACAAACTCAGGGCCAGTACTGTGGCATGGTAGGCTAAGCTTCCACCTGCAGCACCAGCATCCCATATGGGCACCGGTTGGTGTCTTGTCTGCTCTTCTTCTCATCCAGCCCTCTGCTATGTCCTGGGAAACCAATGGAAGCTTGCCCAAGTGCTTGGACCCCAAACCCATTTGGCAGACCCAGATGAAACTCCTGGATCCCCGTGTTGGCCTAGCCCAGCCATGGTCATTGTGGCTATTTGGGGAGTGAACCAGTGGATGGAAGACCTTTCTCTCTGTCTCTTCCTCCCGGTAAGTCTCTCAAATAAAAAAAAAAAATTGTACCTTAAAAAAAAATAAGTGAACTTTGCAATGAAAATTACAAAACACCAAAGAAGGAAATCAAACAGGACACAAAAAGAGTGGAAACACATCTTAAGAGAAGGCTTTTTATAAATTTTTTTTTTTTTACTGGTTACCTCTTCAGGCTAAAATACAGAATCTAATTGGGAATGGAGCACATGTCTGTGCAGACTACACTTACAAACTTATTTAGTCCTTTGGTTGAAAGGGAGAATCTTAGAAGGAATCACAAAATACTGATTGACAATAAAACATTATCAAAATTGTGGGACTCAGCCAAAGCAAAACTTAAATGACAATTTATAGGTCAAATAACATTTACTGGAAGATATGAATGAATGGAAACTATGAATGAATGAAAATAAGTGAGCTAATGTTCAATTTAAATAGTAAATAGAAATAATAAAATATAAGATGATCTTCATAGATCATAAGAAGCCGGCGCCACGGCTCAATAGGCTAATTCTCTGCCTGCGGCGCCGGCACCGCAGGTTCTAGTCCCAGTCAGGGCGCCTGATTCTGTCCCGGTTGCTCCTCTTCCAGTCCAGATCTCTGCTGTGGCCCAGGAGTGCAGAGGAGGATGACCCAAGTGCTTGGGCTCTGCACCCGCATGGGAGGCTGCAGTGGCCATTGGAGGGTGAACCAACGGAAAAGGAGGACCTTTCTCTCTCTCTCTTTCTCACTGCCCACTCTGCCTGTAAAAAAAAATCACAAGAACTATACAGTAAGATTTTCAAAAAGGACAAAAAAGCTTTGTGGCGAGAACACATTAGCAGACATTAAGGACAATGGGCAATGATGTCATAGGTAAAATCCAGACAATAGTAAACTTGTAGGACAGGTAACAGGTTACTCAATAAATGCAAACAAGGGGGGGAAACTGCATGCAAGCTGCGTAGATAAGAAAAGCCTAAAGGCCTAATTTGGATCCTAGTTCAAATGCTTTTTTTTTTTTTTTTTGAAGATTTACTTTATTTGAAATGTAGAGCATTATAGATACAGGGAGAGACCCTCCATCTGCTGTGTCACTCCCAAATGGCCACAACTGCCATGGCTAGGACAGGCCAATGCCTAGGAGCTTCTTCAAGGATGGCTGAGGACCAACTATTTAGACTTTTACGGACTATCAACAGGGGGCTAGATTTCAAGTGGAGCAGCCGAGACATGAACCAGCACCAATATGGGATACCGGCATCCCATATAGAGAAGAATTATTTTTAAAAATGTTCATATTATCTAAAGTAATCTAAAAATTCAATACTATTTCTATAAAAGTACCAATGACTCACAAAACTGAAAAAAAAAATCACAAAATTGCATGGAATTACAAAAGACATCAAATAGCCAAAGCAATCCTGAGCAAGAAAGCTGGAGGCATTACAATACCTAACTTCAAAATAGACTACAAAGCTCTAGTAACCAAACCATGTCATATCAGCATAAAAAATTGACATATAAACCATTGCAACAGAATAAATAACGTAGAATAAATCCATCTTGTTACACCAAACAGATTTTTGACAAAAGCAGCAAATGCATACATTGGAGAAAATAAAAAATTCTCCTTAATATATGGTACTGGGAAAGGTTCATGTCCATATGCAGAAGAAAAAAATTAGACCCTTCTCTCTCACCATATACAAAAGTCAGTTCAAAATGGATCAAAGACTTGAATGTATGACTTGAAACCTTTCTTCCTTATATGTAAGAAAATATGGGGGAGATGCTTCAAGACATTGATCTAGCCAAAGATATTTTGTATATGACCACATAAGTACAGACAATAAGAGCAACAAATAACAAATGGGATTACATCAAACTAAAACCTTCTGTATAGAAAATGAAACAATCAACAAAGGAACTACTGGAAGAATGGGAAAAAAATATTTGCACACTATTTACCTGACAAGGGATTAATTCCCAGAATATATAAGGAACTCAAACAACTCAATGGCAAAAAGACAAATAAGGCAATTTCAAAGTAGAAAAACTGTACATGAATTCCTCAAAAAACTAGAAAGAACTACTATATAATCCAGCAATGCTGTTATTGGATATATATCCAAAGGAAATGAAATCAGTATGTCAAAAAAGACATTTGCTCTTGCATGTTTATTGCAGCACTATATACAATAGCCAAGATGTGAAACCAACCTAGGTGTCCACTGATGGGTGAATGAATAAAGAAAATGTGTTGTATATACATGATGGAATACTACTCAACAGCAACAAAAAGAACAAAATTCTGTCATCTGTGGTAACATGGATGAGACTGGAGGGCAGTAAGTGAAAAAGTCAGGCTCAAGAAGACAAATGTGTTCTCATGTATATGTGGAAGCTAAAATTAATCTCAAGGAAGTTGAGAGTAGAATAGTGGTTACTGGAGCCTGAGAGGAGTGTGGGATAGAGGGATAGAAAGGATCATCAGTGAGTGCAGGGGTGCAGCTGGGTAGGAAGGGTTGCTTCTGATGTTCTGGAACACAGTAGGATAACTATGGTTGACAAAATAATTCGTATTTCAAAATAGCTAACAGGATTTTTGAATGCTCCCAACACAAAGAAATTATATATTTCTGAGATGATGGATATGTCAATTATACTAACCAGATCATTACACACTGTATATTTCTATTAAAATGTCACATTCTACCTCCATAAATACATACAATCACATTTCAATTAAAACATATCTACATAAAAATTTTAATAAAAAATAATGGAAATTATTTAAGAGCACTTAGAGGCCGGTGCCACGGCTCAATAGGCTAATCCTCTGCCTGCGGCACCAGCACACCGGGTTCTAGTCCCGGTCAGGGCGCCAGATTCTGTCCCGGTTGCTTCTCTTCCAGTCCAGCTCTCTGCTGTGGCCTGGGAGTGCAGTGGAGGATGGCCCAAGTGCTTGGGCCCTGCACCCGCATGGGAGACCAGGAGAAACACCTGGCTCCTGGCTTCAGATCAGCGTGGTATGCCGGCAGTAGCGTGCTGGCCGCAGTGGCTATTGGAGGGTGAACCAATGGAAAAAGGAAGACCTTTCTCTCTCTCTCTCACTGTCCACTCTGTCAAAAAAAAAAAAAAAAAAAAAACAAACTATAAAAAAAGAGCACTTAGAGTTTGTGATCTGAATTTTCCATTAACCTACTTAAGATTATATTTTAAACCTTTTGAAATAAATACATGGTTCTTTTCATGAAAAAGCACAGCGTAACTGTTACTGGGACTAAAGAAGTAGTGTTGGTAGAGTTGGGCCCTGTTCAGAGTGCCCTGTGCTGTTGGCATCACAGATCACATGAGAAGAGATGGTCACGTCCCCCTGTGAGTCTGTGTTCTGAATCCTAATATATCCCACTATATACACTCAAAGGACATCATTAAAAGACTGGAACTTTGCCAGTTGATTTTGCTGGAAGGCTTTGCTTTCATCCCCAATTCTATGTAAAATTGTGGTGCTGCTTGTGTTTCCTCTTTGCATTTCTCTCTGATCTCAGGGTTCCATGTCTGCCAGCAGCTTTGCTCCATCTCTTTGTGGGAACCAGGCTACACACTCTGGCAGCTGTGATCCCTCTGTAGGATCATCAGTCTTCCACAGGCTGTGGTGATAGGATGGAACATTAAACTCTTTTGGAAGAAAGAGTCCCTTCCTGCTCTGAGAGAAAGATGAAAGAGAGCCCCACACCCTGCAGAAATGGGGACATCATGGCACTTCTTGCCCGGCACTGCTCAGCAACACCTACCACAACATAGCTGATCAGAACTGTGCTGCCATGGCCCTTCTTGCCCTGGACAATCAGAGGGGCCACAGCGACTCTCAGTTGACGCCACAGCAGTGCAAGTGAAGGCTGCATCCAAATACCATCTACTTCTCATCCCATCCTGAAAGTTACTGCACCTCCCACTTTATCTACATAGGATTGTTTAGTTGAAATTTTTATTGAGATGATTTTTTTTTATCTTTTATTTAATGAATATAAATTTCCAAAGTACGACTCATGGGTTACAATGGCTTTCCCCCCAATACCGTCCCTCCCACCCACAACCCTCCCCTTTCCCACTCCCTCTCCCCTTCCATTCACATCAAGATTCATTTTCGATTATCTTAATATACAGAAGATCAGCTTAGTATACCTTAAGTAAGGATTTCAACAGTTTGTTCCCACACAGAAACATAAAGTGAAAAATAATAGATGATTTTTTTTTAAATGATGATGAAATCAGAGCAGACCTATTGTCATGTTTAATCCCAGTGAGAGTCAAGTTGTGAATTGATAGTTTCTTTTTTTTTTTTTAACAGTAGATCAGTTTAGTGTACATTAAGTAAAGATTTCAATCGTTTGCACCCCCATAGAAACACAAAGTGAAATATACTGTTTGAGTACTCGTTATAGCATTAAGCCTCAGTGTACAGCACATTAAGGACAGAGATCCTACATGAGGAGTAAGTGCACAGTGACTCCTGTTGTTGACTTTACAAATTGACACTCCTGTCTATGGCATCAGTAATCTCCCTATGCACCAGTCATGAGTTTCCAAGGCTATGGAAGCCCCTTGAGTTCTCCGACTCTTATCTTGTTTAGACAAGGTCATAGTCAAAGTGGAGGTTCTCTCCTCCCTTCAGAGAAAGGCACCTCCCTCTTTGAAGACCTGTTCTTTCCACTGGGATCTCACTCACAGAGATCTTTTTGCCAGAGTGTCTTGGCTTTCCATGCCTGAAATACTCTCATGGGCTTTTCAGCCAGATCCGAGTGCCTTTAGGGCTGATTCTGAGGCCAGAGTGCTATTTAGGACATCTGCCATTCTATGAGTCTGCTGAGTATCTCACTTCCCATGTTGGATCACTCTCCCCTTTATTTATTCTATCGGTTAGTGTTAGCAGATACTAGACTTGTTTATGTGCTCCCTTTGACTCTTAGTCCTTTCATTATGATCAATTGTGAACTGAAATTGATCACTTGGAATAGTGAGATGGCATTGGCACATGCCACCTTGATGGGATTGAATTGGAATCCCCTGGTATGTTTCCAACTCTACCAATTGGGGCAAGTCAGCCCGAGCATGTCCCAAATTATACATCTCTTCCCTCTCTTATTCCCACTTTTATGTTTAACAGGGATCACATTTCAGTTAATTTTCAACACTTAAGAATAACTGTGTGATAATTACAGAATTAAACCAGTCATATTAAGTAGAACAGACAAAAAAAAATACTATGAGGGATAATGTATTAAGTTGTCCATTAGCAGTCAGGGCTATGCTGATCAAGTCACCATTTCTCATAGTGTCCATTTCACTTCAGGAGGTTTCCTTTTTGGTGTTCAGTCAGTTGTCACCGATCAGGGAGAACATATGGTATTTGTCCCTTTGGGACAGGCTTACTTCACTCAGCATGATGTGTTCCAGATTCCTCCATTTTGTTGCAAATGACTGGATTTCGTTGTTTCTTACTGCGGTATAGTATTCTAAAGAATACATATCCCATAATTTCTTTATCCAGTCTACCATTGATGGGCATTTAGGTTGGTTCCAGGTCTTGGCTATTGTGAATTGTGCTGCAATAAACATTAGGGTGCAGACCGCTTTTTTCTTTATCAATTTAAACTCCTTTGGGTAAATTCCAAAGAGTGGGATGGCTGGGTCGAACGGTAGGGTTATATTCAGGTTTCTGAGGAATCTCCAGACTGATTTCCATAGTGGCTTGACCAGTTTGCATTCCCACCAACAGTGGGTTAGTGTCTCTTTTTCCCCACATCCTCGCCAGCATCTGTTGTTGGTAGATTTCTGTATGTGAGCCATTCTAACCGGGGTGAGGTGAAACCTCATTGTGCTTTTGATTTGCATTTCCCTGATTGCTAGTGACCTTGAACATTTTTTCATGTGCCTGTTGGCCATTTGGATTTCCTCTTTTGAAAAATGTCTATTGAAGTCCTTGGCCCATCTCTTAAGTGGGTTGTTGGTTTTGTTGTTGTGGAGTTTCTTGATCTCTTTGTAGATCTGGTTATTAACCCTTTATCTGTTGCATAGTTTGCAAATATTTTTTCCCATTCTGTCGGTTGTCTCTTCACTCTCCTGTTTCTTTTGCAGTACAGAAACTTCTCAATTTGATGCAATCCCAATAGTTGATTTTGGCTTTGACTGTCTGTGCCTCCCGGGTCTTTTCCAGAAATTCTTTGCCTGTGCCAATATCTCGAAGGGTTTCTCCAATGTTCTCTAATAACTTAATGGTGTCAGGACGTAGATTTTGGTCTTTAATCCATGTTGAGTGGATTTTTGTGTAAGGTGTAAGGTAGGGGTCTTGCTTCATGCTTCTGCACGTGGAAATCCAATTTTCCCAGCACCATTTATTGAATAGACTGTCCTTGCTCCAGGAATTAGTTTTAGATCCTTGATCAAATATAAGTTGGCTGTAAATGTTTGGATTGATTTCTGGTGTTTCAATTCTGTTCCATTGGTCTATCCATCTGTTTCTGTACCAGTACCATGCTGTTTTGATTACAACTGCCCTGTAGTATGTCCTGAAGTCTGGTATTGTGATGCCTCCGGCTTTGTTTTTGTTGTACAAGATTGCTTTAGCTATTCGAGGTCTCTTGTGCCTCCATATGAATTTCAGCATCATTGTTTCTAGATCTGCGAAGAATGTCTTTGGTATCTTGATTGGTATTGCATTGAATCTATAAATTGCTTTTGGGAGAATGGACATTTTGATGATGTTGATTCTTCCAATCCATGAGCATGGAAGATTTTTCCATTTTTTGGTATCCTCTTCTATTTCTTTCTTTAAGGTTTTGTAATTTTCATCGTAGAGATCTTTAACATCCTTGGTTAAGTTTATTCCAAGGTATTTGATTGTTTTTGTAGCTATTGTGAATGGGATTGATCTTAGCAGTTCTTTCTCAGTCATGGCATTACTTGTGTATACAAAGGCTGTTGATTTTTGTGCATTGATTTTATATCCTGCCACTTTGCCAAACTCCTCTATGAGTTCCAATAGTCTCTTAGTAGAGTTCTTTGGATCCTCTAAGTACAGAATCATATCGTCTGCAAAGAGGGATAGTTTGACTTCTTCCTTCTTGATTTGTATTCCTTTGATTTCTTTTTCTTGTCTGATGGCTCTGGCTAAAACTTCCAGAACTATCTTAAATAGCAGTGGTGAGAGTGGGCATCCCTGCCTGGTGCCAGATTTCAGTGGAAATGCTTCCAACTTTTCCCCATTCAATAGGATGCTGGCTGTGGGTTTTTTATAAATTGCTTTGATTATATTGAGGAATGTTCCTTCTATACCCAATTTGCTTAGAGTTTTCATCATGAAAGGGTGTTGAATTTTATCAAATGCTTTCTCTGCATCAATTGAGATAACCATATGTTTTTTCTTCTGCAGTCTGTTAATGTGGTGAATCACATTGATTGATTTGCGAATGTTGAACCATCCCTGCATACCAGGGATGAATCCCACTTGGTCTGGGTGGATGATTTTCCTGATGTGTTGTTGTATTCTATTGGCCAGAATTTTATTGAGGATTTTTGCATCTATGTTCATCAGGGATATTGGTCTGTAATTTTCTTTCAGTGCTGCATCTTTTTCCGGCTTAGGAATTAAGGTGATGCTGGCTTCATAGAAAGAATTTGGGAGGATTCCCTCTTCTTCGATTGTTCTGAATAGTTTGAGAAGAAATGGGATTAGTTCTTCTTTAAATGTCTGGTAGAATTCAGCAGTGAATCCATCTGGTCCTGGGCTTTTCTTTGTTGGGAGGGCCTTTATTACTGTTTCAATTTCTGTTTCAGTTATGGGTCTATTTAGGTTTTCGATGTCTTCCTGGTTCAATTTAGGTAGGTTGCATGTGTCCAGGAATCTATCCATTTCTGATAGATTTTCCTGTTTGCTGGCATACAGGTCCTTGTAGTAATTTCTGATGATTCTTTTTATTTCTGTGGTGTCTGTTGTTACGTTTCCTTTTTCATCTCTGATTTTATTGATTTGGGTCTTTTCTCTTCTTTTTTTAGTTAGTTGGGCCAATGGGGTGTCAATTTTGTTTATTTTTTCAAAAAACCAGCTTCTCGCTTGGCTGATTTTTTGTAATTTTTTTTGGATTCAATCCTGTTAATTTCTTCTCTGGTTTTAATTATTTCTCTTCTCCTACTAGATTTGGGTTTGGTTTGCTGCAGTTTTTCTAGGTCCTTGAGGTGCGCTGAAAGCTCATTTATTTGGTACCTTTCCAATTTCTTGATATAGGCACCTATTCCTATAAACTTGCCTCTCAATACTGCTTTTGCTGTATCCCATAAGTTTTGATATGTTGTGTTGTTGTCTTCATTTACTTCCAGAAAGTTTTTTATTTCTCTTTTGATTTCTTGAATGACCCAGTGTTCATTCAGGAGCATGTTGTTCAGTCTCCATGTGTTTGCATACTTTCTGGGGTTTCCTGAGTTGCTAATTTCCAGCTTCATCCCGCTGTGGTCTGAGAAGCTGCATGGTATGATTCTAATTCTTTTAAATTTGCTGAGACTTGCTTTATGGCCTAGTATGTGATCAATCCTAGAGAAGGTTCCATGCGCTGCTGAGAAGAATGTGAAGTCTGTAGATGTAGGGTTGAAAGTTCTGTAGATATCTCTTAGATCCATTTGGGCAATAGTGTCAATTAAATCTGCTGTTTCCTTGTTGATCTTCTGTCCGGATATCTGTCTATTTCTGAGAGTGGAGTATTGAAGTCCCCCAGTACTATTGCATTGGAATCTAAATCTCCCTTTAAGTCCCTTAACATATCTTTTAAATAGACCGGTGCCCTGTAATTAGGTGCATATACATTTATTTTTTTTTTTTTTTTTTTTTTTATTTGTCACTTATTTTTTTTTTTTTTATCTTTTATTTAATGAATATAAATTTCCAAAGTACGACTCATGGGTTACAATGGCTTCCCCCCCCATACCGTCCCTCCCACCAACAACCCTCCCCTTTCCCACTCCCTCTCCCCTTCCATTCACATCAAGATTCATTTTCGATTATCTTAATATACAGAAGATCAGCTTAGTATACCTTAAGTAAGTATTTCAACAGTTTGCTCCCACACAGAAACATAAAGTGAAAAATAATAGATGATTTTTTTAAAATGATGATGAAATCAGATCAGACCTATTGTCATGTTTAATCCCAGTGAGAGTCAAGTTGGGAATTGAAAATTTCTTTTTTTTTTTTTTTTTTTTTTTTTTTTACAGAAGATCAGTTTAGTGTACATTAAGTAAAGATTTCAGTCGTTTGCACCCCCATAGAAACACAAAGTGAAATATACTGTTTGGGTACTCGTTATAGCATTAAGCCTCAGTGTACAGCACGTTAAGGACCGAGATCCTACATGAGGAGTAAGTGCACAGTGACTCCTGTTGTTGACTTTACCAATTGACACTCCTGTTTATGGCATCAGTAATCTCCCTAAGCACCAGTTATGAGTTTCCAAGGCTATGGAAGCCCCTTGAGTTCTCCAACTCTTATCTTGTTTAGACACGGTCATAGTCAAAGTGGAGGTTCTCTCCTCCCTTCAGAGAAAGGCACCTCCCTCTTTGAAGACCTGTTCTTTCCACTGGGATCTCACTCACAGAGATCTTTTTGCCAGAGTGTCTTGGCTTTCCATGCCTGAAATACTCTCATGGGCTTTTCAGCCAGATCCGAGTGCCTTTAGGGCTGATTCTGAGGCCAGAGTGCTATTTAGGACATCCGCCATTCTATGAGTCTGCTGAGTATCTCACTTCCCATGTTGGATCACTCTCCCCTTTATTTATTCTATCGGTTGGTGTTAGCAGATACTAGACTTGTTTATGTGCTCCCTTTGACTCTTAGTCCTTTCATTATGATCAATTGTGAACTGAAATTGATCACTTGGAGTAGTGAGATGGCATTGGCACATGCCACCTTGATGGGATTGAATTGGAATCCCCTGGTATGTTTCCAACTCTACCAATTGGGGCAAGTCAGCCCGAGCATGTCCCAAATTATACATCTCTTCCCTCTCTTATTCCCACTCTTATGTTTAACAGGGATCACATTTCGGTTAATTTTCAACACTTAAGAATAACTGTGTGATAATTACAGAATTAAACCAGTCATATTAAGTAGAACAGACAAAAAAAAATACTATGAGGGATAATGTATTAAGTTGTCCATTAGCAGTCAGAGCTATGCTGATCAAGTCACCATTTCTCATAGTGTCCATTTCACTTCAGGAGGTTTCCTTTTTGGTGTTGAGTCAGTTGTCACCGATCAGGGAGAACATATGGTATTTGTCCCTTTGGGACTGGCTTACTTCACTCAGCATGATGTGTTCCAGATTCCTCCATTTTGTTGCAAATGACTGGATTTCGTTGTTTCTTACTGCGGTATAGTACTCTAAAGAATACATATCCCATAATTTCTTTATCCAGTCTACCGTTGATGGGCATTTAGGTTGGTTCCAGGTCTTGGCTATTGTGAATTGTGCTGCAATAAACATTAGGGTGCAGACCGCTTTTTTGTTTATCAATTTAAACTCCTTTGGGTAAATTCCAAGGAGTGGGATGGCTGGGTCGAATGGTAGGGTTATATTCAGGTTTCTGAGGAATCTCCAGACTGATTTCCATAGTGGCTTGACCAGTTTGCATTCCCACCAACAGTGGGTTAGTGTCCCTTTTTCCCCACATCCTCGCCAGCATCTGTTGTTGGTAGATTTCTGTATGTGAGCCATTCTAACCGGGGTGAGGTGAAACCTCATTGTGGTTTTGATTTGCATTTCCCTGATTGCTAATGACCTTGAACATTTTTTCATGTGCCTGTTGGCCATTTGGATTTCCTCTTTTGAAAAATGTCTATTGAAGTCCTTGGCCCATCTCTTAAGTGGGTTGTTGGTTTTGTTTTTGTGGAGTTTCTTGATCTCTTTGTAGATTCTGGTTATTAACCCTTTATCTGTTGCATAGTTTGCAAATATTTTTTCCCATTCTGTCGGTTGTCTCTTCACTCTCCTGACTATTTCTTTTGCAGTACAGAAACTTCTCAATTTGATGCAATCCCAATAGTTGATTTTGGCTTTGACTGTCTGTGCCTCCCGGGTCTTTTCCAGAAATTCTTTGCCTGTGCCAATATCTTGAAGGGTTTCTCCAATGTTCTCTAATAACTTGATGGTGTCAGGACGAAGATTTAGGTCTTTAATCCACGTTGAGTGGATTTTTGTGTAAGGTGTAAGGTAGGGGTCTTGCTTCATGATTCTGCACGTGGAAATCCAGTTTTCCCAGCACCATTTATTGAATAGACTGTCCTTGCTCCAGGAATTAGTTTTAGATCCTTGATCAAATATAAGTTGGCTGTAGATGTTTGGGTTGATTTCTGGTGTTTCAATTCTGTTCCATTGGTCTATCCATCTGTTTCTGTACCAGTACCATGCTGTTTTGATTACAACTGCCCTGTAGTATGTCCTGAAGTCTGGTATTGTGATGCCTCCGGCTTTGTTTTTGTTGTACAAGATTGCTTTAGCTATTCGAGGTCTCTTGTGCCTCCATATGAATTTCAGCATCATTTTTTCTAGATCTGCGAAGAATGTCTTTGGTATCTTGATTGGGATTGCATTGAATCTATAAATTGCTTTTGGGAGAATGGACATTTTGATGATGTTGATTCTTCCAATCCATGAGCATGGAAGATTTTTCCATTTTTTGGTATCCTCTTCTATTTCTTTCTTTAAGGTTTTGTAATTTTCATCGTAGAGATCTTTAACGTCCTTGGTTAAGTTTATTCCAAGGTATTTGATTGTTTTTGTAGCTATTGTGAATGGGATTGACCTTAGCAGCTCTTTCTCAGTCATGGCATTGCTTGTGTATACAAAGGCTGTTGATTTTTGTGCATTGATTTTATATCCTGCCACTTTGCCAAACTCCTCTATGAGTTCCAATAGTCTCTTAGTAGAGTTCTTTGGATCCTCTAAGTACAGAATCATATCGTCTGCAAAGAGGGATAGTTTGACTTCTTCCTTCTTGATTTGTATTCCTTTGATTTCTTTTTCTTGTCTGATGGCTCTGGCTAAAACTTCCAGAACTATGTTAAATAGCAGTGGTGAGAGTGGGCATCCCTGCCTGGTGCCAGATTTCAGTGGAAATGCTTCCAACTTTTCCCCATTCAATAGGATGCTGGCTGTGGGTTTTTTATAAATTGCTTTGATTATATTGAGGAATGTTCCTTCTATACTCAATTTGCTTAGAGTTTTCATCATGAAAGGGTGTTGAATTTTATCAAATGCTTTCTCTGCATCAATTGAGATAATCATATGGTTTTTCTTTTGCAGTCTGTTAATGTGGTGAATCACATTGATTGATTTGCGAATGTTGAACCATCCCTGCATACCAGGGATGAATCCCACTTGGTCTGGGTGGATGATTTTCCTGATGTGTTGTTGTATTCTATTGGCCAGAATTTTATTGAGGATTTTTGCGTCTATGTTCATCAGGGATATTGGTCTGTAATTTTCTTTCAGTGCTGCATCTTTCTCTGGCTTAGGGATTAAGGTGATGCTGGCTTCATAGAAAGAATTTGGGAGGATTCCCTCTTTTTCGATTGTTCTGAATAGTTTGAGAAGAAATGGGATTAGTTCTTCTTTAAATGTCTGGTAGAATTCAGCGGTGAATCCATCTGGTCCTGGGCTTTTCTTTGTTGGGAGGGCCTTTATTACTGTTTCAATTTCTGTTTCAGTTATGGGTCTATTTAGGTTTTCGATGTCTTCATGGTTCAATTTAGGTAGGTTGCATGTGTCCAGGAATCTATCCATTTCTGATAGGTTTTCCTGTTTGCTGGCGTACAGGTCCTTGTAGTAATTTCTGATGATTCTTTTTATTTCTGTGGTGTCTGTTGTTACGTTTCCTTTTTCATCTCTGATTTTATTGATTTGGGTCTTTTCTCTTCTTTTTTTAGTTAGTTGGGCCAATGGGGTGTCAATTTTGTTTATTTTTTCAAAAAACCAGCTTCTCGCTTGGCTGATTTTTTGTAATGTTTTTTTGGATTCAATCCTATTAATTTCTTCTCTGGTTTTAATTATTTCTCTTCTCCTACTAGATTTGGGTTTGGTTTGCTGCAGTTTTTCTAGGTCCTTGAGGTGCGCTGAAAGCTCATTTATTTGGTACCTTTCCAATTTCTTGGTATAGGCACCTATTGCTATAAATTTGCCTCTCAGTACTGCTTTTGCTGTATCCCATAAGTTTTGATATGTTGTGTTGTTGTCTTCATTTACTTCCAGAAAGTTTTTGATTTCTCTTTTGATTTCTTGAATGACCCAGTGTTCATTCAGGAGCATGTTGTTCAGTCTCCATGTGTTTGCATACTTTCTGGGGTTTCCTGAGTTGCTAATTTCCAGCTTCATCCCGCTGTGGTCTGAGAAGCTGCATGGTATGATTCTAATTCTTTTAAATTTGCTGAGACTTGCTTTATGGCCTAGTATGTGGTCAATCCTAGAGAAGGTTCCATGCGCTGCTGAGAAGAATGTGAAGTCTGTAGATGTAGGGTTGAAAGTTCTGTATATATCTGTTAGATCCATTTGGGCTATAGTGTCATTTAAATCTGCTGTTTCCTTGTTGATCTTCTGTCCGGATGATCTGTCTATTTCTGAGAGTGGAGTATTGAAGTCCCCCAGTACTATTGTATTGGAATCTAAATCTCCCTTTAAGTCCCTTAACATATCTTTTAAATAGACCGGTGCCCTGTAATTAGGTGCATATACATTTATAATAGTTACATCTTCCTGTTGAATTGAACCCTTAATCATTATATAGTGTCCCTCTTTGTCTCTCTTAACAGTTTTTGTATTAAAGTTTATTTTGTCTGATATTAATATGGCTACACCTGCTTTTTTTTGGTTTCTGTTGGCATGGAATATCTTTTTCCAACCTTTCACTTTCAGTCTGCATGCCTCTTTGTTAGAGAGATGTGTTTCTTGTAGGCAACAAATAGTTGGGTTGTGTTCTGTGAGCCAGTCAGCCAAACGGTGTCTTTTAACTGAAGAATTCAGACCATTAATGTTCAATGTGACAATTGATACATAGTGACTTTGCCCTGCCATTTTCCCGGAAATATTTTCTAGTATATGCTTTGAGCTTCCCATGTTCTTTTACTGGTAGGTGTTCTTCCTTTCCCTTCTTTCATATTGATGGCCGTGTTTCTGTGTTTCTGAGTGTAGCACATCTTTAAGTATCTTTTGCAGGGCCGGACGAGTGGCCACAAAGTCTTTCAATTTCTGTTTGCTATGAAAGGTCTTTATTTCACCTTCATTCACAAATGAGAGCTTGGCAGGATATAATATTCTGGGCTGACAATTTTTCTCTCTTAGCACCTGTGCTATGTCTCGCCATTCCCTCCTAGCTTGTAGGGTTTCTGATGAGAAGTCAGCTGTGAGTCTGATTGGAGATCCTCTGAGAGTAATCTGACGTTTCTCTCTTGCACATTTTAGGATCTTTTCTTTATGTTTCACTGTGGTGAGTTTAATTACCACGTGTCGTGGTGAGGATCTCTTTTGGTCATGTTTATTGGGGGTTCTATGAGCTTCCTGTACTAGGATATCTCTGTCCTTCTCCAGACCCGGAAAGTTCTCTGCTAGTATCTCACTAAAAAGGCCTTCCAATCCTTTCTCTCTCTCCATGCCTTCAGGAACTCCTAGAACTCGAATGTTGGTTTTTTAATAGTATCCTGTAGATTCCCAACAATATTTTTTAGGTTTCTAATTTCCTCTTCTTTTCTTCGGTTTGACTGTATGTTTTCCTGTGCTCTATCTTCTAAGTCCAATATTCTCTCTTCTGCTTCACCCATTCTGTTTTTCAGGCTTTCTATGTGTTTGTCATTTGATCTATTGAGCTCTTCATTTCACTTTGATTTCTCTTGACTATTACACTTTCCTGTTCTACTAGTTTCTGAGTTTCATTTTGACTCTTCCTTAAAATTTCATTTTCACGAGAGAGATTTTCAATCTTGTCCATTAAGGATTTCTGTAGTTCAAGGATTTGCTTTTGAAAACTTCTAAATGTTCTTATCATAAATTTTTTGAAATCCGTATCTTGCATTTCTTCTATCTCATCATCTTCATAATCTTGGCTTGGGGTGTTTTGCTTATTTGGAGGCATCATAGTGTCATCGTTGATCTTGCTCCCTCTATTTCTGTGTTTGTTATTCGGCATAGTTAATTCTTCTTGCGTCACTGTGCGTTTTTTTTTCTTTTTTTTTTTTTTATACTGTGTCCGTGTTAAGTGGACTGCCTGCTGTTGGAGGAGCCTTGGAGGCTTGAGATGGGTGCGGCCTGAGAGCTCTGCCTGGTTCTTCCTGGTTAAGGGTGTGCAAAGGTGACACCCTCAGGTTATGCGTGGTAAATCTCTCTTTTTATTTATTTATTTATTTTATTTATTCAGGGGGTAAGTAACACCGCAGGGCAGGGCTGTGCATAATTGATGGTATTTAGCTTCCAGTCTTTGGCTCCTCTGGACTCCCACTGGGTTGCCTAGGCTACTGAATTGTAGTGACTCAGTTCCTTAACTCTCCCCCATTGATATGTAAATCCAAAGAGGAGGCCTGCTCTTTGTCTCTTGGGAATTCTTCAAGCCTTGCAGCCTTGTAACCTTTGCAAGGTTAGGGGGAAGAGAAACCCCGAAGCTTTTTTTTTTCCTTCTTTCTGGTAGTGAGTTTGCTGCACTTTCTGGCCCCCCTCTAGATTCTGACCACTTCTGCCTAGAACTGTTTCCACAGTTCCTCTGATTATTCAAACTACACCAGAGATCTTCCATGGGGAAGAGGGAGAGAGAGCTTCCACTTGCTGGTTCACTCCTGGAAGAGCCGCAGTGGCTGGGGCTATTCCAGGCTGAAGCCAGGAGCCTGGCCCTCCATCCTGGCCTCCCACAGGAGTGTCAGAGGTCCAAGTACTTGGGCCATCATCTTATGTTTCCCCAGGCACACTAGCAGAGAGCTGGATTGCAAATGGAGCTTCCAGGACTCCAACTGGCACTCCAATATGTTATGCCGGCACCACAGGCAATGGTTTAACCTGCAGCACCACAACATCAGCTCCAACTTTTAACATTTTGCTCATTATGAGTCAAAGTTTCATGCATTAACTTCGATTTTTTAATACAGTATCGAAGCCGGCACCACGGCTCAATAGGCTAATCCTCCACCTAGCGGTGCCAGCACACCAGGTTCTAGTCCCGGTCAGGGTGCCAGATTCTGTCCCAGTTGCCCCTCTTCCAGGCCAGCTCTCTGCTATGGCCTGGGAGTGCAGTGGAGGATGGTCCAAGTGCTTGGGCCCTGCACCTGCATGGGAGACCAGGAGAAACACCTGGCTCCTGCAACGCGCCGGCCGCGGCGGCCATTGGAGGGTAAACCAACGGCAAAGGAAGACCTTTCTCTCTCTCTTTCTCACTGTCCACTCTTTTTTTTAAAAAAAAAAATACAGTATCAAAATATTACTTCACTTGATTACTAAATTTTTTGGTGCTCTCTTATTAGTTGCTTATGGCTACCATGACAAATTATCATCAACTGGTGCTTTGAAACAATAGAAACTAACCCCTCGCAATTCTGGGAGCCAAAAGTCTGCAATCACTGCGTTGGATGAGCCACACATCCTCCAGAACTCCGAAAGCATCCCTCTTTTTCTCTCCCCTTTCTGATGGCATCAGCTGTTCCATGGCTTATGGCAGCATCACTCCAACTTCTGCCATGTTCTTCAATATGGCCTTTTTCCCATGCCTCTGTGTGTCAAACTGCTCTCAGTCTTTCTCTGATAGACACCCGCCATTGGGTTTAGAGCTCAATCTAAATACAGAAGAATCTCATCTTGTGACTTTTTATTACATTTGCAAAGATCACATTCACAGGTACCAGAGCTTAGAACTTGGACTTATCTTAATGGGTCACTATTCAATCTATCCAGCACTCAAGGCAAGACTTCTCCCTTGTTTCAAACCACTCTTGACCCTGCCACAAAGATTGTATCCCATGAATTCTATCTCACCACTGGAGAGGCACTTCTGGTCTTTCTAGCTAGCATGGAATGAGTGCACAGGACAATGTGAAACAGTGAAAAGCATATATGGAAAGAAAGGGACTTTGTGTAGCTGCCTGCCACCACACAGAGTATGGCAAGAAGAGGGAGACATTTTTCTACATTGAAGTTTTTCTTATAATGGTCTTGAAAGTAAGTTGTAGTCGAGTCACCCAATTCCTGTCCTTACAATAACATACCTTTTGGGTTTTGTTTCACACAATCTTGTCCCTTGCCTTACTGGCTTTCAATATTTGCTTTATTCATATATACATCTATGCAAAACTATTGGTTTCTTTAAAAACCACAGCTGTGTGCTGTTGTAAACTGAAATTCTTAGTGCATGATCTTCTTCCTATGATCGTGGGAAAGAGCAAGCTACTTTAGAAACACACACATGCACAATCTTCTTGAAGCCATATGGGGATTTTATTCATGCAAATAGAGGCCTGGTTTTCTCCTAGTTTCCCACAAGGCACTTGTCAGCGTCAGGAAGATCTTTGCCCCTCAGTAGGACCTATTAGGGTACTCTTCCCTCTGATGAAAGTCTCTCCACCCCTCACCTTGTCTTTCAATATCCCATCCCTCATTACTACCATGATGGCATCAAGGTTCTCTGAACTGTAAGAACCACCATCAGTTCTGCTGAGCAACTTACACAAAGAAAATGTCAGATGAATCTGTGTATGAATTTCTACAATATTAGACAAGCTATGAATGTATCTGAAAAAAGTGTACAAATTCATGTGTTTGGGTATATTTCTCCTTTTTAGTGTGTTTAAAAATTGGCATCATATGAGCAAATTATTTGCAGATTGTGAGACAGGGTGAATAATCTGACACCATATGGAGACTATTTATGAACCACAGCAATTTCCACACTGTTGATCATGTGTAAGATAAACAATGTAACTGAAGTGAATGATTACTTTTCCTCTATTTCCTTGGTATATTATATTTAATGTTCAAATTGAGAGAGGCTGTTCTTGAGACACTCTCTTATATACACAACTTACTATTCATTAGTTAAGGGGCAGTTATTTGTGCTTGCTTTTTTTTAATGCAAAACATGCTTTCTTCTTTTTAAGCACCAACTGACATTTTATAGAGAAGAGGAATAAATGTAGTATTTTTAACTCAGGGAATGTAATTCCTAGCGAACTCATACGGGCAGAATCTATCTAGGAGAGAGTATGGAAGAATGAGCATGAGGATAGGTGACAGTTAACAGGAATGTGGCTTCTGATCTAGTTTGCAAAGGTTTCTCCCAAGCTAGACTTCTGCGAGCCTGTGAATGGGAGGAAAAGGTTATCAGTAGGAATGACAAAGTCCTTTATGGTACAAGTAGTGCTAGCAGTTGATCCACTGGTATATCTTTGAATCTGTCCTCTCTATTCCAGCTTTAATCCTGCCTCCTAACTGCTCTCTGCTCTGTGTGAAGATTTCACCTGCAGCCTTCACACACAGCCAGAATTAACTTTCCCAAATGCAAATGTCACCATGTCATGCCACTGATAAAAACTTTCGCTATCTCCCTACAGAACCAAGTCTCAACTCCATAGTCTCGCTCACAGAGCCATCTGTGTTGCCTCTAGGTTCATCTTCCCACTCTGGCCCTCATTCCTCTGGGCACATTTTCTAGTCCACAGTTCAGCAGTAGAGGCAAAATATTTGGAAGTGGTGATGAGAAGTAAGAAGAGCCTCCCTATCATCTATGAGGCTCCTGGCCCCTAGGAAAATGAGAGACATCTGTGCCAGTGGCTTCCCAAGAGGAGACTGAGCTCCAGGAGGGCCTGGGTTCAATCACATCTGAAATTTTTCACAACACACACTCATATGCATGGATTTAAAAACTCTTGTCACCAAATAAGTTTGTCTTTTAACTCCTTTGCCATGAATTTTTTAAAGTAACCCTGTACTTAAAACTTAGAAACTCTTCCCAAAGACAATGTCATACAAATGTTAGGGTTTTTTGTTTTGTTTTTGTTTGTTTGCTTTTTTCTTCCCTTAAACATATCTTTGAGGAAGATTTCTGTTGCCAAATTACTCTCCACATGGGCACAAAAACTCCGTATAGATGGATCGAGCTCCTGAAAGTTGTAGCTAAGAACTGAGAACTCAAGGGCCACTGAAGACACAGCCCCTACCTTTAGGGAGCTCACACTTGGAACCTTTAAAGCTTGTGGGTTTTCCATGATAACTTACTGCAGGAAATACTATCTCAGCATCCTGTCACATTTAACCACAATCCTGGCCGAGAGAATGATTCAGTCTCATGAAAAGAAACAAATTCTGAAAGAGCGAGCAGGAAGACCAGGAAGCAGAGGACAGGCAAGGCTGAACATTCATGGGTCACAGACAGAGACAGTGTGAAGCAGGCTGAGCCCTTATTTTCATGCATTTCTACTTCAGAGTAAGGACAAGCATCTACTTGGCCCTACATCCCTGAAACCCTTATAATCAGACCCTGTCTTAGTTCACTTGGGCTGCTATAACAAAATACCTTAGATGGAGTGATTTATAAAGAACAGACATTTATTCCTCACAGTCCTGGAAACTGGAAGGTTGAGATCATGGTGCTAGCTGGGTCAGATGCTAGTAAGATCCCTCTTCTAGACTGCAAACTGTTGACTTCTTACCGACACCTCCCTTGACAGAAGAGGCAGCAAAATTCTCAAGGGTCTCTTGTAGGACATTGATTCCATTCATCAGGGTTTCATCCTCATCACCTCATCACCTCCCAAATACCATCACCCTGGCAGTTAGGATTTCATCATATGGATTTTGTGGAACATGAGCATTCAGATCTCAGCTGGCCCACAGCTTGATCCTGGCAGTATTTTCCCTAAATCACCAAGAGATTGGGGTGGGGGGCTACACGAAAACTATCATTGGGGCCTTTTGGCTTTCCATGCATGTTCCTAGTGAATATTTTTCTTATATGTAGTGCCATTAGAAGGAACCAGGTATAGCAGTCAGCTCCTAACTTATGCTGTCTCACAACTCACATGAATATTCAGTGGCTTATGACAGCATTCATATTTATTAATCATGGATCTGAAGATGACTGATATGGTTTTGCAACATCTGGATTTTGCCTCAGGTAAAATCTCTCCCACCTATCTCATTCTGAGAACCTAGCTGAATGAAGAATCAGTAGCCAGCAGTAGCAAGCTCTTCTAATAGTGACCTGGGTGAGTGCAGAAGTGAGCTACATCATAAGACTTCTTTAATTCTTCAGTTTAGCTCACATTTGTTTATGTTGTATTAGCCCAAGGAGGACACGTGGCAAAGTGCAGAGCCAGTGGGATAGAAAATGCACTCCATCTCAGCAGGAGGAAAAGATTAATGATCAGCTGTGGAATACTCTACTCCAAGGTATGCAACAATTCTCCAAGGTGTGGAACAATACTCTATCTCATCATACTAGGGGAGCTGTAACATTTATAATTCTGTGGCTGCCATGGGGATTATGTGCCACAGGCGCTTGATCGCCCAATGTCCCGCCCTACATTTGCACTTCACCCCATTCCTCCACTGGTGATCATTTGCGTTACCAACATGAGACTGCGTGGCATGGATCACTTGTATCCTATTTCCCCCAACAACAAGGTTGTTCAATCCCTCACCCAATATTATGAGCAGTCCAATTTCAGAAACATATTTTGAGGGTCTGTTTCCTGAAGTGACTCCTGGTACCAATTACACTGTCAGACACAGAAAATAATGTTATACCTGGTATAGGTTCATAATGCTTTATGAGACATCAAACTGAATACCATATCCAGATTTTACACATCCCAGCTAAAGGAAAGGTTTGATATATTTTTTAAAAGGCTCCCAAACTTTCTATGAATCCTTCTACTTAAAAAATATATTAAAATTCTTGGTATTATTCCCCTCTCAGGATCTTTGTTGCAACAAATGCTGAAAATCCCCATGATTGTTAAGCATTTAAAGACACAGGCTTATACTATACAAATTCTATATATTTAATGCTATATAAAAAGTGTCTCTGCCAGGACCTGTGAAATGGAATGTAACATAGTAATAATGTAAACATAGTAACAGTTGAGAAAACTGGTGTATTCATGTTAGCTGTAGTGAAGGGTCACAAATCCCCCAGTACATGTTATCAATATTTCATCTTTACAAAAAGAAATAGAAAAGGAATTAAAAAGTTCTCCAGGGGACTTTCTTAGTAAAACTGAAGATTCAGAAATGAGAACTGTAAACTCACCAATAGAGACCCTAATAGATGGTTTAAGTAAAAAAAAAAAAATGAGAATAAAAAAATTCAGGTTCCAAAACAATCCTTTGGATTGCCAACTACTTAGCTTGTTTTAAATCATATCTTAGATTTTAAAAAGATACAAAATATTTATATACATTTCTCATCTGTACATCTGAAGTATAAAAGTCCTTGAAAAGGACTCGTACATCAAATGGATATTAATCAAAATATTGATTTTTACCCAAAGAAGAGTATGGGGATTGACAGCTGAGAGAATTTGCTGATGCAAATCTGAGTCCCACATTTTGGTGATGAAGAGACACCTGTATCCACCTTTAATTCAGCATCTGCTCATTCTTACTGACTAGACACCTTCAAAGTCTTGTACTCACGGACCACAGTATGTTGTGGTCTGCATGGTGATAGACTCATTGTTCCCACCTGGCATTGAATACATCTCCGTACTGAAGAGATCTGTGAGGCTTTGCTGCATGGCTCAGGTGCTAACCAGCACTGACCAGGAAGGGGAATGGAAGCTTTCTACATCACACAACTGCACTGCCTGCTGTGTATGGGAGGATCTGGCGACTCCCAACTGGTCCTGTTCTGCCCTAACTCTACCTTCAGGTAAAGAGAGAAGCACTTATAGGAGTTTTCCCCAGTTTGATGACTACATGTTCCGGCACGATGGATGTGGACACCATCTCTGGCAAGAGAGTAAGAGAACAGACCTAGAGTGGGATGATGAATGGTATATTTGTAACTTTCCTCAAATAGGTTCTCTCAGATTTCCCATCAGGAATCAGCTATGAGGGGCTGACACTATGGCACAGCGGGTAAAGCTACTGCCTGCAGTGCCATATGGGCACTGGTTCAAGACCTGGCTGCTTCACTTCCGATTCAGCTCTCTACTGTGGCCTGGGAAAGCAAAAGAAGATGGCCCAAGTCCTTGGGCCCCTGCACCCACGTGGGAGACCTGGCTTCTGGTTTCAGATCAGCACAACTCCAGCCGTTGCTGCCAATGGGAGAGTGAACCAGTGGATGTAAGACCTCTCTCTGCCTCTCCTTCTCCCTCTGAAACTCTTTCAAATAAATAAATAAATCTTTAAAAAAAAAAAAAAGAATCAGCCATGAAACACTTACATGGAAAATGGCTTGAATGCAGGTGTTACTTACAGGTAAGAAATCTTATTTGCAATATCCCACTTAATGTCCATTTTAAACAGACTTTCTGCAAGATGGCAGCAAACAAATTCAACTCTCTGAGGGTTACTCTTGGGATGACCAAGTGCCCTGGTTCAACCCAGGAAAGTCCTGGCTTATGTTAGTTATGCCAGAATAGCTATCATTCCCCCCAAGTACTTCCTTTGGAGTAGGAGTGGAGAGGGATCTGATCGACATCTTTTGTAGTTTGTAGACTCGGAGAGAAGCTTTACTTTCCCTCCTCCTCTTGGTCAAACATCTTGTCTGACTGCCGTACCCCTCCTGTTTACTTAACTCAACCACTAAGTCAGAAACACTAGTGCTTCCTGCCCTTAGTCCTGTCTGTGGTCTTGATCTTCTTTGAATGTAAAAGGATAAAAGGGAAATGCTAGGAGAAAAATTCAGAGACTAATACCGCAAAATATTCTTCCACCACTGAGCAATTGCTTTCATGAATGTGAAGCTTTTCCAAAGACAGCCCTGAAAGAGAAGAGCCCAGGAAAGAACTGGACAGGACGTGGTCAGAGGAGGAGTGTTTCCAAGGTAGGCTGAGGCTGAGTCACCTTGGGCATTTGTGCGGCAAAGGGGGCCAGTGTAGGGTCAATAAACTGATCAAAATGCACACGGTGGTATTTCTGCACGTAGACTATTTTCCAAAGAACTAGTTTCTCCCATGCCCCAGCTCTCAAGAGGCCCATGATTAAAAGTAAATTCTGCTACCAATGTTGACTTCTGAATATCAACAAGTATTTTTAATGCCCTTTGGTATAAAATCAGAAAAAAATATATAAAAAGAGCTATTCTGAGTGCATGTGTGTTTTTCCATCTTCCCCTCTCCTACGGTAAACTTATATTGAGAAGTTCATTTAATAGAAGCCTTCTTGAAAACCACAGGCCATGTGGTAAGGTTTGTTTTACATGGGTCACTAACATGGAAAGCTTTGATACTGGATGTCGAAAGTAGAGCAGTCAATTAATTTCATGAGTGTGAACTTGGCCTTACAACCAATATACCCTGTCAGAAAGCTGCCAGGATCAAAATACTGGTTTCTAACCGACTTGTAGTAAAAGCATGTTGCTTTAATTCACAAAGCATGAACTGAGTTCTCTTTTCTGCCCTTGTTTCCCTTAAAGGAATCTTGGGCATAACCTGGCTTCAGAAAGACAGGGATTCTGATTCTTCACCCTCTACAGAGATGTGCGTATTCATTTTGTGTTAGTCAGTGTGTGATGAGGTGTGCTTCAGTGACAACTCCAGAACCTAGTAGCCCAAAGCAAAACAGAGATATACTTCTCCCTCAACCCGGTAGCTGCAGCAGGGCTGGGTGGCAGTGTTCATTTCTGCAAAATGGCTCAGGGACTCAGAATAACAGGACAGCTACATTTCCATGTTGCTTCCTCCAGGCCGAAGAGAAATAAACATCCTAGAGATTCTTGCACCTGCAAATAAAAACTGGCCTCAGTTGCCAGTGCCAGTGCCAGAGCCCTGCTACAGTGTTGCAGGTTCAGAAATTCAATTTCTGTGAGTCCAAAAGGACAAGATAGCCAGATATGGAGTGGGGGGGGAGGGTGTTATCTCGATGACTACCTCAGAGACATTTAAGAAAACCTACTGGAGGAAAGAACGGGCCATCAAAGAAGGAGGTAACTTTCTCTGAAGGGAGGAGAGAACTTCCACTTTGACTATGACCCTGTCTGAATCAGATCAAAGTCGGCGAACTCAAAAGGCTTCCATTCCATTGGCAACTCATGACTAGAGCCTAGGGAGATTACTGACGCCACAAACAAGAGTGTCAAATTGTTAAGTCAACAACAGGAGTCACTGTGTACTTACTTCTCATGTGGGATCTGTCGTTAATGTGTTGTCCAATGTGAAGTAATGCTATAACTAGTACTGAAACAGTATTTTATACTTTGTGTTTCTGTGTGGGTGCAAACTGATGAAGTCTTTACTTAATATGTACTAAATCAATCTTCTGTATATAAAGATAATTGAAAATGAATCTTGATGTGAATGGAACGGGAGAGGGAGTGGGAGATGGGAGGGGTGCGAGTGGGAGGGAAATTATGTGGGGGGAAGCCATTGTAATCCATAAGCTGTACTTTGGAAATTTATATTTACTAAATAAAAAAAAAAAAAAGAAAACCTGCTAGAAACATGCCAGTGCACACCAGGCCCTGCTATCTGGCCCATGGGACAGATTCCATATTTTAGAAATTAACCCCTTTAATCTTATTTTTAAGATTTATTTATTTGAAAGGCAGAGTTACAAAGAGGCAGCGAGGCAGAGAGGGAGAGAGAGAGGCAGAGAGAGAGAGAGAAGTCTTCCATCAGCTGGTTCACTCCCCAGAGGGTGGCAACAGACGGAGCTTTGCCGATCCAAAGCCATGAGCCAGGTGCTTTCTCCAGGTCTTCCACATGGATGCAGGGGCCCAAGGCTTTGGGCCATCTTCCATTGCTTTCCCAGACCATAGCAGAGAGCAGGACTGGAAGTGGAGCAGCTGGATCAAAGCGGTGCCCATATGGGATGCCGGCACTGTAGACCAGGGCTTTAACCCACTGCACCACAGGCCAACCCCAAATTAGCCCCTTTTCATATATACAGTTTGCAAATGTTTTCTTCCATCCATAGGTCATACGCATTTTGGTTTGATGTTTATTTTCACTTTTCTGAAAATTTTATTGTTATTACTTTAATGGTACATATTTAAGGGGTTCAACAAGATCACTCAAGACATGTTTTCAGTATGTGAGGATCAAGTCAGATTTGTCCACATTTTCATTTCTTTAAACTTCCTTAAAACATTTTTGAGTGTTGGCATAGTGGGTTAAACTGCCACCCACAGCACTGGCATCCCATATGGGTACTGGTTCGAGTACTAGATGTTCTACTTCTGATCCAGCTCCCTGATAATGCATCTGGGAAAGCAGCAGCAGAAGGCCTGAGTGCTTGGACACCTGCTTCCATGTGGGAGACCTTGAAGAAGATCCTGGCTTCGACTTGGCCCATGCCTGGATGTTGTAGCCATTTGGGGAGTGAGCCAGCTGATGGAAGACCTCTCTTTCTCTCTGTCCCGCCCTCTGACTCTGTAACTCTGCCTTTCAAATAAAAATAAAAAATAAATCTTTAAAAGATTGTTTTTGATTAACATCTAACAACTTTACTTATTTTTAGTTTTGTTGCCTAAACCATTAGTGCCACATTACTGCCAAAACTTTTTCTTTTGTGTTTTCTTCGAGGACTTTTACACTTCATACCTATTGTCCTGACTTCCTATACAGATTATAATTTGCCCTACATTTCCATGATTCAATTAATATATATATATTATATATATACACATATAAGTATGTATATATGAGGATGTATTTCATATATCTTTATTTCATTCTTCCAACTTAGGCTGTGGTCTTGTCTGGTACTGTGTGATGTACATGTACTTCCATTTCAAGTATAGAATAAAGGGTATGAATTGGCAGTGAAATTGTTCTTACTCAATCCAATTTGGTTTTTCTTGCTTTTATGCTCATCTTAGGTGAGCCAGTTCTTAACCGGATTTCGGAATTCTAATATTCAGCCCAGAGAAAGGTATCTTATCTCAACTGTCATTTTATCAGTGTTGCTGTGAGGCAATCAGGTCTTAAACTTCCTACCCTGCACCTGTTGACATCACTCGCTGCAGAGGTTTCCTTTTGAGACTCCTGGATGTCCTTTGGAATAAAGTAATTTTGGACCTTCCATGTTTTCATGGAGCTCTTATTTTTGATTGGGTAAATATATATTCCCTACCAAAATGGAGTGAAACTCGGGAGTTACATGAATTTGAAGCAATATCTGTACTAAAACATATTAAAGAATCATACAAAATATTCACTTGACATATTTAGTCTTTTGAAAATATGGCAAGAGGGGGCAGCATTATGGCACAGCAGGTTAAGCCACTGCTTATGACTGCAGAATTTCATTTGAGCACCAGCTCAAGTTTCTGCTGCTCTATTTCCAATTCAGATCTCTGCAGCCATTTTTCTAACTCCATTTTTTCTTGCTATTTTGAAAAAAGATTTAATTTATTTATTTGGGAGGCAGAGTTACAGAGAGAGTTAGAGACAGAAAGAGAGACACAGAGTAAGAGAGAGAGAGGAGAGATCTTCCATCCACTGGTTTACTCCCTAAATGGCTGCAATGGCCAGGGCTGGGCCATGCTGAAGCCAGAAGTCAGGAACTCCGTCCAGACCTCCCACATGCAAGGCTTGGGCAGAAGCACTTGGGCCATCTTCCACTTCTTTCTCAGGTACATTATCAGGAATCCAGATCGGAAGTGGAGCAGCTTCTCAAATAAATAAATCTTTTTTTTTTTAATGGCAATAAAAAAATATCTCTAGGTGGAAGTAAAGACAATACTCATTAAAACATTGGGAATAAAATATTTTTAAATGAGAATGGATAATTCAACATCAAAATGAAAACTAATTCCTATTTTTAGTAGCTTTTCTTGAATTACCAAATATATTAACACCTGAATAGTTTCCTAAACTAATTGTAATATATGAGGAATATCAATTGAATATATCAATATTTATAATATTTTAATCATGAAATATAAAAAATACAATTTTGTAGAAAAACATGATTATAGTAAAATATTACATTTTTCAGAAAAATATCAGCAGTCTGATATTAGAGAGAGAATGTCTAAAACACTGATGGAGTTAGCAAAATGTATTCCAGGAGCAACTATTATACTCATGTTATATTTAATATTCAGACAATTCATATAAATGTTTCTTTTAATATAACACACATAGTTAAATATTACTTTTGTCTTTGTGTAATTCTATTTTTTTAAATATTCTTTCATCAGGAGTATGTGTAGGTCCACCAGTATAAACATATCCATTTTTTTGCTTAGGAACTAAATACTTATTTAAATTATTTTAGTGATCCTTTTACCTCTCAAAGTATTCTGTATAGTAAATCATACAGTCACCTTGTTAGTGATGTTTTAATAATCACAGGTTCCTGTTATATTTAAAATGCAGTCACCATATTCTGTCAGCTGGAATCGCTGTAGTCTGTACATATTTCCTGAGTGCATCCAAGCCTGCTATCACGTCTTACCATTCCAAAGGAAAGCTGCAATCAACAAAACATATAGATCTATTGTACATTACAGCGGGAGCAACTGAACTCCTAGAATATTTCCTCGCCATGCAAAAAACTCCGGGTTATTCTCCTTCCTAATTTCAGACTCTCCCTTCTCTCCCTCTCCCTCTTCCTCTCCCTGTCCCTCTCCCCCTCCCCTTCCTCCTCCCTCTCCCTACCAGTATCCTCCCTCTCAACTCCCTGGTTTATATCCTTCAGGATCAGAATCCAACGATCACCTGTCATATTTGCAAAAATGTCAGCTCCTGGGTCCATGTCTGATGTTTCCAATTCAATAAGTCTGAATGGGGAACCAGGTACTTGCATTTTTCATAGGCCCCCTAGATGATTCTGATGTGGTTCTATCATTGAGACACAAGGGACTACAGCTCAAGGAGTACAACTTTAATTTCACATCCTTTCTCTGGCTCCACATGGCTTATGGACTGTTTCTTCTAAAATCAAACCAGTGCCTCCTGGCCTGCTAGACTGAATCCAATGCCCTTAGAGGCACATACAGGGACCTTCAATAAGGTGCTCGATGACTGGCTGTCAGCCACCTCCTCTGCACCTGTGCTCAGGCTCCATCTGCTAGAAACACGTGGCACGGTGTTGTTGGCTTCTTTAATCTCCTCCATGTGTGCACACAGCCTATGATCACCATGGAATATGGCAGAAATTAGCAAGCCCCCAAGGTTATCACACTTCTTAGCAATCCCTGCCTTTTTTGCCTGAGTATTGTTTACCTCAATTGAGTTCAGAATCTTAGGCAAACAGAGCTGCTGGCTCTCCCTGTTCACTTGCCACCAAGTCAGTTGCTCATTCAACTGACATTGTGCCAGTGAGGGCCCTGAGCCATGAAGTGGGCCCTCACCAGAGACTGGATGAGTTGTCACTGCTATGATCTTGGACTTCCCAGCCTCCAGAACTGTGAGAAATACATTTCTATCCTTTATAAGCCAGCTAGTGCACAGTACTCTATTACATAGTTGAATACACTAAGACGTACTTTCTGCAGAACAGTTGAGCAGGTGGGTTTGACATCAGCCACGCCTGCCTTTTTTGAACTGCCATGCAGACAACCAAGAGATCTGGGGGTGAAGTGGTGGTGGGGAAGGTAGGAACAGCCCTGAAAATGGTACCACAGTGTCATTCTGTTCTTAATCAAGGCCCAAGAGCTTTTGTGAATAAACCTTTCTCAGTTTGTTGCATACTTTAAATTAGGTTGTAGAGTGTTGAAAAACGGTTGCTTTTGATTATTTTGCCCACCGTTCGAGTTGCTTTTGGGGGAGAACATTTGAATTTCCAGAGTCAGAACTATTCCCAGAGCAATTCTCAAAGTTCCTTGAACTCTTCAGAACAGTTTTTACACACACACACCCCCCACATACTGCACTCCCTTGTGTGTGACCATACAGTGCTATTGATCACCAGTGAGGCATATGTTTGGAATCAGTGTTCTCCTGCTAGTAGGGATGGGCCACACAGAAACACACACCCTCTCCTCTTGCA
Organism: Oryctolagus cuniculus; assembly: GCF_964237555.1. Lineage (NCBI taxonomy): Eukaryota > Metazoa > Chordata > Mammalia > Lagomorpha > Leporidae > Oryctolagus > Oryctolagus cuniculus. The sequence goes on along the minus strand of NC_091445.1, from coordinate 44,340,196 downwards.
ACAGCCACATTGCATTGACATGGTGGCTGTCCATAGCAAGAAGCATTGTCTATCCAGGCATCTAATCTTTCAAAACAAAATTCAAAGACCCCTCGGCCTCCACCTCATTATAATTGGTAGCACATTCTAAACGCCTGGGCCAAAAAGTGCCTCCAGCTCACATACAAGTTGAAGGCACTAAAACTGTACAGGCTCAACATGTAACAAATCTCCTGCCACATAGCTGAAGCTCCAGCGTACTTTGAAATATTTTCCCTCCAAAAAATTTCACGAGCTTACACTGAAAATGTTCTGATAAATCTTCAACAAAATAGGGATAGAGATTGTTTAAATATAAAATACTCAAATCTTTTTCATGTATTGTCTAAGCTGATCTGATTAGCTCATGAGAATAACTCCAAACTCTTGCCAGGACATAACAGGTTTTCTGCATAGGTCTAGTTGGAAAGAAAAAGAAAAACTACAAACAGCTGTTCCAAGGCTGGGAAATGCGGTGCAGCTCTGACAGCAGCTGTTTGTATGCCAAATAGTTCCAGCAAATTCTAATTAAATCCAGCCCAGGAGAAATTTTATGATTTGCATCACATGATTTCTGTCTGTATCCACAATGCTTTCTCTCCCCTTTTAAAAGCCCCTCCAGCAAATTCTGCCCATTTTCTTAATCTTAATAATTTATTGCTCCAGGGGAAAAAAAACTATTCTATATTTTGAGATTAGAACACTTATATCAGCCAAATGCAAAAAGTTCTAGGAAAAGGAATTCCCAAATTTTAAGAATAAATGGATCGTTGGGGATGGTTGGAATAAGAGATGTCCCCTACCTACATCTCCTCCACATGGTCTCCACTTCAGTAAGTGAATGGTACATTTGTATATTTTCAGTTTTGTTCCTTGTCTTGTAGCTGATAATCCCAAATTAGCTATAAGAACTATAATACACTGGTTTATCAGCTAACTCAGTGCTTTCATGCCTATTATTATGATTTAAGGCAATTATGTAAAGGTGGCTGTCAGATATTATTATTGTCACCATTTTACAAATTGGGTGTAGGTATTTGGCAAAGTGGTTAAGACACTACTTGGAATACTTGCATTCAGTATCAGAGTGCATCAGTTTGAGTCTCAGCTCCACTCCTGATTCCAGCTTCCTGCTAATGTGCACCCTGGGAAGAAAGGTAGTGGCTCAAGTAATTGGATGGGTCCCTTCCATCCACATGGAAGATCTGGGTTGAGTGATCAGTTCAAATAAATAATCAGTTTCAAATAAATAATATAAATAAAATCTTAAAAACAAAATTGGGTTGAGTAATCAGTTCCTGGTTTTGTCCTAGACGAGCTTCAGCTATTATAGATATTTGGGGTATGAAACAGCAGATCATTCATATTCTGCGTGTGTGTGCCTTTCAAATAAGTAATATAAATAAAAATCTTAAAAACAGAATTGGAACACTGTTCTCAAGGATGGTGATTCCTCGCTAGCAGCTGTCAATAAGAACTTAGCAGCCAACTTCCTAGCCCCAGGATCATAGTTACTCCTATTTGGCCAATTCCATCCCTCATCTCATTCTTTCAGTATCTTCTCAGGTTAAAATGGCCCAATTTTACCTAAACTTGTCTATTGATTCTGCAGAAAACTCATCCTATTTTTGAATGTCTGTATGTGATGCAAATTACTTTTATTCTCACCCAACAGATGTGGTATACATGGCTTAGCTCTAGGTGACACGGATTGATATGGGGGCTTTCAACAGAACTGAGGAATGCACAAGTAGTGAGTACGTAGTAGCTGTGAGTTCACACAATTAAGGATTCTTGCCTGAGTGCTACAAGATTTTCATCTCCCAAGATACATGTCCCAGAAATCAACCTGAAGTCAAAGGACAAAAAGAATATAAGTCACAAATAAATGGAAATCCACTGTGAATAAGATTCTAATTAAGGTAAGCAGAATAAAATGCATGGCCCTTTGACATATTTATTCAGACTATTAATGCTTATTTCCATGTGATTCCACATTCCTAGACTATTCGTAAGTGTGTGAGTGGCCTAGGAACACTTTTGCTCCATTATTTGACATCAACCAACAAGAAGATATTTGCTAAACAAAATTTGATGAAAATACTTGACTTCCAGTTTGGTTTTTTTTTCTGAGTTTATTTTTCAGGATAATAAATTGGTGACATGATACTCAGAAAACATCGACTTTTGGATCGCACAAAGTGTGATGGAGTTTAGGCAGCTCTGAGTGGGTGATTCAGGGATCCAGATGGCTCCCATGGGCTGTTTTAAACACCAAGCCTGGAAGTAGTACACATCACTTCCCTGCACATGACATTGGCCAGTTTCACAGCCTCAACCCCACAGCAAGAGATGTACAGGAATGCAATCTTCTTGGATTCCCATGAAAAGGAAAGAGAATGGGAACAAAGAGGCTTCTATGCAACAGGGCTTTCTTTGCAACCACATCATTCTAGAAGCACCAAATACTCTGTTCTGGAGAAGTGCAATAATCTAGGGAGATGGACTTAGTAACCTCATCAACAGGAAGGGTTACTAACCTTAAAGGAACTGCTCTATGAAGAGTGTAGCCTCAGAGACTCTTAAATGTTAGGGCTGGAAAAGGGAGAACAATAAGGAGGAGGGAGTTTTGAGCAGAAATAGTCTGAGGAAGGTCCAGCTATCCAGACCTATCATCTCAATTTCATAATCCAATAAAAATGTTCTACCACTAATACATATATGAATGTGTACACATGTGTTGAGAGTAGACACACCCACACACACACATGTGTTTCTGCTGAACTGACAAGGGAAAGTTTTGCCATGTAACTTGGATGACATCTTGGAGTCACAATTATCTAGGGATCTCTGGCTTTCCCCTCACATTCAATAGCTTCCAAAAGAACTGCATGATCCAAGAAACTCCTTATAGTGTTTTGTCTTCTGTTTTGCAATCCTGGGACAATGAATGCACACTCATATCCCTATATCATATGCATTTATCTATCTTTAACTGCTTTTCTCAGAATTGACCAAAAAAAGATAGCAGTGTGATATTGTCTGATTTTATTGGTCCCTTGGTCCATTTAAATGCCTTTCCTTAGTGTCTATGTAGCCATCATTCTATAAACATTAGAAACTGTAGTGTTATTGAATTCAAGTTTTTTCAAAACTTAGGAAACCAAGCTGTACAAGTCAGTTCCAGACTTCATGAGGCCAAAATGTTTTAATTCTTTCTTGCAGAAGACACAGTAAGTCATGTCCTGCCTTGTGATATTTCCATTTTCATGAGAAAAATGAGACCTAAAGTAATTTTACCAAACTTCCAAAGCACATCTAATACTGAAGTATGAATAAATATTGGATTTACAATTATACATATTATTCTGTTTTACAGTTTAGTTGCTCAACTTTTAAAACTTGGATACACTAGATTTTTTAGCATTAGGCAATGGTATTTCAAAAAATTCATAGAAAATGCATATCATGAAAAACCTACCTGGACTTTAAATTTTTGTTTACCAAACAAACTTACCTTTTAATTTCATTTTCCATAAACTTTTGAAGTACTGGTGTAGTATGTAATTAGATTTTGAATTAAATAAGACCTGTCAGTTCTCGATAGATCTGTTCCATGTTTACTATACATATTTCTTTCCCCAAGAGTAGAGCAATGTATATGAACCAAAGAGAAACAGGATTTCAGTTTCTTATAAAGTACAGCCCACAACATGTTGACACAGACAATAACAAATTTTCTCTTATCACAAAAATGTTTCATACTCTATGGCATATAAGCATCTCAAGAGACAAATTTCTGCCAATATCAGAGGGCTGTGCATTTCATGTTCAAAGTAGAATTCAATATATATGAAAACAGTGCAGTATATCATTAGAAATTTTGAATTTATTACAAAGTAAAATGGTTGATAAAATGGGTTGCTGTGTCTATTTCTCCCACTAAAGAATCCTGTAGATCATCTAGTCATTCCTTATATGTTTTAAATACTTTCAAGGTTATTGCGTATTTTAAAGAAAGAAAGAAAAACCTTACAAGTATCAAAAAAGAAAATGATGTTCTTTTTTTTGGCTTCTTTTTCACAATCATTCAATTTTATTTAGAATATATTACAAAGTAGCATGATGATACAGATTAGGGCAGGGCAGAAGTCTGTAAGCCTTTTGTGTGGAAGACATAATACCATGAGAAATAGATATCATAGTCAAAAAAATTGGGGTGCTTGGATAAAAGAAAACAGGTTTCTTTTATTGAAGGACTTTTCAGACCCCTTAATAAATAGATATACTGAGACTCTCCCAGATGTGTTGTCTTCAAATGCTAAACTTATTTGGCCATTTGAACTTTTCCTGGAAGATCTCCTTAACATCTTGTGTCATACTACAGAGTTTGAGAAAGTTGTGTTGGGAACTTAAGCCCCCTCTTGGATTTCCTAGAAAATACAACGTTCCTGTATCTATACAGTATTGACGGAATTCAGTGGCTAAAAAATCAGATCAAATTAGTTCAATATGGAAGAGCTAGGTAGACCCAGCAAAAACTTATTGAGTTACTACAATGAGGTACCAGCTCTGTCAATTTAAAGTACCTAATTAAGAAAATAATGAATTGAGGCACAATCCAAAATATCCCATTTGTTATACAAATAATTTAAGAGTCCTCTGCAAAAGCCAAAAATTGGGGTGGTCACCAAGGGTATAGCATGAGTAAGCACCAACTATTTCCACTTATACAAAGCTGTTGGAGAACCCTGATAGAACCATCCAGGCATTATTCACATTTTTGCTCCTGGCAATGTGTATTGCTCTTATTTTAGTCATGTCACAATAAAGAGGCAATTATATCTATAATAAGAGAAATACATTAAAACTGAACATTTCCTTCTGAAGAGTCACAGATGTAATTCAGCATACATATGATTAAATATTTTCTTCTGAAATTTTATTAAATACAGACATGGTAATCTCTAAGCATTATTGCAGTCACAGCCAAAAATTACATTTTTATCTCAGGTTTCTATTGAGTTTACAAAACAACTTTTTGCAGGTTTCCTCTAGATACTTTCCATCCAAGACACTGTGAAGCTATTATGTTTAGGAAATGTCACAATATTCCCCCACACCATAAAGGAACTGCATTACTATACTATCTGCAGGCAGAGTCACACATTTTCCAAACAAAACATGGACTAATCTAAAAGCTTTTTTTTAATATGTAAACTTGCCATTTTTCCATGCTTGCCAGGTTAGAGATGTGGCCAAGGAGCTTGCAATATTAATGGAATGCAGTTTAATTTTATAATATAGGAAACTGCCATTCTTTTATTGAGTCTAAAGGCAAAAAGGAAAGTAGGAAAGGGGGATGAAGTTGGGTTAAATTCACCGTTTTTCTTTCCATTTTGAACCACTTCCTTTTGCCCTTCCTCCCCATGAGCGTTTGGTTCCAGGGAATGGAAGAGAAGCAAAGAATCCCAGTGGTAAAGGGGAGAGATGCCTAGATGCGTTTGGAGTGTGAGCTTGCGCAAGAATGCACAGGCATACACATGCCAGGTTAAGGAGGAGACTGGAAGGAAGCACCTTTAGGACCTGAAGGATATCATTGGCCTTCTTATTTCTATTGATGTCTTTATTTACAGAAGCCATTAAATCTGCCTTTAGAGCAACAAATGTCAGCTAGTTTATAGCCTACTTATCTCAGACCATGTGTCCCTGTCCATGCACTTCCTTACTCAGTCTCAGGGACTGATGCTCTTCTCACCCAGCTGATGCAGTGTCTATTTTGTTTACAAGTTCTGTCGCCTTCAATACCACACTCTCTTCTCATGATAGAGGTTGCAATCTAGTGGTCCATGGGCCAAGTCTGGCATGTAGATGGGTCTTCGTTGAGTTTGCCCCCAGCTGCCCCTTAAATGTGAACCAGAATAAAAATCAGAGCATTTCACATAAAATCCAAGTTCTGGTTTCTTTTTGAAAAACTGAAACACCTCATGACCTTGGCCTCAGTAGTTCTGCAAGGTACAACCGGTTAGGACTGAACACTCAGAGCACTACAGTTCCATTTAAGTCCCACCATTTACCAAACATCTGCAGACACACTGAAGACAGACCAGTTTTGTTCATGGAAACCACCTGCTTGACCCCTTGCAGGCAGTAACCATGTGTCTTCAGCAAAAATTGAAGCTCAACATATGGAGACGACCTAATGAGGATAATATCTCTACTCCTGCTGACTTAGTTTCTCTTCAAAGCTCTTCCACCTGCAAATACTCCGATCCTCATCTACCCAACAGGCTCCAGGACTCCCAGTGACTCCACCTATATTTCAAGTTTTCTCTCCATTTGCTTCTCCATTGATTTTCTCCTGTTCACAGCAAAAATGTTTTTTAACATCCTAAAGGAAAAAAAAAAAGCACCTTCCTTGACATTTTGCTTCCCTTGAGCTACTCCTTTTCTGTTCACCAAAGATATATTCCAGAAAGAATGACTGTGTCCTGCTCTTTGGTATTTTTCACCCATCATCCACTTTTCAAACCACTGTAATCTGGTGCTGCATGCTTTGGAAACTACTTTCACTGAAATCACCAATGAGCTCCTATCTCCAAGCCCAAAAGACAGTTTTTATAATCTTCAGTACACAAACTTTGCTACAATCTCTGGCACTGAAAACTACTGGCTTCTATTCTGAAATTCTATTCTGTCCCAGATTTCAAAGCAAGACTTCTCCTTGTTTTCATTCTCTTCTTTAAACTCTCATTTTCAATTTCATTGAAAAGTTAAAACATCAAAAAGCTTAAGCTTAAAATCCTGGATGTTTTCAAGACTTAAACATCATTTCCCTAATTCTTTCAACAGCCCTTTGAGGCAGACCTAATAATACCAGCCCTCATTTTGTAAATGATAAAACACCCTTAAAGACAATGGATGATTTTTATGAGGTGATTCATTTAGCAGAGACAGAGATGGGACCCAAATCTTGGTCTTTCTTGCATCACCCCTGGTTTTAACTTCTGCTCTGCCATGCCTCTCCTCTGTCAAACTTCTATGTAGACCTCAGGTCTCTCTCATCTCATCTTCTGTGTTTCCATTTGCAATCCCAACCATGAGCAAAGGTTCACCAATCCCCGTCATGCTGATGTTTTTAAAGCAATGTACTGCCATTCCGTGCTTTCCTTCCTAAAACTGAATACATGTACCTCCTGCTACACTTCGCCATCATGGTTTTTATTCTCCTGTATCATCACATTTTTATGATTTTGTTCAGTTTACATGGATATGTGACTGTTTCCTTCTGGGACTGTAAAATCCTTAAGGAAACCATATCTTATCATGTTACATACTTTCTGCCTAGCCTAGTGCCTGGTCCAAAGGCATTTAATGAATGTCAAATAATGAATAGATGAAAGGATATATAAAGGCAGTCTGAACATCTCTAAGTCACCGTCAGTTCCCCCACCTACTACCTATATCTCGTACTCAGTATGTTTCAAACTTTATCTCAATTGTTGTCACTCTGACTCTGTTCTCTAAACTACTTAGATAATAATAACATTCACCCAGTCATCTTAAGCCAAAACTCTGATTATCAGTTTCTTTCATCCCTCAACATATAATTGATCAAAATATCCAATTATTTGGCTTCCTAAATAATTTCCATCTTACCCACCCACTCCCAGCTATCCACAGTATCAGCTTCCATCATTCCATGTGGGACAATTGCGGGAGCCTCTTCACTGGCTTCCATCCTTTTCGCATCCATTTTGCACAATGTTATTGGGTTACTCTCTTTCTTTCTTTCCCTCTTTGTTCTTCAATCCTCCTTATAGCTTACACAACAGAACACTCCTTCTTAATCAGACATCAAAGACCTTTTATCCATTGGTCTTTGCTTACCTGTCCAGCCTTCTACCCATCACACCTCCCTTAATACATCGTAGTTGATAGTTTTGAACAATGCTAGTTCTTCTCTTGACCCCTTATTCAGGAATTACTGTCCATTGATTACCTTCCTTGAAAATATTCTATGTTCTTTAAAGTTTCAGTTCAAGGATTATATTCTCTGTGTAGCTCTCAGTATTTTCCCCATGCAGATTTAGATAACCTTTACAACTATTTCTTTGCTTCTGTTTTAGTTCCATATTAGATAAGATATAGTAATTATTTCTTTGCCTATTTCTCCATGAGATTTATAGAAGCTGATTTATAGAAATGTTACATTTTCACAAGTATAGGACAGTTTTATGATAGATTTCTTCTGATTCTTACAACAATCACGTGATATGAATAATGATGTTCCCTTTCTTGTTTTGACAGATAAAATTAATGAGAATCATAGCAGCAAGGACTTGAATCCAGGTCTTTTGACCTTAACCTCAGATGCTTTTCATTACATCACATAATAGTCAAAGCATTAAGCAACATTAAACAGTCAGATTGCTGGTGTACCTTAAGCATTAAGCACTAAGAGCCAAATGTACTAGATAGAGTTTATATGTCAGTGAAAATGAAATAATCATAGTAGAAAAAAGAACATCTCCTAGAGCAAACTCAATTGTTTGACAAATGCACTCCACTGCATACAATTAAAAAGTATGTGGTCATCATTGAGTCAAGGTATTGTGGTTGAGAACATAAAATATAACCACATTCTCTACTGAGTCTCTCAACCCCAACCCCCAATCTCACCATAAGACTATACATATGTATGCAGAACAAAAGTGATAGAAAGCACCTTGCTTTTGTCTCAAGAGAACATCTGGCATGATTTACATGCAAGGCAAAAAAGATTTCATTCAAAAACACTTTTTTAGTTGATCCTTATATTCCTGACTGAATTTCATCTTGTTTGTTTTTAGTATGATTGGATTTTTTCGAACAGATGGTTCTATATATCTAGTTCTTTTTTTTTTTTTTCACAAAGACAAGATGCGTAATGATTATTTTGATTTAAATGCATGTTAGCTTCCTCTGTTGGCAAGACGGAAAGCTAAAATACTCAAATTTCCTTGGCTATGTGTAGATAGAAATAGCCATGCAGCATAGTTCCAGGCATTTAGGTATTAGAAGTCAATAGGGAAATTTTCAAGAAAGTATCTTTATTTAATCAATAGAATTGATTGCTGTGGTCTTTTCATCCTTTTTCCTCTTGCTGCCTGAATGAAGATGCAATGCTCAGAGGCATGTCTGACATTCTGCCATAAAGAGCACAAATACTTCTTGCGAACAGTGACAAAGCAAAAGGGTAAAAGGAGCCTGACTCCTGGTGACACATAGAATCAGCTATACCAACAGAGAACTCACCTATCTAAGGAGTGCTTTTTCATGTTAGATAATAGACCTTCAACTTGTTTAAGCCAACAAATTGGGTCTTCTGTACTTGGCAGACAAAGTCATTGATACAAATGTTCTTATACAAAGGACACTCTTCTCTATAACTGAATAGAAATGAAGTAGTAAAACTGAAAGAATTTAAAGAAGCATTTACACTACTTCTTCATTTTAGAGTTTAGGAAATTAGAACCCAGAATGGTACAGGGATTTCTTCAAGATCACTCAGCCAACGAAACTTGAACCAGGGTCCTGATATAATGAGTTCCCCTCCGGTGTGCTTTCTTGCATCTCTGGCATTAAAGAGAAGTTTTGAATCTGAAAGTTCTAAAATCCACATTAAAGTCTTGCATTGACTCATCATCAATATACTTTGACACACTCAGGGTTGCAAAGTAAGTGGAAAAAGGTAATAACTAGTGTGTAGAAAATTAATTACAATAGGAAAAGCACAAAGGATATGATTTTCAAGGCCTTTGAAAGGATGAGGCAGGATTTAATTATCTAAAGTAGAATTAAGCTCTACTAGAGTTCAAGAGTACAAGTCTTTTCAGTCTTGTTCATTCCTCTCTTTGAGGCATCTGAAATAATTCTAAGCACATGGAGAATATTAAATAGGTGCTAATTCAGTGGAATAATTCTTAAAGGAATGATGAGAAACCATACATAATTAAGACCAAAGAAAGTGATCTAACATACAAAATGATTTAAGGTAGTTATAAAGAAAGGCATTTATGACAGTGAATGATTACATATAGTGACCAAGAGATGACTGCAGAAAGAGAGAGAAAAAGATTAATCACGGTGCCGGTGCCGTGGCTCACTAGGCTAATCCTCTGCCTTGCGGCGCCGGCACACCGGGTTCTAGTCCCGGTCAGGGTGCCGGATTCTGTCCCAGTTGCCCCTCTTCCAGGCCAGCTCTCTGCTGTGGTCAGGGAGTGCAGTGGAGGATGGCCCAAGTACTTGGGCCCTGCACCCCATGGGAGACCAGGATAAGTACCTGGCTCCTGCCATCGAATCAACGCAGTGCGCCGGCCGTAGTGCGCCAGCCGCAGCAGCCATTGGAGGATGAACCAACGGCAAAAAGGAAGACCTTTCTCTCTGTCTCTCTCTCTCTCACTCACTGTCCACTCTGCCTGTCAAAAAATAAAAATAAAAATAAAATAAAGTGTGATTTTGAAAAAAAAAGATTAATCACAAAGGAACAGTAATTAAACAGGTAGTAGACTGTTAATTGTAGCAGTGGAATATAGAACATGGTGGATGAGTATCTTCGAAATGTTGTGGGAAAGTACCCAGTAAGTAAGAATTCCATAAATGACTAAACTATCACTGAAGAATGAAGACAAGAATAGATTTTCAAAAGCAAGAGTATAGACTAATATCTAAATACAGTAAAAGAAAAAAGGAATCGTGAACAAATAAATTCCAGCAGAGAGGCAGAGTCTCAAAAGGAAGGGTGAGAAAAAAAAAGAGAATGATAGACACAGGGGATTCCAATACGGTGGAATTGCAGCAGGATGCTCTGCTCTAAGCTAGGCGAAAATAGTTTTTTAAAAAAAGCAGAGAGAGTGCATTCTCAGGGGAGTTTTGGAGGGAAAACTGAAGTGGAGATTTTGCAGAAGGAGAAGAGACACTGTAGATCTTTGTGGAAGGTGTAGATATGTAGCAACAAGCATGGACACAATAAAAGGCCCCAGCAGACCTAAGTCCAGAAAAAGCACCAGTTTTAGCAAGCAAGGTGAGATCAAACTGCAGTGTCCCATGCCACTGGTGATATAGCTGGAGGTAAAGCATAGCAAACTGCACTGTGTTTGAGACTGGCCCAGAACCCTGACAGGAACAGGGTAACTACTCACCCAGAGAAAAAGAAAAGGGGCACATCTCTCTCTCTCCCCATGTCCCCTGGAATGGCGACCGGCAACTGGCTAAGAGAGGGCAGGCACCATTTTGGATGTTAATAGGTAGCAGCTGCTGTATCAATTGTGCCCATACCTAGCAACTGGCAGTGACAATAACCATCTTATCCCCAAAGGAAACCACAGCAGCTCTGGTGTAACTGATGGGAACAGCCACCATCTTGTCAGCAGAGGCAAATTCAGCAGCTACTATGACAAACCCAGTAACAGGCAGGGAGAAAGAGCCATTCAAACACTAGTATCAGCTATAGAGACTCTTGTACATGCCCCACTTGACTGTGAAATGACTAGGGCTGCAGCTGGCGGGTGTTGTGCATGTGTGTGATCCAGGGATTTTACCAGAGGGAAAAATCTGTGCTCCCTGATGACTTTAAGTCTGGCTGGGAGGATTGATAGGTGTCTGGATACCCACATACAACTGTGAGGTGCCCCCAGCCTCTTAACTATTGCACAAGCTCTAGAGTTCAAATTGCCTAGGTCAAGCACTCACAGGTCCCTGGCTTTGGGAATGTCTCAGCCTCTCAGTGGATGGGACAGGCTAGTGACGCGGATTGGATTTTCTGCCCCCTTGTAACTGTGGGAGCCTGAGTGCTGAGACTGAGAATTCTGTGACTGCCTGAGAGGACTCAGGGTGTAGCTAGTTCTCTAGGCAATCCCTGTGTGCAGTTCCACACCCAGAGCTCCCTGACTGCCTGGAGTGTGTCATTCCCAGTGGGGTCCATGCTTACACTAAGGACTGCATGGATCCTTTGTGAAGTTTAGGCAGAAGCATGGATTAGTATTGTACACACTAAGGGCTAAAACCCAGGCATTGATCACCTTGGAAGAGAGGAGGTAGGGTGTGATTATGCCAACAGAAGTGACCATATCCCCCTTCTGTTAACAAGAGGAGATCTACCACACCCAACTTGGGTGTCACCCTCCATACACACCCCACCCTAGATCACTGAGCAGAGCTCCCTCGTCACACCCATCATACACTTGTGAATATTCACTGAAAGAGCATTCTGCTAAGCCACAGAGGCAGAGTTCAAAGATAAAAGCCATCAGAGGAGAAAACCAATAAATATCTACAGAAATGCCTAAAAATAAATACAAAATTTCAAGAAACAAGATTAAAGGAGACAACACAGCCCTCCCAAAGGGGCACAATAACACTTCAGTATTAAAATGTGAAGATGAAGAGACTGATTAAATGCCTGAAATGGAATTCAAATGATTAATCATAGGATTACTTAGAAGCAATCAGAGGCAAATCTATGAACTAAGGAAATTCATACATGACATGAATGAAAATATTTCCCATTAAACTGATATTTTAAAAAGAAATCAAAATGAAATATAAAAATGAAGAATCCAATAGATTTAAAAAATTCATTGGAAAGCTTTAACAGCATACTTCATAAGGCAGAAGGAACTATATTAGAGTTAGAAGACAAATCTTTGGAAATTTTTCAATTGGACCAAAAATGAAAAAAGAAGAAATTAGAAAAATTAAAAACAGTTTTGGATATTTATGGGTTACTCTCAAATGAATCAACATACAGGTCTTAGGACTTCCTGAAGGTATAGAAGAGAGAATGGATTAGAAGGCCAATGTAGCGACATAAATACAGAAAACTTTCCAATTTGGAGGAAGAAAGGGACTTCCAAGGGCAGGAGGGGCATAGAACTCTTTATAGACATGACAGAGCAAGTATTCACCATGACATGTTATAGTAAAAGTTCCCACAGTAAAACATAAAGATTCTAAAATGTGCATCAGGGAAACACAAGATTACTTTCAGAAAGTCTCAAATTAGACACCCTGCTGATTTCTCATCATAAACTCTACAGGCTACAAGAGAATGAAGAGACATAGCCCAGGTCATAAGAGGAAAAAATAGTCAACAGAATACTGTAACTCTGCAAAGCTTCCATATATGAAATAAAGACCTTCCATAACACATAGAAATTGAAAGAATTTGTCACCACTCATCCAGCCATAGAAAAGATGTTAAAGATGTGCTACACACAGAAACACAGAAGGATAGTCATCATTATGAAAGAATGTGAAGGCAGAAAAATCTCCAAGTAAAAGTACAAAGGAAATCCAAAGTAAACAATAGAAATATTTATGGAACAATGGCAGGGAAATTGTTACCAATAATAATCATGAATGTAAATGGTCTAACCTCTCCAGTTTTAAGATACAGAGTGGCCCAGTCTGTATCTGTATCAAGACCCAACTGTGCTGCCACAGAGTTACCCACAGATTAAATGTAAAAGGATGGAAAAAATGTTTCATGCTAATAGAAAGCAAAAAAGAACCAGTGTAGTCATCATAAAATCATACAAAATAGACATTAACACAACAACTGTTAAGAGACAAAGAAGTTAGCTGGCGCCGTGGCTCAATAGCTAATCCTCCGCCTTGCAGCACCAGCACACCGGGTTCTAGTCCCAGTCAGGGCACCAGATTCTGTCCCGGTTGCCCCTCTTCCAGGCCAGCTCTCTGCTATGGCCCGGGAGTGCAGTGGAGGATGGCCCAAGTCCTTGGGCCCTGCACCCGCATGGGAGACCAGGAAAAGCACCTGGCTCCTGGCTTTGGATCAGCCCGATGCGTTGGCCGCAGCGCGCCGGCCGCGGTGGCCATTGGAGGGTGAACCAATGGCAAAAGGAAGACCTTTCTCTCTGTCTCTCTCTCTCACTGTCCACTCTGCCTGTCAAAAATAAATAAATAAATAAAAGAGACAAAGAAGTACACAATGTAATGATTAAGAGATCAATTCAACAGGAATATGTGACTAAAATAATTATATATGCACTCAATTACATGGTGGCTGGCTATAAAATAAATGTTAATGGATCTAAAGGGAGACATAGATTCCAATACAATAGAAATGGAGGACTTCAACACCCACTTTCAGCAATGGGCAGATCAATCAGACAGAAAATCAACCAGGAAACAGCAGAGCTAATCGAACTATAGGAGGGAGAAGACCCAAAAAATCAGAGATGAAAAAGGAATTGTAGCAACAGACACCACAGAAATAACATGAATCATCACTAATTACTACAAAGAGCTGTATTCCAAGAAATTGGGAAACTTAGAAGAAATGGATATATTCCTAGACACATGCATTCTACCAAAAATGAATCATGAAGACATAGAAAACCTAAACAGATCAATAACCCACGTGGAGGTTGAATCACTAATAAAGACCCTCAAAACAAAGAAAAGCCCAGGACCTGATGGCTTCACTGGTGAATTCTACTAGACATATAAAGAACTAATTCCAATTCTTCTCAAACTATTCAAAAACAATCAAAAGAGAGGGAAGTCATCCAAACTCCTTCTATGAAGCCTGCATCATCTTAATTCCTAAAACAGAAAAAGATACAACAGAGAATGTTAACTATAGACCATTATCCCTGATGAACATAGATGCAATAATCCTCAACAAAATACTAGCTAATCAAATCCAACAATATAACAGAAAGATAATTCACCTGGACCAAGTGGGATTTATACCTGATATGCAAGGATGGTTCAACATTCACAAATCAATCAATGTGATACATCACGTTAACAAACTGAAGAACAAAAACCATATGATTATCTCAACAGATGCAGAGAAAGCATTTGATAAAATTCAACATCCCTTCATGATGAAAACCTTAAGCAAACTGGGTATAGATAGAACATTCTCAACACAATCAAGGCAACACAGCGATCATCTTATTAAATAGTGAAAAGTTGGAAGCATTTCCACTAAGATATGGAACCAGAGAAGAATCCCCACTCTCACCACTGCTATTCAATATAGACCTATAAGTATTAGCAAGAGCCATTACTCAAGAAAAGAATTCAAAGGGATACAAATTGGGAAGGAGGAAGTCTCTATTTACAGATGATATGTTTCTATATATAGGGGATCCAAAAGACTCCACTAAGAGACTATTGGAACTCATATAAGAGTTTGGTAAAATGGCTGGATATAAAATTAACACAAAAAGTCAATAGATTTTGTATTCACAGACAATTATATGGCTGACAAAGAACTTCTAGATCAATCCCATCCACAATAGTTACAAAAATTAAATACATTGGAATAAATTTAACCAAGGATATCAAAGATATCTACGATGAAAATTACAAAACATTAAAGACAGAAGAAAACATTTAAAAATGGAAAGATTTTCCATGTTCATGGATTGGAAGAATCAATTTCATCAAAATGTCCATACTACCAAAAGGAATTTACAAATTCAATGTTATCCCAATACCAATGACATTATTCTCAGATCTAGAAAAGCCAATGCTAAAATTCATATGGTAACATAAGAGACTATGATTAACTAAAGCAATCTTATACAACAAAAACAAAGTTGGTGGCATCACAACACCATATTTCAAGACATACCACAGGGTAGTTATCATCAAAACATCCTGGTACTGGCACAAAACATACTTGTAGAACAATGGAACAGAACAGAAAATACAGAAATTAATCTATGCATTCATAATCAACTAATCTTGGACAATGTAGTTACAATCAATCCTTGGAGAAAGTACAGTCTCTTCAACAAATGTGCTGGAAAAATTGAATCTCTACATGCAGAAGCATGAAACAAGACCCCTACATTACATGTTATATAAAAATCCACTAAAAAGCATCAAGGATCTAAATCTACAGCCCCTTACTATCAAATCACTAGAGAAGATTGGGGAAACCCTGCAAGACATTGGCTTAGGCAAAGACTTCTTGGAAAAGACCCCAGAAGCACAGGCAATCAAAGTCAAAATTGACAAACGGGATTACATCAAGCTGAAAAACTTCTGCACTGCAAAGAAACATTTAGCAAAGAGAAGAGTCAATGGACAGAATGGGAGAAAATTTTTGCAACATATTCAATAAAGGGTCAATATCCAGAATCTATAAAGAGCTCTAGAAAATTGAACAGCAACAAAACAAACAATCCAGGTAAGAAATGGGCAAAGAATCTTGATGTGAATGGAAGGGGGGAGGGAGAGGGAAAGGGGAGGGTTGCGGGCAGGAGGGAAGTTATGGGGGGGGGAGCCATTGCAATCCATAAGCTGTACTTTGGAAATTTATATTCATTAAATAAAAGTTTAAAAAAAAAGAGAAATGGGCAAAGGACTTGAACAGGCATTTTGAAAGAGAGGAAATTAAACTCACCAACAGACCCTTGAAAAACTGCTCAGGATCACTATCCATTAAGGAAATGCAAATTAAAACCACAATGAGGCTTCATTTTACTCCCTCCCCCCCCCCCCCCCCGTTAGAATGGCTCTCATACAACAGAAATAAACAAACAACAAATGCTGGTGAGGACATGGGGGAAAAGGTACCCTAATCCACGGTTGGTGGGAATGTAAACTGATGCAGCCACTGTGGAAGACTGGATGGAGATAAGTCAGAAATCTGAGTATAGACCTCCCATATGACCCAGCCATCCCACTTCTGGGAAGAATGATTTGTACCCTGATGTACATTGCAGCTCAATTCACAATAGCTAAGATATGGAATCAACCCAGATGTTGATCAACTGATGACTGGATAAATTATTTTATACATGCACACATAAGCACACACACATACTATGGAGTTAAACAGTGGTAAAAAAAAAAGAGGATGAAATCTTGCCTTTTGCAACAAAATTGATGCAACTGGAAACCATTATATTTAGTGAAATACAGCAGTTGCAAAAAAAAAACAAACACCATATGTTCTCTCTGATTCGTGGTAATTAAAGGTTATCTATAGGAGTGAATCTGACACTTTGAGATGTGATGATTTTGAACAGCTCTTATCTCAACAATTGATGGACTGTGTCATTTTTTCTTCCTACTATTTTTTGAAATGTTTACTTAGTATAGGGTTAATCTTATGAGTATAAAATTAACTGAAAATAGATCTTTGTAAATCTAAGAATGGGAGTAGGATAGGGAGAAGAAAGAAGGGTGGAAGTGTGGGTGGGAGAGATGGTATGGTGGAAAGTATCACCGTGTTCCTAAATCTGTATATATGAAATACATGAAATTTGTATACCTTAAATAAAATTCTACAAAAAGAAAAAAAAAAGAACTATAAACACATGGTTTTCTCTAAACAAGCACCAACCATTTCAAACAAAAATAATATATTGCATTTCAGAATCTTAAAAAAATCCCCTGGGTTGATAAAACATTTAAGGGGGTGTTGACTGGCTCTAAACTATTCTAAGGTTCTTATATTATGTGAAATGAAAATTGAGATAATGATTGACTTGAGATTGTTATATCACTTATTCACATTAATATTTTAAGAGTAACCCCTAAAATTACAGAAACCTCATGTATAACCTCCATTAAAATAATTAGAAAAACTGAATTTAGAAAAATCAGTTGCAAATTTAAGAATAGTGAAAAGCAAAATCCAATTTTATGTATAACAATAGAAAAAGTTAATGTACCAAAGCACACTAATTAATCAGGGTATAGGGAAAATATACCCCATACAATATCAAACAGAAGAAAGTCAAGAAGCATTATTAGTGACAAAGAAATTACTATGAAAATATAATGTATATATGAGTATACATGCATTATTGTGTGCATTTAATGACATAGGCTATACATACACACAACAAAAATTGGGACACAGGTGAAAAAAATCACACCTGTCAGGAGTGGGGAAATTTAACCTACTTCTCAGAAATTAATAGGAAAAACATACAAAATTGGATATAGACATGGAAGAATTAAACAGCACAAAGAAAAAGTTTGAACAAAGGACAGACCTGGTAAGAGAGTGCATATGCTTCTTATAAATACGTGAAACTTTTATTATGGAATTTGATCCTGTATTCAGCCACAAATCAAGTACTAAGAAATTTTAAAATATAAACTTCTTACTGACCACATTATTAGACAATGAGGAACATAAATTAGGAATTAGCATCACGTAAAAAAAAATTGTACTTCTATATTTGAAAATTTTAAAAACACCTTATAAATAACTCAGGATTCAAAGAAAAAATATAATAGAAAATGAAGATATTTAAAACTCTGTCATAAAAATATAGATATAACAAAACTTAATTAAGTCAAATGAGTATTCATAAATGCTGGCATTTGATAAGAAAAATAAAAGAGTAGAAGGCTAAGTGCTCACAACTTGAAGAAATTAGACAAAGAATAGAATGAATTCAAGGAAATTAGAAGCAAAAAAGAAAAAACAATAGGAGACATTCATGTGATAATAAACAAAAATTCAATAGAAACAATCAGTAAAGCTAACTTGTGCTCTCTGAAACGGTTAAAAAAATAGTCAACTACCTGGGGACAGTCACAAGTAAAACAAAGAGGTTACAAATAAACAATTCAACTATAAAGTAGAATATATTATTGATACTAATTGCTCTGACAACCTCATAGAATATACAAATTTGGGGGAAATATAACTTAACAACACTGAGTCAAGAAAAAATATCCAAATAGCTTTTAACCTGTAAATAAATTGAATCAATATCTAGAATTATACCTGTCAATGTAACAAAAAGCCCAGAAAATGCAGTAAGTTCTATTCGAAGATAAAATAATTTGTCTTATAAAAGATCTTCCAAAGAAAATTAAAGTATGTTCCTCAATTAAATGAGATATGTGTAACTTGAAACCTAAACTAGATAAGCAAACTATGAAATTGGAAACTAAAAATCAAAATCATGAAATATTAGAAGTTGTATCTGACAGTGTATTAGTCATAAATATTGTTATTCTATGACTGAGCCAACTCAAGGAGAAGGCTGCAAGGCTCTCACCTGTGCTTGGGCCCATGTGTGTGCAGTGCAGAAGCCAAGTGTGTAGATCTCAGGAACCCTGGAGCACTTAGATGTGTTTCACCCCAAACTATCCTTTGTTACTTCCTGCTCTCTCACTTCAAAGTTAGGAATCTGAAGTTAGTCAATAGAAAATGACTTTCCTAAATTAGAGAACTAGTAAGGAGCTGGAAGTCATATTTCAATCTTCTGATTCCAAACTTCATTTCCTCACTGACACAGCTCTGTAATGGTAAAGGCTGAATAACCAGCTCTCCAGGAAAAATTAAAAACAAAACAAAACATTTGTAGCATTTGCTGATTTCTGTAGTGTAAATGTTCCCAGGACTACTTGCAAGCTGTCACATAATGTCATTGAATCCAGAGTTGAAAAGAGTTGCACGTAACTGGTTCCGTGAGGCAGTGCTTACTGGCTCCAGCATATCACTGCCCCGATCAGACCTAGTCCTGGTGCCTTCAATGCCTTTATTTATCTATCCCTGCTTGTTCTTCAAAGACAGCTTCCTTGCACAGACATCATTCACTTAACATTTATGAGTAACCTACAATATGCCAATTATAGAGACTATAAAGAATGCCAATTATATTAGAATAGAGCCGTAAAAATAAAACAAAACACACCAAATAAAAACAAAAAAAAAAATCTTGTTCTCCGAGTAGGAGGAAAAAAAATTGAAATAAAAAAGTAAATTATATATCAGCAGATGATAATTGGCTATGAAGAAAATCAAGCAGGCTATTTGGATAAGAAAAGCTGGATATTGTGTTCTGTCGCTCCCCCATTCGCGGAGGAACAACACCGGACCCTGCGCTGTTCCTTTTGCCTGGCCCTTCGCAGGTTAGCTGCTGCCCCCCCACCCCCCGCCTCCGCAGAGGGGCGGCACCCCCCCCCCCCCCCCCCGCCGCTTTCCCCTCTTCCACGGAGGAGTGGCACGCCGCCGGCCTGCTCTCTTGGGGGCTGCTCAGATGTTCCTCAGATGTTCCTGGTGCATGTTGTCTCTCTCCTCCTTTATAGTCCTCTTCCACCAATCCCAACTCTGCTACCCACACGCCGAGCACACTGCTCTCCTCCAATCAGGAGCAGGATCAACTCCTGCAGTTTATCAGTCGAATTGGTGAGGCAGCTGCATAGAATTTGTTTGGTCTCTCTCAGCGCCATATTGTGGGAGATCAGATGCATAGAATAAGTCTTAATTCCAGTAACTTAGTCTAGTCTCAGTTGCTCCCCACAGTGTTCCAATCTCAACAATGTGCATGAGGGAAATGTTATTGAGAAAGTGGTATTTGATCAAAGACTTAATGGGTGTACAAAAAATCTAGACATGTGGATATCTGATAAGGAAACTTTAGGATATAAAGAAAAGAGATGAAAAGAACTTGAGCCACTAGCATGCCCCGAAGTTTTCTGTGTGTTCAAGGAAGCAAGTATGGCCAGTGCAGACCGGGAGCTCCAATAATTAATAGGAGATGATGTCATAGAGGTGATGGAAACACCATCTCGACCTTGAGGCAATGGAAGAGCTTTGGCTTCCATCTGGAATAAGGCTCCAAGTGAGTTCTTCCATATCAACTTTTCCCCAACTATCACAAGCCATTTCAATCTGCAGTTCATTGCTTCTTTCATTTGAAAGCTTCCTGTATTGCATCTCTGTATACTTTTTCTGCTCCATGATTCCAACTCTCTGCTAAGGAAACAAATAATTCCTACGTTGAACCATTTCTGCCTCCCATATTTATTATCGACTCTCTGAGTACCTTATTCTTTGTTTCTTCTGAAATCACTGATTGTTTCAGGCATTTTCTCTTTGCTGTTAATAACCTAGTTATTACTACTATAGAAACCATTATTTTCTGTTTCAGTTGCCACTAGTAAATTTTGCTTCTTTCCCTTTGTGATTAGCGTGGCAACTCTGCAATATTGTTCTTATTCTAAAATTTATCCACTTACTTCACAGTCTCCATTCTCACTTTGTACTTTTTTTTTTTTTTAATTCCATCCCTAAGGCCAGTTTAACTGAGTACATCTTTTAAGCCAATATTTTCCCTGACACTTGTGGGAAATCTACTTCCTTTCCTTTACCTATGTTTTCTTCCAAACTGAGTCATTTTATTATGATTGACATTTCTTTCCTTTTGTCCTGCCTCCCACCCTCCCTTCCCTCCTTCTCCTCCTTCCTACCTTTCTTCCTTCCTTACTTCCTCCCTTCTTTTCTTCCTGTCTGCCTGCCTCAGTGCCTTCCTTTACTTTATTCCTTTCTTTCCTTTAAAATATTTTGCTATAATAGGTCCCCATGCCATGTTTTTCACCCTCCTATGAGTTATGTGGTTTTCTTCCCTTCCATTCCATTCTTACCTCATATGGGATCTATTTCTCTTTCCCCTACTCAAGCTATACTTTCAGGTCTAGGATATATTCTCTGATTACTTTGTTACAGATCAATGTGTGTAAGGACCTAGCTGGTTGAGTACAGTTATCTAAAAGGACATGGGACCTGCTTTTTCTTCCAAAATTCCATGACAAATGCTGCACAAAGGCTCACTCCACTCCCAGGCATGATGCTATTTCTATCATCCTCATTCAGCGTGAAGCCAGCAAACCACATGCCCTGGTTGTCTTCTCTGCCTTGGCCATGGTCCTATGGTGGTATGTGGGTGTTTCATATTGAAGGGTTTTCCCTAACTTTCCCCAGAATTTCCTTCTCATTTCATTGGCCCAGACCTCTGTAAGTTAAAAGATATGGGTAAATATTTATAGGATTTTTCTGATTATCTTCATTTGGTTGGCATTGCTTCTGGCTGCTGCTTACACCCATGGAGAACCATTCAGAGTTTTCTTTTAGACATGTTTACCATAAAAATAGATATTTTGCTTAGTTTGATAGCTAATAGTAAATTTTGAGCTGCCTTTTTTTGGATTTTTTTAATTTTGTTAGAAACTAGAAAAATGTTTATAACCCTGAACTGTTCTTCCATGTTTACCCAGCTATTGTTTCTTAATTATTTTAACTACAAACATGCAACCTAGAAATTATAATATTGCCCTACATAATATCTGGTATGCATATCACCAGATAAACCAGTGAGCCTTACAACCATTTTCAGTACTAGAAGAATTTGAGTGATAATGAATAAAGCATTACCCCCAAGAAGACTAGGTCCTGGGAAATGAATGGAATGCACAGTATTGTGATTATAGTTATTAACCCTGTATTATATACTTGAAGTGTGCCATGCTAGAATAGATTCTTTGTGTTTCCCCTATAATTTCAAGAGGTGACTAAATGAGATAATGGATGTGTTAATTAATTTGATTGTGGTAACAATTTCACCAGAAATACATGTCAAATCATCATGTTATACACCTCAACTGTATACAATTTCATCAATTATAGCTCAATGAAGCTGGTTAAAAAATTTAAAAATTAGCGTTCTCCCACAAGTCTTTATTTTCTGTATTTGTTTTGGAAGAATCTATTGTGCTCCAAACTGAGAATGTGGATATCCTTTGCCATAAAAGAGTTAGGTAACTGCCTAACAATAGAGCTCTACACCATCAATTTTTCATGATTCAAAGGACATTT
Source organism: Oryctolagus cuniculus (assembly GCF_964237555.1). Classification (NCBI taxonomy): domain Eukaryota; kingdom Metazoa; phylum Chordata; class Mammalia; order Lagomorpha; family Leporidae; genus Oryctolagus; species Oryctolagus cuniculus. The sequence continues at coordinate 44,317,530 of NC_091445.1, read as the reverse complement.
ATCATGACAATGACTCTCCTAATTTCCAAGAGGTGCAGTGTTACAACAGACATTACCCATCTCGCATAGCTAGCTCAGGGCCTCTAAGACTTATGGTTTAGTGTGTTGGTCTGCTCAACTTCTGAAATATTCCTCTTAAGAGTTCACAAAGCAGACAAAGGACATAGACGTCTATAACTAGGTTACACCAGGGAAAAGAAAGTCTTCATTGAACCCAACTGCTTGAATAATTTTTCTCAATATCACTCCCAAATACTGAGGGCTTTTCCATGGAGTTTGGAATGCCATCTGCCTTTGTTCTGGTCTCTAGACATCTAGTCCTGAGTACATTCATCTTGGATATGAGCCAACTGGACTCCTATTGTTTGGTGAATATCTATTTAGTATTCTTGATATTAAACATCTTCCTTAGATAAAAGTTACAAAATGGAAAATTTTCTAAAACATGCTATACTAACTGTAGTTCTAAGCTCTAAGGTCATATGCTAAGTGACAGGGCTGACATGTCCTCAAGGCACATTGGATGCAGGGCTCAATGGAGTTCAGATGTGCAAATCACACTGGATTCCAGAAAGCTCTAGATGGTGCCTTTCAAGGTGGGAGGATTTGCTTCTCTGGTAAGCAGTGGAAAGATCCTCTGTGGATTAAGACCTTTAGTTTCTCTTACAGGATGAATGGATGTTATAAGTCCCAAGGATTCAATAAAACCTTTATAGCTTTAGTACAGCAGAGTGTCCATCAGCCAGTTCTGTGATTTTACTGTGTTTGTCTTTTGCAGAAATCCATGTGAAACCTCAAATGTTCCTTTTATGAGTTCTTTTGTTACACACACATGTTTTTGGTTAAATTAGTGGTGGTTCAATCTGGAAAAGATATCTGTAATTAGAGTCTGATTTTTGAAGATTTTTTAAAACAAGAGGTTAGCACATTTTCTATTGACATTTCCTCACAAACAACTTGCACTACCTTTAAGGACTGTGACCCTACCAGGGAGCCTTAGAATCACCCACAAGGAAAAATTCCCCTCCTGCCACATTGTCAGGAATGTAGGAGACTTCAAAAGGTTTAAAGCATTTCATTTCTGCCCCCAAAGTCAAATAGACTCTCATTAAATAATAACATGTCATTTGATAGCATATTAGCTTTCTTTAAAAAAAAAAAAAACTTACAAGGCAGAGTTACAAACAGAGAGGGAGATATATAGAGAGAGGGAGAGAGGCAGGGGAAGGGAGAGAGAGAGGGAGAGGGAGAGGGAGAGGGAGAGGGAGAGGGAGAGGGAGAGAGCGAGTGCTGGTTCGCTCCCCAAATGACCATAACAGCATGTAGTCAGGAGCTTCTTCCCAATTGCCCATGTGGTTACAGGAGCCCAAACATTTGGGTAATCTGCTGCTGCTTTCCCAAGTACATTAAGAGGGAGCTGGATCAGAAATGGAGCAGCCAGGACTCAAACTGGCTTTTATACAGATGGTATGCCAGCAGTGCAGATGGCAGCTTAATACACTGCACCACAGCCCCAGCCATAGCATATTAGCTTTCAAAATCCACTTAAAACTGATCCTCAGACCAACAGTTTCACTAATGTAGGATAAATACAATTATGATGATATCATTTTTAAATGAAGAAAGTGGACTTAAAAAATTATAGGTCCTGCCTTTTGTCAAACTAGGAGAGATAAAGTAAAAACTTAACTTCCTAATATAAAAGACAAGTTCCCTTTCCTTGTTCTTGTGTGATCCCAGCATCAAAACATACAAGAATATTTCAAAACTCTTATGGGAAAACTGGAGTCTACCATCCAAATGCCATAGCACCCCTACACACACACACACACACACACACACACGATAATGAAATTGGGGAAACTTATCTTTGGTTGAGAATCAATGGCTTAAAGAATACAAAAAATGCAATTGTTCTAATTTACTAATTCTAATACTCTAACAGGAAGATATATATTCATTTCACTAAATATTCAATGAACCACTGATATCTTCAAAGCACTGTAGGGGTTACAATGATGAGTATGACTGGAACCAACCTGAAAGTTCTTACATGGGGGCCAGTGTTGTGGGATATTAGGTTAAGCCTCTGTCTCCAGCACCACATCCCATATGGGTGCCAGTTCATGTCCCAGCTGCTCTACTTCTGATCCAGGTCTCTGCTAATGGCCTCAGAAAGCAGTGGAAGATGACCCAAGTGTGTGGGCCCCTACACACATGTGGGAGACCTGGAGGAGGCTCCTGGATCCTGGATTCAGATCAGACCAGCTTCAGCCATTGTGTTCATTTGGGAAGTGAACCAGCGGAAGATCTTTCTCTTTCTCTCTTTTCTCTCCTTCTCTCTTTCTCTCTCTCTCTCTCTCCTCCCCTTTCTCTCCCTTTTTGCAACTCTGCCTCTCAAATAAGTAAATAAATCTTTTTTAAAAAAGTAATTGTGTGACAAGCTAAAAGCTTTAACTTTATCTTACGCTTTTGGTAACCAAAAGTAACTTAGGAGTTTGTTAGGTAATAATATTATTCTTGCATTTTAAAAAATAAGGAGGAGGAAGAGAGTTGTTAGGAGGATGATTGCAGAAATAAATCAGGGAGAGAGTAGCTAGCCAAGAGATTGCTTCAATGGCCTGCTGATAGGTGGTGAGTGGTTGTGAGGATAAGAGGAACAGACTGAGATCTATTTATGAAGTAGACCTGAGCATTTGGAGGCAATTATGAAAGATAGGGTTGTGAATGAGGACATGAGATGACATGATTCCATTATCTGGGGCAGCTTATGCAGGAGAAGACAAAGGTTTGGGGAGGAGAGATCTAGGGAGAGCCTATTCCATGCAAGGTGCCTGGGAAAGAACAAAGTTGAGATTTGCATTGGGGGAAGTGGAAGCACAGATCTTGAGATTGGAGCAGGGTATGGATAAAGGGATTGGGGCTCATTGGCATACAGGCAAAATACGAGGCATGAGAGTCAAGGTGCTATGACGGAAAGAACTGACCCCTCTCACTGAAGGATGAGAGACAATGAATCCAGAAGGACAATGAGAAGGAGCAAGTAGAAAACCACAGCAAAGGTAGGAAGATGGTAGAGCAAACTGGTGATTAGGCATGGAACAGCTAAGAAATGTGAAGCAAGATGACTGAAAATAAGTCATCAGATGACCAAAGTCCTCCAGGCTCTACCAAAGAGACCAAAGATTCCTCCATGAAATTACAACATTTCTGTACTTTACCACTGTGAGTTCTCTAAGTAGCAATTGACAGCACAACATTGTCATCTTGAAGAAGCCTCTTTCTTCTTTACTTAAACAAAAGCCATTTTCTCCTACCTGTCCATCAGTGGTTAAGCAGTTGTTCAAAATTCAACCTATTGAGTCATTAAGATGAATTCATTTAGTTTAAAGGGAAAAATGTTTAAACCTCTTTCCTATTTTTGTTTCTTTTTCCCCCACAATGTGTCATTGGATACAGGCTAAAGTAGGGGGTTTTGAGTGAAAGATAGGAGTGAGGAAATCAGTCAGTAGCTGTAGAATATTGCAGACCAGACTGAGACTTGTGCTATTTCCAGCTAGAAGGAAAAGTAGGACAATGTAAATGGTTATGCATAAAAAGAGCATCTGAACAACAGAACTTCAGAATCCATAATGTACCTTGGTGAGGCCATGTCATCAACTCTGATCCAATTGCGTTTATCTTTATTATATTTGTTGACCTACTTGGACAATGTTCTTTCACTCTATAACTCATTCACAGACAAAAAGACTGATCAACTTGTATTCTCCTCACTTAGCATTTATAAAAATCTGTATTTAAAGGATTTTCTTTTGTCTAAACAATTATATTAAGATCTTTCAAACTAAAATATAGTTGGCAATTAAAACCCCCTATGGTCACTGTGTGCACAGAATTGTTACATTTCCTAGAAGTCCATTATGTACTTTTTTAAATGAGTTTCAACAGCCTTCTCTGAAGAACTGGAAAGGACCATTTGTGAAGTTACAAACATAGCAGTATTGTAGAAAAAAAAGCTACTTTATCTTACAAAATTTGAAAAAAAACGTATTTGTGTGAAATAATGAGAAATTTAAGCCAAAAACTAGAAGAAATATATAGATGAGATGATAGGGCTTGGTGTCCTCTGCTTTCTTATCCCCTAGCTTGATTGCTCTTTGGGCTTTGGCTTAAATTTGGGTGCTACTTGACAATTTTTATAAAATACACTAGAGATGTTTGTGTGTGTATGTGTATACATGTGAGTGTTTATAGATATGCATATGTATGTTTGTATATGTGAGTGTGGGCATGTGTGTATGCATACACATTGTGAGTGTGGGTATGAGTGTGAATGTGTCGTATGTGTGATACTTTCGCCTTCTATTGTACCATCAACTTGACTCTAAGACTTGAACTTCAAAACCTCACACAGCAAATTAAAGACTAAACCTACAGGGAATGTGAACATTAATCTTACTTAAAAACAGTAAATTGAAAAGCTCTCTAATGAGCATTTCTAAAATACAGAAACTTATCTACAACAATAAAAGGAAAGCAGATAGAATTGAACTCTTGAGAGCTGTTGGGTAATGTACTGAAAATAGTTGAAAATAGATGGGGGATGGAAACAAGTATCACACAGAGCCTAACTTCTGTCAAAACACACTAAACTCAATATGTCCCAACAACAGCCTATGGGACATTGGTTATGGTCTATAGCCTTTTAACATTTTATTGTGTGGAATTCATTCAACAAGCTTCATTTGAACACCCACCAAGTACACTCCAGTTGCTTTAGAGAATTCAAAGAAGAATTTTTATTTTTTGCCTCCAAAAACCTGCCAAGCTAGTTGCACACACTTCAAGATTCATATACATTTTCTCCCCACCCTACCCCCAACTTGCTTGGTTAACTGTTCTGTTGCTAAGTGAGCACTTCAACCCTTCCATTGTTAGTCATATTTGTATTATGATAGATTCTTCAACAGCAAACTCACTAGCTACAGGGCTCCTCAATGGCCCAGTGGTCTAGGATGATCTTCTTTACTCTTTCCAAGGGAAAACTATGATATCTATGCTTGAGGAATATGTGAAAAGAAAGATGAAGAATTGGGAATTCAAAATCCATTCAAAATCAACACTAAAAATTCTAAGTCTGAAGCTAAACAAGTAAGCATCCTATGCTGTCAGTGAAAGAAAGTTAAATCCACTAAAGTCAAGTCTTCCCACCAAAATACTTCCCTGAACCTAAAAAATGATTTTTTTAACTTTTATTTAATAAATATAATTTCCAAAGTATCTGTCATCTTTTCAAGGAATGATTGGCTAGTCTAATTTAAATACATTTAATTATGTATTACTATGTATTTACTATTACAACTCTATCATTCTATTTTATTGAACTGTGAGAGTTTTTCTTTTGGGTCTGGATTTTCTGCAAAAGACAGGCTGTAGGCTAATAGCACAACTATTAAAAACTTAATTAGGTTGGAAACACAAGTGATTAGAAAGCTGGGTCTAAGAGTCTGAGAGTCTAGACTGTTTTTAGGCATCACTTCCAGATTCCAATACCACACCTCAAGAAAAATGTCTAGGACTGTGTCCTGATCCTTCACCCTCTCCATCAACAAACACATCACTTTGAGAGTCTGAGAAAACCACAGTTATCAAAATAGTGCTATGGCTGAAAACATAGCTGGGTCAGCAGAACCTTAGAGAGAGCAGGCTCTCCTCACCTGGAGCAGTGAGGAGAGAAATCAAAGACCACACAACATCAAGCAAAAGTTCCCAGTAAGGGGCTTCCTGCACATAATCTATTGATTTAAAGTAACTCACCTGGGACTTATAAAATAGTATTACCATTCCAACACCACTTCCCTGAATATAAAACCCAAAACACAGATCTTTTAAGAAAGAAACAAGAAAAATTCTTAGCATAGAAAGATGTAAGTATTGGTAGACAACTATGAAGGCCTATTAATTAAAGATAAATTTCCTTTAGCAGAAACAGACAGTTGGACAATCACAGGGCTTGGGATCTTATTATGAAAACTTTCAAGAGCAGCAGTTATGAAAGGTCTTCAAAAAGCTTATTCAAAAGGCATTTTGTGGAGGAAAAAAATTATGCATGGATTTTAAAACAAATTTTGCATCAAAATAAACTTACCTATTAATTCCATTTTCCATGAACTTTTTGAAGCACCATTGTATGTGTTTGGATTACAACTATTCTAAGCCCTGAGAACCTACCATGGGAGAAGGGGTGGGAAAACCCTGAACTGGCCAATACTGGAATGCATGTTGGCTCATGCTACCATGTGCAGTTTAATTCTGAGTCTTCTAATATCCCTGGATTTCAAGACACTTGCATATTTTTCAAGCAGTTTCTCCTTTACATATGTTATTGTTTACAAACCTAAAAATTAGAATTCAAGATTGAAAGAAAGAAGTAGTTACAATGAGAAATAAAACACTCCCTACTAGATGTCACTGGTTTCCCTCTACAAAAATGGAATAGACAGGTAGACACTCTTACTGATTTTTCAAGGGAATTGATGTTTATTTTTCTATTCTGGCATGTTCTCTGTGTGTTTAGCTATTGCAGTGATGATTGCACTCACCAGTGGAAAAGACTTCTTTGGAATATCAAAATAAAGCAATTTTAAGAAGTGGGTGGGTTAGTATAGTTTGTCCTGAAACTGACACTCCCAACACTGTCTATTAGCCAACATCTGCATGTATTCAGGGTTCCTTTCAAAAAAGAGTTTTCTGATTATAATCCTCTATTGTAATTGCCATAATGGATGCAAATGGATATTTATTTTTATTCATGTAGTAGTTTTCCTAATAGTCCCCCCCCCCAAAAACCCTCTATTCATAATTTACATTGTGATTCTATGACTAAGAGCATTTTGAAATTTCAATGTAAGAAGCACATAAGCATATTTTAAAATAAAGAATTCAGTGTTCTTCTTTCACCCTTTATGTATTCTCACTTACCTAGGAAAAGGCTTTACTAAGAAGGGAAAAATTATATTTCATTAGAAAAGTATCAAATCAAGATCATCATCATATGTGTGTTTACACATATTTACACAGAGCCCTTCCTTGCTTAATGCATATATTTATCAATTGTTTCATTTACTAATGTTTTTGGGTTCCAATTTGTATAGGGATTCAGTATAAGGACATTATTAGAATTTAGCTAATCTTAGGATGCTTCACCATGTTTCAAATACAGTAAACTTTCCCCTACTTCCTTAAACATGGAGAGTCACTACTTGGTCATCCCACCATGTCTGTCTGTCTGTCTGTCTGTCTCTCTCTCTCTCTGTGTATGTGTGTGTGTATGTGTATATATATATAATCAAAGTGAATAGAAAATTGTGTGCAATAATTTCTTAAGTCTTACAATAGTTCCATTATTCTATCATGGTGATACCTCCTTACACTAGAAATGTAGAAAATGAAAAGATAAAAATAGAAAAAATTAATTTACTAATTTTTTTTTTGACAGGCAGAGTTAGACAGTGAGAGAGAAAGGTCTTCCTTTTCCATTGGTTCACCCCACAAATGGCCACTATGGTTGGCGCACTGCGCCAATCTGAAGCCAGGAGCCAGGTGCTTCCTCCTGACCTCCCATGCGGGTGCAGGGCCCAGGCACTTGGGCCATCTTCCACTGCCTTCCCGGGCCACAGCAGAGAGCTGGACTGGAAGAGGAGCAACTGGGACTAGAACGGGCACCTGTGGGGAATGCCAGTGTCACAGGCAAAGGATTAGCCTACTGAGCCACAGCACCGGCCAACTTACTAATTTTCAAATGGGCTAGTCACTCTGTAAGTTTTATTTTATAACAGATATGAATGCAAGAAGAGATGAGAACAACAGTCCCAAAGCAGGAGAAACATAAGGCACATTGCAACTGTAATCAGTGATTAACATTTCTAATTAGTCTGTATCCGCAGTCATTTTAAAAGTCCTAACAGTATCAGCTACTCTGGAGTAAAAGAACCTCAGGGTCAACAGCTTAATTGCTTAGAGGTTCCATTATTTCACAACACACAGCTTTCTTCATTTTCTGACATTATTAGGAGACTTATGGCATTCTCAGTTCCCTGTCACAAAAACAAATTTAATTAGTGTCTATCCTTTCTCTTGCCTTTACACTCTGGCAACAGAGATGGGTAAAATAGTCCTGAACCTAACCACCTCTATCGAATTGACATGAAAGGAAATTGGTCATTAAAAGCCAATTTTTTGGGGCAAAAGGTCTCTGCTGAAATGGTTTCCCTTTCTGGGTCACCTCAATTAAAGTTAATTCCTCTGCAATATTGCTAGTAGGCAATAATCCACCCTAGTTTAAAAATTGACGTAAATCTGAACTGATAGACGTACTTCCTTTATTCAGGAAAAGGTCAGAGGGACAATTACAATGGCAGCCAACTTTGTCTAATCTTTCTATCTTAACAGGAAGTCTGCAGTAAATGTTAATTAGGAAAATATAATGCCTTACAAAGGAAAACTTCTTGACATTGGTTGCCTTTGCTCTTCCATTCCTCAGAGAGTCCTGTGGGAATACACATAAACAATTCAAAGTAGGAACCACAGTATCCCACTGATGTGCTAAGCCTCCATTTCAGTTTCACTCTGGCAAGAACATTCATCAGTTTTCAGTTACTGTATGTTTTGGTCCAAGTTTCCATTATGTTTAAAACAAGGGAGGGGTAAAAGATGTCAGCAAGATGGAAGAGTAGGAATTTGTAGGTCCTTATTTTCTCATGAAAACATTTTTTAAAACAACAAGAAACTCACTAAAGTAACTTTATAGGAACTAGGAAAATAGACAAAGATCTATGGCAACCAAGCAAACACCCAATCAAGAAAAATCCACATCCAAAATGGTAGGAAGTTCCATGTTACACTTGCCCTTTTCTCAACCCCTACCTGCAATGACAGCACAGTTTGATTGAAGCTATGCCTTGATCTCCAGTGACTTTCCACAAACCAGTGAGAACATTTGCAATGTTCTAATCTGTCTGTAGATACCCAAGGGATTGGTGTCCCCTCACTTGAAGTTCAGACACACACAAGTGTCTGATATCTAAAACTTAGGGAAGATATGTGAAGCAGCAAGCACAGTCTTTGAAAACTGCAAGAAAACATACCCACAGAATACTGGTAGGAAGGGGCTACTGATCAAGTCATTAAATAGAAATTGGAACCCTCATGCACTATTGGAAGAAAGATGCAAAGGATAGTTACTATGGAAAATATTTTGGTATTTCCTCAAAAAATTAAAAATAGTATTATCACGTAATTTAGCAATTCCACTTCATGGTACAAATCCAAAATAATTGAAAGTGGGGTCTCAAAGAAATATTCTGATACCTGTGTTTATAGCAGCATTATCTGCAATGGCCAAAATTGGTAGAAGCAATGTGAGTGTTCAATCAATAGATTGATGGATGATAAAAATATGTTACCATGTATACAATGTGATATCATTGAGCCACACAAAGGAATGAAATTCTGATATGCTACAACATGAACCTTGAAAACATTATGCTAAGTAAAATAATCCAGACACAAAAGGACAAATGTTGTTATGATTCCATTCATTTTAAATACCTGGAATAGGCAAATTCTTAGAAAGTAGATCATATTTTACCAGGGCCCAAAGGGAAGGAGACTGGGATTTATTGCTTAATGATTATACTGTTTCTATTTGGGGTCATGAAAATATTTAAGAAATAGACACTGGTGATAGTTTCAAAACATTATTAATATAATTAATACTACCTTAAAATATCAAAATGATGGATTTATATTATTTTGTGATAAAATATACCTCCAAAAAATTTGTTGGGATGTCCCCACTAGTCAGCAACAGATTACAGATAGCAAAAGAGTCAATGAAAAATAAATATAAAGGACACAATCTGAAGGATACGGAAGATTTAAGATGAGTAACAGTGAGCTGGGATCTCTGAGACAATAACAGACAAGAAGATGCACTGCTCGGTTCTTCTTTCAAGGAAGGATTTAGATCTCAACTACAAAGGGGACATGACTAGCACACAACTTCCAACTATCAGCAACTCCAGGGCTGCTTTATCTACAAGGAACTACCTTGCCTGATCCTGTTTTTAAGAATCATTGTAAACTTGGGTTTTATAAATCCAAAGATTTGCTTAAATACAGAGGGTATAACTATCCTAGTAAAGAAAGCACATCATATTCCAAAGTCAAGGTACCCAATTCCCTAAGACGACTCTGATCGCGGGCCAGAGTTCATCAGCCTCCAGCACTATGATTGCTGCAGTGCTTCCTCTGGGAGCTGTGGGCAAGGTGTGGTCTCTTAGTTTCTTGAAAGGAAATGTCAAAGATGAGCTAAGATTACAAGCTAAGATCATAGAGAGAGGTATAGATGTATATATATGTGTGTGTATATATATATATGGGGGGGGGAGAGAGAGAGAGAGAGAGAGTATTTGGAACCCAAAGTGTTTTATATTTTGTTTTACTTTTGGATTTTGGAATATTTGCAAATACATAATGAGATAACTTGGAATTGAACCCAAGCCTAACATGAAATTCTTTGTTTCATACACCATATACACAGAGCCTGAACATAATTTTAGCACATCTGTGTTTCAATTGTGACCTATCACATGAAGTACAGTGTGAAATTTTCCACTTGTGGCATTGTGTTAGAACTCAAAATATTCTGGATTCTAGAGCATTTCAGATATTGTATTTTCTGGACTGAATCTGTACATGTTCTACCCTCAACTCTATCACACTCTGTGCATTTAGGGTCTTCTGTAAATACATGTAGAGCAAATGGTACAGGAGTGATATATCTGGAAGAATGCCTATGGAAGTATAGACTTTTCTCAAATAAGATTAGAAATACCTGTGAGGAGTTTGTGTTGTTGGAAGTTTTCTTTGCACTAAAATATGACAGTCCTAAAGAGATAAAAGATGGTGACATGACCAGGAAATATATTGTCAATAGAAGACTGAATCCCATAAAGTCTAAGTCTATACTATTATATTTAAATTCTAGTAGATAACCCAAAGTCAAATTCCAAACACAACCAAGTCGTAAGTCATACTATTAGGCAAAATAAATACTAGAAAATAACTATTAGCATGTCTTATGTCATCTTAATATGTAAAAAAACAGAACTCCTGTTCTCCCTGTCTCCCTAAAAAGATATGACAAAAACTCTCCTCACACTATTTCTCATTTCAGTAAGTGAAAAACATGTAAATTACATCTACCAGTTGCTTAGACATAAAATGAATTAACATGAATTTCAACTCCTCTATTTCACAGCCCATTCCAACTCAATCTATGTAGAAACCCTACCTGAAAGATACGAGAGACCAGAATCCAAAATCTGATCATTTCTCATCATTTCCACCACAATCAACCTGGGGCCAAGTCATTATGGTAACTCATCTGGGTATCTCAATAGGTGCTTAATCTGATCTCCTTGCCTTAATCTTAACACTGAGGCCATAATAAAATTTATTTTGAAACTGACATTGGATTATATCACTACAATGCTCAAAACTCTCCAGTGACTTCTGAGAGGAAAAGATAAATTCCTTGCATATATCTGCATGATAATGTATGATCCATACTTCACCCACTCCAAATCTCTGATTTCACTTTTCATTATTGGCTCCAACAGGACCACTGTCTATACTCAGGGGTGTGCAACTCCAACACAGAGAAACCCTTTTCCCACTTCATTCCAGCCACACTGGCCTCTTCATCTATTTAACATATCAAAGGATACCTACCTCCCAGCATTTGCAGGTGCTGTTCCCCATGCCCTTACAATTGCCCCCTCCAGATATGTGCATAGATTACTCCTCATCATTAGCATGTAGATGCTCAAATACCACCTTTGTTTTTATAGATAGAGAAGAATTCAGAAAATATGGTGATCATCCGAGTCCTTGTACATAGCAACTGTTTGAGAAGTTGAACAAATGTGGTAGGTCCTTAGAGTACAAGCACTGGAAACTCAAGGATAGAAAGTTTCCAGAATATATTGAGTTTAGGGACATGGCCTTTCCAGAAACACACAATACTCTGAGCTTTTCCTACCCTGCCCAGTTTTCACTTGGCCATGTGCCCTAGGACTGAGTGGTTAGCTGCACCTCAAGGCTCTGCATGAGCAAGCCAGACATGGAACTGAAGTTCTCAGGATCAGCTCCTGGGATTTTGTCATTTCCTCTCCATTCCCATTTCTTTCAGTCTCCCAGACAGAGGAAGGAATTCTCCACCCAGAGATACCTTCCTGACCGACTTGGCCTCTGCTTTGTTAACACATTCCCTCACTGAGCTTTGTTGGTCTTGAGCAAAAAATGACTGAACACAGCTCAAGGCATAGCCTCGGTCTGAGAAAGACTGCGATCTAAGTAAACTTGACCGAAGAGGCCTGCATTTCCCAGGGAGAGGATCTCTAAGATGGTGATATTCACGATGGATTCTGGGGTGAGACTGCAACCAACATGCCTTGGAAGAGGGACCTGGGCTCAGGACATGCTGCAGGGACATCTGCAGATAGTGAAACCTCATCTTTTCAGAGATTCAGATTTCTCAAGGCTTCTCAGGAACCTCTATCACTTGGTGCTGTGGAGTTAAGCACAGGAAGAGAAGGAGAATAAGATCATTTCAAAGCTGCCTACTCCAGTGAGACAGTCAATCCATGGTCTGCAATAGGCCAGAGACTCCAACAGTCTCATGCCCTTGGTTGCCTAACAGGTCAGCCCTTTGTGAAGCCCTGAAGCCATATCTCAGGCTTCCCCATCACACAACAGGAGTTTGCAGTCACAGCCACAGTATGGGACCTTCCAGGTAGGGTAGATTACCTGTCTTCTCCCAAGAACTCTGCATCAACCCTAGCCTGTGTGTCATCAACCAGAAAAGCTGAGTCTCCCTGGGAATTCTTCATGCCTTGGCTCAGTAACCCCTTGAACATGACCCATCTTTTAAACCCTCTTCACTTTTGATTCTTGAATTATGCCCCCTGGGTACCCTGTCACTTGCAAATTCCTATATATCCTGAATACTTTCTCTGGAAATTTCATTTACCTTCCTGCTTTTCCTCTGACAGTAATGACTCCTTTGCTGTCCTCTACAATGGATAATGTTCCATGGCCAATCTATTCTTTCATTAGGACTTTTGGACATGGCTGTTCACGTCTTTCATGGAGGTAGGATATGCTCTTCCACTCTCTCCATGGCTGCTTCCAAATCATCTCACTTCTTATTTCGTATCTTGCAACATCTGGGAAGTTTATATCATCTAATTTTGCCACTCTGTACACATTTTTCTAACATCTATCGACATACCCCGAAATCACACCACTCATTCTGTAAGGATGACTATAGCACCTGTAGCAATGTGCATCCTTACTCCTATTCCTCCATCATTCTATTTGGCTACAGCATCTATATAAATGATCGCCCAATGGTTTGCCTCTTAATATTCTAAATTCATCACCTCCAAGGATCTTATCCTCCACCTCCCATTGAAAATCCTGTTATCTATTAGACCTCATCATATATTTTCATTATCTTAAAATATTTGGGTTTCATCAATAACCACCCTTCTATAAATTGAGCTCATAATTTAATTCCAGCATTTCATTTCATTGACCACCTGACTTTTACCCTGCTATATTCATCTGCATGTTTTTTCTTCTCCTTTTACATGATTTAAATTACTCAATCCACTATTATAATCATTTCCTTTTAAAAATTTTATTTGACAGAATGGGGGGGAGAGAGAGAGAGAAATATGAATGAATCTTCCATATTCCATCCATTGGTTCACTCCCCAGATGGCTGTAATGGCTAGGCCAGGGCCAGGCCAAAGCCAGAAGCCAGGAGCTCCATCTGGGTCTCCCACTGTGGATGGTGGGGTTGAAACACTTGGGCCATCCTATGCTGCTCTTCTGAGGCCACCAGCAGGGAGCCAGATCAGAAGTAGAGCAGCTAGGACACAAAATGGCATTTGAGATGCCAGCATTGCTGGTGTGGCTTTAACCACTATTCCACAACACTAGCCCCTATAATAATTTTCTTAGAAACAGTCTTAATTCCCCGATATCTCTCCTTCCATTAATACTCAGATAGGAAACCAAACTTCCCTCAATTCCTTCCCTGAATCTGAGTGACTACATGTTTTTGGATAAAACTACAAAACTGTGCCCTCTCATCTTACTTTAAATTTATTATCACGTCTTGAGAAACAATTTACCATAACACATTCCTACTATAACTGCCTAATATGTTTTCTCAAAATAGCCAAAAAGGCTATTTCTCACCGAATTCTTCCTCCTCCAAAACTCTTTGCCACTTCTCCCTACTCAGTTGATGACCATACCTCATGCTGCACAGGGAAACTATAAAAAACCCAATGGAAGCTTCCTCACCCCCTTTTGTAGTTCTCCTACTCTTCCATGAGCCATACCTGACTTGTTTCCCTTTCCCATGCAACATGAGAAGGAATGTCCACATTGTATCCAATGCCACCCCTCCACCTGCACTGTGGATCCCATCACCTCTCACCTTCACAAGGATGTCCATCCTGCACTTATTCTGTCTCCTTCCCCATCAATTTCTCCTTCCCTCTTGAATAAATCATACAAAATGCAAATAATCCCTAGTATATGCATTCTAAAAAACAAATTCCTGCTTTTGCTAATCCTATAAGTTTTAGTATCGTGTTTTCATTTTCATTTATCTTCAAATATTTTATTTCCTTAATTTTTTCTTTGACCCATTGGTTACTAAAGAGCTTGTTGCTTAACTTCCATCAATTGTGAACTCTCTGAAATTCCTGTTATTGAGTTCTAGTTTCATTTCATTGTCATTGGAAAAGATACTTGCTATGATTTCAGTCATCTTAAATTCGTTCAGACTGGCTTTGTGGCGTAACATGATTCATCCTACATAACATTCCATGAGCACTAGAAAAATGTGTAGTCTTCCACTGTTGGATGGAACATTCTATAAATGTCTATGAGGGCCGTGGTGTAAGGGTATTTTTTTATTGAGATTCTGTCTGGATGATTTGTCAGTTGCTGAAAGTGGGGTACTGAAGTTCCCTACTATTATTTTATTAGTCTATGTCTTCTTCAGGTCTATTAATATTTACTTCACATATTTTGGTGCTCTATTGTTAAATTATAGAGACAGAGATAGATATAGTTATAGATGTAGATATAAATATATATAGATAATTGCTATATTCTCTTGATGAAATTATCCCTGCATTATTTTATTATCCCTGTTTCATTTTTTTTTATTTTGCAGTTTTTGACCAAAAGTCTGTTCTAGTTTATGTAAGTATATATACTCCTGTTCTCCTTTGGTTTCTATTTCCACGGAATATCATTTTCCATCGTTTTACTTTCATCATATATGTGTTCTTAAAGGTAAAGTAAGTCTTTTCTAGGCAGCATATTGTTGGCTTTGGTCTCCTTATCCATTCATCCATTTTGTTTTTTTGGAGAATTCATTCCACTTAAATACAAAGTAAATTACTGATAGGTAAGGACTTACTATGTAATAATTTTATTAATTTTTCCAGTTGTTGTATAGATTTCCTTTTCCTCTATACCTCTATTCCCTTGTGATTAACTGGTGTTTTCTTTTTTTTTAACTTTTATTTAATGAATATAAATTTCCAAAGTACAGCTTATGGATTACAATGGCTTCCCCCCCATAACGTCCCTCCCACCCGCAACCCTCCCCTTTCCCACTCCCTCTCCCCTTCCATTCACATCAAGATTCATTTTCAATTCTCTTTATATACAGAAGATCAGTTTAGAATACATTAAGTAAAGATTTCAACAGTTTGCTCCCACACAGAAACATAAAGTGAAAAATACTGTTTGAGTACTAGTTATAGCATTAAATCTCGATGTACAGCACACTAAGGACAGAGATCCTACATGAGGAGTAAGTGCACAGTGACTCCTGCTGCTGACTTAACAAATTGACACTCTTGTTTATGGCATCAGTAATCACCCTAGGCTCTTGTCATGAGCTGCCAAGGCTATGGAAGCCCCCTGAGTTCACCGACTCTGATCATATTTAGACAAGGCCATGGTCAAAGTGGAAGTTCTCTCCTCCCTTCAGAGAAAGGTACCTCCTTTTTTGATGACCCGTTCTTTCCACTGGGATCTCATTCTAATGGTATACTTTGATTCCTTACTTTTTATCTCCTTTATTCACTGTAAGTTTTTGCTTTGTGATTACTGAGAATCTTACATAAAACTTCTTAAAGTTGTAACAAACTATTTACATTGATAACAACTTAACTTGGATTGCATAGAAATATTCAAAACCTCTACTCCACCCCTTCCTTCTATGATTTTAATGTCATAACAATCTTTGATATTATGTACTCCTAAAATTGTTATAACTATTATTTTTAGCAGTTTTCTCTTCTACCATTTATACTAAAGATATGAATGATTTCTTCATCCTCATTTTACTGAAAATCTCAGCAAAATTCATCAGAGTTTATCATTCTATTGGTCTTGAATGCTGTCGCTCCCCCTCTTCGTGGAGGAACGACACTAAGCCCTGCCTAGGCTTCCTATCCGAGTCACGGCACCATTATGTCGCTCCCCGTCTTCGTGGAGGAACGACACAGGACCCTGCGCTGTTCTTTTGTCTGCTCGGCCCTCCCCGGGTTTGCTGCTGGTTCTTCCCGGGTTGGCTACCAACCCTTCCACCTCCATGTTCCCCTTAGATGTTCCCCTTAGATGTTCCTGGTGCATGTTGTCTCTCTCCTCCTTTATAGTCCTCTTCCGCCAATCCCAACTCTGCTACCCACACGCCGAGTACGCTGCTCTCCTCCAATCAGGAGCAGGTCCTACAGTTTATTGGTTGAACTGGAGGCAGCTGCGTAGAAGCTGTTTCTCCCTTCTCAGCGCCATATTGTGGGAGAGCAGATGCATAGAATAAGTCTTAATTCCAGTAACTTAGTCTAGTCCGAGTTGCTCCCCACAAATGCTTATTTTAATTTCATGACACACATTCCCCTAATATACTGAATTTTTTGTAACTAAAAATGTTCCCTACTTTTCAGTCTTCTTTCATGAGTTCACCTCCTCTGGAATAGCTAGATATTTTGGAGTGACCAAAAGGTCCTCATTCTGGAAATTTTCTTCTTGTCAACCCATTTTCTCCATTCATGACTATAACTGCCAACTACATAAGGGTATTTCAAAAATTCATGGAAGGGGCCAGCGTTGTGGCACAGCAGGTAAAGCTACTGCTTGTAATGCCAGTATCCCATATGGGTGCCAGTCTGTGCTGCTGCACTTCTGATCCAGCTCCCTGCTATTACATCTGGGAAAGCAGCAGAGGATAGCCTAAATGATCGGGCCCCTGCACCTATATGAGAGACTCAGAAGAAACTCCTCGCTTCAGCCTGGTTCAGCCTGGCCATTGCAGGCCATCTGGGAAGTGAACCAGCAGATAGAAGAACCTTCTTTCTCTCTTTTTCTTTCTCTCTCTCTCTCTCCCATCTCTGGCTTTCAAAAATAATTTTTTAAAAGTTCATGAAAAACAACTAAAATATAGCTTTATTTGATGCAAAAATTTAGAAATGCATGCATAGGATGTTTTGAAAAAGCCCATAAAAATGTATATTATGGAAAATCTAAGTGGATTTCAAAATTTTTTTATCAAAATAAACTTATCTTTTAATTCTGTTTTCCACGAACTTTTGGATGTACCATCACATATTGGAACTCCCAACTGAACATTTCATACTTTAGAGGATATTTTTTTTATTTTTTTTTTATTTTTATTTTTATTTTATTTTTTATTTATTTATATTTTCTTTTTATTTTTTTGACAGGCAGAGTGGACAGTGAGCGAGAGAGACAGAGAGAAAGGTCTTCCTTTTGCCGTTGGTTCACCCTCCAATGGCCGCTGCAGCTGGTGTGCTGCGGCTGGCGCACAGCGCTGATCCGAAGCCAGGAGCCAGGTACTTATCCTGGTCTCCCATGGGGTGCAGGGCCCAAGCACTTGGGCCATCCTCCACTGCACTCCCTGGCCACAGCATAGAGCTGGCCTGGAAGAGGGGCAACCGGGCAATCCGGCGCCCCAACCGGGACTAGAACCTGGTGTGCCGGCGCTGCAAGGCGGAGGATTAGCCTAGTGGCGCCGGCCACTTTAGAGGATCTTACACAGAGTTAAATGAATGAAGAAGCTCCAGATATGTCAAGGAGTGCTGGGAACCTGGAGAATAATGAAACAATCACCTCAGAATGTCTCTCATTCACTTCCCAGGACTACCGAGTGAAATAACAATGATCTAGTGCACATGCTCTTGACTAACTCCCGGTTTTCATTGAGTGAATTCTGATACTGTATGTGACAATCTATATAAATTGTGCATGTGTCTGTGTACGTCTACTGTGTGTGTGCATATTTCCACAGAGTGTTCTCAGCTTTTATAGGATTCTCTTTGGGATTTGTAGTGAGCTTATTTTCTGAAGCAAGTAGTTTAAGAACTATTTTATGGATCTGAGTTGCTGCCGTTGTGAGATTTTTATGGCCATTGTTTAAAAAATTTTTAAGTTGTGAATATTTCCTGCATCAAAAATCACTAGGTATAAAATTTACTGTGGATTTCTTAGTGCCAGTACGTCACTTTGATGAGCATATCTCTACTAATTATGAATTGTATAAATTGTATAAAAAACAAATAGCATAGTTAGCACTAAGCTAATATTCTAATTAATTTAAAACCATTCATTTATTTATTTATTTTTGACAGGCAGAGTTAGACAGTGAGAGAGAGGGACAGAGAGAAAGGTCTTCCTTTTCCGTTGGTTCACCCTTCAATGGCCATTGCGGCTGGCGCATCGCGCTGATCCAAAGCCAGGAGCCAGGTGCTTCTCCTGGTCTCCCATGCAGGTGCAGGGCCCAAGCACTTGGGCCATCCTACACTGCACTCCCAGGCCACAGGAGAGAGCTTAAAACCATTTATTTTTCATGTTGATTTTATATTATACATATGCATATGTATATCCAGATACCTTGAAAATTCTTTGTTTTGATACAATTTCAATGACAAATAATTATTCTCTTGGTGAAAAATATTTCTTCCTGATATCTTTCACCAAAACTGATTTTATCACTTCAGGTAAAATCATTGGAATATTTACAAATAATCTCCTAATTAAAATCAGAAAAATGGAAATAAAAAATTGCTCATAATTTGCATTTAACTCTGACAATAGCTTAATGTTGGCACTAGTGTAAATAGTGAGTTTTATATACTTTTGTTAGGAGTGTAAATTAGTCCAACTTTTTGCACTGGCAACATGATAGGGCAAATAAATATTGAATCAAAACTCTTTTAGCCCAGGAAACATACATAGAGTTATCTATAATATAGAATTTCTGAGAGAGCCATATGAAATTATGTGTGTGTGTTAGTGGAGAAGATGGCACTGGAGCTGAGACTGGAAGGGTGGTAATAAAGTTCTGAAGGCAGGCGCAGGCATTTATCCTAGCAGTGAGGACTCCCACTTCCTACACTGGAGTTCTTGGGTTCAATTCCCAGCGGGGGCACCTGGCTCCGGCTTCCTGGTAATGCTGACCTTGGGAGGCAACAAGGATCGCTTGAGTGACTGTGCTCCTGCCACCCCTGCAGGAGACCTGGATAGTGTTCCTATTCCCACTTCAGCCTCAGCCCAGCCACAGTCGTTGCAGGAGTTTGAGATGTGAACCAGCAAACAGGAGTTCTATTTATCTGTCTGTCTCTCTCCCTCTTCTTCCTCCCTCTCCCTCTGGCTCTCTTGCTCCCTCCATTCCTCCTTTCCTTCCTCCCTCTTAAATATTTTTTATTTGCAGCAAAGAAGACTAAAACAGACACATAACTATATTTTTATTTTGCCTTGATTTTTATTTGAATGAATCAGAATGTTTAAAGATTGGAAATTTTTTTAAAAAGAATTGAAAACTAAAGAAATGCAGTACAGTTGGCCTAAAAGAGTTTAAAAGCAAAAGTATAATCTATTAGTCATAAGTTACATATGTACATGTGTGTATAAGAGTATATATGGGAGGCCAGTGTTGTGGCACAGCGGGTTAACACCCTGGCCTGAAGTGCCAGCATCATTTGGGCGCTGGTTCTAGTCCCCGCTGCTCCTCTTCTGATCCAGCTCTCTGCTATGGCCTAGAAAAGCAGTGGAAGATGGCCCAAGTCCTTGGGCCCCTGCACCCATGTGGCAGACCTGGAAGAAGTTCCTGGCTCCTGGCTTCGGATTGGCACAGCTCCGGCTGTTGCAGCCATCTGGGGAGTGAACCAGCGGATGGAAGACCTCTCTCTCTTTCTCTACCTCTCTCTGTAATTCTTTCAAATAAATAAAATAAATCTTTTTTTTTTTTTAAAACGAGTATATGTGTAGCATTCTATAGATGAAAACAGATGCAAACTGATCCAGATTCAAGAGAATCAAAGCTATGCTTCTTGATGGGATGGATGTCAAAAGAACTTGGGGCCATGTTTAAAATCATCCCAGTATCTATCATCATTGCCTTAGAGGTATAAAATGACAGTAAGCAAACACTCATGTATCCCCCAAACCCTGGTGTTCCAATTTTACAATGTGGAAATGCAGTTCAGAGAGGTTAGGTAACTGTCCAAAGTCACAGGTAAGTAAATAAAAGCTGGCATGACAGCCGGCGCCGTGGCTCAATAGGCTAATCCTCCGCCTTGCGGCGCCGGCACACCAGGTTCTAGTCCCGGTCGGGGCGCCGGATTCTGTCCCGGTTGCCCCTCTTCTAGGCCAGCTCTCTGCTGTGGCCAGGGAGTGCAGTGGAGGATGGCCCAAGTGCTTGGGCCCTGCACCCCATGGGAGACCAGGAGAAGCACCTGGCTCCTGGCTTCGGATCAGCGCTGTGCGCCAGCCGCAGCGCACCAGCCGCGGCAGCCGTTGGAGGGTGAACCAATGGCAAAAGGAAGACCTTTCTCTCTGTCTCTCTCGCTCACTGTCCACTCTGCCTGGCAAAAAAAAAAAAAAGCTGGCATGACTGTTCCTGGAAAGGGGGTACGTACATCAGGATGCGAATCAACTTGGGCAGAAAGGTGAGCAGGTTGATGCATCCCAATGAGCAAGACCAGTGGAGCTGCAGTTAGCAGGGATCAAGGACTTGAGGCTGCAGGGTGCTCTCGACTGCTTTCTGCTTCCTGCTTCTTACTAGCTTTTCTAACAGGGTTTCACTAACCCCTGTCTCCAATTAGCTTTCTCCATAGCTGGAAGGAGCTCCTAGCACAGACCTTCTTAGTTTTGACAGCTGAGAGTAAAGACTACTCTTCTCCAGGTCAAAATCAGAACTCAAAGGAAACACTGACCAGCCTGGCTTGCACTTGGAACCTCCCTCCATCTTGTCTCTTTCTGGTAGAGGAAAGGTCAGATGTGTAGATGAGCTACTCTAACTGACAGAAGAATAAACAATTTCCTGAGAAGAGCTGAATTCTCCAAAACAAAGGGTGCTGGCAATTCAACAAAGAGTTCACAGTCCAGAAGGAAAAAGGGAGGGCTCTTCTAGTCACAGGGCGTTTCTTCTGTCCTGCCTCCAGAAGACAGACCCATAAAACTGCTTCTATAAAATTCCCTTGTGAGTGCTTCGGGACTTTGCATTTGAAGGTTTCTCCTTTGCTGCTTATCCTAGAGGCATGCCAGAGGACTTTCAAAAGTAAACCAAGCATTTTTCCTACATATGGGTCTTTTTATTGAAAACAAAATATTTGCATAGAGCATTGCACATAATAATAGTGCAGTGATTTGGGAACTTCTGCTATGGGTGGCAAAGAGGTTGGCAGTGGTTGTGTCTGTTGTGACAGTAATTACATATTTTCTTCCAGCTCTGGTGTTGATTGGTATGTGAAACGTGCTTAGAACCTTGTTCAATTACCACTAATTATTGCTAGAATATGCTCTTCATGTCATGAAAATTGAATCCCGTCTTGCTCACTTGCACCAGATTCATGCAGATTTTACTCTACGAGGCTAGAAGAATTTTAAGGACACAGGGACTTGGCGCCTATTATCTCCATTACAGGGTTCTACTTCTGCTCTTCAAAGCTAAAATAAGCTTGATTGGTCTGATCATGAAAAAGATCCCTTCTGCTAGAACATCCCCTGGGTCATGCACCTTCTTAGAAATAAATCTCCTTTACAGTAAAGCCATTTGAAAAATTCTGCCTTCTTTTCAAGAAAACTTCATCCTCTATTGGGCATTTATTGACCCATGCAGAATTACACTTTAAAATTTATATTTATTGAGACCAGCGCTGAGACCTAGTACGTTAAGCCTCGCCTGCAGCACCGGCGTCCCATATGGGTGCTTGTTCCAGTCCTGACTCTCTTCTGATCCAGCTCCCTGCTAATGGCCAGGAAAATCAGCGGAAGATGGCCCAAGAGCTTGGGCCCTGCACCTACATGGGAGACGTAGGAGAAGCTCCTGGCTTCGGATCAGCCCAGCTCCATGGATATGGCCACCTGGGGAGTGAATCAGTGGATAGAAGACCTCTCTGTATCTCCCTCTCTCCATCTAAAACTCTACTCCTGACCAAATAAATAAATCTTTTTAAAAACTATATGTATCTAAAATTTAAATAAAAATACAAATAATCAGATTTTACACTTGGTGTCATACAGTCATTACTATTGAAAATCAAAATCTTAAGGACTCACAAGATCCTGTGGACTATCAGAAATCTGTGTTATTTTTGTTCAGGGCATGCACTGTTGATACACAATCCTCAAAGAACTAGAATGATTGGCTTATCAGAGGAGACTAATTTTAGAATTCTGGGACAGAGAATGCTTTCTATACTTTTATTTAAATATAATTAGCACCAATTTTTTGTCATGACTATTACATCAGTTAAAACATTATTTCAGAACAGGTCAATGTCTTGTTGTCTTAGTCCATTTCCTGTTACTACAGAATATCACAGACTGGATCACTTACAAAGAAAAGGAGAATATTCATGGTTCTGAAGGCCAGGAGGCCCAAGAGAATGGCGCTGGCTTCTTGCGAGGGCCTACTGCTATTTCAGAACATGGCAAAGGGGCAAGTGAGCATGCCCAGGTCAAAGACAGGGCAGGAGAGAGGCCCAAGTTACTGTTACTTAACTATTCATGAGGTCAGCGCCCTCATAACCTGATGACCTCTCATTAGGCCCCCGACCTCCCAACACTGTTGTACTGGGGAATATGTTGCAATACATAAACTTTGAGGGACACTTTTAAACCTCAATACTCATCAGGGACTAATATTTGCATACAGAACACAGTGCACTATCTCAACAGATTATTGGCCAACCCTCATTTTCATCCATTCACTACTTCATACCTATCATGTGCTCTTAAGTAATTTTTTTGTTCCATTGGTTGGTTCATTCCTTTTCTCTTAACTTGCTCATGTCATTTTTCTACAGGAGTTCCTCATTTTCTTCAAGAGAATTTATCAGTGTAGATACATATCCAGAGCTCCATACTTGGTATCACTCTCATATTCAGGATCTCTGTCTAAAACCAAGGGGAAACCTCTAATGTCAGGAATGAACCAAATAATAACCTCTGGTGCTTATTCTGAGGTTTATAATCTTGTAAGTTCATCACTAAAGCATGTCCTTGGCAAAATAAAGACACAAATCAGGCAGGAAATTGTTCCAATTATGTATTTTACATTAGCTTTGGAGGTTTGAACTTGGTGGTTACAACACCTCCTTCCTCTGTATCATGGAATTTAATCCCTGACCCAGTCTAAAAGCCAACTTTCCTGTTTCTGATTTTGGACACCTGTTTTATTTCCTGGCAAGGGTCAGCAACCTACAGTGGGCTCACTTTTTCCAGCTTTCTTCCTGTGAGCTCACATCTCTACTTGAGGCATTAAAGGTGCTGTACCTTCCACTGATGGCGATTCCCCAGAACCACTCCTGATTACTTTCCCTGCCAAAGTGCCTATTTGTCCCCTCTTAGAATCCAACTTGGGACACAGTTATAATTTGTTTCAGATGACCTTTAATGATGTTTTATTTAAGTACATGGCAAAGAATAAAAGTGAGCCATATGAATCATAGGTCAATGTTTGAAACAAGGACCCAATGTGAATAAACCCTCAAATCCCTTTAACAACAAATAATATGTTGTTTTTACCGCTGTTTTCTGATAGGGTAAACTTCCCAGCATGCCATTCTCCCCAAGGAGACATATTCAAAAGTAGTAGAGCTGCATTCAAGTGAGCCAAAAACAGCCTGGAAATGAACCACTCAACAATATGTCATGTAATAGATATTTACAATACTGAGATCTTGTTTCATGATGCATTTCCTTTTAAAATAAGAATTGGGAGCAGGCATTGTGGCATCCTATATCAGAGTGCCGATTTGAGTCCCAAGTTACTCTGCTTCCAATCCAACTCTCTGCCAACCCTCTTGGGTATGTAGCAGAGGATGGCCCAAGTGCTTGGGCCCCTGCCACCCATGTGGGAGACCTCACAGTTCAGGATCCTGACATTGGCCTGGCCCAACCACAGGTGTTTGCAGGCATTTGGAGAGTGAATCAATGGATTAAAAATCTCTGTCTCTCCCTATTTCTCTGTTACCCTGCATTTCAAATAAATCAATCTTAAAAAAAAAAAAAAAGACAATGAAATGATTGGCCTTGGGATCACAGTTTCAGGAACACAACTACAATCTTTTAGTCTATGAACCTAATCCAAAACAATAAATAATTGTGAAGTATTACAGCATTAATAGTTTTGGTTTCATCAGACTTAAAACATTCGCTGTAAAAGTTGAAGTCTTCAACTATCACTTATTCACCATTGTGTCTCCTGTCAGTGCACGAACACAAGAGGAAGAAGTATTCTAGAAAATAATTCTTATTTTTAAATATAATGTTATGTGATTTTATCTAGAAACCCCATAAAAAGCAGTGAAAATTGTTGGAACCCATAATCTACTAACTATTATATGGTCAGCTACAAGATAGATCCAATGGTTAATATAGTCAGGTAATATAGTTTTAAAAAAACTCATTTCTAACAGTAGCAATAAATATAAATTGTAAAAAAATTAACTTTATGAGAAATTTGAAAGCTTGACATGAGGAAAAATTTTAAACTTTGTTGAAGGTTATTAAAAAACTTATCATTCACCAACATGGATAATCTTCATAAATTAAATCCGCCAGTTCACCTAAAATGCATTCTATAAATTCAATACAAGCTCAAAGTTCCAAAGGGTTTGTTCCACTGGCAAAAATTGATTTAAAAGTCTATCAGAAAAAAAGTAATGCTCAGATTTCATGGTTATTAAGTGGGTTTTATCTGAGAGCATGACAATGGAATTATTAGATTTTGTAACTGCTCCATGCAACCTTTTATGTGGTAGTTGTGTTAGAAAAACAAATATTTTAAGGAGATGAACAGGTGTACAAGAAGAATATTTCTGTGACTCTTCTCAAATTCTCACTCTTTGTTCTCCCAGTCATCAGAGAGCCATTCTCAGTGGTACTTTTGATACTCATAACCTTACTGTGGCAGCCTCTTTAAGATTTGCCATATCAGGTGGGGTGAACATTTGGTGCAGTGCTTAAGGTGCCATTTTAGGATGCTCACGTGGTCTGAGTCCTGGCTCCATCCACAACTGCAACCTCCTGCTAATGGGAACCCTGGGTGGCAGTAGGTGATAGCTCAAGCAGTTAGAGCTCCGTCAGCCACGTGGGAGACCCAGAATGAGTTTACAGCACCTATCTTGGGCCTGGCCCAGTCCTGAATGTTGTGGGCATTTGAGGAATAACCAGAAAATAGGGAGCATGCTCTCTCTCTCCTTGAAGAATTCTCTCCATGCTCCGAAACATTCATAAAAACTGTTCTTATAACCTTGCACACATGCTTCAGAATTTTCAAAGACCCATAATTGAATTTTAAATCAGATGTAAGTGACCATTTACATAGTTATTAGGTGTTGTAACCATGAAGTTACACAAACTTCCCACTAACAAACAATGTAATCCTATGTGTATTCCTAGAACATCACAGACCCTCAATTTCCTTATCCTTAGTAGGCATTATAATATTATTTCATAGGGTTTGTGACAATTAAAAGTCATCTACCAAGACATCAATATACATTTTGTGCTCATAGACATAGAAACATGAAACATAACCTTCCTCCTGTACCCCAACAAGATACACAGATTTTGTGCTTCAAAAATCTGAGTTTCCTGCCTTAGAATTTTCCATGGATCCCACAGACAAAAACAGAAATTTCCAGGCAGCTCTAATACCCAGGTCCCTGAATGATCTCAGCATCAAAGTGAACACAAGCCAATCAGCATAGAAATGAGAAATTTTGAGAACTCTGACATAGGCTGAATGGGAATGTTTGAGACCCATGAGTACTGGGACCAGTGCATGGTTTTCCTTAGTAGCTTAAGGAAGTCTCTGAACCTTAACAGAGAAAAGCTGCCAAGTACTTTTACATTGACGACAGTATTATATCCAAGCTTGACACCAAACATGACAGCCACTTACCTTCAAGGAACACCATGACTTAGAAAATATGCTCATCCAAGTAAACTAAAGGTAAGTGGACTCATTTCTAAATATTCTGGTCTGGAGTTCAGGCATGATCTAAAAAAAGGGAACAGTCCCCATAAACCCCAGTTCGCAGGAGAGAATTTGCCATCCGTTGAGTAAGTAGGTTTGGGGAATAGATTTAAATAAAATAGAAAAAAATTTAAACTTGAAATTTCTCAGACCCAAAAGTCATGAACTTTGTATACCATAAATGTGCATAATTCTTTGTCTGGAAAAATTTGTTTTAAAAATAAAACAACAGCATGGAATAAAGTTCCATGCATGCTATATAAAAAGTTAATGAAAATTGTAGTGGGCATAAGTAAAAGCCCACCACATGTCAGAGATCATTATCATTTTTATTATTTATGTTTTGTTCCTGATCCATCTTCAGTATAAGCAAACCTCACATCACCCCCTGATAGGGCGCCTCTATTCCAGGCAGGCTGCTCCTTTGTTCCTGTCATCCAAGTTTACTCATTGCTGTCTTTGACCTGGTTGATTTCATTACCTCCATCTACAGTGCCAAGCCCCCTTCTCACTGATGTCTATTTGTACCCATCCTTTGTAACCACATTCAAAGTAAACTTCCTGCAAGAAAACATCCTTGAATAGTCCTTGGTAACCTCCCTGTCCCTGGGGTTTATTTATCCAATTAGGCAATGGCAGCAGACACTGACCATTCCTACCCATATCTACTCATCCCTCACCAATCCCTTCCCTAACTTTGGCTTCTTACCAAGATCCTGTGACTCTACATAAAGACTTTTTCAGGTCAACAGAGCATACTTAGTATGCATGTGGAACAGGAGGAACAGAAATCCCCAGGAGCAAGGCAATCCTCAACCAGTGAGACATAGAAGTTGGAGAACAAATTCTTCAGCTTTCTTAAGTCCATCCGTGTGAGAAGTGCAGTACCATTCACCTCAGTCTCCCATAGCAACAGCATGCCCAGGAACACCCCTGGATTGGCTTCTTCCTTTCCCTCCCTCACATCCTCACATCCCTGGGGAACTTTCTCAAATCAAAACCCCATGAATGCACTTCCTCCCAAATTCCTATACTAATACTTTCTTTATGCTGCCTAGAAACAATTCTTTCCCTTCCTTAACTAGTATCTTTCTAATAATATTATACTCTATGGAGAACATGTCTTATTTCCTTGCTGCCAGTGTGAAAACTGTTTGTTAATGCAGTGAAGTAGCTAAAGAAATCAAGACTGTTTAGATTTTTACACCAATTTTCCATTTCTAGCATATCAAATTGTGTGTTCAGGGGGAATTATCTTGTAAACATGTAGGGAGGGACTATGAGAGGGTGTAGAAACTCATGTGATGAGTCTGGTGGGGCAGGAGCTACCTACCTGCTGAGCATAGGATGATGTTGTAACAGACACTGACAGCTTAGAAATTTTATAAAAAAAAAAGTCCTCCACCATAGCTAATGCCAAAATAACTATTCTAAAGCATCTGAAATACTTCTGAATATGGAATTGACATATGTAGCCATTTCACTTAACATTTTCTTCTCTTAGACATCTTAAGATAACTTGTAGTCAACTCAGTAGACATCTGCCCATTTTTTATTTGCAATTAATTCTTACATAGATACATCCCAGGATAGATCCTAATCATGTTTGTTTTAGTTCAATCATGCACCAGGTTTTCCAACTGTAAACCTGACCTGGTGGTAAGGGAAACAGAAGCTGACAAAATTCTGAGGTGTGAAAAGGATCTTGAATTCTGATTATATCACCCACCTGGCCCTGCCTTTCTCATTTAAATTCTACCCAGCACTAGGCTTATTCAGTCTAGTTTTTTATCTCTGGGCAGATTTCAAAACAGGGCCCCTGTTATCTGCCTTGTTCCATTACTACAAAATCTTAGGGCCAGCACCATGGCTCACCAGGCTAATCCTCTGCCTGCAGAGCTGGCACCCCGGGGTTCTAGTCCTGGTTGGGGGCATCGGTTCTGTCCCGGGTGCTCCTCTTCCAGTCCAGCTCTCTGCTGTGGCCAGGGAGTGCAGTGGAGGATGGCCCAAGTACTTGGGCCCCTGCACCCGCGTGGGAGACCAGGAGGAAGCACCTGGCTCCTGGCTTCGGATTGGCACAGCGTGCCAGGTGCAGCACTCCAGCAGTAGCGGTCATTTGGGGGGTGAACCAATGGAAAAGGAAGACCTTTCTCTCTGTCTCTCTCTCTCTCTCACTGTCTAACTCTGCCTGTCCAAAACAAAAAATCTTAGAAGGAAATAAAACGTTTTGAAGGCCCAATACACTTTCACAGTCACGTCCCCAGGGAAGGTTCAAGGACAAAAGGAAATAAAACCAAACAAGTGTTCACTAAACTCATTTTTATAACTCTAGTGAGCATGATTCACATACCATAAAACTCATCCTTTTGATTTTTCTTTCTTTATTCATTTTGAGAAGCAAAGAAAGATAGAGACAGGGAAAGAGAGAGATCCCAGCCACTGGTTTACTCCCCAAATGCCTACAATGGCATGAATCAATCCAGGTTTCCCAAGAGGGTGGTAAGAGCCTAACTAATGGAGTCATTGCCACTGCCACCTACAGTCCATATTAATACGAAGTTGCAGTTAGAAGCAAGAGTCAGGTATCAAACCCAAGAACTGTGAAATGAGATGTCAGTGACATTGGCTAGACTAAAATTCCTTTTCCACACTAAACTCGTTTTTAATGTCATAGGAAATAGATTTGATCTAGTTTTATTTTTTTTGACAGGCAGAGTCAGACAGTGAGAGAGACAGAGAGAAAGGTCTTCCTTCCATTAGTTCACCCCCCAAGTGGCCCCTACAGCTGGCATACTGCGCTGATCCGAAGCCAGGAGCCAGGTACTTCCTCCTGGTCTCCCATGCAGGTGCAGGGCCCAAGCACTTGGGGCCAACCTCCACTGCCTTCCGGGGCCACAGCAGAGAGCTGGACTGGAAGAGGAGCATCCGGGACAGAATCCATGCCCCAACAGGGACTAGAACCAGGAGTGCTGGCGCCACAGGCAGGGGATTAGCCTAGTGAGCCGTGGCACCAGCCATTTGATCTAGTTTTGACACAGTGGTTTCTGTCCAATGGAATAATAAGAACTACCATCAACAGACTCAAATTAAGCTGTCCTAACAATGTGGCAAAAATTGCTAGCCACCACCTAAAGGTGGGTGACAACATGCCCATCTATGAAAACTAGAATTCTCAATCCTACCTGCAAATAGACGTAGCTAATGAGACAAGACAACCATGAAGGGTGGGCGTTGTCGCTTAGCAGATTAAGTGACAGCTTGGGAAGCTGTATCCCATATCAAATTACTTGGGTTAATATCTGGCCTCTGCTTCCAATCCAGCTTCCTGCTACTGTACCTTGGAAGCAGTAGCTGATAAACCAAGTCTATGAGTCCATGCTACTTCCATGGGAGACCCAGGTGGGGTTTCTAGTTCCTGGCTTCAACCTGGCCCTGACCTGGCTTCTGCAGGCATTAGGAGAGGGAACCAAGAAAGAATATCCTCTTCTCTCTCTCTCTCCCTCCTTTTCAAATACATAACTACATAAATCTTCCGAAAGAGGCTACCTTCTTGTGTGGAAGGCTCCTCTCCCCTTTCTCCTCTTCCTCCTGTATGATAGGCTGATGGGATGGTCAGCACTTCAACAGCCTTTTTATAACTATGAGTTATGCTCATATTTTCACAATGGGAATGCTGGAAGGACCATGGGCACTAATGAACTATAATAATGTATTAGTATTTATTATGTGACAAATCACCCCAAAACTTCTTAGAGTAAAGCAAAACCACTTACTTAGCTTCACTTCTGCATTTGGACAATTTAGTCCCATGTTTCTTCTAAGCTGAGTTATTGTTGGTTTATCTGGGCTGCATTCATTCATGGGTCTTTTGTCAGCTGGGGTTGGCTGGCTTTTGACAGCCTAGAGTGGTATGGCCAGGACAATTGGAGCCTCTCTGTGGCCTCTGCTCCAGAAAGCGACAAAGTCTGAAAAGAAGTAGGCAAAGCCTGCTGAGCTCTTGCTTCAGATTTACATGTTTTCATTTTGCTCACACCCTACTTGTCACAAGGCCAGTCTTACATCATGGAGTAACTTTCCCCTTGATGAAAAAAGGTACAAGAAATTCTGGTCAATTTTAATTTTGCAATCAACTACACTGACTTTGGACAGCCTAAAATCTGGGCTTCTCAAACTTAGAGGAAAGTAAGCCCCTTGTGTGGTTTAAACCATGGTTTTCTTTGTGCTATTCCAGCAGACTTGGCATAACTCTTAACAGGCCCAAACACCATGAGAAGCAGTCAGAGACTTGCTCTTTTTCCGAGGGCAGCGTGGTAGCCTCTTTGCCTAGGGAACTAGATTTGCCTTCCTTGAGGAAACATTTCATTCTAGGCTTAAAATAAATTTGCACACAGAAGTGCACACAGGGGAGGCAAAATTAGAAATCCTAAATCACTGGATGAGTTAGACTATCAAGAAAGAAACAAAAGGTGACCTTGCCCACCCACTCCACCCCACCACTACTACCCCCATCACCGCAGGGGACATGTAGTAGAAAAACAACTTCTTCTGTGGAATAGAACTGATAGACTTAATGTTGTATCCCTCTAAGAAGCAGGACAGGGGAGCAATGGCGTCCTCAGATGAGAGTGACTTAAAGGCAGTTTACTAAAATGACTCATTTTAAAAGAAAGGAGCTTCGCTACCACTTTTAAGCCTGAAGAGATGAAAGAAGTCAGCAGTTCCAGGACCCAAAGGCAGATGTCCAGGCGACAGGACTACTGACGAGAACTGGAACCTCCCTTGCAAGGATGTAACCAACCTGTGGTGACCCCACAGACAAGATGTTGAACAAAAATAATCCTTGCTGAAGCTTAATTGTATGGACCAGCTAGAATGGTATGGACTTTCAAATAACATTTTTTTTCCTTAAAAGTTTTGTAGTATTAATCAGTGAACCCATTTACAGAATGATTTTTGAGAAATCAGTTTTGTTAACAGACAGAATTATATAGATTTTCTGTTTCTTCTGGTGCTTCTTTTGCTAATTTTCCTATTCCGTGTAGGTTGTTGAATTTCACAAACATGTTTATAATACTCCTTTTATTATCTTTGTATTGCTTTCAGAATTGGTAGTGAGGTATCATCTTTCACTTATTTGCAGGTAATTTTCATTCTCTGTTGTCTCTTTTCATGGTTTCCAGTTTTTGTTATTTTTATATGAAGTATATTCATATAAGTATATTCATATAAGAGCATTTCTGCTCTTATCTGTGCTATTTCTTTTCTTCCACGACTTTGGTTTTAAGAAGCTTTTTTCTTTTTTACAACTTAATTTTTTACCCTCTTAACCTAAGTACTTATAGCATGAATTTGCCCATAAGCAGTGCTTTAGCTGCATCCTACAAATGTTTATGCTTTGACATTTCATTGGAAATTATAGTTCATCTTTTGACCCCCTCTCTAGTCCATTAGCTATTTGAGTATGTGGTGCTTATTTCTCAATATTTGGAAATTTTCAACAACCGCTTTATTATTGATTGCAAATTAAATTCTATGGTGTTCAGAATAATAGTGTATTTTAATCTTCAGTTATGTATAGGACATGCTTAATGATGTCATACACTCTATATTGATGGTTGTTCCTTATGTATTATAAAAATGTATATTCTGGGGCCGGCGCTATGGCATAATGGGTAAAGCCACTGTCTGAAGTGCTGGCATCCCATATGGGCACCGGTTAGAGTCCCGGCTGCTTCATTTCCAATCTAGCTCTCTGCTATGGCCTGGAAATGCAATAGAAGGGCCAAGTCCTTGGGACCCTGAACCTGTGCGAGAGACCCAGAAGAAGCTCCTGGCTCCAGATTGGCGCAGCTCCAGCCTTCGCTACCAATTGAGGAGTGAGCCAGCGGATGGAAGACTAACACTCTCTCTCTCTCACTCTCTCTTTCTCTCTGCCTCTCCTCTCTATATAACTCTTTCAAATAAATAAATAAAATGTTTTTAAAAATTTAAAAATAAAAATGTATATTCTACAATTGTTGGGTATAATGTCTTTTTGCTGACCATTAATAATTGTTCAGTCTGCTTTACCAGTGCTCTATTTATTAAAAGTGGAGGATGAAAATCTATTTAGAACTTTTCTTTTTCTCTTTTAGTTCTATGAATTTTTGCCTCACATATTTTGAAGCTGTATTATAACAAGTGTACCAATTAGTATTGTTTTATGTCCCTGATGACTTGAACTTTTATTACCACAAAATGCAACCCTTTACCTCCAGTAATGTAGTATACCTGAAAGTCCACTTTGTGCAATGATTCTACGCTTTCATTCTTAGAATCTGCATGATATATCATTTCCCTAATTTTCCATTCTTGTTTATTGGGAGCCTATTATCAGCAGCCAACAGTTGTGTGTTGCTTTTTCCTGTAATCTGACAATCGGCCTTACACTGAAAGCTTTTTTAGCACATTTAGATTGAATGCAGTTATTAATAGAATTGTGTTCAATTCTATCATCTGTATGTTGATTTTTTTTTCTATTTTAAACCCCTCTACTTTCTTTTGGATTAATCAAGTACTTTTGTAGTATTCCATTCTATCTCCTCTATTGACTTTTTATTGGTAGCCTCATAAATATGTCAATGCTTCATATGTGCATAAAGGGATATTGTGGGGAGCAAACCGGACTAGACTGAGTTACTGGAATTAAGACTTATTCTATGCATCTGCTCTCCCACAATATGGCGCTGGGAGAGAAGTAAACAGCTTCCGCACAGCTGCCTCCAGTTCAACTAATAAACTGTAGGACTTGCTCCTGATTGGAGGAGAGCAGCGTACTCGGCGTGTGGGCAGCCGAGTTGGGATTGGCGGAGGAGGACTATAAAGGAGGAGAGAAACGGCATGCACCAGGAACATCTATGGGGAACATCTAAGGGGAACATCTAGCTGAAGGAACACCCGTGCAGCCCCCGAGAAGAGCCGGCCGGCGGTGTGCCGCTCCCCTGCGGAAGTGGGGAATGTGGCCAGGGGGAACTGCCCTTCCACGGAGGTGGAAGGGATAGTAGCCAACCCGGGAAGAACCAGCAGCAAACCCGGGGAGGGCCGAGCAGACGAAAGAACAGCGCAGGGGCCTGTGTTGCTCCTCCACAAAGAGGGGGAGCGACATAATGGTGCCGTGACTCGGATGTGAAGCCTAGGCAGGACTTAGTGTCGTTCCTCCACGAAGAGGGGGAGCGACAGGATATTATACATTTTAACTTATAACAGTCTCCCTTAACACATGGTATATGAATTCACATATAATGTAAGAATTTCACAACAGTCTAATTTCATTTACTGCCTATTTCATCCTTGTATTATTATTAATACTTATGTTAGGGGCTGGTGCTGTGGTGCAGCAGGTTAAAGCCCTGGCCTGAAGCACCAGCATCCCACATGGGCACCAGTACTAGTCCCGGCTGCTCCTCTTCCAATCCAGCTCTCTGCTACAGCCTGGGAAAGCAGTGGAAGATGGCCCAAGTCCTTGGGCCCCTGTACCCGTGTGGAGACCCGGAAGAAGCTCCTGGCTCCTGGCTTCAAATTGGTGCAGCTCTGGCTGTTCTGGCCATCTGGGGAGTGAACCAGTGAACCAGCGGATGGAAGACCTCTCTCTCTGTCTCTACATCTCTCTGTAACTCCTTCAAATAAATAAAATAAATCTTTAAAACAATAATTGTTATTTCCATATATATCATATATCCCTTATTATACCACTAACATTTTTGCCATAAAGTCAATTGACTTCAAAAGAATGTAAGGGTTCTTTGATATTTAGAGTGTCATGAACTTATTAGAATAAAACAAATATTGTTTTGTTAAATCAGAATTTTACGTGAACAATATTTTCTTTTTCAGTAAGTACAGTCTTAAGCAAGAATATAGTGGAGGTAGGGCAGGATGTTACCCTAAAAAATCACACAGGTATAGATTTATACATCTTTTCACCATTTGGGCTGTTGCATTAGTTGATCCTTAGGAAACCATTTTCTTAGTAGCATGTAAAGCTCATACTGATTTTAGAGAGATGTTCTACTTTTATATATAATTTTAATGTAGCTTGTTATTTACTTCCATTGAGGACTATTTCTCCAGTTGTTAAATGAATGCAATTAGATTATCCTAAGACACAGAATTTTATGCTGTGAATAATTCTCCAGGACATCTTTATCAAATTCTGTAAAGAGATACACTGCTCCTGCCTTTCTGCTTTGAAGCTTATTGGCCTGATCAACGCACCCTGTACACATGAGGGGGCAGAGTTAAATTAGTGGTGAGAACACAGATCCTAAACTTTCTACTATGCAAATAATTCAGATTTCACATTTGACTTACCAATAATCATTCACTGTGTGTTTGTATTTCCATTGCAATTTATTTGTCTATCAAAGACAGCTTAGTTGCAATGATGTCTGTACCTTAGGAGCACATGATGTATGTTTACAGGAACATTCTTCTTGCTTTTCATTTAAATACTCAAATCTAGGGTACCATTCCTGACTCGGGGAAGAACAAGCACATAAGGTAAACATAATGACATTTTCAATAAAATAACCAACTATAGAGGATGCAAGTCTCGGTTCTCTAGGAGAAAAAAAGGATACAATTCAAGGGAACAAAACTTCAAAGTAAGCAGAAGATTTTCCATCAGAACTAAATACACCAGTTCCTCAAATATTTCTCAAATAAGCCTCTTTATCACAGTGGCAAAATTCCTCACATCTATCCGTCTTCATCACACTGGCATTCTTAGGTCCTGGTCATCATATCCATCCTAAGTATATGATCATGGACACTGAAGAGACTTAATTTTCTGCTTAAAAATGTGCTTCCGTCTGTTAGGATGTAAATGCAAGTTACCAGGGAAAAAACATTTCCTTAGTATTTATTGCTAAGATTTAAGCTGCAAATAACTATGGGAAAAATGATTCACTACCTTCAAATTCACAGAGAAAAATTGAAGTCAAAGCCCTTCCTTAATCAATGCTTTGATAAAACAAAGAGGGAAGAAAGCTGAGAGGAAAACAACTTCCACCTGCCAAAGGGGAACTGGACGGAGACGCAAAAAAACGGAAAACAAGCCCAGAAATAGAATCAGGCAGATGTTAGATATTTTACTGACGTCACAAGTTTACCTTGGGAATAACCTGCTATCTGTCATTTGTTTCAGGCCTCACTTTAGCATGTCTTCATTACAAATCAGTACAGAAAGCTGATGCACCTAACATTCAACCTGATGGAGAAAAATGATATTTACTCCTCTTAACTCAAAGTTTTATGTGAAATTTTTCATTAGGCACCAGTAAACTAATTTATAAACTGATTAATATTTTATACTGTGAAAATTACATATGAAAATACAATAAAGATATCACCAGCACATAAGACTAGAAATCTATGACAGTATGTAATACTATATCCTGTGTTTTGTAATTTTAATCATGTTGCTTTGTTCTATTAAAATAATATCTTCCCATAGTGACCACTGTGTAACTAACTCAGCAGACCTCATAATTTCATGTTAGGGAGAAAAGAGCCAAAAATCAACAGTGCCTTAAAAGATAGAATGAATGAGCATCAGTGAAGAAAGTACTCAGAGAAAATTCAAATGGAGCTCAAAAACAGGTGTCAAGGCTTGTCCCTGGCAAACAGAGACAATTTCCTGTCCCGTTTTTGTATTCCACAATGTAACCATGAGACTTTCACAATTGCCATATTCTTTCAGCATGCTTCATTTTAAGATGTTATAGAATTCATCTAATTGCTTTAAAAAGCAAGATGATTAAGACTTGTCATTGTGCCAGGAAAACCACATTAATGAGTACCTTTTGCTAATTACTTTTAGAAGGTCCCATTTGACATAAAATGAGTTATTAGGTCACATTCTTTAATTTGATCTTTAATAGTGTCTTCTTTCCCTTGTCCTTCCATATCAAAACAAGCTGCTTTCTGTTACTTTTTTCAATAGACTAATAACCATGCTAACTCTGTGCTTAAAGATCATTAGACAGGGGTCGGTATTGCTACATAACATGTTAAGGCACCTCCTGTGTTACTGGTACCCCATATGGGTACCGGTTTGAGTCCTGACTGCTCCACTTCTAATCCAACTCCCTGCTAATGGTCAGGGAAAACAGCAGCAGATGGCCCAAGTGCTTGAGCCCCTGTCACCCACACTGGAGATCTCAATAAAGTTCTGGGCTCTTGGCTCAGTCCTGACTGTTGCAGCCATTTGGGACATGAACCAGCAAATGGAAGATCAATTGATCTCTCTCTACCTTTCCAACAAAATAATTTTTTTAACTTTTATTTAATGAATATAAATTTCCAAAGTACGATTTATGGATTACAATGGCTTCCCCCCCATACCATCCCTCCCACCCACAACCCTCCCCTTTCCCACTCCCTCTCCCCTTCCATTCACATCAAGATTCATTTTCGATTCTCTTAATATACAGAAGATCAGTTTAGTATACATTAAGTAAAGATTTCAACAGTTTGCTCCCACACAGAAACATAAAGTGAAAAATAATAGATAATTTTTTAAATGATGATGAAATCAGATCAGACCTATTGTCATGTTTAATCCCAGTGAGAGTCAAGTTTGGAATTGATAATTTCTTTTTTTTTTTTATAGAAGATCAGTTTAGTATACATTAAGTAACGATTTCAACAGTTTGCACCCCCATAGAAACACAAAGTGAAATATACTGTTTGAGTACTCATTATAGCATTAAATCTCAATGTACAGCACATTAAGGACAGAGATCCTACATGAGGAGTAAGTGCACAGTGACTCCTGTTGTTGACTTAATAAATTGACACTCCTGTTTATGGCATCAGTAATCTCCCTATGCTCCAGTCATGAGTTTCCAAGGCTATGGAAGCCCTCTGAGTTCCTGAAGTGAAATGGACACTATGGGAAATGGTGACTTGATCAGCATAGCCCTGACTGTTAATGAACAACTTAATACATTATCCCTCTTAGTAGTTTTTTTGTCTGTTCTACTTAATATGACTGGTTTAATTCTGTAATTAATACACAGTTATTCTTAAGTGTTGAAAATTAACTGAAATGTGATCCCTGTTAAACATAAGAGTGGGAATAAGAGAGGGAAGAGATGTATAATTTGGGACATGCTCAAGCTGACTTGCCCCAAATGGTAGAGTTAGAAACATACCAGGGGATTCCAATTCAATCCCATCAAGGTGGCATGTACCAATGCCATCTCACTATTCCAAGTGATCAATTTCAGTTCACAATTGATCATAATGAAAGGACTAAGAGTCAAAGGGAGCACATAAACAAGTCTAGTACCTGCTAACACTAACCGATAGAATAAATAAAGGGGAGAGTGATCCAACATGGGAAGTGAGACACTCAGCAGACTCATAGAATGGCAGATGTCCTAAATAGCACTCTGGCCTCAGAATCAGCCCTAAAGGCATTCGGATCTGGCTGAAAAGCCCATGAGAGTATTTCAGGCATGGAAAGCCAAGACACTCTGGCAAAAGATCTCTGCGAGTGAGATCCCAGTGGAAAGAACAGGTCTTCAAAGAAGGAGGTACCTTTCTCTGAAGGGAGGAGAGAACCTCCACTTTGACTATGACCTTGTCTAAACAAGATAAGATCGGAGAACAAAATAAATTTTTAAAGCAATCTGTCCAGGGCTAGCGCTGTGGTGTAGGAGATAAAACTGCTGCCCGCAGTGCTGCCATCCCATATGAGCACTGGTTCCAGTCCTGGCTGCTCCACTTCCAATCCAGCTCTCTGCTATGGCCTGGGAAAGCAGAATATGACCCAAGTCCTTGGGCCCCTGCATCCATGTGGGTGACCCAGAAGAGGCTCCTGGCTCCCGGCTTTGGATCAGCCCAGCTTGGGCCATTGTGGAAGTGAAACAATGGATGGAAGATCCTTTCTCCCTTGCTCTCTCCCTCTCTCACTCACTCCCTCCACCCCCCCCCCTTCTCTCACTGCCTCTCTATAACTCTGGCTTTCAAATAAATACATATTTTTTAAAAACCCAATCTATCAGATAATCATGTAAAGAGACAAAGCAAGTAAAGAGACAACACAGGCAGTGCCTAGAAATAAAAATTCCAAGACACAATTCTCACATTTAGGACCTTTGCACTTAAAACCCCCACTTTCTCCTTGTGTTATCACATGGAGGTCAGCAGGCAACGTACAAGGGGTCTTCGAGAAGCTCATAGAAAATGTGTATTAATGGAAGCGATGCTTGGATTTCAAAAATGTTTTGCACCAAAATAATCATCTTTTAATGTCATGTTCCATAGACTCCTGGAAATCCCCCAACTCAATGAACCCACTTTATAGTGAAGTGCTGAGGCCCAGGAAAGTTCAGTGACTTGTGTGAGGTCACAGGGCTGTGACAGAGCTAGAGCATCAGTCTAGGATTTTGCTTACAAAGCACTGCTAATAATGACCAACATTAACTCCATTAGCTCCTACCGTGAGTCACGCAATATTTAAGAGTTTTACATACATGATTGCACTCAGTCCTCCAACAGCCCCAGTATGTTTTCTCTGTTTTGCACAACAGGAAATGGAAGTGGGCATAGTTCAAATAACCTGTTTCAGTGAAGTGATAAAGATGGAGTTTGTTTCCTGTGCTTTGGTTATGCTGCTAATTGAAGCATTTTGGGTACGAAGTATTGCAGAAAATGTGTCTTTTTTATTTCTTTCCTGATTTTCTGTCTCCTATACATCTAATTATAATGTACTATTTGAGGTTATCGTCAGGCAAGGACACTGATTTGCCTTCCTTTTTTCTCAGCCATAGCATATGGAGAAGTGGGAATCTGAAGGCTGGGATCCCAGTCCCAACTGTATCAGCTTGAGTTCTCCAAACTCCTAGGCCTTAGTTTTCTCCAAAATGAAGTTCAACTTCACTTTAAAAGAAAGAGGTTGGGGCCGGCGCCGTGGCTCAATAGGCTAATCCTCCGCCTTTGGCTCCAGCACCCCGGGTTCTAGTCCCGGTCGGGGTGCCAGATTCTGTCCCGGTTGCTCCTCTTCCAGTCCAGCTCTCTGCTGTGGCCCGGGAAGGCAGTGGAGGATGGCCCAAGTGCTTGGGCCCTGCACCCACATGGGAGACCAGGAGAAGCTCCTGGCTCCTCGCTTCGGATCAGTGAGGTGCGCCGGCCGTAGCGGCCATTGAGGGGTGAACCAACGGAAAAGGAAGACCTTTCTCTCTCTCTCTCTCTCTCACTGTCCACTCTGCCTGTCAAAAAAAAATTAAAAAAAAAAAAGAAAGAGGTTGGGACAAGCATTTGGCACAGTGGTTAATATGCCTCTTGGGATGCCCATGTCTCAAAACAGACTGCCTGGGTTCAGGTCTTAGCTCTGCTCCTTATCCCAGCTTGCCTCTCAGGTACACCCTAGAGGGCAGCAAGAGATGGCTCAGGCTCTTGGGTCCCTGCCACACATGAGGAAGACCTGGATTGAGCTCCTGGTTCTGGTCTGGCCCAGCCCCATCTGTTGTAGGCATTTTGAAAGAGAACCAGCAGATGGGAGATCTCTGTGTCTCTATCTCTGCTTTCAAATAAATACTGGTAATGTTTTAATTATTTATTTGAGAGGCAGAGTTACAGACTGAGAGGGAGAGAGAAAGGTCTTCCATCTGCTGGTTCACTCCCCAAATGGCCTCAATGGCCAGAGCTGAGCGGATCCAAAGCCAGGAACCAGGAGCTGCTTCCAGGTCTCCCACATGGGTGCAGGGGCTCAAGGACTTCAGTCATCTTGTGCTGTTGTCCCAGGCCATTAGCAGGGAGCTAGATCAGAAGTAGAGCAGCTAGACCTCGAACTGGAGCCCATATGGGATGTCAGGGCTGCAGGCAGGGGCTTAACATACTATACCACACTGCCGACCCAAAATTGGTGATTTTTAAAATCTCCTTCCATTCTAACATTCTAGGAGTTATGCTTTTAAAATCCACTCTTTCCATTTTTGGAAGAAAGATGGGGTTTGTTTTTTTTTTTTTCTTTTAATTACACTGTGGTAATGTGTAATTTCAAGACTACACAATTACTGTACCAAGCAGGAATGTGAAATGCATTTGATTCAACAAAGCTTCATTGAGTACCTAACCAAAAATATTTAGAATAGCAACTACATAAGACCAGATAAAATGAACCCACCATACGTTATCCATTCCCAAAATGGGAATAAGAACATCAGTAAGATGCTATCAGATAAAACTTCCAAAGCACAGCTTCACTTTAATGAAGTCCAGAATTAGGTCTGTTACTAATGAAGGTTATTTAGATCATTGCAAGTGCAAAATTATTTCTGACATTGAACATATGGATGTGGTGACCATGTAGATTACGGAAGGCTAGAAGGAAAAGTCATATGTCCAACAGTTAACAGAAAATAAATTAGTTTTTAATTACTACATCTTTCAAAGAGGTAAAGTAAAAAAAAGAATAGGTTAGAACCAATTTGTATTGACTAATTTTTCCTATTATGGAAAAGTTTATG
Organism: Oryctolagus cuniculus; assembly: GCF_964237555.1. Lineage (NCBI taxonomy): Eukaryota > Metazoa > Chordata > Mammalia > Lagomorpha > Leporidae > Oryctolagus > Oryctolagus cuniculus. The sequence goes on along the minus strand of NC_091445.1, from coordinate 44,276,343 downwards.
AAAGAGACACTGCATATTAGAAATAAGAAAGAATTTGGAATTAGAAAAACTCATTTGAAAGTCTGGTATTATTTGTAATTACTTTCCTTTGGACAAGTTCTTTATCTTTTCTGAATCTCGGTTTTCCAGATCATAACATGCAATATCTACCTTCTTTTCTGTATATATTTGTCACCTGAGGAACCTTAGTGAGTTTCATCCTTTAAGTGCAATCTATACACTGACAACTTGAAGGCTTACATTCCCAGCTATCCACCTCCCTGTTCTCCATACATGTCCACATGATTCTGTGTTTGACATCTCCATCTTGATATCTACTAGGCAGTTCAAACATAAAAATCAAATTCCTGAATCAAATGCCTTCCCCTTTCCAGACTATTCCTCGTTTCAGTAAATAGCAACTCCAGGTATGCAGGTCAATGCCTGGAGCCCTCCTTGACTGCTGTCTTCTCACACCTCACATTCCATCTGCCAGCAAATTCTATTGGTTCTGCTTCCAAAATACACATAGAATCTGACCACTTCTCACCTACACCATTTTGACACTCTGGTCTGAGCCCCCAACATCCTTGCAGTGGCTTATTGCCTAAGTCTGCTGCTCACTGCATGAATCCCCAACCCTATCCCATTAATTAACTGTATGACTACCATAACAAAATACCGCAAACTGGGCAGCTTAACATAAAAAGGAATGAAATCCTGTCATTTGTGACAATATGAATGGAACTGGAGGGCATCTTGTTAAGTGAAATAAGCCAAGCACAAAAAGATAAGTATATTCTCTCATTTGTGGAAGCTAAAAAGTCAACCTCAAGTAAGAAAGTAGAACAGTGGTCACCAGAGACTAGGAAGAGTGGAGGGGAGGAGGCTAGAGAGGGGTAAGATAATGAGTTCCAAAACAAAGCTAGACAAGAAGAATCAGCTCTTGTGGTCTATGGTAGGAGATTACTGTAGTCAATAATAATTCATGATGAATTTCAAAATAAACAAGAATATGAAGATTCCCAACACAGAGAAATGATAAGTGTTTGTGGAAATGCTAATTAACTTGATTTGATAATTACACATTGTATGCATGTATCAATTGCACTGTACCACATAAATATGTATCAATATCATGTATCTAATACAAAAAAGATGCAGGTATTTGGTATAGCAATTATGTTGCTACTTGGGATGCCCACATCCCTTACCATAACACCGGGGTTTAAGTCCCAGATCCATTCCCAATTCCAGCTTCCTATTAATGTGCACCTTAAAATCAGCACATGATGGCTCAAGTAGTTCAGTGCCTGTCACTCATATAGGAGACCCAAAACAAGTGCCTCACTCCTGGTGTTGCCTTTAGCACAGCCTTGTCTGCTGTTGATATTTGGGGGAGTGACCCACTGGATGAGAGACATTCTCTCTCTCTCTCTCTTTCTCCCACTCCCCTCTTTTCAAATAAATATAATTATGATGTTTTAATTAATAAATAAAATTTCAAAATAAAACTAACTTCAAAATACAGTTCTAGAGGTTAGAAGTCTAAAACAAGATATTAGCAGGCCCATGTGCCCTCTGAGAATCTGGGTAGAATCCTTCTTGCCTCTCCTGGCTTTTGGTAGTTGCCTAAAATCTTGAGTCACAGCTAGCTTCTTATTGCTTAAACAGTGAAGGCACTGGAGAAATATTTGTTGAATGAATAAAACTGAATAAGTATAGGGTAAGAACTTTTGCAAACTTCCTAACTTAGGTAAAGCTAGTCTATTCTGTAACCATAATAACCAATGATCACAATTGATTTTAAACACCATTCAATTAATCCATGGCAACTTGCCTTCACAAACTTGCTTTTGCAAGACAACCCATCACCTTACCCTTTATTTCTGAAAGTTAGCCAATCAGGGATGGACTCATTCCAATAACCATACCTGTGGGGAGCAACTCGGACTAGACTGTTACTCGAATTAAGACTTATTCTATGCATCTGCTCTCCCACAATATGGCGCTGGGAGAGGAGTAAACAGCTTCTACACAGCTGCCTCCAGTTCAACCAATAAACAGCAGGACCTGCTCCTGATTGGAGGAGAGCAGCGTACTTGGCGTGTGGGTAGCAGAGTTGGGATTGGTGGAAGAGGACTATAAAGGAGGAGAGAGACAACATGCACCAGGAACACCTGAGGAACATCTGAGCAGCCCCCGAGAGAGCCGGCCAGCGGTGTGCCGCTCCCCCGCGGAAGTGGGGAAAGTGGCAGGGGGAACCGCCCTTCCACGGAGGTGGAAGTGACGGTAGCCAACCCGGGAAGAACCAGCAGCAAACCCGGGGAGGGCCGAGCAGACGAAAGAACAGCGCAGGGTCCTGTGTCGTTCCTCCATGAAGACGGGGAGCGACATAATGGTGCCGTGACTCGGATGGGAAGCCTAGGCAGGGTTTAGTGTCGTTCCTCCATGAAGAGGGGGAGCGACACATACCTAAGTGTTCAGCAATCAATGACAGTCTCAACCTAGGAACCACAGTTTGCAGATGAGGTCAGCCCACGTATGTTTAGGTAAGTCCACTGAACATTAGGAAAACTCTGTAAGACACTGGAATAGGCAAAAACTTCTTGAGAAAGACTCCAGAAGCACAGGCAATCAAAGCCAAAATTGACAAATGTAATTGCATCAAGCTAAGAAGATTCTGCACTTCAAAAGAAATATTCAGTAAAGTGAAGGGGGTAACTGACAGAATGGGAGAAAATATCTGCAAACTGCACAATAAAGGGTTAATATCCAGAATCTACAAAGAGCTTAAAAAACTCAACAACAAAACAATCCAGTTAAGAAGTGGGCAAAGGACTTGAACAGATATTTTTTAAAAGAGAAAATTCAAATGGCCAATAGATACATGAAAAAACGCTCAGGATCACTAGCCATCAGAGAAATGTAAATCAAAACCACAATGAGGTTTCACCTCACACCAGTTAGAATGGCTCTCATCCAAAAACTAACAAACAATAAATGCTGGTGAGGATATGGGGAAAAGGTACCCTAATCCACTGTTGGTAGGAATTTAAACCAGTACAGCCACCGTGAAAGACAGTATGGAGATACCTCAGAAATCTGAAAATCGATATACCATATCACCCAGCAATCCCACTCCTGGGAATTTACCCAAGCAAAATGAAATTAGCAGATGAAAGAGTTACCTGTACCTCCATGTTTACTGTCGCTCAATTCACAATAGTTAAGATATGGAATCACTCAGATATCCATCAACTGAAGAGGATAAATATATTTATATATGTTATATATTATATATTATATATATATGGGGATGGTGGGAGGGAGAGGGGGAGAGAGAGAGAAAAAAAATAGAATACTACAAAGCCATAAAAAAGATGGCATCCTGTCTTTTGCAACATAACGGATGTAACTGGAAACCATTGTACTCAGTGAAATAAGCCAGTCCTGAAAGACAAATGCCATGTTTTCCCAATATGTAGTAAATAACAGAGTATCCAAAAATGTAGTATATAAGAGTGAAATTGACATTTTGAGATTCAATGAATGTTTAGAGCCCTTGTCTCTACCATTGAGGAACAGAGGGTTTTTTTACTTCTATTTTTTGAACTATTTACTTAGTGTAAGATCAATCTTATGAGTATAAAATAAACTAAAAATAATTATCATAAAAATTAAGAGAATAAGAAAGGAAGAAGGAGGAAGAGTGCGAGCATGGTGGCAGTGAGGATAGGGTGGGAAGTATCACTATGCTCCTAAATCTCTACATGAAATTGTTTCACCTTAAAATTTTTTTTAAGATTTTGTTTATTCATTTGAGAGGTAGAGATTTAGTCTGAGAGAGGGAGAGACAGAAAGAAAGGTCTTCCATCTGCAGGTTCATTCCCCAGATGGCTATAATGGCCAGAGGTAGGCCAATCCGAAGACAGGAACCAGGCTTCTCCCAGGTCTCCCACCTGGGTGCAGGGGCCCAAGCTCTTGGGCCATCTTCCACTGCTTTCCCAGGCCATAGCAGAGAGCTGGGTCAGAAGAGGAGCAGCAGAGTCATGAACGAGTGACCATGTGAGATGCTAGCACAGCAGATAGAGGATTAACCTACTGCATCACAGCATCGGCCCCAAAAATTTTTTTTAGAAGTAAAAAAGAATCAAAAAAGAAAGTTCACCAATTGAGGGAAGTTGTACCTCATCTGATCAGCATAGCCCTCTGATCCTATAATCAGCAAGAATCAATACTGCTTTTCATGTCACATGTTAAGTGATGCTGTCATCATCCTTTGAGGAAGGTACTAGGAGATAATATATGATAATACTTTGCAAAAATGCAAAGTGCTTTATAAATATTTAATGTTTGGCATTATCTTCACATTGTGCCTTAAGAATCATCCCTTGTTAAGGGAAAGGGGCATTTTGTCTACACACTAAATGATTTTGAAACTGCACTTTCTTCAAATGATTTTACACTCAAGTGTTAATTATTGTTAACTTAGGCTAGTTTTTTCATTCATCTGGTCTTTCACTTATTCACCAACTTCATTCTGACAAGTCAGTAATTATTGCAGTGGCAAGTTTTATAGTTGCAACAGGGTGTCTCCATCTTACACAAAATGAACATCACTACAAGTCTCACATTTGAGAAATATTCTTTCTGGTACCATGATTGTTGAGTGACTGTTGTGTATCAAGTACTGCGCTCAGTTCCGAGTAAATGTTGCCTCTCCCTTCTTGGGGAGACATACCTAAGACATGATGACGTGAAACACCAATATGCTGAGATTGTATGCTAAAGTGTGCAGCATGCCTTGACACATGCTATGAAAGAAGGTACTAGATGCAGAGGCTGAATGAAAGATAAGGGAAGCCTCTCTAAGGATATGACACTTCAGTGGTAAGGGATAGGGAGGCTGTCAAATAAGATGTTTGAGTTACCAAGGTTCTGCATCAAAGTAGAGTATCTACTTTGTCACTTATTAAATCCTGGGTAGACAAATCAAATCATGTTAAAAAATATTTGAGGCAAGAAAAGTTAAACGTAAGCACCTAATCCATGATAGACCCTAATAATGTAACTTTTATGTCATCTGATGACTCTTTCAAAGGGTTCTCCTTGCACGCACTTACCTCAGCAGATTGTCTTTATGACCAAAAAGGAGCATACACTACTTCCTACCTAAGACTGTCTCCAATTTTTGACTGCATGTGTACTTTCTGAAAGCAAAAGTGTTGTTTATACATCATGAATTATGTGATTATAGACACAAATGTATATTAGTGAGTTGAATGGTAACCTCAAAAAAAAAAAAGATTTATCCATGTCTCAATCCCTAAAACTTGTGAATGTTTACTCACCTGAAAAGGGGTCTTTGCATATATAATTAAGTAATTAGTTAGATGAAGAAATCATCCTGTATTATCCAGAGTGCCCTTAAATCCAAAGCCACACACAGAGGGAAAGACAGAGAGAAGGAGGGATCTGTGCACCAGGGCAGAGATTGGAATGATGAGACCACAGCCAAGGAACATATTGAGCCACCAGAAGGTAGAAGATGCAAACAAAAGAACCTCCCATAGAGCCTCTGAAGAGAGCATAAACTTGCCTGCCCCCCAGTTTCTAACATTCAGCCCCTGGAACTCTGTAATAAACTTCTGCTGTTTACATTCACCCAGTGTGCAATGATTTCCTATGACAGTGTTAGGAGACTAATAGATATATTTTCCTCTTTAAACAGTCCCAACAAATTTCAGATTGGTAGTAGATATCCAACCCAAATTAATGTGACTGGAATCATTTTTCCTCTTATGTTTCTCTGCATGATGTTAAAAGTTACTACAACTAGTAACAATAATAGCTATTATTAGCAGTAGTATTAAATTTATTATGATGATGACATATTTATGAAGAAGCAACAATTCCAAGTACTTTGCATATTTTCAGTCATTTAATCCTTATGACAACACTATGGACTAGGCTTATATCAAGCCAGTGCTTTCAGATGGTTAGTCTGAAGTTCAGTTTAAGTACCCAAGATGGCATGGTTAGCATGTGACAAGCATGGCATTTGAACTTAGACTTTACTCCAAGCTTTTTAGAAAGGGATTAACTATTTAATTCCTTCAATTAAGTTTCATCAGTAATGGGGATATGTCTCTCTTGGAGTTCAACTATTTCCTTCTCTATCTCTCTATTTCTCTGTCTTCCTCTCTCCTTCCCTCACCTCCTCGTTCCCTTCCTGCCTCTCTCTGTGTCTCTCTTCCTTCTTCCTTCTGTTAAATTCTTTCCAGCTGGAGGAACTCACGTCCACTGACACTTTGACCAGTTGAAATACGTGAAGCTCCAATCACAAGAACTGGCAGATTTGATAGAATCTGAAACTGCTGAGTCCTCTAAGGGTTCGAGGTTGGGTGTTATGGAGATGATTTCCTGGAAGAAATACCACATCCATTATTTTCAGTTTTAGCTTTGGAAAGGTTGCCTGGAAAATGTCACTGAACACCAAATTTAACCTTTCAGTGATATTTGATAGGAGAATAAATGAAACTGTCTAGAAAGCTTGGACCTCCCCAAAATGAAGATGTGAAATAAATCCAGCTAATGTGCTAGAGCTGTTTGGGAGTTTTCATGACCAACTTAATGGGTTGGAAGCAAAGCGTTCAACTGTTCCAACTACACAATTCACTCACTGCTATGATACAGTTGTTGAATTTGAGGATAGAATAAATCTGGCTAAAAAGTGATCAGAAGGTGTTTTAACTGATTTAAAAATGGCTCTCAACCTTACATGAGCTGTTATGACACATCCTGGAAGTTTCTGCACTTTCATTAGCTCAAGTGCCCCCATCTCCCAGAAGCCCAACAATCCCCACCTGCCCCCACCCAGGGGTGATAATTGGGTTTATTCTAAGGGCTACTTCCCCACTATGCTCACTACATTGTACTGAAATATTTTCTTTATTCTGTCTTCCTTTAAGGACTTCAAGTTTCTCCAAGGAGAAATCTATGCATTGAAATGTCCAACCTAGCACTACCGTAAGAACCTCATAAAATGTGTTCTGTACACTCCTCCTAAACTGACACAATGGACAGGACATTAAGGTATGGAGAATGGAGTACTCCTTGAAATAAACACTTTTCAAGTGTTCACAACTACTTTTGCAATTCTTCCTTTGTAGAGGAGGGAATTGGTAAAAGTGGATATTGGAGAGAAGAAATTTATCTATGGACTGAATTTAATCTATTAAAAACCACTTAAAAGAAAATAAAGGTTACAATGAATATGATGAGCAGTGACTTTGTGAAATCTATTTATTTAAAAGGTAGAGAAACAGAGGGAGACAGGCAAATAAATAGATCTTGAATCTGCTGGTTCACTCCCCAAATGCCCACAATACCTTTGGGCTCACCCAGGGAAAAGCCAGGAGCCAAAAACTCAATCTAGGTCTCCCATGGGGGCAGCAGAGACTTGAATACTTTAGCCATCACCTACTAATACCTAGGGTTCATATAAGTAGGTAGTTAGTGTTAGGAATAGAGATAGGACTCAAACCCAGGCACTCTGATGAGGGACTGAGGTGTATTAACCACTAGGCCAAATGCCCATCCAGTGCAGTGACATCTGAGGCCTAGCAAATTTCCATTTACTAGAAACTCTTATTGAATATATCTTTTGACTTGAAGATTCCATAGGCTTTTCTCCTGCAAAGACCAGAGTAGAATATTCTACTGCATGCTGCAGACAGGTACATTCATGTGGTTGCTTGGAACACAGACTGAGGTCTAAATTAGAGAATGCTCAGCAGGTGAGCTGACCCAGAGAATGTCTTTCCACAGGAATTTATGGTTTCAGATAGAAAGTGCCGATATACCACAGTACTAGAATTTTTGACATCAAAGCAGATCAGAAACCTTTCCTCCCTTTTCCTTTTTTCCTCTCCCCCTTGTTGTGCGTTGGCTTTGGAACTACAGTTGGATCCATACTGCTTCTTCAGTGAGAAAGAACCAATAGGGTGTGTATGTGATAGATCATATGCATATTTATACATATTTACACATATATTTATATATACATGCATATATGTTTCATTTACCATGGGATGAGAGTGTATTGTAAGGAATTGGTTCACAGGAATAGGGGACTGACAAGTCTGAAATTTGCAAGACAAGCCTGGAGACTGCAAACTGGGGTAACAGCTGCTGCAGTCTTGACTCAGAAGTACATCTTCTGGGCCGGTGCCGCGGCTCACTAGGCTAATCCTCCGCCTAGCGGCACCAACACACCAGGTTCTAGTCCCGGTCGGGGCACCGGATTCTGTCCTGGTTGCCCCTCTTCCAGGCCAGCTCTCTGCTGTGGTCCGGGAGTGCAGTGGAGGATGGCCCAAGTGCTTGGGCCCTGTACCCCATGGGAGACCAGGAAAAGCACCTGGCTCCTGGCTCCTGCCATCGGATCAGCGTGGTGTGCCGGCCGTGGCGGCCATTGGAGAGTGAACCAATGGCAAAGGAAGACCTTTCTCTCTCTGTCTCTCTCTCTCACTGTCCACTCTGCCTGTCAAAAAAAAAAAAAAGAAGAAGAAGAAGAAGAAGTACATCTTCTGTCTTTTGAATAGTTGATTTCTCTCTGGGTCTGAGCTCACCCTTCTCCCTCCAGTGGTTGTCTGCCCCCATCCACCTATCCAAGATTCCATACCAAAGCCACCTAGGGGACTCTTGTTCCTATCCTGACGAGCTGGCTGTGAGGCAGAGGTGCCCCTTCCTCATTCCCTAAGATGTGGGCCACAGGCAGAAACTGTCACTGCTTTTCTCACCTTCCATTCACTAGTTGAAGGCAGCAATGCTGGTCACACTCTCCCACCTCCCATAGCACTTCTGCCTTCTACCATCACACAGATGTGGACCACCTGGCCCCTCTGTCCAAACTCTGTCCCTGGACTCCACAATGCCACCCCTCCTGTGAGGGCATCTACGTCACTTCAGCTTAGCTCAGTCCGGGTTTTAGAAATAAATAATTTGATTTTAGATTGTGGTTCCTGCTTTAATTCCTTTCTTTCAATGTTTACCTTCATGAATACTTCAAACAGATACATAAATATTTAATTCCATTATTTGTTTGAGGAAGAGGAAAAATTCAAAATATATACCTATTGTGCCACTTGGACTAATTGGTTGTGACAAATATATTATAATACCCATTTGGTTATTGCCTATTTTTCATCAGAGCTTGTTTGCTTAATAGCTTCCAGTTATTTAAAAAACAAGCACATTTTCTTAAAGTAAGAAGAGTTTACTGGCATGACATATGAGCAAACTGAGATAAAAAGCAGATGCAATAAGCCTTCATGGAGGTTGGATGCTGTTCACGGAACTACAGCAAGACTAACTTCCCAGCAGTTACCATGATCCACAGCTGTCTTCTCAGCCTTTGTTCATTTCCCATGACCACTCTGCTTTGCCTCTCTCCTTGCTGCTCTACCTCATGGTTCCTGCCAATTCGTAGCTTCTACTGCCTCATTGCTTTCTGCTTATATCTGACTTCTCTGCATCTTTCAGATTCTGCTTTTTCTACTATATAGTTTGGTTTTTCCTACCTTAAAATCAAACTTCTTGAAAGAGGAGATTTGTAGGTTTATTAAAGTAACCACCATCAAGAGCAAGAGGCCACTCCTGGGCAGAGTTCCTCATACAGGGTGATAACCTAGGTCATTCACCTTCTTAGGCCTACATTCTATCCCTAGTCCAAATCGACAGGGTTTTATAGATCTGACACATGGAAATCTAGACACAAAACAGCTGACTCCTTCCTTGGTTGGAAGGGAATAGCAGATTTAAAGGTACTCGGAAAAGGACAAACTACACAGGACAGAACTGGTCTGTCCTTTCTGTCTATAACTCAATCATCCACAATTATGTGCATATTAAAAATAATTCTTCTCATGTGTCATTATAGCATTGTTTATATTTAGTAGTAAATCCTACTTTTGTGAGTACTATTTTTTCTTGTGAAATTATTCCTTGGGAATTATTTGATATTTTTTAAGATTGTGAAATACACATGAGTACATCTCAAAATCATGCACTCTAATTCCAGAGGAGAAAGATGGAAAAAAGATAAGGTAAAATTATGCGTGGATATTTCTGAAAATACTCTTTCAATACACATTCTAAAGCAAATCTCATTTTGGTTATACTATTTTAAATTATCTTCCAATTTTCTTATCTGCTGGAAATCCTTTATAGGTTTAAATTGAACAGAGGCGAAGTGCTGTAACAACCATCTGTATTTTCAAGGGGCCATCCTATCACAATTGAACAGTTGTCAGAGACAGCATGTAGCATCTCATTGCCAGGAAATGAACAAAGGGCCATGTTGGGGGACCTCTTCTTTCAATCCCTACTCGAAATCGAAAAACTACTGGTTATTCACATGGCATTTAAATTCTGGTTTCTGATTAAATATACTACGTGTGTAAAAGCTTAATGTTGGCCATCCTGCTAGAAACTCAATTTCCAAACTCTTTGTTGATTCCACCCTCTCCAAGGTGGGGTGATAATGAAGGCAGATTCCATCTGTTCTCTCCAGGGGACAAGGGAACCATTAGTCCATATTCCATATCTGGCCATTGGCTTAGGTTCATGTTTATAAAATCCACATGGAACAAGGCCCACAGCACCTAAGTGGTGTCTGAAAGTGTTTAGGATGCCCGACAGTGCCACACAGGGAAGAGATGCATTTCTGATTATGTGGTACATAGGTATTGGACTCTATTTTCCCATGAAAATAACCAAAAGAAACAAACAAAAAATATGTCTTCCTCAAAGCGTTGAAATACAAGATTGTAGGAAAGTCTGAGGCCAAAAATCTCAATGAAAGCTGGCAGCTATTGCAGGAGGACATGTGCTTTTGCTGCTTTGGCGTGAGGGCGTTTGCCAAAATGGGAACTGGAGTGGTGATTTTCAGGTTCTCATTAGTGCATGTAGAACAGAGATCAAGTGGGTGGTCTAATAATAGATCTTCCCCTACAAAACTGGGACCCCAAAGGATTCCAGTTTCACTTTAAGGATTAACTGGAAGAAAACTTGTCACTCCTCTTATTGAATGGAAAGGAAAATGGCTTAGATGCTTTGGCAATAAGCAAGGCAGAGGAAATGGGGGAAAAGAAGAGGGAAAGACAGATAGTAATGACAAGCTAGTTCTCACACAGAATTTTCGCCCAAATTCACATAAGCAAAATCAAATAGTGCGTTTAGTTTTAAAAGTGTCCAGGTTGGGATGGTTCCCAGACACCTGGCAAAAGCAAACTCAGCTCCTATCTGGAAGAATTTTCCTTCATTCTAGACCTCAAAAAATTTCCCACAATTAGCTCTCCAGGGAATAAAGAACCATGAACAATAACAGCATCTCAAAGTAAAAATTAAAAGCCAGGACTGAAACTATTTGCAAAGCAAAAGAAATTACAAAGAATGATTATGTATAATTCTGCAAGATGCAAATTAAATATTTTAGTTATATTTTCTATTTAAACTTTTAGAAAATATTTTTCTAAAATAGTTTTTTAAAAATATATAATTGAAAGGGCAATGGACAGAGGCAGGCATCATGGCATAGTGGGTTAATCAGCTGCTTGGGACAGACACATCCAATATAGGACTGCCCATTCAAGTTATCTCACCCCCACACACCCAATATGCAATGGTATGTCAGACATAGAATGACCTTCAGATGTTGGTAAAAACAAGTGGTCCATAGCAGTTATGGAACCATAGTGATTCTGAAATCCAACAGGTGTCCGTGATCAAATATTTCATTAGTCCTAAATCCAATTTTCTAGGGTTCCTCTCCAAACTTGGCTTCTCCTTCTGACAGGTCTTTCTTCTTCCATTCAAAGCAGCTTATGTCTGAAGCTAGTTGTTTCTCTCAGCTTGATTAATTAGAGGATTCATTGTAGAAAGCTCCCTTTTATTTTGTGGTCTGTCTCTTTTAGGCTACTCTGGAAGTATTTATTTTAGAAAATTCTGTAAAATATGGAGTTTCTCTCAATCCTACTGGACTTTTCTGTTAGACAAAAGCCAAAACCACAAAATTCTTCAAGACAAGCCTCTCTACCTCCTTTGAGGCTGCTGCTGGCCAATACCCTTAAGATTCTTATAAGCTCTATTGTTTGAAAGAGAGAATCTGTGAGATACACATACCTTTAAAACTCTCAGAGGGCCTAAGAGCCAGAGAAAGATTCTTAAAAGTATTGCCTTCGATTTTTATGAGGTGTTAAAAAAAAAAGACATTATAGTTCCACTCTAGATTTTATCTTCAGCCTGAGGCTCTTTCTTACTTTGAAAATTGTTTGAGGTCTCAGGAAGCTAAGAAATTCCTGGATCTTTACATTAACAGTTCCAACCTGGGATGCTTCCATGTCAACATCCAGCCAGAAAACAGGGCTGGGGAGAGATGGAGTCATCCATGTCCTGTTTCAGGCCCAGGCATGGCCATGGCACACATTTCTTCTCACATTTTTTAACAACTTAGTAAAATGGCCACATGAAACTACAAAGAAAGCCATAAAAGTAAAACTGACTAGGGTCACCTAGTGCTGGGATAAAACTCCATGACACTAGAAAAAAATAGAGAAAGTTTTAATTGACCATTATCCATTGCTACAATTGTCAATCTCAAGTAAGTCCTTCAAGCCTTCCAGGGATCTGGCTCTGCATCCTTATTCCATTATCTGTCTTTAGAACAAAGTATGGATAGCTCCTTCCAAGCCTCACTGGTTTTTTACTTTCCTGAGAAATTTGAAGCAACCAGAAGAGAACTTTCTCAGACTCCCACTGCACCTGCACATCTATCTTCATGTCTGCCATCAGTAGCTTCTCTCCTACATCAACAGTCTGCATTCCTAGCTAATGAAAACCTGCATTGATCCACCAGATCCCTTACATTGTTATCTGCTTCAGGATATCAGTACAATAGAGGTCTGTCTCTTCCACATCATCAAGTTTTCCCTCTACTGGATCCTTAAGAAGCATGCTGTTAGCTCCATGCTTCTAAATCCTACAGCCAGTTCTCAATCCCCATCTTACTTGACCATCAACACCCTGATCCAGCTGATAACTCGACTCCCCCAAAACAATGTCTTCATTAGACACTAGACATTCCACACTTATCTGAGTTTCAGGCTTCCTTTTAACCCTCTCTGCTTTACTGACTCCCCCTCTCCACCCAATATCCAAATACTTTGATGTCCCAGAGTTGGAGTTCTTTGCCTTTTCTCATTTCTATCTACCCTCAGTCCCTTGGAATCTATTCCAGTCTTGCAGAATTAAGTACCATCTATATACAACATCTTTTAAATTTTTATTTATAGCCCAGACTTTTCTTTTGAATCTCAAGTTCATGTAATCTACCTGCTTACCTAAATGCAACTTACACATCCACTGGCATCTCAGTCTTTACCTATTCAAACCATACTTCTATGTCCCCTAAAGATACTCTTCCCCACTCTCTACCACTTCAGGAAATGACAACTGGATTATTTCACTTATTCCAGCCAATAAATCTTGAGTTATCATTGATTATTCTGTATCAAAAAATCCTGCTGAATCTACCTTCCAAATAAACAATGAACCTCTTCTCTTCACTTTTCATTACCTCTCTTGATTATCACTCAAGTTCAAGCCACCACACATCTGTTGGTTAGACTATTACAATAGGCAGCCAGCAGTGGTTTCTTATCCATAATGGCAGTATGATTTGATTTCCTGTTTTCTCTCTTAACCCAATGAAATCTCTTTCCAATACTTTATCCAGAGCATCGAGATGAGAGTCAGACTAGATCATACCTGCGTTTGAAACTTGCATATAGCTTCCTATACCATTCAGAATAAAAACCAAAGTCATTAGCAGGACCCTGTAAATCTACATGGGATCTGCCCAATCACACCTGTAGTCATTGGATTTCACCTGTGCTCTGTACCCATTTCTCCTTACACATAGCTGCATCAGGATTTTGCACTGGCTATTTCTTCTATCTGGAGTAGTTTTTCCAAATATTTCTTCTATTCCTTTAGATTTAACTTATTTGTTGTTTCCTAGCACTGTCCCATAGACAGAATGTGAGCCACATACGCAAGTTGAAATTTTTTTTTTTTTTTGACAGACAGAGAGAGAGAGAGAGTTATAGACTGTGAGAGAGAGAAAGGTCTTCCTTCCGTTAGTTCACTCCCCTAATGGCCACCACAGCCAGCGCTGCGCTGATCTGAAGCCAGGAGCGGGGTGCTTCCTCCTAGTCTCCCATGTGGGTGCAGGGAACCAAGCACTTGGGCCATCCTCCACTGCCTTCCCGGGCCACAGCAGAGAGCTGGACTGGAAGAGGAGCAACCGGGACTAGAACCTGGGGTGCCGGTGCCGCAGGCAGAGGATTAGCCAAGTGAGCCATGGTGCCGGCCCAAGTTGAAATTTTCTAGAAGACACATTTTTAAACAGGTGAAATTAATTTTAATAATATGCTTTATTAACCGCATGTATCTTAATCATCATTTGTGCAACCAATAAAATCCAAGATTATTTATTCTTTTATGGTATGACCGTAAAATCCAGTGTATGTTTTCTACATAGAGCACATCTTGCTTTGGCCACAGTTCTAATGTTCAGTATCCACATGTGGCTAGAGGCTACCATAGTAGACAACACAGTTCCAGACTTGATTTATTCATCCTGCTATTGCCCATCTGTACTAGAATGAAAACCACATGAGGACATGAATTTTGTGTTTGGTTCACTAATGTATTAACCCCTGAACATGGAAGAGTATTGTCCTTATCATCTCTCAAATATACTCATGGAATAGATGGACTGATGAGTCTTTAGCACACTGAGCATGACCACTGTGCTTGCTCTGTGCCACTTCCCAGCATCTCCCTGAGGAAGCAAACCCCAGGCACCCTAAATGGTCAGTGCCTTTAATGGCCTCTTCTTTGCCCTGACCCAAGCCTCTATCCCCTTTCCAGTACACTGACTTGCTCTAGAATCTTATCTCATCATCTGCTTTAGGGAAACCCAGACTAAAACACTGGCCTCAGCCTAACAGTTTCTCCTCCTGAATGAAGCTGGATGGTGGTCCCTTTCTTGGGCTCCCTCCCCCTGCAGCAGCATGGCTATAAATCACTTGCAAAGGAGACATGAAAACAAGTTTAATGCTCAGCAGAGTCCCTCATCCAGTTGCCACTTCCCTCGCCTCTTTTTCCACCCACCAGTAGATTCAAAGAAAGCAATTTGTTAGATAGAAATTGCCAAAATATTACCCAAGAACCATTAACATGCCGGGAAAAGTTAAACGTGAGCTACATCCCAGAAATTCCTCTGGAGTGACAAGGCTCTCTTTATGTTTTGCTGTGGTGTTGACAACTGAGAGAAAAGGCACACAAAACAGTCCTTGCGATAATTCAGCCTAGGGCTACCAGGGCTGGACAGTGCCACTTCATCTTAACGGACAGAAACAAAAAGCCTTTTATGCAGGATTACTTCTCCAAAAATCAACAGTTTTGAACTGGTGCCCATTCTTACTGACTCCTTTTCTGAAGCATACACATTTTAACCACCTCTATGGATCTCAAGAATTAGTCACAGGGTCTGGGTACAAGTACTGTGTTCCAGTATTAAATGCTAGATCAGATATCAGTTGTAATCCCTGGAGTCTTTTATTACAATATTGCTGTCTGAAGAGGAAGCTTTTTTTTTTCCAGCATGGCAAATTCTGTAGCTCTGAAATTCTGAGTTCTGGATCAGATTTGTTTTGATAAAGCATAGCTCAGCTTCTCCAGAGAAAGGTCCCTCTCGGTCGTGAAATGATGGCTTCAATTGGGCTTGGTTACAGCACTCAAAGCCTGTGATTGTGTTTCAATGTGCTGTCGATGTTTTCCTCACCACCTTTGACACAAATTGTTTTCTGTCTGTGGCTCAGCTCCAGCTCTGCTCCATGGAAGCCATCCACAAGACTAAAACGTGCTGCTTGCACAATAAAACCATTGAGGCCTTCTGAATGGAATGGTGCCCACAGCACTCTCTACCTGCAGAGTTCCGCCTTTTAAAATACAAAAGTAGGTGCATGTATCACTTCAGAGAGCTAGGGTAAGCCAGATGACACAGAAACACTAGGAAAAAGCAGGCACAATTTGACTTTGCATAATGTTGCCTGAAATAGGAAAACTCAGTGGAAATTGATGAACACTTTCCCCTAACACTTTATTTCTATTTTTTAGATACCAAAGACTATCCTCTTTTTATTTATTTGTTTGTTTGTTTGTTTGAGAGGCAGAGAGCAAGAGCGCTCCCATCTGTTGTTTCACTCCCCAAATGCCTGCAATGACTAAGGCTGAGCCAAGCCAAAGCCAAGAGCTGGGAATTCAATCCAGATGTCCCACTTGGAGACCATCACCTGCTGCTTCCCAAGGTGTTCATTGGAATAAGCTGGAATAGGAGGTGGACTCTTGAAACTATGTTGGAAATAGTGTTATATTTTGGTATACATATACAATGGGCAGTAATAAAGCTAGGGTATTTAACTATCATTTTTCATATTTATCATCTTTTATGGTGAGAACACCCAAATCTTCTCTTCCAGCTATTTTGAAATATATAATATTGTTGACACAAGTCACTATACCACATCAGTATGTATTCCTCCTGTAATACTAAATGTTCTACTTATTATCTGATCTCTATCTTCCCCTCCCTGAAACCCACGCCAGGCTCTATGTAACCACAATTCTAATTTCTACTTCTGTTAGATCAAGTTTTTTTTTTTTTTCAATTCTATATTTATATGGTTGGTATTTGTCTTTCTGTGCCTGAGTTTTTTAAGATTTATGTATTTGGAAGGCAGAATGACAGAGAGAAACAGATCTTCCATCTGCTGGTTCATTCCCCAAATGGCCACTATGATCAGGGCTGGGTCGAGCCAAACCAAGGAGCCTAGAACTCCACCCAGGTCTCCTACGTAGACAGCAGGGGCCCAAGTCATGGGGCCGCCATCTGCTGCCTTTCTAGACTCATTAGCAGGGAGTTGGATCAGAAGCGGAGCAGCAGGAGAACTTGAGCACTCATCCGGATATGGGGTACAGGTGGCACGGGCAGCAGCTTAATCTGCTACACCACAATTCCTGCTACTGCGCCTGGCTTCTTTGACAAAACAATTGCCAACAGATTCATCCATGTGCTGCAAATGACAGGATTTAACCCTATTCTAGAGCTCAGTAGTGTTCCACTGTGTATATAAACTGTGTTTTCTTTCTCTACTCATCCATCAGTGAAACACAGGTAGAACCCTAAAAATGTAAGCAGTGGCTATCCTTTCTCTGCTCTTCTTTCGGGAATAGAAGAGCCACTGTCTTCAGGGAACATTTTAGGTAAAAATATATTTCTATCCACAGGAATAATTCCTTAATTCATTTTCTCATCTCAAAAATCATCCCCCTTCCTCCCTTAAAGACTTTACTCAAACTTTATCTTCTCAATGAGGTCTACACTGACCATTAAGATGATTCCACTTAAAAGTACAAAATCATGGACCAGTGTGGTGGCATGTCAAGTTAAGCCACTGCTTGCAATGCCATCATCCAATATCAAAGTGTCAGTTCAAGTCCCGGCTGCTCCACTTTTTTTTAACTTTTTTTTTTTTTTAATATTTATTTACTTGAGAAGTAGAGTTACAGAGAGGGAGAGACAGAGAGAAAGGTCTTCCAACCGCTGGTGCACTCACCCAGATGGTTGCTGCAGTGGGTGAAGCTGAGCCGATCTGAAGGCAGGAGCCAGGAGCATCTTGCAGGTATCCCACACAGGTGCAGGGGCTCGAGCACTTGGGTCACCTTCTGCTTTCCCAGGCCATGGTAAGAGAGCTGGGTTGGAAGAGGAGCAGCTGGGACATGAACCAGCGCCCATATGGGATGCCGACACCTCAAGTGGAGGCTTAGCCCACTACAACACAGTGCCAGCCCCTGCTACTCCACTTTCTATCCAGCTTCTTACTTATGCACCAGGGAGAGCAGCAGATGATGATCCAGGTGCCTGGTCCCCTAACCACCAATGCGGCAAACCCTGATGGGGTTCCAGGTTCCTGGCTTTGACCTGGCCCAGACCTGGCTGCTGCTGACATTTGGAGATTGAATGAGCAGATAGAAGATTGATCTCTCTCTCTCTCTCAAATAAATATTTAACATTACAAAATGATTCTTTCCCCCATCACCATGCTCTTTTACTATTCTATTTATCACCTTCAGATATATAATTTATTATACTTTTTGTGTTATTATAGTTAAGCTCCACAAATGCAACATTTTCTTTCATAATTTTTGTTCAAGAATTTAGAATATTATCTGTCCAAAGTGGGTATCACTAGACTTTTGAATGAATGTATAAGTGAATTAATGAATTGAAGAATTACAGCATAGTAGGTACTAAAGGAGGTCCCTTGGTATAAAGATAATACCATATAAGATAATTCTGGATCAGGGATTGCAAATTCAAATATCTTCAGGGGTCAGCAAGGTATAAAACATAGGTCAAATGGGCCAGTATAAGATAGTAGAATGCAGTGGGACTGAAGAGAACCAAAAACTATCACTGCTTACAGCATCAAATGAAATTTTTTTAAAAATCCCAACCAATAAAAAGCACATTTATGGAACTTATGGGCTGCCACATTGCAATCTTTGTAATTCTATGTATTCTCTACTGTGTCTATATTTTCTCTCTCCTGCTTTTAATTCTTTCCAAACTTCCTATCTCAGAAAGTCAAAGTACCATAAAATCAGACTTGACTTAGTAATAAAATAGTAGTTCCATTTTAGAGTTATTTCATTTCTGGTTCTAATTAAGAAGAGTTGTGATCAAATATCATTCAAGAGATTTAAAACATATTTAATGTGTAAGACACCAGTGGACTCCCCTTATCTACGTGAGCAAGAATAGAGGTACACAAGAGACCCAGACTATTCTGAATTATTTTTCTACTTGTTTCTAATTTGCTGTGTGACCTGGGACTTTTCATGTAACCTCTCTGGACTCCAGTTTATTCATTAATCTAAGAAATACAGGTTGGGGCCATCATTGTGGTGCAGGTGTTAAGCCGCCTCTTGTGACACCAGCATCCCATTTCAGAGTGCTGATTCCAGTCCTAGCTACTCCGCCTCCAATCCTCCTTCCTGCTAATGCACCTGGGAAGGCAGTGGATGATGACACAAGTACTTTGGCCTTTGCCACCCATATGGGAGACCTGGGTGGAGAGTCTGGCTGCTGACTTTGGCCTGGACCACCTCTGATTGTTACAGCCATCTGGGACATGAAAGATATCTCTATAGATCTGATATTATGCCTCTCAAACAAATAAATCTTTAAAAAGAAAGAGATACCAGTAGAGCATTCCTAATCTGAGAATCTGAACTCTGAAATGCTCCATCTCAAATTCCACCACCAGAATCCAAACCCTCACCATTCAGGTACACAGAGGGAATATCAGTCTTCTTCCTGGACTATCTTTGTTCTCCCTTAGTACCAATCACTTGTCCTCCCAGATGGACACATTCTTTTGAAATGCAAATCTGGCCCCAACACTACATCTCTGAAACCCTTCAGTGCCTCCTGATGCTTTCACTTCCTGGTGATCTGACTTCCATTCTCAACCCTTACCCTTCCCACTTTCTAAGCATAACTCATGGACTTGTGGAACAGGTCTCTCTCTCTCCCTCCCTCCCCCTCTCTTGGAGGAATCATCTTCAACCTTTGCGCCTCACCACCTCATTTCTCTAGGAATTCCGTCCTGTTCCCTGCACGCTGAGGGGAAGCCCCACCTGTGTAGCCCTCTACCTGGACAATACTGTCCTACTGCTCCTTTATCATTTTGATCACCTGCCTTGGTCCTCCATGACTCTGCCATCTCCAAGAAAGCAGGCAGTGTGGGTTTGCTCCTCACCTCCGTATCCTCAGCACCCAGCACAGGCCCTGGTACAGGGCAGATGCTCAAGCACTCATGGCTGACTGCTCATTGATTGAATAGGTGCTATGTGAACTGGGCATACCCATTGTTTATGGGCATGCTCCTTCGGAGGTCCTGCATCTGCATCTCAGAAAGCACGCCCTGCCTGTTGTATGGTAAGGGACCATCTGGAGGCACCATCTGGGGATCATGCAGCTTCTGAGGCTGCCAAAACTAAGTTGTCTGTGTCAACAGACTCTCCTAGCCCTGGTCCCCTTCACTCAGGGCAGATTCTTTTGTGTATAAATTAACCAGATTTCCAAAGAAGCCAAGCAATTAAGCAAAATGTTCAATTCCCCTTCTTGTTTTTAATAATAAAAATCAATGAATCAGGGGCTGATGCTATAGCATAATGGGTTAAGCCACCACCTGCAATACCGGTTTTTTATATGGGGGTGCTGGTTGGAGTCCCAGCTGCTCTGCTTCCAATACAGCTCCCTGCTAATTTGCCTGGGAAAAGCAGCAGATGGTGGCCCAAGTACCTGGGACCCCACTACCCACGTGGGAGACCCAAACAGAGTTCCAGTCTCCTGACTTCAGCCTAGCCCAGACCTGGGTATTGTGGCCATTTAGGGAGTGAACCAGAGGATGGAAAAATCTTTCTCTATCACTCTGTCTCTAAAATAAGTAAAATAAATCCTTAAAACTTAAATGAATAAATAAATTTAACAAAAAAAGCATCTCACATGTCATACAAGCAGCTCTTACATACATGTGCTATGCTATCTGCTTCACAATTATTTTCTCTAAACAGACTGGAAGTAGTCCAGACTGTGAACTCTCTTTGCATGTTTCTTTAAAAATCTCTGTATATGGAGGTCTCTTTTTGAACTGGGAGAGAGTGAGGTTAAGAAAATATGAAAAATAAGAGTGTCACGAAGCACTAAGAGTATATGAAGGATGCACAGCATTTGAGGTTTTTCCTAAAGACTGGTTCTCCTGTGACCTCTGTCTGTGCCCTGCTCCTACTCCAGTCTGGGATGGAAAGCAATTGTGAGGCTAAACAATGAGGTTTCCTAGGAACAGGAAGGACTCCGCTGGCTTTCATGACATCACAGTAGTCAGGGACCTTGAGTTCCACACAAAGGTCCACCCTCAGCAACTACACTGCAGCACTCCTCCACAATCTGACTTCTGCAGACAGTGCCACCACAGAAACTCTACTACAGTCGAGAGCTCTCCTCTTGCTGCCTTGCTACCCAGGCAGCCACCTCCAGAGTTCAGTCATCTCATTGATGACCATGACACAATAGTGAAACAGGTGACACTGGGTGCCATCCCCCCCTCCTGCCTGTGCCTGACTGAAGAGAGAAAACCAGTAGCTAATCCAGGTTTTCAGAGGAAACACCTGGGAGTTTCCTGGGGGGAGCCAGAGTACTTCGGACTTCAAGTCCATTCTGCATCGATTTTCTCTTTGTATTATTTCCTATTCAGACATCTGCCGCCCGTTCTAGAAAGTCATGAATTTATGATGCCATTAGTGTTTTTGAAAAGCAAGCACATCTCTTCCCAGATGTCATTTTGTATAGAGCTGTTTCTTCCTCTGTACCAGTTCAAATAAACCAAGTCATGGATCTGATTTGAATGAAGACACAGACCTCACTCTCTGTCACATTCCAGATGTTGTGGATAAATATTATGACAGCCTGGACACACGATGTGTCTTGATGCTGGTAGGGATGAGGCAGGCTTCCACCCAGGCAGGCAGTGCAGACTATGATGTTGGCACACTGCCTTGCTCTTCAAGGACCTCCTTCCAACCATTTGGAGGAAACAACACAGTTCAATTTGCAATCCATCACGGGACTTTAGAATCAAAAGGGTTGCACAGGGAGAGGAAGAAGAAGACAACTGCACTGACTTTCTTTATGTCTTTTGAATATTAATTACTGTGAAAGTATAGAAGAGCTGTGTTCTGGAATTTTCTCCCTCACAGCAAATAGTGAATTATCCATTCCATTCCACTATCATGAAGGACTCTGAATAGACTTGGCCAACTGATGTTTACAAACCAGAATTTTGTATTTTAATTTTACAGATTTTACTACATGGTTTTTCTAAATTATTAGGTTAGGTTGTTAAAGTCAGTGCAATAACAAAGCTTCCTTTTTAAGAAAAAAAATTATTTCTATCACTTTCCCATTCAGTGTGTAAAGAATCATGGACAGAACTTACACTACTTTTACCATGTTTCATCTTGGAATAACATGGTTCTTTTTTAAATAGAAACTTTTAGTTTTTTGTAAATTTTTAAAAAATATTTCATCGAAGCGCATCTCTGCGGCTCCTCATTCACGTTGTGAATTTTTGCAGCAGTCAACATTCCACAGACGAACAAACATTATACCTCTTCTGATAGTCTTATTAAGTGTGGAGATATTGCCAATTTTGAAAACTGCAGTTTTCCAAACTTTTCTGCCAACCTCTAACTCTGAATTCAGTGCTGCTTTGGGCCATAAACTTGACCTAGTTTGGTTTACCAGTGATGGAGAAGTATTTTGATATCATTAACTTTTTCAAAAGATCCAACTTCTCTCAATGCCTTTGCCATGTTGTCTTCAGGGTCTCTTTCAAGGGCAGGTGAACATTTTGTCTGTGTTAGGGTAGTGCTGTGGAGTTGGCCGTCTGCTGATGGCTCCTAAAGAGCATTATGAGTTACACTGAATGGTGGCATTGCCTGTTTGGTGCCCAACAGTTAAGTCATTGTCACTTAGCTTTATATTATCAGTTTGATGTTCACTTTAAATTATGGAACTAGATGTGTAAATCCACATTTCTACCTTTCCTCTGCATCTCCTAATATAGGTTGTATTTTTTTTTCATAAAAAAATATTTAAAGCATTGTGTGATTAGTAGAAACTTGTGTCTGTAGTACATGGGTTATGTCCTGCCTCAGTGGAGTGATATTTATATATTTGAGTTTTCCCTCAGTGTCTTATATTAAGATTAACATATCAGTTTTATTGATTAATCTTTCTTTTGGTGTTTTAATAAACAAAATAACCTTGCCTTTAGATTGGGTGCCGATATCACCCATTTTCCAGGAATGGGCTTGATCAATGGAATTGTTGGTTTGATGATAAAGCTTATTAACTGAAAATTTTGTACTGATGTAGCTTTAAAAGAAGGTTT
Source organism: Oryctolagus cuniculus (assembly GCF_964237555.1). Classification (NCBI taxonomy): domain Eukaryota; kingdom Metazoa; phylum Chordata; class Mammalia; order Lagomorpha; family Leporidae; genus Oryctolagus; species Oryctolagus cuniculus. The sequence continues at coordinate 44,253,214 of NC_091445.1, read as the reverse complement.
TTTGTGTGTGTATATATTCAAAACTCTCTGATTGTGGAGAATTACTTTGGAATGAAGAACATATGAACTGATATTTGCTGGTGAATTCTTAAGTAGGCAAGGTACCCGGTGACAACACCAAGCAGACCATCCCTATCTGCATGATTCTGAACATCTGGATGCCTGTTGTTTTACTGTGCATATTTCATGTTTAATATATTAATTTTCTGTGGATTCATTTGAAGTTTGCTCAAAAGTAACATTGTCAAAACCACTAAAATGTATGTAAAAATTGTGCTGTAGACTAGAATAAAATTGTTACTTGGATTCATAAAAAAAAAAAAAAAAAAAAAGAATCAAAAGGGTTGCTGTAAATACTCATGATTATACATATTCATTTAATTCCAAACCGTGAGATATACAAAACTTTACATGGCACACCTTGGAGGGGGTTGGGAGGGTGTCATCTTACCTGGGAAACACTAGTACGTTTTTCCAGCTTTTGAAATCACAGGTAAGGCAGCTAGGTCATCAGGATTCATCTTATAAGTAGGAAAGTCTTAACATAAAGAAATAAATGGATAGGGGTAGAACTGAGGGAAAACAAAGACAAGTATTTTCCAAAAGAACTTCTCTGTCACTCCATACATTATAAAATGTAGTTCAAAATCTAGTTCTAATATTTAAAAAAGCTACTCAGTTTTGTAGCATAATGTGGGCCAGTTTGTTTCAATTGCTCACAACCCATGCAGACAAGTCTTTCCTGCCCATACAGCCCTCAGGATCCTTCTCAACACCATGCTCCAGGCAACTGCTACTTTGATTCCAAGTTGATGTATGAAGTGGAACTTCGCTTTCCTTATCTACATTAGGATTTTGCAAGAGAGAGGAAATTGAAAATGGGAAAAGTTCAAAGAAAGTCATTTTTCTCATCACCATCTACCAAAGTCCTGATGGCCCAGAGATCATTCTACTACTTTCTCCTTCTTTAAACTTATTCTTGGAGTTCTTAATTTAGACCACAGTTCAGAATCACTTATTCTTGGAGTTCTTAAGAACACAGTGCAGAATCTTCAATATTTCATAGTATTTGACCCATACTATTCAATGCCATATACATAACACACTGATTTATAGAATAGTTGTGTGTGTGTTTCTATTACAACCTCATTTTATTCATTCAGCCATTTTGGTGGGAGTATGCATTATGTACCAGGCTACAGGGATACAAAAAAGCAATGAAAAAATCTATATCTTCACATTACTAACAGTATCTTACTAGTAGTAATCAAAAAAGGCATAAGTACAGTAATGTGTCACTTAAATAATCTTATCTTTACACTATATTAGCTACTTGTACCTTGTACATTATAGTAACTAAATATAATGAAATTATATTGGAAAAATTTAAGATCAGAAGTAGACAAAATATGAAAATGAGGCACTAAAGACGTGAGATGGGAGGATGAAGAATTAAAAAGCTACGACTCTACATTAAAAGTATGCAGGTTGTGGCAAGAGTGAAAACAGACTTGTTTTCAATATAACATTTGAAGATTATATTCTCTGCACACTGGAGTAACACAGAGTTTGAAGTATGGAATTAACAAGACAATTTCAATGGCATATTATAAACGCTGACTTACTTGCTTCCCATCTACCTCCCATGGTGATTTGCAGTTAGATGTTTGATAAACACACAGTTACCTAAATGTTAAATGCATTTAACAGCTGAGTGAGTAGAAATGGAAAGAAGTGGGTTCCAGGACCAAAAAATCCACAGTATACTTTTGATCTAGGTCTTTCCTTCTGAAAATACTGTAAGAGAAAGAAATAGACTCATAAACCAAAGAATTTTCAAACTGGGTATTTAGAAAGTCCCCAGATAGGGTTACTTTCTGACATTTTTTCAGAGTCCATGTCCTCTAGAATAGAAACTTCTTCCAGTTAGGGCATCTTTGGGTGGAGATGAAAGTCTTACAGACCACAGGAATATAAATTAATAATGCAAAAAGGTGAATGGCATCAAAACTCAAGGAAAGCAACATGTCATAAAGTCACAAAAAGCAAGTATTTTCAAATAAAAAATGTAATCAGTAAGATTCATCAGCATCATCAAAATTCTTCTGCTGGTATGTCCACTGTTAGAGATAACTACTTGTTTAAGACTTCACAGCAGAGAACCCCAGGCTATGAGGCTGGTGCACCCACATGGGAGACCCGGAAGAAGCTCCTGGCTCCTGGCTCCTGGCTCCGGATGGGTGCAGCTCTGGCCATTGCAGCCAGCTGGGGAGTGAACCAGCGGATGGAAGACCTCTCTCTTTCTCTTTCTCTCTCTCTCTCTTTGCCTCTCTTTCTCTCTGTGTGTTAACTCTTTCAAAGAAAGAAAAAAGGAGAACTCTAGGCTAGAAAACTCTTGAAACACAATTTGAGAAATCTAAGATCTCATGCAAGGTTACAGTCAGAGGGCAAAGTCATGAATGCACTCAACCCATTGCTCCATATACTTAACAATCAGCAAAATTAAATACAAATACCACAACAAGAAATTATTATGGCATTTCATCATCTTTAACTTAGTAAGAAGAACTATTTCCTATTTGACATTCTCTGTTTTTCATCCTTTTGGGAGATTCTCCTGTCTGATCCTTTCAAGTTTTGCCAGCAAATATGCCTGGCTTTACTGAAATAACATGGATATCAAAGCATTATTCTCTCTTTGGTTTGTTCATGCAATGATAAAGCTTTTCTAATTCTTTGACTCTGAGCTGTCAACATGGTTTTCTGTGTCCCACTAGAGTCCCAAAGGAAACTTGGATACTCAAGATGAAAAAAATGATTGATGTAAGTCTGCCTATGAAATATTGTTTTAAGTGGGTTTTTCTTAAATTCCCTGTACCCACAGGGTTCTCCCTTAGCACTGTGTATTTTTAGCCTATTTTCATGCTACAATGAAATATTTGATGCTGAGTAATTTGAAAAAAAAAAAGTTTATTGCATCACAGTTTTGAAGGTTGAAAGGTCACAGAGCTTGGTGCACCACTGGCCAGGGCCCCTGGCTGCACCATGTCCTGGTGGGCAGCATCATGTCAAGAGAGCTTGTGAAATGGACAGATCACATGGAAAGACAGGAAGCCAAAGAGTGGCAAGAACTAACTCAGGGTGCCACAGAACTACCTTAATCCCTACAGAGGCAACCCCAGTGTCCTAAATACTTTCCACTAGACCTCACCTCTTAAAGCTACAACCCATTCTTAACCACACTGGGGAACATGAACGTTTGTGGGAGCACACTGAAACTGTGTCTAAACCATGGCAGATAGATATATTCTGCAGCCCAGAACATAGGATATAGGTCCTCTTACACCAGCTTCAGCTCCCTCTTTGCAGACGCATAGCCCTAAGATAGCTTTGTTCCTGGTCATGAGTCTCTTCAGCCCTCTTCCCAGGAACACAACACTCAGTCGCAGCTCATAGCTTCAGGCGCCTTTCTCATATCGCATCATACCACATCACAGTAAAATTTCAGCTTTCCTTCTAACTTGTCTTTGACTCACCTGATTCCTAACATCATCTTCATTTCAATTATTCCTAATAGGAATGAACAGTAATTTTCCTAAGATGAAATATACATACTCATATTGAAGAAAAATTGGAGTCTTAAAGCCACAGATATGCCAGTATTAGAATTTGAATTACTTTGCAGACACTATTCTTGTTTATGTGATCCCTTTGGTTCTTAGTCCTATCATTACTATCAATTGTGAACAGAAATCGATCACTGGGACTAGTGAGATGGCATTGATACATGCCACCTTGATGGGATTGAATTGGAATCCCCTGGTATGTTTCTAACTCTACTGTTTGAGGTAAGTCAGCTTGAGCATGTCCCGAATTGCACATCTCTTCCCTCTCTTATTCCCACTCTTATATTTAACAGTGATCACTTTTCAGTTAAGTTTCAGCACTTAAGAAGAATTGTGTATTGATTACAGTATTCAACCAAAAGTATTAAGTAGAACAAACAAAAATACTAAGAGGGATAACATATCAAGTTGCTCATCAACAGTCAGGGTGAGGGCTGATCAAGTCACTGTTTCTCATAGTGTTCATATCACTTTAACAGGTTTCCTTTTTGGTGCTCAGTTAGTTGTCACTAGCTGATAGAATAAAAAAGGGAGAGAATGATCCAACATGGGAAGTGAGATACACAGCAGACCCATAGAATGGCAGATGTCCTAAACAGCACTCTGGCCTCAGAATCAGCCCTAAAGGCATGCGGATCTGGCTGAAAAGTATTTCGGTGGAAAGAACGGGTTATCAAAGAAGGAGGTACCTTTCTCTGAAGGGAGGAGAGAACTTCCACTTTGACCATGGCCTTGTCTAAAAATTATCAGAGTCAGTGAACTCAGGGGGCTTCCATAGCCTTGGCAGCTCATGACAAGAGCCTAGGGTGATTACTGATGCCATAAACAGGAGTGTCAATTTGTTAAGTCAACAACAGGAGTCACTGTGCACTTACTCCTCATGTAGGATCTTTGTCTTTAGTGTGCTGTACATTGAGATTTCATGCTATAACTAGTACTCAAACAGTATTTTTCACTTTATGTTTCTGTGTGGGAGCAAACTGTTGAAATCTTTACTTAATGTATGTTAAACTGATCTTCTGTATATAAAGAGAAACGAAAATGAATCTTGATGTGAATGGAAGGGGAGAGGGAGTAGGAAAGGGGAGGGTTGCGGGTGGGAGGGACGTTATGGGGGGCAAGCCATTGTAATCCATATTCTGTACTTTGGAAATTTATATTCATTAAATAAAAGTTAAAAAAAAGAATTTCAATTACTATGCATTCGTCATGTGTCCCTTCTGCATCTTGCAATGCACCTCTTTGGGGCCCTCTAATATATGGCCTCCTGCCCTTTGATTTCTGATGGTTTGGTTCTCCGATCCTTTTAGCAGGAGATCAGAGATAAGGAAGCCAGAGATAGAATGGTGTCCATTTATTTTTCTGACTGTCTCCCTCCTGGGTGGTGGCTTATCAAAAGTGTGTGCTTTCCCTAAGGCCACTGCTGTCCTTACAGGTGGAGCGCCCCTTTGGCTGACGTTCTCACCAATCCATTCAGCTGCTCTTTCTCTTGCCTCTTCCCAGCTGTGGAGGTAAAACTTGCCGTGCAACCTTTACTCATTTCTCGCCATCTTCTGCACTTCTTACAAATACACTCTTTATTAATTTCCCTTTCAGTCACCTTTTTTGAGTTCACTACTTATTTATCTCCTACTAAGATACAAAAAGATAGATGAGATATATGCAAATATAGATATACCTAAATCTGTCTAGCTAGATAGATGGGAAGGTGCTTCCAAACTCAAACATATTTGTGGATTTTTATCACGGAGAAGCTATGCACAACAGAGAAGCACACAACATCCTTGTGAACAGAAGTTTAGCCTGGATTATAAGACGCACTGTACTTCCTCTTGGCTGGGACATTAGTGGTTTAATTATATAATCTCAGAAATCATTTGTTTTAATTATAGCAAATGAAAACATGCTCTACTTAAGCATTTTAATTTTAAACAAACCAAAAGTACACTATAATCTGTCTGCTTCTGATCCAACTTTAATTGGATTCCAGAATAGATATGCAAGCAGAACCATGATTCAAGAATATATTAGCTGCTCTTTGTTACAGAAATTTGCTGGAATTATATAATTACAGATCTTACACTTAACCTTGTACCTTTATTTTTATACTTTCCATCTAGTTTATAATCAGCTTGAATATATCATAACAAAAGTTTTCTTACTTCATTTGAATTAATTATTGACATTATAATTTGAATTTCTTTGTAAACAACAAACTTAAGACTATTTTAAAACTCTTTTACAAAAGTCTAACATCACAACCTAGAAACACATATACAGAGATCTATATATGATTAACTTTAAAAAAAGATTAAATAATAACCTATGTGTAATGGGTATTAATATTTTATATCCTATCAGCTAGTATTTGCAGACACTATTCTTGTTTATGTGATCCCTTTGGTTCTTAGTCCTATCATTACTATCAATTGTGAACAGAAATCGATCACTGGGACTAGTGAGATGGCATTGATACATGCCACCTTGATGGGATTGAATTGGAATCCCCTGGTATGTTTCTAACTCTACTGTTTGAGGTAAGTCAGCTTGAGCATGTCCCGAATTGCACATCTCTTCCCTCTCTTATTCCCACTCTTATATTTAACAGTGATCACTTTTCAGTTAAGTTTCAGCACTTAAGAAGAATTGTGTATTGATTACAGTATTCAACCAAAAGTATTAAGTAGAACAAACAAACAAAAATACTAAGAGGGATAACATATCAAGTTGCTCATCAACAGTCAGGGTGAGGGCTGATCAAGTCACCGTTTCTCATAGTGTTCATTTCACTTTAACAGGTTTCCTTTTTGGTGCTCAGTTAGTTGTCACTAGCTGATAGAATAAAAAAGGGAGAGAATGATCCAACATGGGAAGTGAGATACACAGCAGACCCATAGAATGGCAGATGTCCTAAACAGCACTCTGGCCTCAGAATCAGCCCTTAAGGCATGTGGATCCGGCTGAAAAGTATTTCGGTGGAAAGAACGGGTTATCAAAGAAGGAGGTACCTTTCTCTGAAGGGAGGAGAGAACTTCCACTTTGACCATGGCCTTGTCTAAAAATTATCAGAGTCAGTGAACTCAGGGGGCTTCCATAGCCTTGGCAACTCATGACAAGAGCCTAGGGTAATTACTGATGCCATAAACAGGAGTGTCAATTTGTTAAGTCAACAACAGGAGTCACTGTGCACTTACTCCTCATGTAGGATCTTTGTCCTTAGTGTACTGTACATTGAGATTTCATGCTATAACTAGTACTCAAACAGTATTTTTCACTTTATGTTTCCGTGTGGGAGCAAACTGTTGAAATCTTTACTTAATGTATGTTAAACTGATCTTCTGTATATAAAGAGAAACGAAAATGAATCTTGATGTGAATGGAAGGGGAGAGGGAGTAGGAAAGGGGAGGGTTGCGGGTGGGAGGGACGTTATGGGGGGGCAAGCCATTGTAATCCATATTCTGTACTTTGGAAATTTATATTCATTAAATAAAAGTTTAAAAAATATTTTATATCCTAACATACTTAGAAAAATATGCTCATTAGCACTCTTTAAAATGATTATGTGTCCCCCTAATGATTGTGACCCTTGGTTTGAACCGCATAGCTTTAAGTCAAGTGATGGGTGAACAGAAAGATGAAAAAAAATCAAGTATATGCAAATGAAGAGATTGCAAGACTCTGGAGTTGTCCAAGTTGGAATGAAATCAAGTTAAAGTGTAATTAAATTTTCTAAAATATATTTAAAGAAACTTCCATCAATAATCTTCATAGTAATATCTAAGAAATAATGTCATAGGGACCAAAATACTGTGCCTCCTCATCATGAAAGTAATCATCACTAATATGACACTTATTTCATCTTAAATAACAGAACACATTTCAACATGAAAGTTCTAAACTTGCTCAGATTATCTTTCCCCTTCGAAGAAGAGCGCACTCAGCCAAACCCCTAGGCATCTACATGAAGCAGATGTTTTCCGTTATAAAAATGGCACCTGCTAACACTAACCTATGGAATAAATAAAGGGGAGAGTGATCCAACATGGGAAGTGAGATACTCAGCAGACTCATAGAATGGCAGATGTCCTAAATAGCACTCTGGCCTCAGAATCAGCCCTAAAGGCATTCGGATCTGGCTGAAAAGCCCATGAGAGTATTTCAGGCATGGAAAGTCAAGACACTCTGGCAAAAGATCTCTGCGAGTGAGATCCCAGTGGAAAGAACTGGTCTTCAAAGAAGGAGGTACCTTTCTCTGAAGGGAGGAGAGAACCTCCACTTTGACTATGAGCTTGTCTAAACAAGATGAGAATCAGAGAACTCAGAGGGCTTCCATAGCCTTGGAAACTCATGACCGGAGCATAGGGAGACTACTGATGCCATAGACAGGAGTGTCAATTGGTAAAGTCAACAACAGGAGTCACTGTGCACTTACTCCTCATGTAGGATCTCTGTCCTTAATGTGCTGTGTATTGAGATTTAATGCTATAACGAGTACTCTGTGGGGAGCAATCCAGACTAGACTGAGTTACTGGAATTAAGACTTATTCTATGCATCTGCTCTCCCACAATATGGCGCTGGGAGAGAAGTAAACAGCTTCTGCACAGCTGCCTCCAGTTCAACCAATAAACTGTAGGACTTGCTCCTGATTGGAGGAGAGCAGCGTACTCGGCGTGTGGGCAGCCGAGTTGGGATTGGCAGAGGAGGACTATAAAGGAGGAGAGAGACGGCATGCACCAGGAACATCTAAGGGGAACATCTAAGGGGAACACCTGTGCAGCCCCCGAGAAAGCCGGCCGGCGGTGTGCCGCTCCCCTGCGGAAGTGGGGAATGTGGCCAGGGGGAACTGCCCTTCCACGGAGGTGGAAGGGACAGTAGCCAACCCGGGAAGAACCAGCGGCAAACCCGGGGAGGGCCGAGCAGACGAAAGAACAGCGCAGGGTCCTGTGTCGTTCCTCCATGAAGAGGGGGAGCGACAGTACTCAAACAATATATTTCACTTTGTGTTTTTATGGGGGTGCAAACTGTTGAAATCTTTACCTAATGTATACTAAACTGATCCTCTGTAAAAAAAAAAAAAAAAGAAATTGTCAACTCCCAACTTGACTCTCACTGGGATTAAACATGACAATAGGTCTGATCTGATTTCATCATCATTTAAAAAAAATCATCTATTATTTTTCACTTTTTGTTTTTGTGTGAGCAAACTGTTGAAATCCTTACTTAATGTATACTAAGCTGATCTTCTGTATATTAAGATAATCGAAAATGAATCTTGATGTGAATGGAAGGGGAGAGGGAGTGGGAAAGGGGAGGGTAGTGGGTGGGAGGGACGGTATGTGGGGGAAGCCATTGTAATCCATAAATCGTACTTTGGAAATTTATATTCATTAAATAAAGTTAAAAAAAAAATGGCTTCCTGTGGTCATGGTTCTCTCTACCTGCGTTAAGAAGGGACAATGCTTGCTCTCCACAGGTACCAAATATCTCATTTTTAAAAAATATTTAAAAGTCAGAGACAGAGAGGGACGAAGAGGTAGAGAGAAAGAGGGATCTTCTGGGGCCAACGCTGTGGCGCAGTGGGTTAACACCCTGGCTTGTAGCATCAGCGTCTCATATGGGTGCAGGTTAGACCGGCTGCTCCACTTCTGCTCCAGCTCTCTGCTATGGCCTGGGAAAGCAGTAGAAGATGGCCCAGGTCCTTGGGTCGCTGCACCATGTGGGAGACCCAGAAGAGGCTCCTGGCTTCGAATCGGCACAGCTCCGGTCATTTCAGGCAATTGGAGAGTGAACCATTGGATAAAAGACCTCTCTCTCTCTCTCTCTCTCTCTCTCTCTCTGCCTCTCCTCTCTGTGTGTAACTCTGACTTTAAATTAAATAAATAAATCTTTAAAAAAAAGAAAGGGATCTTCTCATTTAATAAACTAAAATAGATCTTTGTAAAAATTAAAAGTGGGAATGTGAGAGGGAGGAGGAAGAAGGGTTTGAGTGTGGGTGGGTAGGAGGGTGGGGGGAAGTATTACTATATTCCTAAATCTGTTTATAGGAAATACATGAAATTTATATAACTTTATTAATTTTAAAAAAGTTATAATTAAAAAAAATAAAAGACAGGTCTTCCATCTGCTGGTTTACTCCCCCAAGATGGCTGCAACAGCCAGGGTAGGGCCAGACCAAAGCCAGGAGCCAGGAGCCTCATCCAGGTCTCCAACAACATGGGGGTGGGGACAGGGATCCAAGCATTTGAGCTACTTTCTGTTGTTTTTCTCAGGCCATTAGCAGGGGGCTGGATCAGAAGTGGAGCAGTCTGTGGCACACACATGGGATGCCAACATCACTGGTGTCATAGTCAACAGTTTAATCTGCTACACTACAGCACTGGCCCCAAAATCTGATTTCTAGTAATACTTTATTGAGATAGAAACAAATGAACAAAACTTCAGTGAAAATTAGACTAGTTTTTAGGGACTTTGTAAGCATATAAAATTGTGTGATAGCCATCAGAGCTGTTCGGCTTCTGGGCACAGGTATCACAAATCCACATCTGGGATAGCCTTGGGACTCAAAATCTGAGCAGGTACATCATGTGTGCTTCACTCCTTTCTTCCTTCCCTCTGCCATGATGGCCTCAAGTCCAACCTGGGTTACACAGTAAGGACAACAGTCTTTAGACAGCAGTCAATGGGGTAGGACATAAATCTGTTTTAAGCCACTGAAACATGGGAGTCACTTTTTATTTATCTCAATGCAATCTGATTCACATAGCTATTTATAGAGGCTATCTAGAAATATTTTTTTAAAAAATCATACCTTTTTTCTCTCCAGGTTCTCAAAATTTTTCTGCAGTTTTTAAATTATGAGAATTTATCTCATCTACCCCGTTCCAAAATATACAGAAATTCTCTTGACAAAGACATTATCTCATGTTAACAATTTACCTTCCATTGGGAAAGCAAATGTGTTTCAAAACATGTCATTTGAATGTCATAACGCAAGATTTTCTAGGCCTAAGCCTTCAAGCCAAATACCTTTTTAGCATTCTGACACTGAAGAAAAATCAGAACATCTTTGTTCCCATGGATGAAGTTCTGAGCCAGGAGTCACCAGGCAAAGTCCCTTGGTCTGTGTGGTATCCTATCAGATTTAGCATATGCTGTGCCATATCACATTCAAAGAGGTTTCTTAATGCATTCTTTAAGTGATTTCACTCCAAACCAAACAGCATGTTGCAAACAAAGTTTACAGAGACAAAACAACTGCTAAGTACCACCACATTAACGTTTCTTTTAAATAAATGATCTCATCTTAAAGTTAGGAAATACAATTAGCATTTTCCCTTAGTAGTGAAGAAGTCCCTCTAGATTTCAAAAAACATAAAACCTCCAATAACTTTTAAAATGTGTGTGTGCGTGCAAAGACTGTCTATATTGCACAACTCTTTCCATCATTTTAAAGATATGCTAAGATTGACTATAAAAATGATCCAATCCACAGGCTATTTTGTCTCAGTATCTTATATGTATTTGATTATGAATTCTGTCATTATAATATTCATAATCAAAAACTTACATGGTGGGGCCAGAGCTGTGGCATAAGTTAAGCTGCAGCCTGCAGTGCCAGCATCCACACGGGCACTGGTTTGAGTCCCAGGTACTCCACTTCTGATCCAGCTCCCTGCTAATGCACCTGGGAAAGCAGTGGAAGACAGCCCAAGTTCCTGGACCCTTGCCATCCACATGGGAGACCTGGGAGACACTCCTGACTCCTGGCTCCAGCCTGGCCCATCCCTGGCCATTGTGGCTTTCCGGAGGTAAACCAGCAGATGGAAAATTTCTCTGTCTCTCCTTCTCCCTCTGTAACTCTGCCATTCAAATAAATTTCAAATAAATAAATAAAAAATAAAAAAAAAAACTTAGGTGTGCCTGCTCTGGGCTCTGGCTGGGCAAACAGAACATTTTATACAGGTAATTCACAAAGTTCATGGAAAACAATTAAAAATTGATTTGGAGGCAGATGTTCTAGCACAGAGGGTTGAGTTGCTGCTTGCAATGCCAGGATCCCACATGGAAGCGCCAGCTGGAGTTCCAGCTGCTCTGCTTCCCAGTCAGCTCCCTGCTCACACCCCTGTTAAGGCAATAGGTGATGGCCCAAGTACTTGGGCCCTTGCTACCCACATAGGAAACCTGAGTGGAGTTCCTGGCTCCTAGATGTGGCCTGGCCAGCCCTGGCCTTTGTTGCCATTTGGGGAGTGAACCATTTTAAGAAGTCTGTGTGTGTCCCCCTCTGACACTCTGTTTTTCAAATAAATAAATAAATCTTTTATACAAAGTTTATTTTGGAACTTTAAATATTTGCTTATCTGAGAGCCAGATGAGAGAGAAAGAGAGACAGAGAATTCCTTTCTCTTACTCCCCAAATTACTACGATGGCTGTGACTGGACTAAGTCAAACCTGGGAGCCAGGAATGCAATCCAGGTCTCCCATGTAGGTGGAAAGAACCCAATCATTTAAGCCATCCCTTCCCAGGATTTGTATTAGGAGGAATTTGGAGTCAAGTATCAAACCAAGGATGTGAGTATTTTAACTACTAGGCTAAATGCCTGCCCCCAGTGCAAAAAAGGAAAAAAATTCAAAGGTATGCATCATTTTTCCATAATATGCATTTTCTATGAACCCTTTAAAGAATCCTCATCTGTATGATCTCAAAAATTTTGCATCAAAATTGATGTATCTTTTAACTCCATTTTCCACCAAATTTCCCTCACACATACTCCCTCTTCAAAAAAGAAAAATTGTAGGTGGCAGGACAACATGCAACATGTCTAAACCAGTGATCCATATCACCTACACTAAATTTACTCACACAGGGTCATGCTTTAGTCATCCTTCTACCAATATCAGTGGGTAAGCTCTTTCATCTTGGAGATGAAAGACAAAGAGTGATGGCTGTTGATGTCTTCATAAAAAGGAAGCAAACTGTCTTGATTACATAATATGCCACATGTCCTTGGTCTAAATGCTTTACAGCCTCCATGGGAGAATTGCAAGTCACATACAGGAAGTATTTGTAATCACAAGGAGCTCACGCCTAACTGGAAAACCTGGTTGAATCTGAGGATATAGAAAAGCATCCCAAGTGCCTTTCTGAAGGTCTTGGCTCCCACAAAACCTCAAGCACAATTGGCCAACCACTTTCACTCTTAACGTTCAAGCTCGTGTGTATATTAAGAGAAATTCAATCCGTATGTTTCTGAATCATGGACACTGAACCCATTAAGATTTTTGTTTGGTAAGAGCTTTCTAAATTCTAAGATGACTTATGAGACTTTTTATAGCCTGTTTACTTTGAAGCAAAGAAGTTACGTTTTGTTGAAAGTAAACAAGATTTAAAAGTAAGAAAGTTAGAGGCTTATGGAAACTAGAGTTCAAGAAAGTTTATGCACATCCAACCTGTGCAAAGCTCCTTAGTTGATCTCTTGAATTTGCTCTATCCAAAGCGGAAGTCATGGCACCTTAGACCAATAAATATTTATTTTCATAAACATAGTCTACAATGTTTAAAACAACATGGCTCTCTTACTTGAGGCAATAGTCATTCAATGGAATGGCATATTTATTCATTTTTAATGGAAACATTTTCAAAAGTTGTCTGTGGCTAAATCTGAGTTATGATGTGTGACTTGATTTCAGTTTGTATATGTACAAACTCTGAAGTGCTCTTGGCAAAATCCTCATTAATTCATATGCTGTTAATTTTAACTTGTGATTCGGGGTGAAGTTTATTCATAACTATGGAAAAATGTCTATAAACAATTGACATAATACAGAAGAATTTGATAGATATTTCACAACTTCATTTTACCAATTTATGATAACAAAGCACCCCTTTCACACAAACAATACTCATTATAAATAACTATCTCCATTGAAAGTCATTAAAATATTTTAGTTGTGAAAATTTAATATACGTAGATCAGGTAGCTGTGTGTACTTAATAGTTACAAAATGTTATTTATCTAATTATTCTACCATATGGGTTAGACATTCCTTTTTCTTATTTGCCTGACTTAGTGATATGTATTTCCTAGTACCAGGAATTTAATTTAAAGCAGATTATCCGGGCCAGCACTGTGGTGTAACAAGCCAAGACTCTGCCTGTAACACCAGCATCACATATGGGTGCCAGTTCGAGTCCCAGCTGTTCCTCTTCTGATCCAGCTCTCTGGGATGGCCTGGGAAAGCAGTGGCAGATGATACCAAGTGATTGGGCTCCTACACCCACGTGGGAGACCTAGAGGAAGAAGCTCCTGCCTTCGGACCAGCTCAGCTCCAGTTGTTACAGCCATTTGGGGAGTGAACCAGCAGATGGAAACCTTTCTCTCTGTTTCTCTCTCTCTCTGTAACTCTACCTCTAAATAAATAATTCCTTAAGAAAAAAACTGATTATCAAAGTTGAAGCCATAAGACTTTGTGATTCAGTCACATTAATGCCAACATGTCCTAAGGATCCCTTTACATCCTCCCTAGAAGCCATTTCAATCATAATAGCTCTTAAAATGGTAAAGTGTTGAGACTTTATTGAATTAAAATTTTGATGTGAAATTTTATTGATTTAAATGTTCTGAACTAAACCAACAAGTGGAAATATTAATTATATGTTTTAGGCACCTCTTAGGTTAGAGACACTATGCTAGATTTTAAGGAATTACCAACATCAACAGAAGACTTTAGTTCTGTCTAGAAACTTGTAAACAGGCAACAAATCTAAAAACAACACTACACTGTGCTGGGACAGACCAGGGAGAAGGAAATGGAGAAAGTATCTAGGAATATGAATTGATCTCTGAGGGAAGAATCTACCCAAGGCAAGTAGAAAAGGGGAAAGATGCCCAGAGTCATTTCCAGCTAAAGAAGTAAGAAGTATCATTTCATAATAAAAAAAAAATAAGTAAAAGGGATGGGAAAATCAAGCTCTTGGAAGTCACCCCAAGTAATAGGACATGACCAAAGCACAAGGGGTAGGAAAAAGTTAGCTAAAGCTAAGCCAAATTGGACACCCTAGCAGGCAGTCAGCTAGATTGGAAGTCAAGCCTACTGGACTATAATGTGGGATGCAGATTAACCTGCTGCATCATAACACTGTCCCTTGAGTTAATGTTTTGTGCATGGTATTAGGTAGTGATCCTTTTTCATCCTTCTGCATGTAAACACACCATTTCCCCCACACTATTTGTTGAAGAGACTATGCTGTCCCCATTATTCTTGGCATCATTGCCAAACATGTTGAATATGCATGTAGGAATTTATTTCTAGTTTCTTTATTCTGTTTCATTTGTTGATACATCCATTTTATGCTAGTACCATGATGTTTGCAGTACTGTAGCTTTATGGTACACTTTGAAGTCAGGTACTGTGATGCTGCCAGCTTGTTCTGCTTTCTCAATATCACTTAGTGGTTATTTGGAGCCCTTTCTGGTTTCATAGGAATTGTAGGATTTTTCTCCTATTTATGTAAAAATTGCCTCTGGAATTTTGAGAGGGATGGTAGAGATTATGTAGGATACTTTGATAATATGAAGGCTTCATAGAATATATGATGTCTGTTTATTCATGTCTTAATTTCTTTCATCAATATTTTATACTCATCAGTGTATAAGTCATCACCTGGATTTGTAAAGTTTGCCCCTAAGTATTTTATTTTTGATGATATTATAAATGGGATTGTTTTCATAATTTTCTTTCCAGGTAGTTTGTTATTAATGTTTAACTGGGCAACTGATTTTTTGTTTTTTAACATTTTGCAGGTTTTCTGAATGTCTTTTTTGCAGTCTTTAGAATTTATCCATATACAATAACTTTATTTCTTCTTTTCCAGCTTGCCTTTTATTTCTTTGTGTTGTCTAATTGTTCTTGTCAATTAGGCGTGTCATATATCACCCGTGTTTCTATGCCTGTTTTGTTTGGAGGTGTTTTATTTTTAACCATGAAATGGTGGTGAATTTTGTCAGATGCTTTTACTGCATCCAATGAGATTATCAAATAGGTCTTTTTTTCTTTCATTTTATTGATGTGATGTATCACATTCATTGATTAGCATCTAAAGGAACCATCTTCGCATTCCAGGGATAAATCCTACTTGATCATGTTGAATTATACTTTAAATGTGCTGTTAAATTGCTTTGCTATATCCTTGTTGAACATTCTTCTATCTATGAAATAGATATGACTAGAGTTTTGTTGTTTTTTCATTTTGTTTTTGCTTGTAGTGTTGCTATGTGACTTTAGTATCAAGGTGATCAGATCTCCTAAAATGAATTCTGAAGTTTTTCCTCCTTTCCAATGATTTTGAATTTGCATTAATTATTTTAAAATGTTTGGTAGAACTTATTAGTGAAGCCACAATGTTCTTTGTTGGTAAGTTTTTGATTACTGATAAAATCCTCTTACCCTATTGGTCTTTTCAGATTTCCTGTTTCTTCGTGATTGTCTTGGTAGATTGTAGGTTCCTAGGAATTTTCTCCTTTCCAGGTTATCCAGTTAGGGGTGTACGTAATTATTCATAGTAGTCTCTCATTATTCCACAGAAATAAAAAGGATTATATCTCCTATTTAATTTCTAATTATATTTATCTGTCTTTTCTTTTTTTCTTACTTGAGCTAGCAGTGTATCAGTTTTGCTATCTTTTTTTAAAAAAATACAAAACTGTTAAGTTTGGGGCCAGTGTTGTGGCATAGTGGGTGAGGCCACTGCCTGCAATGCAGGCATCACATGTGGGTACCGGTTCAAGTCCTGACTGCTCCATTTCCAATCCAGCTCCTTGCTAGTGGCCTGGGAAAAGTAGCGGATGATGGACGAAGTGTTTGGGCCACTGGCACCCACATGGGAGAAACAGAAGAAGCTCCTGGCTTTTGGCTTTGGCCTGGCCCAGTGTTGGCCATTGTGGCCATCTGGGGAGTGAACCAGCAGATGGAAGATTTCTCTCCTTGCCTTTCAAATAAATAAATCTTTAAAAACAAACTCTAATTTTAATGGTTGCATATTTTTTTTAAATAAAAGATTT
Source organism: Oryctolagus cuniculus (assembly GCF_964237555.1). Taxonomy (NCBI): domain Eukaryota; kingdom Metazoa; phylum Chordata; class Mammalia; order Lagomorpha; family Leporidae; genus Oryctolagus; species Oryctolagus cuniculus. The sequence continues at coordinate 44,236,527 of NC_091445.1, read as the reverse complement.
ATTTGGAAGGCAGAGTTAGAGAGAGGAAAGTCTTCCATCTACTGGTTCACTCCCCAAATGGCCAAAATGGCCGGAAGAATGCCAATCCGAAGCCAGGAGCTTCTTCCAGGTCTTCCCCATGGGTGCAGGGACCCAAGCACTTGGGCCATCTTCTACTGCTTTCCCAGGCCATAGCAGAGAGCTGGATCAGAAGTGGAACATACAGGACACAAAAAGGTACCCATAAGGGATTCCAGCACTGTAAGTAGTGGCTTTACCAGCTACTCCACACCACTGGCCGATTATATATTCTTGATCTCATCTCTATTTTGTTTATTTCTTCCTGACCTATAATGTTTTCTTGTTTTTGCTAACCTTGGGCTTAGTTTTCAATTTATAAATCCTTGAAGCATAAAAGTATGTTGGTTGACTTTTCAATGTAGGTACATTTTGTTACACATGGCCCTCTTAACTACTGCTTTTACTGTGTACCACGTCTTGGCATGCTGTTTTCACTTTAATTTGTCCCAAGATATTTTATAATTTCCCTTTTGTGCTTTAAGATTTATTTACTTGAAAGATAGAATTTCAGAGAGAGAGAGAGAGAGAGAGAGAGAGAGAAGAGAGAGTGTTCCAACTGCCAGTTTACTCCCCAGATGGCCACAACAGCCAGTTCTGGGATAGGCCGAAGCCAGGAGCAAGGAGTTTCTTCTGGGTCTCCCACGTGAGTGCAAGGGTCCCAGCACTCAGGCTGTCCTCTGCTGCTTGCCCAGGCACGTTAGCAAGGAGCTGGATTGGAAGTGGAGCAGCCAGGCCTTGAACTGGTGCCCATATAGGATGTTACACAACACCAGCCCCTGATTTCCCTTTGGAAATTTTCTTTGACCCATTTGTTGTTCAAGATCATGTTGTTTAACTTCCACATACTTTTAAACTTTCTTCTTTATTAGTTTGAGCATCAGTCCGCTGTGGTTGGAAAACATTCTCGTTTTAAGATTCGTGACTTAAATTTTAATCTATTCTGGAGAATTCTCTGTATATTTGGGAAAAAAATGTGTATACCTTTTTTCTATACCTTTTTTTCTATGAAATGTGCTAGAAATGTCCATTAGGTCCAGTTGGTCTAACGTGCTTTTCCTTATTGATTTTTCTGTCCTTGATCTATCCATTGTTGTAAGTGAAATTTTAGATTTCTGTGCTACTATTACATTGCAGTCTAGCTCCCCCTTCAGATATATTAATCTTTGCTTTATATATTAATGAACCCCTGTATTGGCTCTATATACACTTAAAATTGTTATATCCTCTTGTTGAATTTATCTCTTTATCATAGTATTACCTTCTCTGTCTCTTGTGACAGTTTTGGGCTGAAAGTGTTATAAATATATCCACTCATTTTTTGACTGCCATTTTCACTGTGCAACCATTCCACTTCATAGAATATCTTTTTCCATCCCTTCACTTTCAGCATTTGTGTGTCTTTAAATCTAGAGTCTTATTAGAAAGCCTACTTCATTTATATTTACATTGAAAGTAATTGTTATGATAGGACTGACCACTGCTATTTGTTCATTGCTTTCTAACTTTTAATTCCTTTTATTCCCCATTGTCCATTTTGGACAAACCATTTTGCTGGACATAGTATTCTGAAAGAAACTGACAGAGCCAGCATCACGGAGCAGCAGGTTAATCCTCTGCCTGTGGCACTGGCATCCCATATGGGTGCTGGTTCTAGTCCTGGCTGCTCCTCTTCCAATCCAGCTGTCTGCTGTGCCCTGGGAAAGTAGTAGAAGATGGCCCAAGTGCTTGGGCCCCTGCACGCATGTGAGAGGCCAGGAAGAGGCACCCGGCTCCTGGTTTCGGATTGGCACAGCTCCTGCCGTTGCAGCCACTTGGGGAGTGAGCTGACGGAGGGAAAACCTTTTTCTCCCTCTCACTGTCTGTAACTCTACCTCCCAAATAATTAAAATCTTTAAAAAAAAACTGTGTTGTAAAGAGGAGCCCAGAACTTGTTTTCTCTTCAAAATTATATTTTTCTTTGACGATCATATGTCTCTTTAGATTTCTTTCAAAAAACTTGTTTCAATCTTGTTTTGTGATCTCTAACCTTGTGGTTTCTTAAGGTATTTCATCTACTAAAAGGCAGAGACAGAAAGAATCTCATGCTCTTGTTCACTCCACAAGTGCCTGAAATAGCCAGGTCTGGGCCAAGCCAAATCTAAGGAGCCTTATCTCCCACGTAGATGGCAGGTGCCCAAGCACCTGAGCTGCCATCTGCTGTTTCCCCAGGATGCATTAACAGAAGCTGGATCAGAAGTAGAGTAGCCAGGAATCAAACCAACACTCCAACATGAGATGTGGGTGTCCCAAGAAGCAACTTATCCCACTGCACCACAACATCCACCACTATGTGTAGATTTGAGTCCAACCTGTGTAGTGCCCATTAGGCTTTGTGAATATCTATGTGCATATCCCTCTGCAGATTTGGGGATTTCTTTGCCATTGTTTCTTTACCTAAGTATTCTACGCTTTCTTCTCTCCTTCTGGAGCTCCCATAATGTACCTGTTGGACAGCTGATGGTGTCCCAAAGAAACATAGGTTTTACTCACTCTTTTTCATCCTTTCTTCTTTATGTTCCTCTGACTGGATAGTCTCAAATACCTATCTTTCTTCTATGTAATCAAGCCTAATGTTAAAGTTGTACATTGAATTCTTAATTTTAGTTATTGTATTATTTAACTCTAGAATTTGTTTGGTTCCATTTTCATGATTTTTATCCATTGGTTGAATTCTTGTTTTGTGCATGCATTCACTTGCCTGATTTCTGTGAGTTGTCTGACTTTTCTTCTAACTCACTGAATATATTACCATTATTATTTTTCACATTTTTGGGAAAATTTATAGTTTTTTTAGGTTATTAGCTTTGCTTTGTTTTCAAAAGTTTTAGAAGTGGGGGAGGCAGTGCTATGGCATAGTGGGTTAAGCCACCCCTGCAGTACCAGCATCTCATATGGCGCTGATTCGAGACTCACCTGTTCCATTTCCAATCCAGCTCTACGCAATGACCTGGGAAAGCAGTAGAAGATGGCCCAAGTCCTTGGGCCCCTGCACCTGTGTGGGAGGCCTGGAAAAAGCTCCTGGCTCCTGGCTTCGGATTGGCGCAGCTCTGGCCACTGCAGCCAATTGGAGAGTGAGCCAGCAGATGAAAGACCTCTCTCTGCCTCTCCTTCTCCCTCTCCTTCTCCCTCTCTGCCTCCATCCCCTCCCCCCACCTCTGTGTAACTCTTTCAAATAAATAAATCTTTAAAAAAGAAAGAAAAATAAAAAACAGCCACTTCCCCCAGTTTACAGATGGGCTTTGACAGAGAATATCTTTACCAATCAGCCTGGCTACAGATTTGGAGAATGTCTCAACTCACTTTGATGGATGTGGATGCTACATGCTGCACCTCTGTCCCTCCTTGCTGAGGGAGAAAGTTCAGATTTGTGTATCTTCTCCAACCCATCAACAGAAGAATGGCACATGGAAATGTGGTATATAAATATTATATATGATGGAATATTCAGACATAGAAAATAATGAAATCATGCAACATAAATGAACCTGAAATTATATTCAGTGAAATAACTCAGGAATAGAAAGACACATCTTGCACGATCTCACTAACATGGAATCTTAAAAATTTGACCTCACTGAAGTAGGCAGTACGATGGTATCCAGGCCTGAATGAATGGGAGGGATGGAGAGATTTTAGTTAACTAATTATAGTTAAGTTAGATAGGAAGAGTAAGTTCCAAGAGAACTATTGTAATGCAAGGTGACAATTACTGACAATATAGTATATTCTTAAAAATGTAGACATGTGCTAACAAAAATGATAGTTATTTGAGGCAATGTATATTAATTAGCTAAGTTTAAGCATTCCATGATGTATGTACACTTCAAAACATGTTACACACAATAAAAAAGATCATACAATGTTATTTGTCAGTGTAAAAAATAATGAAAAATGGAATTGCATCAAACTGAAAACTCAAGGGATGAAAAGAAACAATGAATAGAGTGAAGAGGCAACTCAGGAATTGAGAGAAAATATTTACAGACCATATTAACTGGTAAAGGGCTAATATTAAAATCTAAGTAACTCAAACAACTCAATAGCAAGAAAATAATCAAAAATGAGCAAAATATCTAAATAGGTACTTCTCAAAACATATAAATGATCAACAGGTATACAAAGGCAAAGGTGCTCATCAACACTGATCAAAGAAATGCAAATTAAAACCACAGTGAGCTATAATCTCACACCTGTTACCAAAAAGATAAGTATGAAAGCTCTGTTTCTCCCTCTCTCTGTGACTATCTTTCAAATAAATCTAATGTTGCCATAATATCCTAAAGCTAGTATCTGCACCCCCAAGTTCACTGTAGTATTATTTACAATAGTTAACATACAGAAGCAACCTAGTCACTGATCATCCAACAAATGGGTAAAAGTGTAGAACACTTATTATACACAGTAGAGTGTCATTCAGCCATAAGAAGTGCAGAATCCTGCAATTTGCTACAATATAGGTGAAACTAGAGGATATTATGCTAAGTGAATTAAGTCAGGGACAGAAAGACAAACCACGTAAATGCAAAAAGTTGAACTCAAAGAATCTGAAAGCAGAGGGACAAGTTACCAGAAGCTGGAGATGGGTAGAAAATTCAGCTAGATAAGAGCAATAATGTACAGGTACTTCCTGCACAGAATGGTGACTATAACAATGCATGTATTTCAAAACTGCTAATAAAGTAGCTTTTAAGTGTTTATCATATGTATATGAAGTGATGGATTGAAGTCGCCTAATTTAATCATTTCACATTGTGAGATACTAGAACTTCACATTCTGCCCCCTAAATATATAAAATTTTCAAATAAAAATTTAAAATTAAAAAATAAGTTAGTACCAAAAAGAGTTATTGAATGTTAAAATTTTATGGCGTTTTAATTTTTGTAGAATGACTGATACCTCACTACATGCATACAATGTGTAAAGATCACACAGGGTAGCCGACATTTCCATTTCCTTGAACATTTTTTTTAATTTCTGATTGAGACATATGCCTTGGGGATACAACACAACACTCCAGTACATGTGTAAGTATTGGATGTTATGAGTCAAGTCAGGTCAATCAATAACTTCATCTCCCCATCTTCTTTCCCTAAATGGATTGTATTTTCCTTCTGCTTCTCCCCACTTACCCTCTGTTATTAAAATAGCCAAAGCGTAGATGGCATAAAGGGTCAAAGGGGTCAAATACATCAAAATTATCCTCACAGTGAAGTGTCTTTAAAGCTGTTCAATAAAACATGAACTGTTCTTCCATTAAAAGGGATATCTGCTATAAGGTACATCATAGATGAGCCTCGAAAAGATCATTAATGAATTAAATTAGATTCAAAAAAAAATAAAAAGGGGGATTATCATGGAAATTTATTCAACATCATTAGTGAATTCATCCATGTTGCACCACATAGTTGTAGATCATCCATTTCCATTGTTGCATGATATTCTCTTATGAAAAATATTACAATATTAGAATTTGATTGTCTAGACTACTGTGGATAGGCTTTTGGGTTGTTACTATCTATTTTTAATAGTGTTCCCTGGTGAATATGTAGTTACATGTTTATTGTATATATATACACCTAGAAGTGGTATTGTTAATCATGGCACATGCATATGCGTACATTGAGTAGGTACTGCCAAACAGATTTCAAAAGTCTTGTACCAGTTCATACTCCTAACAGTTGTGGTATTTATGCAAGAAGAAACAGACTGACCAAAGGGAGAGGAGGAGATTCCAAAATAAACATCTCATTTATAGCAAAGGCAATTCTCCTGGGCATCTACTGATACCAAGATCATGAAATATCTGTCCTCCTTTAAAAGTTCTCATTACAGAGTCAGCGTTGCAGTGTTACCTGCCACTTATGATGCTGGCAACCCATATGGTGTCAGTTCATGTCCTGGCTGCTCCACTGCCAATCCATGTCCCTGCTAATGGCCTGGAAAAAGCAGTGGAAGATGGACCAAGTACCTGGGCCCCTGCCACCTATGCAGGAGACCCAGATGAAGCTCTTGATTCCTGGCTTTGGCCTGGCCCAGTGCTGGCTGTTGCAGCCATCTGCGGAGTAATAGAGGGAGAGACAAAGCAAATGAGAACTTCTAACTCTGAATTTCAAAGTAAATAAGTCAGGCTTTTTAAAATCTTTCTTATTTCACCTCTCACATTTAAATTTATAATTGTTCAGAATTCATCTTCTACATCGTGTGAGGCAGGGGTCCAGTTATGTTTATTTTCCATGTAGACATCCTTTCCTTATTGCACTGAACTGTTACCTTTGACATCAAGCAGATGAGTGCGTATCTCAGGGTCTGCTTTCTTCCATTAATCAGTTTGTTTCATGTTACACAAATATCACAGCTAACTAAGTGCTCCTGTATTTGTTTTGTTCTTTAAACTTGCCTTGTTCCTTCTTGGCCCTTTTAATTTCCAATGAAATTTTGTACTTACCTTGTTAATTTCCACTAAGATCTTCTTTGAATTTAGAATAAGATTGTACTAATTTAAGAATCAACATGGGGATAACTGGTGTCTTAATAACATTGTCTTCTAGCCCATGAAATTGACCTGCCCTTCTATTTAGTCTTAATTTCTTCCAGTAATGTTTTGTACTTTTCAGTAAAGTGAGAGCTTACACAATTTTTTTTCAAGTTTGTTCCAGTTGTTTGTTTATGCTGTTTTAAATGTCATTCTTCACTTTAAGTTTGACTTTAGATATTTTTGTTGCTGATACATAGAAATATGATGGATTTTAAACATACACTGTGTTCAGTGAGCTTGTAAATTTACTGATGAGTTCTTACAGTTGTGTATATTCTTTAGGAATTTCAACATATATCATCACATTATCTGGGGATAAAAGCACTTTTTCTTCTTTCTTTCCTATCCTAGGGTTAACAGTAAATAAGGAATAAAGGTAACAGGAAAAAAGTTATAAAAGAGGAAATGTCCAAAAATCACCCAAAAGTGACATATTCTTTATAGTATCAGCATCTTACAGTGGCTAGCAGCACACTGCCTCTCAAGAGCTGTGTTCTTTCCTTGGCTTGTTGAGCCTCACCTGTGCTGCACTCCAGGTCCATCCCATGCCATTGAGGCTTCCTGAATGGCTACAGGATTACTATAGTAAAATTTGGCTTAGAAACTCTGCCTCCTAGCAAATCTGCTATGAATCAGCACAGTATTCAACAGATCTGGAAGCAATACAGGCAGAGCAGTGAGTACCTATGCAGTGATATGTAAAGAGCTGGGGTACAGGAGTACCAAGTGTCTTTGAATCCAACATACCCTGTGCTCCTCCTCCTTGGAAGGAGTATTCCTCCCTATAGCAAACCCCAATGCTAAGCCCACAGAGATCATTTGAAAAAAGCAACATGTCTTAAGAAGTAGATCGTTTTATTCCTTTGAAAGATAGCTTTCTTTGAATATGTAATTGCTATTTATACTTCATTGTCTTTTTATTTCCCTTTAAGATATGAATCTAATCTATACCAAAAGCCTCAGGGCATAAAAAGTAGATGTCTATGTATTTTGGTGGTAATAAAACAAGTCAGAAGAAATAAAATTATTTCTTTTGTTCTTCTCTGTAGTACACACCAGTCTCAGAAGATGCCCTTCGGGAATGCAAGAACATTAGAGGTTTGTTTTCACTGACCACAGCACTTATTTATGCCTCTGTTGTGGATCAGGGGAGTCCCACATGGACACCCTAATACATTTAGGCAGCTTGGATGCTAAGAATGTGGAGGCAGAGGCATATGGAAAAGGTCAGAGACACCACCTGAGAGACAGATGGGACTAGGATGGGCTGAGTACAAATAATTGTTCGGTGAAGATTCTCTCAAAGCAGTCCTTGAGAAAAGGATTTTAAAGCCCATAATTATTTTTCTGATAATCCCATAAAGTAAGGAGGAGTTGAAGAGTGAGGGAGGGGAGGAAGAAAGCAAGTGAGAGGCATAGTAATGAGTAGGTAAACACAATGGACAACTGACTCCCAATACTGCAGGGCTCCCTGGAAAACTGTCTGTATGCACCATACAACCTGCAGCCAGGAAGTACTCATTGCTATTGAAATTTGAATCCCAGTGAACTAGCATTTAAAATTCAGTTCCTCATTCAAATTAGCCACATTTCAAGTGCTCAATAGTTATATGCGGATAATGGCTACCATATTGGATGGTGAAGCGATAGAACCTCTCCCACCATTACAGAAATTTCTATTGGATTGTACTGGTGTAGACCCTGGCATAGAATGCTGCCATCTGAGGGGCAAAAGAAGCTGGGGAAATTATTCACCCATCTCCATCCCTTTTTGGATAAGGTCATCAGTGGAACATTAACTACTTTGCCTTTTGATTTTCTCCCTCCACCAGAGACCACCCCCAGGCAGAGGTAAGAACAGAAATCTGAGTTTATCTCTAGAGTGGCTTCAGGGATATGTGTGGAACACCAGATACCTGTCACAAGTGAGAGGCAGAAATCATGAGAGACACAAAGAATAGAAAAGAAGCCTGTTACATGAAGATGATGAAGACAATGAGCATGAGGAAAGAAGGGAAGAAGAAAACAACACATTAGAGAACAGTCACATGCAAAGTACAACAGCGCCAGGTCAAAACAACAAGAACTATCCCAACACCAAAGAAAGATGCTTGGCAAACATCCGCATTACACAATTTTCCTGCTGGGAAACCCAATCCACACATCCCAGCCCATTCGCCATCTCAAATGGAAAGTTGACCTCACTTAGACCTAGCCCCAGGCCATGATTTACTACCTTTTTTTTTAAAGAATTACAAATAGGATAGGGTGTGGGCTCATCCTTCGAGGACCACACTGTGGGGATGATGGGGTGACAGCATTTGATAAGAAGCACTGGAGACAGTTTCAATGAACATGTCCTTTTATTAATAACCAGGCACAAGCTTTTATAGGGCAGGAAAAGGGGAGTAGCTAGCTCAGGGTAGCAACACTAATTCTATAGGATAAAGTTAATACTGGCACCTCTACATTTCTCCAATCAGCTTGACAGTCACATAGCCAATGCAGCCTTCCAGGTGGTCTTATGGGTCTCGACCACACCCAGGAGCTTTATAGGGCCCCTCAACAGGAAGTGGGGGTGAGGGAAATATGCCTGAACTCCTGCCACCTGCCAACAGTCAGGTCATGTGTGGGTCTCAGTGTGCTGAGCCCCAACTAGTGTCTTTCCCAGGAGGCATGGTGTGCCATGCCCTCTTAACCTAAGCAGGTTTAACCTGCTAAGCAGGCAGTCTCCCAACCAGGCATAGGATCACTCACAATAGGGGGCCGAGGACTGGACTTTCTGCTTGGAAGAGAAGGCAACAGATGGCCTAAAATGTAGAATGGCATCCAAAGCTCTAGGAAGAGACACAGCCCTCAAAGCTCCTCTCTTCCTTCCTTTGGATCTACCTCATAGTCCAGGAAAAGATCAAGCCCTTGCCACCCTGCCTATAAGTTTGTTGTGATGGTTGCAATAATTTGAGCAGGAAACAAAGCCTTCTCTTTTGTGATTTCATCTTTCGAGATAAGGCTGGTCCTAATGGTTTGATTGTGGCCCGCAAACCTCATGTTTTATAAACGTAATCCCCAAGCAACAGTGTTGAGAGGTGGGACCTTTAAGAAGTGATTAGGTCAAGACAGCTCTGCCCTCAGGAATGTATTAATGCTGTGATCTCTGCAGTGAGTTGCTTGTCATAGTGGTGGGCTCTGGATAAAATGAGCCCTTTCCCCTCCTCTTTCTCTCTTCCGTTTGCCTCTCTTCTCTGTCTGATGTGATCTCTTGTCCTTTCACTTTGCACCATAGGATCACACAGCAAGAATGTCCTCATCAGATATTGGCCCCTTGTCCTTGGACTTCCCAAATCCAGAACTGTGAGAAATAAGTCTTCTTTAAATAAATTACCCAGTTTCATGTATTTTTTAATAGCAGCACAAAATGAACTAAGAACATCTGGAGATCTAAATATCCCTGGGGTGGAAAAAATATTAGGTGTTCTTGGTTGCATACAATTCTTGCAAAATTTTCCTGAGACTAAGGTGAGAAAGGAAGTCCTTCCCTACCCTGAATAGGAGGAAGGGGGTCATGGTGTGGAAAGTGGGCTATAAGGGGCAAAGTTTAAAAAGGAAAGGCTGCTTGACAGTTGGAACCTGAGGTAAGTAGGCAGGTTTAACTTCAAAATGAGTCAAGACAATGCCAGTGAGCTCCTGTAAGATGCCATGAGAAGGGAAACTTATCTTGGTTGCATTCTTTTCAAAAATGTACAATCCTCACCTTACTATGAGAAAAATGTTAGATGCACCCAAGTGATATCCTGCAAAATCCCTGAACTCACAAAATCATGAGAAATAAGAGAGCCCAGAAATGGCCACAGACAGAAGAGATTAGGGAGGGATGAGCTGCAATGGCATATCCTGGATAGGATCCTGGGAGAGAAAAGACAATAATGGGAAAAAGTCCACATAAAACACAGAATTAGATTATAGCTATGAACCAATCTCAGACCACAATCATTTCAAATGTTAACAGTAGGAGAAGCCAAGCGGGAGTGGCAGATCTCCACCACTGTTCTGTGGATCTAAAATTAATCCAAAATAAAAAGCTCCTTTAAAAAAAGACTGTTACCAAAGACCAGTTGCATAATTGCTGCAGGCTAGTCCTGCAAAAAGAGACAGTGAGGAAACCCTGAAAATTTTGCTACTTCAATGTTTGAGACACATTTAAGTGGATATATAACAAGGAAAGAATAGAAAGAAATGTCCTTAATGTTTGCTTACCTTAAATAGCCCTAACTATTAAAATTCCATGTAAAGGTAAAGATTTTACTTGCCAGAAGAAATAGTTCATACTTTAAAGTAAGTTTAACTTGACAAATTGTAATGTAAATAGTTGCACTTAGATAAGTAATGGGGATACTAACTGTGTCCCCATGCCTGAGCCAAATACAAAAGTCTAAAATCTAGCGGGAACAGATGGCATACAGAAGTTAAGACCAGCCCAAAGCTATTTCTATAAGTCAGTTAAAATTAAAGGAAACAAAAATGTTGAAATGTGTATTTTTTAACACGTAAGTAGTGCACACTGGCCTACTGACAAAACGACAAATTGCAGTTTTATTTAGCCTCAACCAACAAAGATTCTAATTCAGGGAATTTCTTTATAATTATTGTAACTGACTCTCATTAAACATATACCCAGACATACACACATGCCATATTTTTATGAAAACATCACTGAACAGTTAACAGTTCCAAGACCCAACAGCTTCAACAAGGATTCTATAAATGGAAAAAATGCTCCAAACCCACTAACAATATAACTGGAAATATGGAAAAGTTTACCAAGTTTACAAAAAGAAACCCCTGAATCATATGAACTAAACAAATAAAGAACCCAAACTGCTGAGTTAGCAACAGGAGGTTAGGAGGATGAAGACTAAGACTTGGTAGAAAAAGTAATTAAGAAAAAAGAATGGAAAGAAAACAACATGTAACCAAGACTCAGAGTGAAAAAGCTTAAAATAAGACTTCTACAAATACCAATGGAGTGGCACGAACCCTAAAACTTCTATCTGGCCTATTTTTAAAAGTCGCCACCTCATCTTTTCATTTATTCCATCTATTTCCTGTCTCAGTGTTTCCTCATTTATAACTTTAGGGTGCAAGCATATATAAAAGGGTATTGAATGTGACTTTCCTGGCCTCAGCAAAGAGTCCTGGGCACAAACAGTAGGCATTATGCATCTCAACTTCTTGCTCAGTCTCTCTCAAGTTCTTGCACGTTTAAGAATCATGTGAGGATCTAATCATGTTTGCATGTCTAACAATACCCATGGTCCAAGGCCTACACTTTGAAGAGCAAGTCTAGAGCAGCCACAAGGGGCAGACTCCAAGATTGTGAAGCAGCTTTACAAGCATGGCCCCTTCATCTCCCTCCAGGATGCATAACAGAAAATAAAGGATCTCCTCGATTTTCGAGAAGTCTAACCTAGAAGATCTTTCTGTTTGCTCCCATTGTTTTCCCTTTCTATAAACCAGTTGAAAAGAATTCATATTATCTCTGTCTCCCAGAGTGTGAGAAACTAGAGAGACAGATTCCCACCTCTCTAAAGATGAGAAGGACAGACTTTGCAGGTAATGACCTAGATTTCAAGAGTTTGCAGACACGAGGATGCATGCAACAGACAGATCAATATTTGGAGGCTACCATACAGAGGGAACCAATACTGGACAACATCTCTAGCTGGAAAGTAAAACCTGCTACTAATCCCTCTTTCTTCCAGGGTTCCAAATAGCAGCTAATGAGCAGGGAATGGAGCAAAACATTTTTTTTAAGATTTTATGTATTTGAGAGGTAGAGTTACAGACAATGAGGAGGAGGGAGAGAGAAAGGTCTTCCATCTGTTGGTTCACTCCCCAAATGGCTGCAACAGTCAAAGCTGTGCCAATCCGAAGCTAGGAGCCAGGTGCTTCTTTCAGGTCTCCTATGAGGGTGGAGGGGCTCAAGGACTTGGGCCATCTTCTACCACTTTCCCAGGCCACAGCAGAGAGCTGGGTTGGAAGAGGAGCAGCCGGGACAAGAACCAGCACCCATATGGGCTCCAGTGCCACAAAGGATTAACCTATTGCGCCACGGCACTGGCCCAGCAAAACAATTTCTTTCCAGAGAGAAACAGCCAGTGACATTAACAGCAATCCCCCAAATCCTATAGCCACTACCTGCGACTGATTTGGAGGAAGCCTGAGCCAGAGAGAAAATCTAGAGTCAGACTGAATATATGACATCATGAGATTTTACAATGAGAGTGAACCTTTAATGATTAGGCTCTCCTAGATCTGCCGAGATGCTCAAAACTTCATTTGGAGTTGGAAAGAACTATTCCATCAATTAAGTTTAATAGGAAATGGTGAGAAAGAATAAAATTGCTTTCTCTGCAGTATGGAAGCCTAGTTAGTTCCATATTTGAGAGTCTCAGTTATACTTTTTATAGGAAAAAATTTCGCAAAACACAGGACACTCTTGCACATGAGTCATGATAAACAAGCGGAGAGGTTTAACAAGAACAAGGGACATTTATATTAAATCAAAAGAAATGATTCTTTAACAAATATCTTACTGCTGATATGCCTTGAAAAAAACCTTGGCCTTTGAGAGCCAGAGAGACCCTTATGCTCTTCTTGTCAAACTTTCCCTTTCCATGGAGGGAATTCTAAGAATTTTATCAAGTGCTGTGACTTGTCTGAAGATACAATTGCTTGTTGGTGGCAGAATCAGGCCTGGCCTGGAAGCCAGGTTCCATGACTCCTAATGCAGTGTTCCTTCCAATAAGCCATGCACATAAATTCAAAGAAGCAATGTACATATAATAGTCAAGAGATTTATAGTAAGCTATTCAAAAAAAAAGGAAAAAAGTCATATCATTGGGAAATTATTTCTGGTGGATGGGGCAGGAAAATTGGCATTATATAAACATTATAAAATTAATATAAATTTGTTTTAACAATAGCATGAAGACAAAGTAGTCTAGAAAAAAATAGTTGGAAGTCTCTGATTTCAAAATTTATGACTGAGCTGTAAAAAAATATGGTACTGGCACAAAAAGAAAAATATAACAATGGATTAAAATGTAGAGTCTAACAAAAAATTTATATGGCTAATTCATTTTTGACAGGAGTACCAACACCATTCAATGGGGAAAGGACAGTTTTTTTAATAAGTAGTGTTCATAAAACTGGATATGCATACATAAAATGAACCCTTAGTTTAAACCATATACAAAAAGGATCAGATGCCTAAATGTAAGAGCTAAAACTATAAAACTCTTAGAATAAAAACAGTGGGAAAGCTTCATGATTTGGGATTTGGAAATGATTTCTTGGATATGCTAAAGACACAGGCAACAAAAGCAAAAGCAAATATGTGAAACTACATAGGACTGAAAAACCTTTGTGCATCAAAGAGTGAAAAGACAACAATGGGAGAAAATATTTGCAAATCATGTCCTATAAGGGGTAAATATCCAGAATGTATAGAGAACTCCTACAACTTAAACCTAAAGTTTGAGAGCCTCAATAACATTTCTTCAGAGAAGACATACAAATGTCTAGTAAGCACATGAAAAGATACTCCAGCACCAACCACTAATCATTAGGAAGATGTAAATCAAAGCCATAATGAGACAGATACCACTGCACACCAATTAGGATGTTACTATAAGAAAAAAAAAAAAAATAAGTGTTAGCGAGGATGTGGAGAACCTGGAGCCATTTTGTATACTATCAATGGAAAAAATGTAAAATGGTACAGCAGCTACAGAAACATGGCAGTTTCTCAAAAAATTAAAAGTAGAATTATCATGCAATCCAGCAATTCTAATTATGTACCTGCAACAATGGAAAGCAGGGTCTCAAGCAGATATCTGCACACTCCCATGTTCTTGGCAGCATTTAGTGCCAAAAGGTGGAAACAGCCTAAGTGTCCATGGACAGATTAAATATAGTATACTTATAAAACAATGGAAAACTATTCATACTTAGAAGTTCTGATACATACTAAAATACATGAATGAAGCTTGAAGACACTAAGGTGAAATGAAACATCACAAAAAGACAAGTATTGTTGGATTCCACTTCCATGAGATATCTAGAGTAGCCCAATTTTAGAGACAGAAAGTAGTGCTGCAGTTGCTGGGGCTGGGAAGAAAGAGAGTTCTTTAAAGCATATAGAATGTCAGTTCTGCAAGATGGATTCTACAATAAGAATATATTTAACACTACTGAACTGATTATACAAGAATTTATTTAGCACTAATGAACTGCACATTTAAAGTGATTAGAACGGCAAATTTAAGTTATATGTATTTACTGCTTTTTTATTTAAAAATGAAAATATGACATTAAAGTGATTTGAAAAACATCAGCACAGGCTTCTTTGGCCATTCTTTCTTTCCAATCCAGTATATCTATGGTTTAAGGCAGGAATAGCAAACAGGTTCCAATTCATGGGCTGACTACAATCTCTGGTCACTGACTGATTGCTCTGGCATGCCTTACTGAGGATTCTTGGGGGCTTGGAATACACTGAATCACTGTGATGTCTGCTCTGGCCTTGGGAATAGGGGGTAGCATCCAGCATGCCAATTATTTGTTACCCTTGTTTTGTAGCAAACATGGAAGTATCCTTATAACCCATGTAAATATTTGGGATGGATTTACCAAAAAAAAAAAATCCCCACCATAAGAACAGGAATTATGCCACTACCATGAACTTCACTTTTCTGCTTTAAAGAGGCAGGGGGAGGACACTGATTGGAGTAGAACACAGTTTAAAACCAGTTTTGCCTTCTTGTTGCCATTATGGCCAAACTTTTCAAGAGAACAGAAATAAACATTCACCCCATGTGTCCTGAAAAAGCTTGACTTGGCCAACCTGAGTGTACAAGGGATGAAACTTTTGCCAAGTTTTGCCTTCATCTCAGGGGCTACCTGTAAATGGTCAGATCCAAAACAACCCTTACACCTGGAGAGGCCAATTCCTATACTCTTCACCACCTGCAGCCTTTGGTTGCTGAAATGCTAATGTTAGCATAGAGAAAAAAAAGTAGAATTGCATATTTGTTATCATGAGAAGTTTAAATTGCTATTATTATTAACTTCTGCAAGATACAACTTTGGGCATTGGTTTTCTATGAGCACCTAAGTTCCCTGTAAATGATAAGCATTGATATATCAGTTTACATGTTTACACACATATCCCATAGGTCAAGAGAACTCCAAGTCAGAAAAGGTCACATGAGCAACACAGAAACCAGACGCTACCTCGGTGCTTTCAAAATAGAATTAGACTATTCATCTCGGAATCTCAAAGCTCAGGAAAATTATGTGGCAACAATTACCAAGAGCCCAGAAATTGAGAAAACCTTTTTGCCCTATAACACTCTTGCTAAGGAAGTTCAAGAGATTTGTTTTCAAAGATGTTCATTGCAGCATAATTTATAATCCAAAACCATTTAAACCAGAGTGGAACTAAAAATAAAGCATAAGATACCTCATTAAATTCAAGAAAACATTAAAGAACAAAAAAAAAAGAAATAAATGCTCATCTCATAAAGAGGAATGAGCAGATAATAATCTGTAATGACTGATGTTTAGGAAAAGGAACCAAAGGAGAGTGGAGAGGTAAAGGGAGTCAAATTCAGAGAAAGAAAGAGGCAGAGGTTTGAAAGGAAATACACTGAATTATTAAAAGCACTTAACTCTTGAGATTGTTGGTAAATTGTGGGTCATTCTTTTACATTTTGCATCTTGAAACAGGCAGTTTTAACAATTGGGTTATCAGAAACACATAATTCTTTCAAGTGAAGGGGCAAATGTATAACTTTGCAGTTATAATAGTTACACCCAAGGCGAGGCAGTCACAGAAATAACTATCTTGCTCTGTTCAATTCAATGTACTAAATAACGAAGGACTCAACGGCAACCAGGAATCTACAAAGAATAAGATTCCATCTCTACCTATGACAAAAAAAAAAAAAAAATCCCTAGGTCAGTTACAACCCAACATATTAACAAATTTAAGTTTGTTAAAGTTTTACTATGCTCCCCTAACCATACAAATATTGCAAAACAAAATGAATAAGAAGCCAACAATTTGATTTTAGGGCAGAGGGATACTGTTTTGCTATGGTTTTGTGGGCCAGGGAAAAGGGGAAGACATGCAAATCCCAATAAAAATTATGTGTTGGAACTTCTAAACAAATTACAAAACATAAACCCTGGGTCTAGTAGCTAGATATAAAATTTTCAGCTTTAATTCTGCTTTTTTAAAAATGATATAGGTATGCCCAGTTATTACCCTTGAGTTCATGAGATACCTAAAGACAATATTAGCCCAGGAATATTACTCTAACGTGGGACACATCACATAAAAGCAAAATAGGGGCTGGCGCTGTGGCATAGACGATAAAGCTTCCATCTGCAGTGTGTACATCCCATATGGACACTGGTTCAAGTCCCAGCTGCTCCACTTCTGATCCAACTCTCTGCTATGGCCTGGGAAAGCAGTAGAAGATGGCCCAAGTCCTTAGGCTCCTGCACCCAAGTGGGAGACCCAGGAGAGGCTCCTGGCTCCAGTTCAACATAGCTTTGGCCGTTGCAGACACTTGTGGGGGTGAACCAGTGGATAGAAGACACCTCCAACTCTGCCTTTCAAATAAATAAATATTTAAAAAAAAAAAAAGCAAAAGAATGAGGAGTTTTCATCCCAACTCAACGTACAAGCACCATTCCTGTTTTGTTTTTAAGATTTAGTTTATTTATTTGAAAGTCAGAGTAAAGAGAGGTGGAGGCAGAAGAGAGAGAGAGACAGAGACATAGACAGAGACAGACAGACATTCTATCTGATGGTTCACACCCCAGATGGCTGCAACAGCTGGAACTGTGCCAATCCAAAGCCAGGAGCCAGAAGTTTCTTCATATCTCTGGAGCCAAGAGCTTCCTTCTGGTCTCCCACTCGGGTGCAGGGCCCAAGGACTTAGGCCATCTTCCACTGCTTTCCCAGGCCATAGCAGAGAGCTGGACCAGAAGTGGTGTGACCGGGACTTGAAGCGGTCGGTGCCCATATGGGATGCTGGGGCTGCAGGCAGCAGCTTTACCTGCTAGGCCACAGCATCAGCCCCTGCGGTGAAATTTTAAATTCTAAAAATGGTGGTTATGATCAGAAAAGCAGAAAATATTACATAAGATACAAGACTTGAAGTCAAGATTGTTTTTCAAACTCTGCTTCAGCCATTTAGAAACTCTAAAACTACTAAGGGAAAGAAAGTCCCGCCTCTAAACACTTGGGAACAATGTTTGCACATTTATACAAAGAAATAACAGTCCCCACTCTACTTGTTTCACAGAGCTGTTTTGAGAGCCCAAAAACTGTGTGCATGAAAGAGTTTTACAAATGCCATAGTGCTACACACGTTGCATTTTCCAAATCTGCTAAGTCCATCATATGAAAACCTATCATGACAATTCAGTTGCCTTTTTCAGACACAGTGAGTAAGCCACTAATTTTCTCCTAAGTCAGTGTGCTTGAAACTGCTTATGTTGCAGAATCTGCCTTTACAAGGACATTTCCTTCTGCAATAGCAGCCAGGAAACTTGCCAGCAAATTGGACGGTCCACATCCAGGTGACCCAAAAACCAAGATGTAAAGAAACACGGGCAGGCTTGAGTCAGAATCCACAGCCTGCACACATCTTACGGGAGTGCTACTGTAGCTTCAGTGATAAATCATCAACTGGAGAAATATAAACACTGGTTACACAAACAAATTCAATTTAAGAGTCTCTTAATGAACCTTTAACGAGATGCATGTGGGCTGTAAATGCCCGGCAGGCTGCCCCAGCATGTTTGGTGTTTGCTTTCAGAAAAAAGAAAAATTAAAAATGCATCAATTCCCCCCATCTTCTGACTCATCTCATTAGCAAAATGCAACTGAAACAACTGACTTTGAATTAAAGGACTATTTCCAAAAGAGGAGGAAGGATGCATCTGTCATTGATAAAGAAATGCCCAAACTGAGAAAATGGAATTCCCTGGGTTAGGGCAGAAAGGAACAAAAGAGCAGTGTTTCTGTTTGTTATGACGAGCGATGATTTATGAAAGAAAAATCCAGAACGCTCCGTTTACTACACATGGTATCATAATCAAAGTGACTGGTTTCCTTTTCGCACAGCAAGGACTTTAAAATTGGGGTTTTGCCCCCTCCTCAGACCTTTATTGACTGAGATTTAAAACACACACACACACACACACACACTACGCATTCAGCTTGGGAGGACAAAAGATAAGGGTTTGGATTTGTGTAATGAAAGGCTAAGTAACAGAAGGCAGTGGAACCATGACCTCTCTTCTCCACCGTCACCCCAAAGCTACCCACACATTTCCATTTGCTGATAATGAGAAGCACGAAGTCCAAGGAGACTGGTCGTGGAAGTCGACGATCGAGCTCCCTCCAAGCACTCACCAGATGGTGCCCATCCCCAGCACTTCAAGGCACTTGGCACTGTCAGCGCACAACTCACAGACTCATTTATTCTCGGAACGTGCTCAGAGGCCGCTTGTGCTCCTCACACACCAGCACTCTGGCCTCAGAGAAATGTAGCCATCATTCAGGCCCACCTCAACAAACGACCCACCCCTCAGCCACAGAGGAAGTGGTCCCAGGAGAGCGACCACTGACCAACAGGAGGGACACATGGGGCTAGAGAGAGCTCCACCACCTGTGAGGCAGGACGTGTGCAGGCTGAGCACTGCCAACGGTTCTGGGGAAAGCTGTAAAGGTGTGTGTGAGGAAGACAAACAGCAACAGCAATACCTCTGGAAGGAGCCTGGAAAGCCTTTACAGCAAAGTCTCCCAGACAAGGTACTTTGCTCAAAACTTACCACTCTCCCTGCTGCCTGTCACATGTGGGGTCGACTGTCCCCTACGAAGTGCTCTGCTGTGTTCGCCAGTATGTGTTTGTTGGCCTCAGCATGAAGACATACTGTAGAGGTCTTTTCTCAGGACAAGCTACTTGAGTCTTTATCCCTTCTGGAAAATGCTCTCATAACCTCACCTGGGTAGCAGGACTAGTAAGATAATTGCAGTGGTTCACAGGGGATAAGCAGCTACAGCAGTGCCTAGCAGTTCAGACATCTACTCACCGAGTGAAAAGAACTATTCTGCATGTGTTAGAAGCCAGGTAATTCTGATATAAAAATGCGTAACAGCTGATACTTCTTAGGCACCTACTGTGTGTCAGGTGCTGTGCTTAACACTTTATATTTGTCTCATTTAACATTCAAGGGAAAATAGGAAAAGGCCATGTTGATTGATTATCATGCACCAGGCAGTTTTTTTGTTTGTTTGTTTTTGTTTTTTTGGACAGGCAAAGTGGACAGTGAGAGAGAGAGAGACAGAGAAAGGTCTTCCTTTTGCCGTTGATTCACCCTCCAATGGCCGCCGCGGCCGGTGCACTGTGGCTGGCGCATCACGCTGATCCGAAGCCAGGAACCAGGTCTCCCACGGGGTGCAGGGCCCAAGCACTTGGGCCATCCTCCACTGCACTCCCAGGCCACAGCAGAGAGCTGGCCTGGAAGAGGGGCAACCGGGACAGAATCCGGCGCCCCGACTGGGACTAGAACCCGGTGTGCCGGCACCACAGGCGGAGGATTAGCCTATTGAGCCGCGGTGCCAGCCAACACCAGGCAGGTCTTAATCCCACCTGAGGTGAGAGAACAAATCACATGGCAGGTAAATATCCCATTCAGGAATAAAATCAGATGTCCAGAACCAAAATGTTTATGTTCTCTCCACTAGATTCCTCCATAAACTCATCATACACACATGAAGAATTACTTTTCTATAGCACAAAACCCTCAGCCAACCAATGCTTTCTAGAAACAAAAATCCCTGATACAGAATATAATGTTTTGGAAGGAGAAAACCTATCTTTGCATCCAGGATAGAGGGCTCCAACTGACCACCTGCTGGCATTTCTGCCTATGGAGGGGCCTTCACCTCCTCGGCTGTTTTAGTAGGCCTGCATGTTTGCCATGGTTTCCTTACAGTTCCAGACACTTCACAGGCCTATCTCTAACCTTTGCATTAACCACAGACATTGGAATTCAGTCCTTTGAGATTCTGGAAAACTGATGCAAAAAGGTGACAAATGGGGTTTGGAAAATTTTTTTCCCCATCTTTTTTAGGTACAACCTAAAAATGCTGCATCAGTTCTGAGAATGTGGTTTTTGTCTTTGTGTTTAGCACCCCCCAAGGTAGAGAGATGAGTGGAAATCTCAAACCACAGAAGCCAACAGCCTCATCTCCAGTCTCACGTGGGAACCTGCATCGCCTCGGCTGCCAGGTCTGGGGTGGAAGTGAAATCGTCACAGCTGCCCTGATCATCAGGAAAAAGCCCTGCACGAGCGCTTCTCTGTCCTCAGGCTTCTTTGGTACTGAGCATTCAGAAACTAGTGAAGCTGGAGGAAAGAAGTTAGGGGCTCTGAGTGAAACTAGAGAATAATGTTTCGTTCCTCTGTTCGGTTTTTCACTGAAAGGATTGATGGATTTCCCATTCAGTCCCAAATAATCTCTCCAGTCTCCAAGCAGTGTTTATTTTGTCCATCATTCTCTGCTCTCCTCGCCTATCACTATCTTGTCTCTAACAAATACGGTGGAAAGAATCACTATATCCCTAAAGTTGTACTTAGGAAATGCATGAAGATTGTATTCCTTAAATAAAAGGTCTATTTGGGGGAAACAAAATAGCAGCTGCACAGTCTTCTGTGGAAACAATGGATAAAGGCACCTGGACAACCTGGACTACATTACAACCCTGAGTGCAGGTTAGGATCACCGGACAGCTGGGTAAACCAGGAAAGGCCCTGCACATCACAGGAGGTTCTGATTACAGGAATCTGGGGAGGCTCCTGGGCATTCCTAGGTCTAAAAGCTCCCCAGAGGGCCCTCTCCCCAGCACCACTGCCTAAAGGTCCATGTCACTGCTCTCAGGGTGAGTGCTTTGCTCAATCCCTCCTCATCACCTCCAGGTTAACCTCCATCTACTGCTTCTTGGGAGTTACCCACGGCTTTGCTTCTCTGCGGAGCCTCTTTGACCAAGAAGTTGTCGGGATTGAGCTCTTTCTTCTAACACTGACTGGACCCACAGCTGTCTGCCGGTTACATTCCCCTACAGAGGACTTAGGCAGAGGAGTGAGGGCCATGTGGAGGCGAGATCTCAAATGCAGACTCGGCTTTATCAACAAATGAGTGAAAGCATCCAGCCAGAAAGATACATGGCAGGTGTGAAAGAGCATTTCCATCCGACAGCTCTAACAGGAATCCCACTGATAGGCCGTATCACTTAGAGTGTGCTATGGAGTCACATTTTTATAAACCACAGAATTCATTCATGAATAACAAACTTATAATACACTGGATTCGGGAGGTATGTCTGGGTACCAGTGAGTGAAATTGCAAACATTTTAAACTTGACAAATTTTGCATCTCTGCTCTATTTTTTTTTTTTTTCGGACAGGCAGAGTTAGACAGTGAGAGAGAGAGACAGAGAGAAAGGTCTTCCTTTTTCCATTGGTTCACCCCCCCAAAGTGGCCACTGCAGCCAGCCTGTTGCAGCCGGCGCACTGCACCGATCTGAAGCCAGGAGCCAGGTGCCTCCTCCTGGTCTCCCATGTGGGTACAGGGCCAAAGCATTTGGGCCATCCTCCACTGCACTCCCAGGCCACAGCAGAGAGCTGGCCTGGAAGCGGAGCAACCGGGACAGGATCCGGCGCCCCGACTGGGACTAGAACCCGGTGTGCCACCGCCACAGGCGGAGGATTAGCCTAGTGAGCCATGGCGCTGGCCTCTAGCTTCCATTTTCAATATCTGAGCAGAGGTAAGAGCACTGCCACATCTAGCCCAGCTCTCAGACCTTACCCAGGTGGGTGTCCCAGGCTTCCACTGTCCACAGGGTGACTGATATAGTAAGATATAGTAAGATTGTTAGCACCAATATTTAAGGGGGTGGTCACTCTGACGCCAATCCTGCATTTAAATATTGTTCCCAGGGTGCTCAGTGACTTTCTGAGCCAATAGACACACATACTCCTGTGTGCATGTGCACGCACACACACCAGTCCAGTCTAGTCATCATAAACTCGTGTGATGAAAGTCCTGACCAAAAGCATCCCACTGAAATGCCTCTTATCAAAAGTATGTTTTGCATTTAAGAGACCTGTTTGATCCACTGATTTTCTAGAATAATAATGAGTATCTTTCACACCCTTGCTATTGGATGTTTGCAATCATGAACTGATATATACACATATAGATATAAATATAGAAACAGATATATCACGTGGAGAACAAGAGGAAGTGGGAAAATGTGTCCAAGGGCTTGTTGGAGCAGGTGTTTGGCAAGCTGTTGAGATACAACTTACAATGCCTGCATCCCATGTCAGAATAGCTGGGTTCAAGTCCTTGCTGTGCTCCTGCTTCCTGCTTCCCGCTAACATGTACTCTAGGAGCCAGCACAGGATGGATGGTGTGGTTGGGTCCCTTCCACCCCCTGGGGATACCCAGATTGAGTTCTGGACTCTAGTTTTGGCCTGACCCAGTCCCAGCTGTTGTGGGCATCTGGAGAATGACCAACAAATGCAAGATCTGTTTCTCATCCATGTGTGTGTGTGTGTGTGTGTGTGTGTGTGTCTGTATGTCTTCTGCTTTCAAAAACAGTGAAATAAACAAAAATAAATAAAATGACTCATTTTTTAAAGGGGGCTTGTTGGTATGCAGCGCCTGTCCTTGTCCTTGTATAAGTGGGAAGGAGCCACAGGGCCTCTTGGCAGCCAAGCTGCTGCAATTGTCCATTGTTATTTTTGTTTTCACTAAGGAGAGTTTTTAGAAAAGTTAAAATATATGGTGCTCTTTGAATGGTGGAGACAACGAGGAAAAAGGCCAAATCTAAATGAGCCAAGTGGACAACTATTTGTAAAGACCTCAGTGACATGCTTGTGATTAATCCTCAGGCAGTTTTCAGGCGAAAATATGAAACCCAAGAGAGTATCATTCTGTGCTTTTTTTTTTTAAAAAAGTTAATACTGTTTACATCAGCATGCCATTCCCATTTCCACTCAAGTTCATTTCATTTACCAGTCCAAATTACTTTTCCATTTTGAAAATTCGTTGGCACACACACACACACACACACACACACTCCTAAAGCGATGCTGTCTTAAACTCAAGGACACTCCTCACTGTTGTAGCTGTATGGAGAGACTGATTTTGCTCTTTCTTTTTTTAGGGGGAAGCATGCTAGCAAAGTCTAATGGAGATAAATAATGAAGAGAGCACTCCAGACAGAACAGGCAGGCATCTTGGTAAAGAACTGAGAGCCCAGTAGTCTCATTCAGCCTGGAGTTTTTATGCATGTGAGATGTGTGCCCTCTTCCTCCCCCCCTACGCTCTGTCTGGTGATTGTCTTTTGTAAAGAAAAGGCTGCTGCTCCTTGAGGGAACTTCAGCGAGCACTTTGCCCATTGAACCCTGTGCAGAAATCTCTTCCAGAAGGCCTGGTCCTCACCAACCAGTTCTTGAGTCTATCTCACTCTTGAAAGGGCCTTGTCCATTAAATAGTTTAAGGAGTAAGTCAGTGCAAGGGAGGGGGTCAGAAACCAGTGAGAGAAATCTATTTCCTGTGAGTTGACCAATGTCTCTCCAATATTAAGAATGCCAGGATGCTGAAAATTGGATTGATTAAATTAAAACAAAACCAAAAGGTGTCCTGAATCTTGCTTGATTCTTGCATGAAGAATAGCCAAGATTTTTTGTAAGATTTTTAAAAATTTTTTCTTCTTTTTTGGATTGACACATAATCATTGTAAATATTTATGATGTAAACGTAATTCAATGATAAATTAGGGTAACTAGCATATTTATCACCTTCAGCTTTTATCATTTCTCCTGAAGAGCACATGACAAATCCTCTCCACTTGCTATTTTGATATATTTTCATTATTGGTAAGTATATTCCCCCTACCATGAATTTACTTTAAAATTTGTTCAGAATTGACACAGCAAGAAACAAGAGGCCATTGTGGGAAAAATTCACCTATGCAATGGAAGTGCTCACTCTCCAATATTTTAACTATTAGTTAAATTGTGTGTGAAAAGCTTGACTTCTATGAATGAACAACCAAGAGGAACAACAATGGGAAGCAGCACAGTTTCATGGCTCAGAGTCAGCCACCCATACAGGCAGTTGCCCTGAGCTTAAGCCACTATTCTGTCACTTAATAGCCTAGATAACAGGACTTCAAAAAGTTCGTAGAAAATGGAATTGAAAGGGTCTTCAAACATTCATGGAAATATATATATATTGTGAAAAAAGCTATCCATGGATTTCAATTTTTCTGCACCATGACAAAGATATCATTTAACTCCATTTCTCTATGAACTTACTGAGCTGCCCTCATAGTTCCATGGTGAGCTAATTGGGCTCTCTTCTGCTCAAATTCTTCATGTATAAAGCACAAATAGCAAAAACACCTACCTCAACTGTTGTAGCAATGACTAAGCATATTAATGCTTGTCACATGCTTGGCACAGTGCCTAGCTTAAAGCAAGGGCTCAAAATGAAGCCAGACTTGTGGCCAAATTTTCAAGATTCCTTAAATAAATTGTTGGGATGCAAGATTCTTTAAATAAATATTTTTTACAAGTTCTTTTTCAAAACCATTAGCCTAGGTTAGAAGACTAACAATGGCCTTGAGAAGAAATTGAGAAAGTCCAATTCTTGATGCAGAACTTATCAGCAAAAATCACTGTTTATATGTGTTTATGTGTAGTTACAATTACACAAAAGCTTACAGCCTTCAGTTGATGTTAACTGTAAAGAAGGGTGTCTCACCAGCAGTTGAGCTGTGTTGACATAAGCAGAACAATGAACCCATTTTTAATGCTTGGGTAACAAAATCACTATCTTCAAAGGGAGGGAAAACCTCAAAACTTGGAGGAAAAACAAACTTAAAACCAAAGATTCTATTTTCATGTAAATATTGTTAAGGAAAAAAAAATAAAAATGGGCATGAAAGCTAAAGCAGAGATGACAGGCGTGAGTGTCATAATCCAAGCATCCTGAAAGCACACCAAGGAAGGTGGGGTCTCCATGTGTCCCTTCTACTCTTGGTTCGACTTTCCTGTGACGCTCTTCAATGAGCAGCTTCTGTCCCTTTCTCTCAGTGAAGGCATGAACATTCTCAACATTAACTTAAACTGCATCTTATCCCTGAACCAATGTGAAACCTTAGTGAAGGGGGCCGGCGCCGCCGCTCACTAGGCTAATCCTCCACCTTGCGGCGCCGGCGCACCGGGTTCTAGTCCCGGTCGGGGCGCCGGATTCTGTCCCGGTTGCCCCTCTTCCAGGCCAGCTCTCTGCTGTGGCCAGGGAGTGCAGTGGAGGATGGCCCAAGTGCTTGGGCCCTGCACCCCATGGGAGACCAGGATAAGTACCTGGCTCCTGCCATCGGATCAGCGCGGTGCGCCGGCCGCGACGGCCATTGGAGGGTGAACCAACGGCAAAAGGAAGACCTTTCTCTGTCTCTCTCTCTCACTGTCCACTCTGCCTGTCAAAAAATAAAAAAAATAAAATAAAATAAAATAAAGAAACCTTAGTGAAGGAAGATATGGACCATTGTGAAGATGAACAAACCCTGAGATGTTGAAACTTGCTTGCCTTTTGCTCATAGGAGTTTTTCTCCTCAATGGCTGGCCTCTCCCCACATGAGGGAAAACAGAATGAATTTGTAACTGACCAGAAGAGAAGTCACCTAATGGGGTGTAGCTATTACTCAGAGATGTATAGTGTGCTAGTATATAGGGCACATCATGTGATACTTATAAGCTGATACATTTGCCAATAATGGCTAATTGACAAGAATCTGGAATCTGTGATTCCAAGTCCTGTTTCTAGCATATCTGACTTTACTTCTGCCTATACAGCTATTCTACATTACTAACCCAAGAAAACTGTTGAATGTGCTGATGTTGCTTTTCTATAAATAATTAGTTATGTGATTTTCCCTTTGTTGGTAGAAAGGTAGATGCAAAGTCTGAGGAGTGCCAGTTTGTTGCTCTTGTCCATGAGCCTGTAGGTTCTACCAGCACCATCTCAGGATGAGGGAGAATTCAAGCCAAATACAGGTGCTCTTGAAACTCTCTGAACTTTGGTTTTACCTGGCCTTCTATGACTTCTGAGTTTGCTTCTGTACCACTGACAAATAGTGATGTGGAAATGACTGATATAGTCTCTTCCACAGCTAAAGGTCCTTCTCTGCCACTAATGGTGACTGTTGCCTTCAGTCACTTGAGCTAAAGATTTGTTTCAGAATCAGACCAATTATATACTTCAAAACCATAGCTTACTACCTCTGTGAGACCATGAACAACAGTTCTGTCTCTTTGAAAAATACCTATTCTTGGACTAGGGTTAGGCTTAACACCACTGCAATAGCATGACTCTCAGTAGACACTCAGCAAATGTAACTTTTTAAATTCTAGAGTCAGCTCCATGGAGGTGCTTCAGGTGCCACCTGCTAAGATACTCAAATTCTACGTTTTCTTTTCAACTTTCCATCCTGTCTAGAAGTCCTTTTTCAAAAAAAAAAAAGATTTGTTTTATTTATTTGAAAGACAGAGTTACAGAGAGAAGACAGAGAGAGAGAGAGAGAGAGAGAGAGAGAGAGAGAATTTATCCACTGGTTTACACCCCAAATGGCCACAATGGCCAGAGCAGAGCCAATGCAAAGCCAGGAGCCAGTTCTTCTGAGTTTCCCACATGGGTACAGGAGCCCAAGGACTTGGGCCATCCTTTGTCACTTTCCCAGGTGCATTAGCAGGGAGCCGGATCAAAAGTGGAGCATCCAGGATGAGAACTGGCACCCAAATGGGATGCCAATGCTGCAGGCTAGGGCTTTAACCTGCTGCACCACAGCACCAACCCCATCAAAACCCATTCTTACAAAAACTTATATTAATTAATTAATTAGAGTGTCAGAGAGGGAGGGAGAAGGAGAAAGAGAAAGAGAGGGAGAGGGAGAGGGTTAGGGGGAGGGAGAGGGTGAGGGAGAGGGATGGATGGGGGGTGTGGAGAGAGAGAGAGAGAGAGAGAGAGAGAGAGAGAGAGAGAGAGAATCCTTCCATTCATTGGTTCACTCCCCCAAAAGGCCTGCAACAACTCTGGGTTGTAAGGGCTGAACTTGAGAGCCAGAATCACAATCTTTGGCTCCCATGCCCAATGTGGGTAGCAGAGTCCCCATGACTTTGGCCATCACAGCTGTGCCCCCAGGGTCTACATTAGCAGGAAGCTGGGAATTGAGCCCAGGCATTCCACTGTGGGAAACAGGCATCATAACCAGTGTCGTAACTACATGTTCTAATACACACTACCCCCAGAACTCATTTATTCTAGGGCCTTAATCCGCTGCACCACAGAGCCAGCCCCCAGAAATTCCTTAAACACTTTTTCTTAGCCTATTGTTTCTATATACTTAGTGAACTATAGCACTTTGTCAATTCATTTCACAATAATTGTATTAATATCTATCACTTACATGGTTGACTCGAGAAAAGAATAGAAATTATTGGTGTTCAATTTGTTTAAAGTATTGGGTTTTCTTTTTTTCCCCAGATGTTTCCCAACAAGTGAGTAGGTAGAAAAGTGCTTTATAAATCCAGGATTTGCCACTATCAATATAATTAGAATGACATTAATTCCCTTAATAATATAATTTTAATAAATTGAGATCCCATATTAATATCATGATTCAGTGTTCTTAGCAAGAATCATTAGCTTTAGAGATATTTTTTCTAGCAAATTCTCTTGAAAAAGCAAAACCTGCTAAGGAAATACAACAGGTTTTCCTGGGCAATCAATAAACCACATATTGTAAATGAGTGTTTGAAACTGAGAATGGAAAGTTTCCAAACTAGAGGAAAGAGCTTTGGGGCTGGCACTGTGGTATAGCTGGTAAAGCCGCCACCTGCAGTGCCCGTATCCCATATGGGCGCTTGTTCGAGACCTGGCTGCTCCGCTTCTGATCCAGCTCCCTGCTATGGCCTGGGAAAGCAGTAGAAGATGGCCCAGGTCCTTGGGTCCCTGTACCCAAATGGGACACCCAGAAAAAGCTCCAGACTGCTGGCTTCAGCTCAGCCCAGCCCCAGCTATTGCAGCCACGCGGGGAGTGGACTGGCAACAGACAGAAGATCTCTCTCCCTCTCTCTCTGCCTTTGCCTCTCTGTAACTTGCCTTTCAAATAAATCTTAAAAAATAAATAAAGAAAGGAGAGGGCATCTTCATTCTACTCTGGCCTTTATGTCCTTTCTAAAACCATTAAAACTTTGGGGTAGGTATAAGGTGAGGAAAGAGAGACGCATCACAGTTATCACAGGGAATAGACTTCATTTTACCAAACAGGGTGATGTAGCTTCCAGAAAACTGAAACATCAACACAAGTGACAAGTGTTTAGAAGGAGAGTAGTGCCCGCCTTTGACTCTGCCCAGGTGAGCCCTCTTCTGGGTCATGGAGTGAAGTCACTGAGCATAAGCTGATAATGGGGTAGGGGATAAGAGAGTGGTGAAGAGGCTTGAAACCAAGGTTTGTGAGTAGTGGACTTTGATTCGTTACTGTTTCTTCTGCATGGTGTCTTGTGTCTGCCCTTATCATCTCTGCTCTGTCCCTTGAACTTCCCTATCTGGTTAGATCCCTTCTTTGCATATAGTTATTCTCCTTTTCTTGGGTCCTTTTTCATGCCAATCTTGCCCCCAAGTAGTGTGGTTAATGCAAGCCTGATGTCAGGAAACCATTGCTACCTGGGTGTCATTTCTGGCCCCACCTCTTGTAGCTGTGTGTGTGTGTGTGTGTGTGAGAGAGAGAGAGAGAGAGAGAGAGAGAGAGAGATCTTCAGTAAATGGCTCAAATTCTCATTGTTTCCATCTAGAACAGTGCCTGTCACTTGGTGAGTGCCTTGTAAGTGCTGTGTCACCCCCCCCCCCTTTTTTTTTGACAGGCAGAGTGAACAGTGAGAGAGAGAGAGAGAGGGAGAAAGGTCTTCCTTGCCGTTGGTTCACCCTCCAATGGCCGCTGCGGCGGCGCGCTGCAGCCATTGTGCCACGCCGATCCGAAGCAGGGAGCCAGGTGCTTCTCCTGGTCTCCCATGTGGGAGCAGGGCCAAAGGACTTGGGCCATCCTCCACTGCACTCCCAGGCCATAGCAGAGAGCTGGACAGGAAGAGGGGCAACCAGGACAGAATCCGGCGCCCCGACCAGGACTAGAACCCTGTGTGCCAGCACCACAGGTGGAGGATTAGCCTATTGAGCCATGGCGCCAGCCACTCCCTTTTTTCAATACTGCCAATAACTCCTGTTGCTTAAAGAATGGAAATTGAACTTCTCCACTGGAATTCCTGGCTATCTTTGCTCCAACCTCAACCTAACTTTCTATGTTTTCCTTACACTCTACATTTCCAACATATGTACATGGTAATCCATGTATGTTGACCTCCCTGGCATTAATGAAAACCTGACATACATTTTCTCATCTCTGTTAGGGTCTTACAGTTACTCCAAAGTGCCTTTTCAAATACTGCAGTGCCCTTCAATGCCAAAATCAATAACATGTCATCTAGAAATGCACTCCTGGTAAGCCTACTAGGAAAAGTTTTCTCATCCCTTCTGCTTTTTTCAGGCTTCTTGTAACTCCAGTATAGACATAGTGACAATCACTTTTATCACAGTTGGGTCTGAGAGACAATATGTATGAGGACACTTCAAAAAGTTCATAGAAAATGGAATTAAAAGATAAGTTTATTTTGGTGTAAAACAATTGTGAAATCATGGATAGTTTTTTTCATAGTACATATTCTTATGAATTACTTGTAGATCCCTCATATACCTGGAATTTAAAAATGTTTTGCACCAAAATAAGGGTATCCTTTAATTTCATTTTCCATGAGCTTTTTTGAAATACCATCATATGCAGCGATGAGTCACCACAACTGCCCCTGATTGTACTGACGGATGCTTCTGCTCATAAGGAGGGAATTTGCCAAGAATCTACTCTTTAGACATCGAGACTGAAAGAAGGAGCGAGAAGATGACCCATGGTGTTGCTCAGGTACCAAACTCTGAAATAGTGAACATCCTGGGAAAGACCTGGTAGCCAGCAGCAGTGAAGACTCAATGGCATTTGAAGGAGAAAGCAATCAAGTCACAATCACTCAACTGAATTAGTCTCTGTTGAAAGATTTAGTATTGAGTTTCCACTAGATGAAAACCACTCCATTTCATGCAATATTTACACCATCTCATATTTTACATTTTTGAACTGTAAAAGAGTGTTTCTTCTCACTTAATCTATTGCCTTGAAATCTTTGCTTCTGAAAGCGTAGCTATCACCATCTATTGTTTAATGTTGGAATCCTTAAATCTTAGAGGACACTGGAACCACTTTAAAGACAAAATGGGATGTCCTCGCCAGTTTTTATCCTAATAATCTCCAATTGTGCACTTTGCTAGCATATTAAAGGAGCAGATGTGAGAAGCTGTGGTAACTTCATGCAGCCACTCAGGAAATAACTGACTTAATGCATTTCTAAATTATTCCAGTCCTTTCCTGATTTTAAAGTTTTACAAACAATTGGAAAAGATAGGATCTGTTATAAAAACTTTAGTTCCAATCATTATTCCTCAGAGTGATAGAGTGTGTTCTAATTTTGGAGATAAAACGAATCTACAATCAATGCAAATCTTAAAAATCAACCCTTGATAACAGTGTGTCACAATGTTGGAGGCAAAGTACTAGCTTGGATATTTGTAGGCAAAACAACAGGCTGTATAATCATCCACAGTTCACCCTGGAATTTTAGAAAATTTTAAACAAACAGCACCCCATAATATCCAGGTGACAAAACATACTGTAACCACCAAGGCAGACCATGATCTTTTGGGTTCGGAGGTGCCCATCTGAGTGAGAATTTTTCCTTGCACACTACCATATCTTAACACAGTAGGAAGACATTTTTTCAACTGACCTGATAAATGAGCCAGAGATTATCCATTTTGGGGGTTCACCAAGTGGAAGACAAACATTTGCACTTCATCCAGCTCTAGATAATCCAAAGGTTATCCTACTCTAAAAAGATAATCCATTAGAAATGGTTGTTCAAGTGACTGCCCATGTGGGGAAGAATTTATCAAGAGGCTATCAGAGGCAAGGAATGCAAATGATGCTTCTCTAGACATTGAGCTCACCCTGCAGATTTGAAAAGGGTCCCTGCCAAAGAGCCCACACTGTAGACAAGGCTACCAGCAGATTTATGGAGCAAGTAGACCACACTTGTGAGAGGATCCCACAGCAGCCTCCTAACTTCTTCTCAAGATTTGGGTTTGGCGTCACCAACACAGAACTCTCCTAGACATTTACAATGATCTATAGCCTCAGTTTGAAACCCATCCAAAGATAGTTACAGAGTCAGCAAGTTCTACTTCTATTAGATTCTTTCAGAATTTACTGAGTCTACCCTGGACTTTGGACAAAAATGACTTAGGTTTGCTTTGTCACAGGGGCATTGAAATCATCCATTTGAGTCATTAGATCCTTACAATTTATAAAAATTCAATATTAAAGATTGTACCTAAGGTTGTACCATTTTCTTCTCGAAGTTTGATGGTTGACAAGTATAATGGAAAGAGTTCACAAAGCAATAATTCTAAGGATACACAAAGGAGGGGAAATATTGTTAGAATTTATGCCATGAGTAGATAGAAGAATGTAATTTTCATTTATTAAGTAGTAAATTTAGTGAATCATTGGCTAACAGAGAAACATACCAGGTGAAGTCCTTGCATTAATACATAACAACATAGCAAGAAAGTGAAAATCTTCCATCTTCTAGTTCACTCCCAAATGTCCGCAACAGCTGAGGCTGGACCAGGTTGAAATCAGGAGCCAGGAACTCCTGTGAGTGACAGAAGTATTCAATTTGAGGGGCAGACAAGAAAACACTCGTGTAATTCCATGGGATTACTGTTACATAGATCTGTGGTTCTCCAGGCACGGAACATACAAGGACAACTCATGTTGTCTTTTTTCCAAATACACCTTCCATGCATTTGTTTTGCCCTTTTGAATGATAGACACAGCATGATATCTGCCAACCTTCCCCACTGATGCCTTTCAAGTTCAGCCATGTGCTCCATCTTTATTCTCAGTGGAACAATGTTCTGAAACACTGCCATCTGGTGGTTTCTCCCAGAGAGAATGCGAGCCTTCAAGGTACCTTCAAACACGAATCACCCAAAGACAAGGACCTTGGAGATCAAGATTTCAGCACTGGGAGTTTCAGGCATGGGGAATTTAATATGTTTTAAAATATAAAGGAAATGTTCTAGGTGATTCATACAACTGGTGGCATTCATTTAAAATAGAACTCACTCTGAAAAGTTATAATGGGGCAAGCATTTGCTATAGTGGTTAGTACTCCATTTGGGACACTGGCATCTCCTATCAGAGAGCCTAAGTTTAAGCTCCTACTCCACTTCCAATTCTAGCTTCCTTCAGTACTCGCCCTGGGACGTAGCAAGTGATGGCTCAAGTACTTGGGTCCCTGCCATTCACAGGAGACCTGAGTTGAGTTCCTGGCTCCTGACTTCAACCTGGAACATCCTCAGCTGATGTGGACATTTGGAGGGTGAACAAGAAGATGGAATATCTTACTTTCTCTCTCTCTCTCTCTCTCTCTCTCTTCCCTCTCTCTCTAAATCTCTCTCCCCCCCTCTCAAATAAATGATAATAAACAAATAAAAATTTTAAGTATGTCAAAAATGTTTCGGTTACAACAGTATTTAAAAAACGTACAGTATGTGCAAAGCCAAGGCACCATTCTGAGAAGAATAAAATAGAATCAGAGAAAAGACACCTTGTGGACACTCAGAAGATCGCTGATCTGCTTGAGTTGTTTGAGGAAGAGGCACTGTCTTAGGAATCATGTTCCTCTAACTTGTTATTCAGAAAACTTTCAAACCTTCAAAATGGCTGAAGAATGACATGAAATGCTGGTATTCTCTCCTTCCAGATTCACTGCTAGTCCTGTGTTGGGTTTCCTTTACCTCTCAACTTCAGTCTACTGCTTCTTTCTGCTCAAAAATTTGAGAGCAAATCACAGTTTTTTTAAGACCTTACTTAAAACACTTCAGCATTTGTTTCCCAAAAATAACAGCATTCTTCTCCATAACCACAATATAGACATCACACTTAAAAAAATTAACCTGACATCCTAACATGATGTAATATACATTGAGCATCCCTAATCTTGAAACCAAGAATCCAACATGCTCTAAAAATCAAGAGTGTCAATTTGTTAAGTCAACAACAGGAGTCACTGTGCACTTACTCCTCATGTAGGATCTTTGTCCTTAGTGTGCTGTACATTGAGATTTAATGCTATAACTAGTACTCAAACAGTATTTTTCTCTTTATGTTTCTGTGTGGGAGCAAACTGTTGAAATCTTTACTTAATGTATGCTAAACTGATCTTCTGTATGTAAAGAGAATCGAAAATGAATCTTGATGTGAATGGAAGGGGAGAGGGAGTGGGAAAGGGGAGGGTTGTGGGTGGGAGAGACATTATGGGGGGAAGCCATTGTAATCCATATTCTGTACTTTGGAAATTTATATTCATTAAATAAAAGTTAAAAAAAAAAGAAAAGAAAAAATCCAAAACATTTTAAGCATTGATCTGATGTCACAAGTGGAAATTTTCATACCATGAAACCTTGTTTCATGCAAAAAATTATTTAAAATATCATATAAGAATACTTCAGCTCATTATATATAAAAAATAAATGAATTTCATGTCTCATCCCCAAGACATCTCACTATGTATGTGCACATATTCCCAAAACTTAAAAATCCACAATCTGAAATACTTCCAGGCCCAAACATTTTAGGTAAGAGATACTCATCCTGGAGAACCTATACTTCAGTTCTTTCCAATTGTGACAATGTTCAATTTTGCTGATCCAGGGCCCACTCAAGGTTCACATGCTATATTTGGCTACTGCATCTCTTTAGTCTAGGACAGCATGTCTACACTATCATTTTTGTCTTGAAATTAATGTGTAGGCAGAACCCAAACAGGTGTCTCCACCATTTCCTATATCCTGAATTTATGTATGCATTTTGACTTCAGAAGACACTGTTTGATGATGTCAGCCTCTCTCACACTGGCTCTCATTCCCATCAAACCTGAGACTGTATTTTCTGTAGGGTTTCAGAATGAGTACTGGGGTCCCTCTGCAGAGCCAAGAGATACTGTTTTGAATAGTTTGCCTGTGTAAAGTCTCAAGAAAGAGGCCAAGAATCCTGGGATCTTCTGTGGGGAGAAAATCAGCTTTGCTCACAATTCATTGTTGATATCTCCAGCTGCATTCTCTTCTGACTTCCCCCATTCATACAAGCAGGAATTAAAATATTATTCTCTCATTTTCAATCACATGTTCATAGGTATTTTGAACAAAACTTGTCTTTAGGGAAAAGATCAATAAGGTAATTGAAAGATAACTAAAATCCATCAATTTCACCCTTTTTTATGCACTTTCCTGCCTTCCCAGTCAAAATTCTTGGAAACTGAGAGGTGAGTTCTTGGCTATAAAATGTGGTCATATTTTCCACTGTTTGAAGCCATGTGTTTTCCATCATCCAGGCATGTAGTCCATCCAGTGAGCTCTTTCAGGTTCTACTCTTGCTCGTGTGCATAACTGTTTAAAGTCTTACATAAAGTGCAAGCCTGGTATATTTCTTCAGCCATTTTATTAAAACATTAACCTGGAATATAGACTTACCAAGGTCAAGAAACCCCAGAGACTGCTCCATCCTCAATACCCCATTTCCTCAATCCTCCTTGGACTGCCCTCAGAGTTGAGACAAAGGTTTTACTGGTCTTGGAACCACCCTGCTCAACTAGGGACAGTAGCTCCCACTTGTCCTGGTATGACCCAGGCCAGGAGTTGGTCCCTTCTGCTCTCAGCATTAAGTTCTTTGGTTTGACTACCAGACCGTGACCATCTGGCCACTGCTGAGTGCTTATTCCCCAAGGAGCTAAGTTTCTCAACAACCCTAAACCATTTCCTATACCTACGGGCTAGTCAGAAAACAAAAGATAATAATGAGCTCTAACTCTGGAGTCAAATATTCCTGAAATTCCAGCTCTGCTGGTTTCTAGATGGGTAATCCTGTACTTCCTTTTCTGTCTCAGTTTCCTCATCTGTGAAATGCAAATGCTGATAATATATACCCTATAGGATGCTTATAAAACGTTCTGAGATAATGCATATAAAAGGCTTTCTTTTTAGGTTCCTCCAAATATCCCAACAGGCTTGATATGCCAATTTCGATGGGCGTAACCCATTTCCAATTTACTTAAGAATCCTCAGATAGTATAGATTAGTGAATTACTAACAGTGAGAGGGAAAACAAATAGCAGGAATAGAAAGATTCTTTGGGATGTAAAGCCAGTGAAAGAGAAATTCTTCATGAATGATAAAACCGGTTACCTCATGATAAAAACTAAAACTCCGATAGTAAAGGGCGCTGCAGACGCATTGTTCAAGAGCATTAGCAGAGGCCTTTGCCAAGGAAGGGAAATTTTATTAAACCCATCCCACCTTTCAGGATGAAGAACGTTTTGGCCAGCACCTGCAGGATTT
Source organism: Oryctolagus cuniculus (assembly GCF_964237555.1). NCBI lineage: Eukaryota > Metazoa > Chordata > Mammalia > Lagomorpha > Leporidae > Oryctolagus > Oryctolagus cuniculus. Next base: position 44,200,119 of record NC_091445.1, on the reverse strand, counting down.
TCTGACTGTGCTTTGCTGAACGTTTAGCCTCAGCTGACAGAATTACATAGGTCTATGTCTTAGGCAAAATGACAGAGGTGAACTCTCTGTCTCTAACCTCTTCCAGAAGAAGGGACTGTGGCCCAATCAGCCGTGCAAGGCAAGTGTGGGTGCACATGTGACCCTACAACTCCTGAGCATGTGGCAAACATAACTCAGCCCCTGCACACCACACACCACACACATACACACATACAATGACAAACAAACATACAGGTCCACGTGGCATCCCCTTCTTCCCAGCCCATCACTTCCAGACATCTCTATCCGCTGACGGGGGGCAGGAGGATACATGAGTTGAAGGCTATTTTCTGAAGCCAGGTCACCCCTTTGGCTGTTAATTCTTTGGGAATGAGTCCCTTCAAGAAGTTTCCCCTTTTGGTGCCTGTGTTTTTCTTACCAAACAAATACAGATTTCTCCTGTTGTTAACTCACCTTCCTGTTACTCCTTCAAGAAGAATGCAAATGAAAACCATCATATATGCAGTGCTCACCCACATAAGCTCATAAACATAGACACTGTCACATATTAATACATCAGTCACATCCTCATAACAGTGCTGTAAAGTAAGCGCCACTCTATCTATATGACACATAGAAGGAAAAACCCAGAGAAACCAAGCAATTTGCTCAACATCACATAGCTTGCAGGTGGCAAAGCTCATGTTTTAAATCCAGCTAGTAGACTGCATGTAATTAAACACCATCCCTACTGCCTATATGATTCATTCATTCATTCCATACACACAAAACATGTAAGAGCATGTACATAGAGCTGTCACAGGCACAGAGACTCAACTTCTACAACTTGGTGCGTTTGATTTATTACGCTCGTCACATCACTCTATTATGAGAAGGTCATGAGCATACATCATGTGATCTGTTTTCCTGAAACTACGACTGCCCCTTGTCCTTTTGACTGTAATTACCATTCTTCATCATTTCTACAACTACTAGACCAATGCCTCTTTTGCTTCTTTGCTGCAAATTTGCCTCAGTCACCAAATGTGTAAATTTTGGGGGTTTCTTTCCAAGAAAGCTGAGAATGCTACTTTTCAAAACATAAAAAATGTTCATTTTAAATGTCCTCAGAAATATCCAAATGTCACACTCTTCGCCCTTATTGAAGAGAGGAGCCATTGACATGTTTTCATCTTGTTTAGAAATAATAAACATCAGCCCATTGGCAGGAGATAGAGAGGAGAAAAAGCAAGTCTGCTTGTTTTTCATCTCTAAAAAGGTGAGTAAGATGTTAGAATGAAATAATTGTTCACATGTGTCCTTAAACCGAAAGCTCCAGACATTGAAACAAATAAAGTATGTTCATGACAGTGACGACAGAATCAAATAATGAAAATGGAATATTTATTTTAAATTATTCCTCATTTAAGACCATTTACAAAGAAGGTACAGAATATGCTGTATGCAACAGTTATATATCACATTTTTAAAAGAAAATGTGGAGAACAGTTTTTCATGTGCAGCTGGTGTTAATCCAAATTAGCAGTAATTCAGAGAAGCAGCTTCTATAACCACCATGAGAGAGCACAGCTCAGATTTTGTTTTTGTAATTGCTTTCCTAAAATATACTTTTATCCATCATATCTCCACATCCAAACAAATATCCTCCCTACTGAATATTGATTTCTCAGATATTGTAAATATTTAAACTGATTGGCCAGTAGTCTTGAAAGTCAATTCCATGTATACCCCTAACATGCTTTTGTGATGTGTTCTACTATAAGCTTAAAGAGCCACCCAGTGAGTCTTTCGCTGCAGCACAGATAAAATCTAACCTACTAGCTATTTAAAGAGTCCACCTCTGCAAGTGGAGTTCAAAATCCACAGTCACAGCCTTGGCAGTTACCTAACCTTCCTGAGAGTTTCCAGGACTTCCCAGCCAATCAGCTTAAATGTTTAGAATATCTAACAAATCAATGTTTAGTTAAGAGTGCTTATGACGAAAGAAGTGAATAGTGTTAGAAATCAATTAGAAAAAAAATCCATGAGTTGTGTCTCTTTGGCGTTGGTTATAGAAGCTGCTGTTCTGAAGATCCTGCTAATGTGGATTAGTTTCTGTGTAACAGGGACAAAAACAGAACATACTTCATAGCACCAGGAAAGGACGAAATAAGGTAATTCATGCAAAGCTCTTAGCACTCCTATACAACCTGTGAGCGGGGGTTAGCATCTCCTACACACAGCAAGATTGGTTAAATCCCAGAGAGTACTGGAGTCACTATTCTTAGCAATCATCATCATCATTTTCTTTTTCTTTTTCTTTTTCTTTTTTTTTTTTTTTTTTTTTTTTTTTGACAGGCAGAGTGGACAGTGAGAGAGAGAGACAGAGAGAAAGGTCTTCCTTTCGCCGTTGGTTCACCCTCCAATGGCCACCTCGGCCTGTGCGCTGCCGCCGGCGCACCGCGCTGATCTGAAGGCAGGAGCCAGGTGCTTCTCCTGGTCTCCCATGGGGTGCAGGGCCCAAGTACTTGGGCCATCCTCCACTGCACTCCTGGGCCATAGCAGAGAGCTGGCCTGGAAGAGGGGCAACCGGGAAAGAATCCGGCACCCCAACCGGGACTAGAACCCAGTGTACCAGCGCCGCTAGGCGGAGGATTAGCCTATTGAGCCGCAGCGCCAGCCCGTCATCATCATTTTCAACATCATCAACATCATTGTTTATTATCTGTCTCAACAACATCCTCACCATCCTCACCATCTTCTGAAGATAAAATGTTCTTTTTCTGTTGTGACCTGAGTGTGACTCATAGGAATCAATATAAATCTTGAGGCATAAACATGAATGAACAAAACTAAAACTCACTTTGTAGGGCCAATGGGTTGTGGCACAATGGGTTAAGCCACCACTTGCAGCACTGATATCCACCAATCGGAGCCCCAGCTGCTCTGCTTCCAAACCAGCTCTCCGCTGATGCACCTGGGAAGGCAGCAGATGATGACCCAGTGCTTGGGCCCTGTCAGCAGATGAAGCACCAGACTCCTGACTTTGGTCTAAACCAGCCCTGGCTGTTGTGCCCATTTGAGGAGTGAAATAGAGGATGGAAGATTGATCTCTCTCTCTTTCCTCTGTTACTCCTTCTCTCTGCCACTCTGCCTTTCAAATAAATAAATAAACCTTTTTTTTCCAAAAAATATACTAAACCTTTGTAAGAAATATTAAATCCTAAGGTTACCATTTGCCCACAGGTTCAAATCAAAAGAGAGTAGGACAGAAACACTGAGCGTTTCTCAAATGCTTGCCCCCTGGCAACAGGCACTTGGCCTTCCCTTTCGATCTTCAGCCAACCTGTGACGGAGGGTTAGCATCTCCTATGCATGGCCAGAGTTGCTTAAACCCCAGAGAGATGCCCAGACCCTACTTGTGAAAAATCTATTGTAAGTGCAAGAGGCAATTCCTCACCCAAAAATGACATTGTGCTGTATCTCATGACCCTGCCACTCCAGTCCTACCTAGATTAGACCAGGGACAAAGGTCTCATCCAATAGCAAATATTCTTACAGATATGCCCAATAGAGTTATGACCACAGAGTGGATGGAGACTGGCTAATAGGATCAGATCTTTCCTGGGGAATTTGGCTCAAGACATTCAGTGACCGGGCTGATTAGTGGGTGGCAGTGGGAAAGGAAGAGATGAATGGACAGCATCACCAAAAGGCAAAGCGCAGAGAAGTGATCTGATTTCTCCATTGCTCACAGGGAACAGACAACCCACCTTTTCCTAGGTGGCCGGGGGTCTTCCTGTCTCTTGTTCCCAAACTGAGAACAGTTCTCAAAGCCTGGCTGAGCCATAGTTCCTCTGCCTCTGCAGTAGATGATGGGTCAGGGAGATCCCCATCTTTCTTTTTTCCTTGCAAGTTACCCTGAATGTGTCTCTACTTCTCACTACTGCAAGAGTCCCCATTCTATTGGTAAGGAAACTGAGGCTCAGAAAGTTTAAATGACTTCCAAAATCATGTAATGAATGACCCAAGAGCTGGACATTTAAAAAGACTGTCACCCTCCTGCCCTTGGGTGGGGACTGTAGATAGGAGCTTCTTTCCTCTGAGCTTCTCAGAGGTCTATTAGATTTTCAAAATAAATTCTTTAATCAGTGCAAACAAAAATAAAGGCAACAAATGGGAGACTCAGTATCCAAATCCAGATAGGAGAGTGTGTCGTGGGTGAGATAGGAATGGTAAAAACTGTTGGTGCTACCCCAGGAGGAGACCTGTATGACAATTGACATTGGAGAACGGTATTGAAAAATGAGAAGGCTCAAGGCTATGCGGACTCAACAGAAGAATCCGCTCACCTGACCGCTGGGTTTCTCGTGGCAAGCGTTGAACATGTTTCTGTTGGAGTCTGTTGAAATAATCATGTTTGTTTCACGGAACTTGGGGAAAGCCTGGAGAAGCAACCTCCAAGCTGTGCTGCCAAGAGGAAAATTCTCAAAATCAAAACATAGAATTGAACACTGCTTCTGCCAAACATTGGATACGCAGCTTGAACTTCTAAAATTCCTCACAGTGGAAGCAGAACCCTCCACTGCTCCTGCTGTGCCAGATCCTTAATCCTCCTTCAGCCACTGTTGCCAAAGTGAGTTCCTCGTGGTCCCGTTTCCGTGCCTCTGATTCTTGAATCAGCGGTTGAGAGGGGCAAATGTGATTGGTGGAGAGGGTAGTTGAGAAAGTGGAAAGTGAGTGTCTAGAACAGTTGGCCAGCTCCTCTTTTCTTAAGGACACATAGGCAGCAAAAGCCTAAAATGGAAAGCTCAACAGCCCAAAGGAATAATATTTTTTTCTACACACACACACACACACACACACACACCTCACAGTAGAGCCCATGTTTGGGAAACAGAGATTATTTTGACATCCCTGAATTAGGATTAAACATGATCTGAAGTGGTTTTGATGAATGGGGGCCATATGTGAAGGGTTGAAGTTTACATGTCAACATGTTGCTACAGAGGACATCAAGAGACCTAAGAGAGTTTTTAGGAAGATGACTGAAGGGAGCATGCCTTAATTTTGGGGGTGTACACCTTTTGACAGTATGAAATATGGACCTGGGGAGATAATGGTGATGGGGGACCCATGTGAGTCAGGAGGCAGTTTGCTCACATTCAACCATGCTTGCTGACCACCAATGGTGTTTTAGGCAGCCTGAAGCTGGCCCTTGGGAATGCAATAATGAATGATGAAGCCGGCGCCACGGCTCAATAGGCTAATCCTCCACCTAGCGGCACCGGCACACTGGGTCCTAGTCTCGGTCGGGGCGCCGGATTCTGTCCCGGTTGCCCCTCTTCCAGGCCAGCTCTCTGCTATGGCCAGGGAGTGCAGTGGAGGATGGCCCAAGTGCTTGGGCCCTGCACCCCATGGGAGACCAGAGAAGCATCTGGCTCTTGCCTTCGGATCAGTGCAGTGCGCCAGCCGCAGCACACCAGCAGCGGCAGCCATTGTAGGGTGAACCAACAGCAAAAGGAAGACCTTTCTCTCTCTGTCTCTCTCTCTTACTGTCCACTCTGCCTGTAAAAAAAAATAATAATGATGATGAAGCCCTGCCTTTGGGATATTTGTGATATTGTGGATGACATGGATATGCTGATGAATAGTTATCTCCATTTTGACAAGTGCTCTCATGGGATAGATCTAAAGAGAAAGCAGAACAGAGGCAGAGGGATCTACCCCAGCCTCAAAGATCTAGACCCAATATTCTGGAGGAGACAACATCCAAGGCTGGTTGGAAAAATACAAATGTTGTCAATGCATAAGGAGAGAAACAGGGCCGGCACCATGGCTCACTTGGCTAATCCTCCACCTGAGGCACTGGCATCCCATATGGGCACCAGGTTCTAGTCCCGGTTGCTCCTCTTCCAGTCCATCTCTCTGCTGTGGCCCAGGAGGGCAGTGGAGGATGGCCCAAATGCTTGGGCCCCTGCACCCGTGTGGGAGACCAGGAGGAAGCACCTGGCTCCTGGCTTCGGATTGCATAGCTCCGGCCATATTGGCCAATTGGGGGGTGAACCAACGGAAGGAAGACCTTTCTCTCTGTCTCTCTCTCTCACTGTCTAATTCTATCTGTCAAATAAATAAAAAGAAACATCCTGCAACCAGGACTGAGAGGCTATAGCACCTTCAGCAGTCCTCCCAGGGTGATTGTAGGAAGTGAGAAGAGAGAATTGAGGAATGCTGTGTCTCCAGGTCTCAGATATGAGACCACTCAGGGGATGCAGACAGTGAAAGGAAGAAGAATCTGAAAAACGCAGCAAGAATGCACATCTTCAGCTGCATGAAGATGAAAATTGGAACACAGAGAAGGTTAGCATCACCCCATACAAGAATGATGACATGCAAAGTCAGGATAGGTTTTATATTTTTAACATCCAACAACAGAAGAATGGATAAACAAAGTATGGAAATATATATATAATTATAATATATATGAGTTTATATATATAAAAAATTAAATTCTGTAAAAGAAATTAAATTCTGGGTCCAACACCATTGTGTAGTGGGTTAAGCTACCACCTGCAATGCCAGCAAACTTATATGGGTGCCATTAGAATCCCAGCTGCTCCACTTCCGATCCATCTCCCTGCTGATGCACCTGGAAAAGCAACAGAGGATGGTCCAAGTGCTTGGGCCACTGCATCCGCCCGGGAGACCTGGATATAGCTCCTAGCTCCTGGCTCCTGGCCTCAGCCTGGCCCAGCTATTGTGGTCCTTTGGGGAGTGAACAAGCATATGAAAGACTTTTATGTCTGACTTTCCCTCTTTCTCTGTAATGCTTCCTTTCAAATAAATAAAATAAATCTTTTTTAAAGTAAATGAAATTCTGACACATTCTATAACCTGGCTGAACCCTAAAAACACTATGTTAAGTGAAATAAACCAGTCACAAAAGGACAAATGTATAATTCCATTTAAATGAGGCACGTAGAATAGGCAAGTTCTCGTCACTATCACAGTTTCATTTTCTACTAGTTGTTTCATTTCATTTTGATTCCTCCTTAATATTTCATTTTCACGAGAGAGATTTTCTATCTTGTCCATTAAGGATTTCTGTAGTTCGAGAATTTGTTTTTGAGAACTTCTTAATGTTCTTATCAATTTTTTGAGATCCACTTCTTGCATTTCTTCTATCTCATCATCTTCATAATCTTGAATTGGGGTGTCTATTTCATTTGGGGGCATCATAGTGTCTCCCTTGTTCTTGTTACCTCGGCTTTTGCGTTTGTTTGTCATATGGAGATATTCTTTGGTTTTTTCTTGTTATACTGTGACTCTAGATTAAGAGGACTGTCTGCTTTTGATGGATCCTTAGAGGCTGTGATGGGTGTGGCCAGAGAACTCTAGTTCTACAGGGTTAAGGGTGTGCCAAAGGTGATTCACCCTGATTGTTCTCTTGCTCACTCTCGCTCGCTCTCTCTCTCTCTCTCTCTCTTTTTTTTTTTTTTTTTTTGACTCAGTTGGGAGGTAATTCCACACAGCTGAGTGGAATTGAGAGTAGTTGATGTATGAAATCTGGCCCCTGTGGGTATTCGTTTGCTTACCAGAGTCAGGTTTTTCCTGCTTGGCTAATGAGAGACACGTGCTTTATATATGCAAAATGGTGCGCACAGCTTTACTTACCTAAAATGGCGCCTTCCCTATGTCTTGCTCGACTTTGTAAGGTGAGTGGAGAGATAGGCTAAATGTCCGTGCAGGTTCCCCTTATTTGTTTGATTTTTTCTCCCCTCCAGCCAGCCTGGTGAACTTTCCCCAAGGGGGTTTCAGGCCTCGTTCTCTGCGGGCTTTTTCTGCCTTTCCCCACCAATGTCTCAGGTTAACGAGAGGTTTTTAGCTCACCTCTCCTTCCAGCGCTGGCGCGCAGACTCTGCAGCTCCAACAGGTCCGGCGGGTCCTGCTGCTCTGGTGGGTCTGGCGGGTCTGGCAATTCAGAACATACTCAAGCTGACTTACCTCAAATGGTAGAGTTAGAAACATACCAGGGGATTCCAATTCAATCCCATTGAGGTGGCATGTACCAATGCCATCTCACTAGTCCCAGTGATCAATTTCTGTTCACAATTGATCATAATGATAGGACTAAGAGCCAAAGGGAGCACATAAACAAGACTAGTATCTGCAAATACTAGCTGATAGAATAAAAAAGGGAGAAAACGATCCAACATGGGAAGTGAGATACACAGCAGACCCATAGAATGGCAGATGTCCTAAACAGCACTCCGGCCTCAGAATCGGCCCTTAAGGCACGCAAATCTGGCTGAAAAGCCCATGAGAGTATTACAGGCATGGAAAGCCAAAACACTCTGGCAAAAAAAAAAAAAAAAAAAAAAAAAAAACCAACAACAAACAAACAACCCTACATGAAAGATCTCCGCTGGTGAGATCCCAGTGAAAAGAACAGGTCATCAAAGAAGGAGGTACCTTTCTCTGAAGGGAGGAGAGAACTTCCACTTTGACTACGACCTTGTCTAAATATGATCAGAGTTGGTGAACTCAAAAGGCTTCCATAGCCTTGGCAGCTCATGACAAGAGCCTAGGGTGATTACTGATGCCATAAACAAGAGTGTCAATTTGTTAAGTCAACAACAGGAGTCACTGTGCACTTACTCCTCATGTAGGATCTTTGTCCTTAGTGTGCTGTACATTGTGATTTAATGCTATAACTAGTACTCAAACAGTATTTTTCACTTTCTGTTTCTATGCGGGTGCAAACTGTTGAAATCTTTACTTAATGTATACTAAACTGATCTTCTGTATATAAAGAGAATTGAAAATGAATCTTGATGTGAATGGAAGGGGGGAGGGAGAGGGAAAGGGGAGGGTTGCAGGTGGGAGGGAAGTTATGGGGGGGGAAGCCATTGTAATCCATAAGCTGTACTTTGGAAATTTATATTCATTAAATAAAAGTTTAAAAAAAGAAAATAATAGGCAAGTTCATAGAGAGCAGAAATAGAACAGAAGTTTAGGGAGGCAGAAGGCAAAGCTATTGTTTAATGGGTGCAGCGATTATGTTTGGGTGATAAGTTATGGAAATGGAAATACAGGTAAAATATATGCATAATACATGTGATGTCACTGAACTGTATACTGAAAAAGGATAAAATGGTAACATTTCATATGCATAACTCATCACAACTATTTTTAAAAAATAGCAGAAGAAGCCAAAGAAGTGGTTATGAACATCAGAAGAGGAAGCTCAAGGCAAACAATAGCTGTATGGTTACGACACCAGTCACAACATCCGAGTCCCAAGTTGGAGCACGCAGGCTTGAGTCCCAGCTCCTCTCTCCAGCTCCCTATAAATGCAAAGCCTGGGAGGCAGCTGTGATGGCTCGAGCAGCTAGGTTCCTACTATCTATCTGGAGACCTAGGCTGAGTTTCTGACTCCTGGCTTCGGCCTGACCCTGTCCCAGCCATTGAGGCATTTGAAGAGTGAACAGTGCTATGGGAGTTCTGTCTGTCTGTCTGTCTGCCTTTCACATTACAAAGAAAGAACCCCTTCTATCTCCTGTGATTAATGGAAGCATCCCAGTCTTTAAAAAAGAAGAAGTGCCAGAAACCCCAGGCAGGGGAAGTGTAGTGTGGCAGTCTACTGAGGGATCAGGTAAGGGAATCTGGGGTGCAGACACTGCAGAGCCTTCCTGGTATTTGAGAAAAGGGCATCCATGGAGTCAAGAGGCAGGGGCCAACTGGCAGTGGGAGGGGAATGAGTGAGAAGGAAGCTACAAACAAGGAGCAACAGCAGAGGTCAGGAGGACATCCATGTGCAGGTGAAAGACAGCTCGAGGGACGTGGAATCTGGAAGAGTTTTGTTTGTGAAGGACGCATTTAGATGCTGGAGGAAAAGTCACCCTGGAGAAGGTGAAAGTGCTGGTAAGAGAGGACCCAGGACAGAAGCCAGCACAAAGAGGAGGTAGGTGCACGGAGGTCCCAACCCTGGGACATGCCTTGTCCTTGGATGGAAGCAGCATGAAGACCCAGGACAGAAGCTAGCACAGAGACGAGGTCCCAACCCTGGGTCATGCCTTGTCCTTGGATGGAACCAGCGTGGGCATACAGCAGGACTGAGAGTTCATTCTACACTGGCCACCATCAGACTACTATGTCCAAGATGAGATGACCATGACACAGAGGCAAAGTCATGGTTAAAAGTTAGCAGTGGTGGGGCCAGTGCTGTGGGCATAGCAGGTACCTGCTCCCATATGGGTGCTGGTTCATGTCCTGAATCCTCTACTTCTAATCCAGCTCCCTGTTAATGGCCTGGGCAAGCTGATGATGACCCAAGTGCATGCTTGGGCTCCTGCACTGACATGGGAGACTCAGATGAAGTTCCTGGCTCCTGGCTTTGGCCTTGCCCAACCCCAGCTCTTGCAGCAATTTGGGGAATAAACCTGCAGATGGAAGTGCTTGCTCTCTCTCTCCCACTCTCTCCCTCTCTCTCTCTTTGTAACTTTACCTTTCAAATAAATAAAGATAAATCTTTAAAAAACAAAGTTAGCAGCAAGTTCAGTCTCATATATTCAAAATCCCTCCCAAGAGAAGTAATTTTTTAAAACAAAGGAAAAGAAATACCAGGGTGCAATTTTGTTATCTTTTAAACTACTTTCTCAGGCCTGAGGGCAGCTACACAACTTTATCTCTGAGGAAGCAGCCGGGCAGACCCTCCTCTGTGCCTACCCTCCACCCACACACTCCTCATTGCCAACCAGAGTCCAATCTACAGAGACAACTGTGAAATTTCAGCAAATTGATTCAGCAACCAGTGGGTTTTTTTTTTCCTTTTTGGTTGACTTTACAAAAAATAATATTTCTCTCTAGGGCAACTGCTGAGTGGACACAATAGGTTCTCTATCTCTCTCACTCTCACTCTCTTGCTCTCTTGCTCTCTCTCTGTCCTGCCTGTCGAGAGCTGGCTGAGTAGGATCTACTCTGAGCACTTTTGAGGTTCATCCTGAGGTTTCCTCTCTAAAACAAGAATTTATATGGATGGATGTGTGTGTGTGTGTGTGTGTGTGTGTGGTGATAGACATATATATGTATACTGATACATAGATATATTCACTGACACTGATATATCTACTGATATACACGTGTGTGTGTGTATATATATATGTGTGTATATATATATGTATATATATATATATATTTATATATATATAAAGGATCTAAAGGTTGAAAAGATATTTCTGGGACTGGCGTTGCTGGCATCCCATACAGGCATCAGTTCCTGTCCCAGCTGCTCCATTTCTGGTCCAGCTCCCAGCTAATGGCCTGGGAAAAGCAGCAGAAGATGGCTCAAGTGTTTGGGCCCCATCATCTACATGGGTGACCCAGATGAAGTTCTTAGCTCCTGGCTTCAGCCTGGCACAACCTTGGCCATTGCAGCCATCTGGGGGGTGAACTAGTGGATGGAAGATCAATCTCCCTCTCTCTGTATAACTCTTTCAAATAAATAAATAATTTTTAAATATTTCTATATCTAGGGCCGGCGCCGTGGCTCAATAGGCTAATCCTCAGCCTAGCGGCGCCAGCACACCGGGTTCTAGTCCCAGTCGGGGCGCCGGATTCTGTCCCGGTTGCCCCTCTTCCAGGCCAGCTCTCTGCTGTGGCCAGGGAGTGCAGTGGAGGATGGCCCAAGTGCTTGGGCCCTGCACCCCATGGGAGACCAGGAGAAGCACCTGGCTCCTGGCTTCGGATCAGCGCGGTGCACCGGCCCCAGCGCGCCGGCCGCAGAGGCCATTGGAGGGTGAACCAACGGCAAAAGGAAGACCTTTCTCCCTGTCTCTCTCTCTCACTATCCACTCTGCCTGTCAAAAAAAATATTTCTATATCTATATACTTCTCTATCTGTATATGTGCGTATATATATATACAGATGCACACATATATGTATATATACTTTCAAAAGAATACAACCTTGATCTTTTATATATATGTATATGTGTGTGTGTGTGTGTACATATATGTATCTCTTAATAGTGTAACTCTTTTATCTATAGCCTTTTAGGTATACGTATCTGTGTGTGCACATACATACATAGTTAATTATATGTCAGGTTACTGGAACTTAGACTACACTTTTAAAGGAAACTACATAAAATGTTGGGAGCAAGCATCAAAATAACAGCTTCTTTATGGCTCAAATTCTCTTCTAGGAGTTCTAAATTTTAAATATCACCAGCCCATACATTTCCATTCTATGGCTCTTCACCATGTAAAATATCATTTATGTAAGTGTTCGACAAGTTCTCATCACTTCTCTGACTCTCAAAAACAAAGTGGCTATTTCAGCTCATTCTGTTTGGGTTCTGTTCCAGACAGCACAGGGAGTTGCTGAGTAGCGTGGCTGCTAATCAGATAGGTTTCTTTTCAGAGACTGCCAGCAGAGCTTTAGAAGAACAAGCTACATGAGGATGTGTTACAAGAGGGCGAGGCCAGGCTGGTAGATTTCCTTCCAATGCTGAGTGCATGCCAGAATGCTGCACAGTTCTTGACTTAGCAAAGGCAGATGCCAAGACTAATAAAATGGTCTCTTTGTTGGATCTCAGAGGCTACAACTGTTGGCACTTCAGAAACACCATGAAGCCATTGCATTTGATACAGCACCCAGAAGACGCAGTCTTCAACCAGGAACGTGTCCTCTTCCCTAATTACTGTCCTAGAAATTCACATTATCCACTCTAGAGAACAATATTAAAATTCCTACATTATCCCTGACTTCAAGGAGACAGGAAGGTTGAAAGTGTTTAAAGTGCTCAAGCGGATGGTCATCAATGCTTAATGCAACTTAATAAAGTTATAGCCTACTTTGTTAAAGCCCTTGGCACATCCTTTCATCAAATCTAACATTCAGAGGGGTAGGAGTTTTGTGTAGTTGTTAAGCCTTTGCTTCAGATACTTGCATCCCTTATTAGAGTGCTAGGGTTCGTGTCCCAGCTCAGCACCCAATTTCATCTTCCCACTAATGTGAATCCTGGAAGGTAGCAGGTGATGGCTCAAGTACTTGGGTTTCTGCCACCCACAAGGAAGACACAGATGGAATTCCAGGCTTCTGGCTTCAATTGTTGCAGACATTTGGGTAGTAAACCAGTGAATGGAAAATTTCTCTCTTTCATATGTATGTGTTCTCTCTCTCTCTCTTTCTCTCCCCCCCTACTTTCCCCTTAAAATACATAAATAAATTTGAAAGATTTTTTTCTTTTTTTTTAACTTTTATTTAATGAATATAAATTTCCAAAGTACAGCTTATGGATTACAATGGCTTCCCCCCACAACGTCCCTCCCACCCGCAACCCTCCTCTTTCCCACTCCCTCTCCCCTTCCATTCACATCAAGATTCATTTTCAAGTCTCTTTATATACAGAAGATCAGTTTAGCATACATTAAGTAAAGATTTCAACAGTTTGCTCCCACACAGAAACATAAAGTGAAAAATAATAGATGATTTTTTAAATGATGATGAAATCAGATCAGACCTATTGTCATGTTTAATCCCAGTGAGAGTCAAGTTGGGAATTGCTAATTTCTTCTTTTTTTTTTTTTAACAGAAGATCAGTTTAGTATACATTAAGTAAAGATTTCAACAGTTTGCACCCCCATAGAAACACAAAGTGAAATATACTGTTTGAGTACTCGTTATAGCACTAAGCCTCAATGTACAGCACATTAAGGACAGAGATCCTACATGAGGAGTAAGTGCACAGTGACTCCTGTTGTTGACTTTACAAATTGACACTCCTGTCTATGGCATCAGCAATCTCCCTATGCACCAGTCATGAGTTTCCAAGGCTATGGAAGCCCCTTGAGTTCTCCGACTCTTATCTTGTTTAGACAAGGTCATAGTCAAAGTGGAGGTTCTCTCCTCCCTTCAGAGAAAGGTACCTCCTTCTTTGAAGACCTGTTCTTAATTTGAAAGATTTTTAAATCTGTTTAAAATACTTTCAATACTCAGAGTTCTTTCTTCCTAGAGGTAAGATTTTTAGGTCGGAAAGTTAAGGCAGCAAGAAGAACTGAATGGAAATGTGATTGGTGAGCAATTATTGAACTGCCAAGTATTCAATGTATGATTGTCTTACATCCATGGAGTGTAGGGTTTAAATATTTTACATATGCTGTACACAGAGCCACCCACCTCCAAATCAAACTGTCTCTTTCAAGAACTAAAAACCAAGTAAATACCACTCCTACTCATGACACCCACATTTCTTAATTCCAAAGTAATTGCAGCTTTTCACAGTGGCCCAGTGTTGCACTGATTTTGCAGCCACCATGACTTGAAAATATATTGCTTGGAGATTGTTATTTGATCCCTAACTGCTGTGGGGATGTACATTGGCCCCAGTTCCTTGGTTTCCTAGCCTTGTTTTTCATCATCTAGGTTAATTTATTGCCATTTTCACTACTGACCATTTTTTTTTTTTTTTTGCTGTGTGGATAAATACATTGGATTTATAATTCTGCTAAAAAGTTTCAAGTCATAGTTTTACTGTTTGTCTCTTCCTTCTTATTTTTTTTCTGAGTGTATTGTTTCTTAAGTTCATCTAACTCACCATCCTCAATAGCTAGGTTAATGATTGACAAGCTAAAACTTATCAAGAGGGGTTAAAGTGCCATGATTTCCCTAATACCTTAAAAATAATTTTCTGAAGACTCCTTGGTTGATAACAGTAAATGTTTGAATCGGTATTGACAATGGAAGTATCTTTGAGGAGCATTTAAAAGAACAAAACTCAAATTACATCATTGGTACCATGTTCCCTCTTTCACATGGTCATCATGGCCCTTTAGGGGAACATCTTTCATAGAGACAACAGGGATCAACCTGGCTCACAAAATCTCAGATTGTTTCGACTCCTGAAGGATTGAGGCACTTTGGGAGAAGACTGGAACTCATCTCATGCCTGTATTAACTAGAAAGGAATGTCACAAAGATTCTATAGATAATATTGTTCACCCTCATCCATAATTCTATAGATAATATTGTCCACCCTCACCCATAATTCTATAGATAATATTGTCCACCCTCATCCATAATTACAATACTGTCTCCAGGTTGCTACCAATTCTGGTCCCTTCCACAACCATCAGAAAAATGGTATGAAAGACTTTTGATATTTGTATTTTTGCAACCTTATCCTCCTCTACATCCATGCTCTAAAATTTACTCATTGATTCCTGATTACTAACCATTCCCCATTTTTAGGATTGAAGTTCTTTGAAGATCTCGTTGTATCTGAAATGTAGAAATTTAAGCAGAAGTGACTTTGAACTTCCCAGTCTTCTCTTTTTGACTGCACAAAAGCCTTTAAAACTGTGAGAGACCCCACTGGAAAGAAGTGGCTATCAAAGAAGGATGTGCTTTTCTCTGAAGGGAAGAGAGAACTTCCACTTTACTTACAGCCTTGTCTAAATATGGAAGGAGATTGTGGACTCAAAAGGCTTCCATAGCCCTGGCGGCTCATGTCAAGAGCCTCGGGTGATCGTTGACATACATAAGAGTGTTAATTGTTAAATTAACAACAGGAGTCACTGTGCACTAATTTCCCATGCAGGACTTCTATCCTTAATGAGTTATATTATGAGAATTAACTATAAAACTTGTTCTCAAACCGTTTATGTGTGTGTGTATGTGTGTGTGTGTGCAAACTGCTGAAATCTTTATTTAGTATAGAGTTTGGTCTCCTGTGTGCAAAGTTAATTGAAAATGAATCTTAATGGAGAATGGGACTGGCAAGGGAAGAAGGAAGAGAAGAAGGGATGAGAGTGTGGGTGGGAGAGCAGGAATGGTGGTAAGAATCACTATATGCCTGAAGTTGCATTTAGAAAATGTGTACTCATTAAATAAAAGGTTTCTTTGGGAGAAAAAAAAAAGTATAGCCCTTAAAAAACTGCACACATGGGTACCAAGTGCAAATGGCAGGCAATTGGCACTGGGAAATTTAGAGTTTTAGTAAATACCTGGAGCACTACAAACCTCAATAAACAATTTCCATCTTCAAAAAAAAAAAAAAGCCTTTAAAAGTCTCAGTGCTCCAGCCACACCTTAAATTAATCATCTCAGAATCACTAGGAGTGAGATGCAAGTAGTGCTATGTGAAGTTCAGTGTGCAGGCAGGCCTGAGAATGCCTGCTGTAAATTAGCTAGGAAATTCTCTGTTCTTCCTCAGCCTCTGACCTCCACCATGGGTCACCCAACTCCTGCCCCCAGAGAGAGGCAAAGGAACAGCACATTCGTAGCCTCAAGAGTACTTGGCTGGACCCCTACCCCAGAGAGCCACCCAGTGGTGAGAGGCCCCTGGACTAGAGGATGTTGAGCTTTCAAAGTTTTATTCAGATGCCTGTATCCCATATCAGAGTGTTTAGGTTCAAGTCCCAGCATCTTCCCTCTAGGGGAATTGGAGCAGGGATTTCTTTTGTGTGAAGGGCTCATCAGTGATCAGGGACCTAAAAGTTATCTTACAAAATTTTAGTTTGATGGTAGCACTATCTTGTATCAATTACCAGTTAATAGTTTTAAAAGAATAAACCTTGTAGTTGTGACTCCCTGAACACAACTTAACATGAAGGAAAGGAAGGAGATTCCTCCTATTTGTACTGAACCCTGCAAGCACTCTGCTAACACTTACTCCTAGCCTGGAGTTTACAGAGGGGTGGCCTATGGCTGGGCCATGACACTATGGTCACTGGGCTGCAGGAGCTCAAGCCACCAGGGCAGAAAGAGGGAAGATTGCCAAGCACATGGTCCTGAGAACTTCTCTAACCCCCCACAGATGTAATGGATGAAAAGGGTAAAATAGCAGGAGAGAATGGAGAGAATGCAATCCCGCAATATCCCCCTTACATTTCTGATCCTTGGAATGTTATAGTAACAGTGACAGTGAGTCAGAAAGGCACATTAATGGCCCTCCACCTTGTTCTCCAGGGTTGATATATCTGGGAAATATCAGTGGCATCAGGAATAAACGAGTTTTGGTGCAGTGTGTATTAGAACATGTATTATGACACTGGTTAAGATGCCTGTTTCCCACATTGGAATGCCTGGGCTCAGTTCCCAACTCTGATTCCAGCTTCCTACTAATGCAGACCCTGGGGCACAGCTGTGGTGGCCAAAGTCATGGGGTCCCTGCTACCCACATGGGAGTCATAAATTGTGATCCCGGCTCTCAACTTCAGCCCCCACAGCCTGAGGTTGTTGCAGGCCTTTGGCGGAGTGAACCAATGAATAGAAGGGATTTATATTCTCTCCCCCAACCCTTTTCCTCCTCTGTCTCCCTCCTAGTCTCATCCCGCCCCTTTACCCTCTCTGGCACTCAGATAAATTAATTAATAAAAGTTTGTGTAAGAAAGGGTTTTGCTGTTGAAATCTTTACTTAATGTATGCTAAACTGATCTTCTGTATATAAAGAGAATCGAAAATGAATCCTCATGTGAATGGAAGGGGAGAGGGAGTGGGAAAGGGGAGGGTTGCGGGTGGGAGGGACATTATGGGGGGGAAGCCATTGTAATCCATAAGCCGTACTTTGGAAATTTATATTCATTAAATAAAAGTTAAAAAAAAAAAGAAAGTAAACAATGAAAAAAAAAAAAAAAGAAAAAGACCAGGATTGTCCCCACCCCATATGGATTGATAATATGAAAATAAACTAAAATGAAATTAAAAAAAAAAAAAAGAAAGGGTTTTGGTGGGGCCGGTGTTGTGGCACAGGGGGTTAAAACCCAGGCCTGCAGCGCCGGCATCCCATATGGTCGCCAATTCTAGTACTGGCTGCTCCACTTCTGATCCAGCTCCCTGCTAATGTGCCTGGGAAAGTAGCAGAGTGTCGCTCCCCGTCTTCGTGGAGGAACGACACAGGACTCTGCGCTGTTCTTTTGTCTGCTCGGCCCTCCCCGGGTTTGCTGCTGGTTCTTCCTGGGTGGGCTACCGTCCCTTCCACCTCCGTGGAAGGGCGGTTCCCCCTGCCACTTTCCCCACTTCCGCGGGGGAGCGGCACACCACCGGCCGGCTCTCTCGGGGGCTGCACAGGTGTTCCTTCAGATAGATGTTCCTGGTGCATGTTGTCTCTCTCCTCCTTTATAGTCCTCTTCCACCAATCCCAACTCTGCTACCCACACACCGAGTACGCTGCTCTCCTCCAATCAGGAGCAAGTCCTGCTGTTTATTGGTTGAACTGGAGGCAGCTGTGTAGAAGCTGTTTTCTCCTCTCCCAGCGCCATATTGTGGGAGAGCAGATGCACAGAATAAGTCTTAATTCCAGTAACTTAGTCTAGTCCGAGTTGCTCCCAGTTGCTCCCCACAGCAGAGGATGGCCATGTGGGAAACTCAGAAGAAGCTCCTGGCTCCTGACTTCAGATTGACTCAGCTCTGGCCGTTGCGGCCATTTGGGGAGAAAACCAGCAGATGGAAGATCTCTCTGTCTCTACCTCTCTCTGCAACTCTGTCCTTCAAATAAATAAAATAAATCCTTAAAAAAAAGACTGGGTTTTGGTGACACCTCTGTGGTGTCAGTGGTGGCAAGGAGGAAGGGAGCCCTCACTGCATACCTGGTGCCCAGTTTTCTCACTGCTGGATGTTCCTTCTTCTCGTCACTCTGTGTTTTCTCCTAGGGATCTCTTCTTTCCCAGGGCTTCATCTATTGTGACAGCTCCCAAATACATCTGGCCCAGCACCTGCCTTCTGAGCGTCCTGTCTCCCCACTTCTCTGTTACATGATCCCACGGGCATCTCTGTGCTGGGAGCACTGTGTGCAGGACTCAGGAACTGAGAACCTCCTTCCCACCTGCCTCACCTGAGTCGCTCCCATTCACTGGGTGTTACAAGCAGAAACTTGCAGCTTCACCCTGCTGGTTGGGGTGAGAATTTCGGATGGTTTGCATCATGGGGAGAGATGAGTGAGGAAAGAAGGCAGGGTTGCGGAAGGGTCAGAATTGGAGCTAGATTCCCAGAGTGGGGAGAAAGATGTGGATTCAGCAAGTCCAATAGATATGGCAGGAGGCCTTAGCATGCTGGCTGAGCGGGCACCCTTCAAACCTGATCCCCGGTTTCCCATTTTCTACTATTGGGCTCACTGTGGGAGAGAATTCAGTCCCACGGTGTCCCTGTTATGCTTCTAGTCATTTCTCCCCTAAATCAAGCACGTTAGTCTATTAAGATTTTCAAAGATTTGGTGCATTTGCTCCACAGAATAATTAAACAAGCATCTAACATGTGCCAGGCACCATGGTAAATGTCAAGGATATGAGGATGAAAATAAAATAGATATAAGCCGTGCCTGTGTGGTGATTAACAAATGCTGTGGAGGGCTAGGTAATAAATAATCAAATACAAACACACAAAAAAGAATCACTTGCAGGGGTCACAAATTCTGTAGTAAACACATAGCATGTCGTGGCAGAGAATAGTTGGGGGAGCCTACTTTAGATGGGGTGACCATGGGAGGCCTCACAGACACGTGGGCTGAGGATGTAAAGTGTAGGTGGTGCAGGCAGAAAGCGACCGTTGCCATGGCCCCTTCATGAGAAAGCCTCTGTGCTGGAAGACCTGAGCAAGGGGAGAACGTGAGATGAGGCTGTGCAAGACCATAGGGCCACACAAGCCACTTCCCCTGTGTAGGTTGTACTCAGATGCCATAGCAAGCCATTCAAGAATTTATGCAGGCCCAAGGGAAAATGCAACCTATCCTATTATTTTTAAATTTTTTTCAAAATTTATCTTTTGAAAACATTAGATGCAGGTGTTGTGACACAGTGAGTCAAGCCATCACTTGAAATGACTACATCTCATGTCCAAGTGCCTGGACTTGAGTCCAGCCTCCACTTCTAGTCCAGGTTCCTGCTAATGTGTATCCCAGTTTTGGCCCAACCTCAGCTGTTTCAGGCATATCAGCTTATAGGGGATAATTTCTCTCTCTCTCTCTCTCTCTCTCTCTCTCTCTCTCCCTCCCTCCTTTTCAAATAATAAAAATAAATAAATGGAACATTTAAAAAACATCGATTTACCTCATGAGTGGAAAATGAATTGGGGTCAGGAAAGAAGACGTGGAGGCTGCTAAGGAGGCCACTGGAAGAGATGACAATGCATGCATACAATGGAAATGGCAGACACTGAGAGGGCAAAGGCAAGGTGCATCACGGATGCAGAGTCAATAGGGTTTGTGGATGGATGTGTTGTGGGTTTTGAAGGAAAGAGAAATCCAAGCTGACTCTCCGGTTTTGACTAGAACACTGGGTAGATGGTGGAATCAGTTCCCAAGATGGGGAGATGGCAGAAGGAGAGGTTCAGTGGGAATGGAAATCCCATGTCCAGTCCCAAACAGTAAGACTGTGATGTCTGCAAGGCTTTTAAGACAGATATGAGGCTGGCGCCACAGCTCACTAGGCTAATCCTCTGCCTGCGGCGCCGGCAGCCCAGGTACTAGTCCCGGTTGGGGCGCCAGATTCTGTCCCGGTTGCTCCTTTTCCAGTCCAGCTCTCTGCTGTGGCCCGGGAGGGCAGAAGAGGATGGCCCAGGTGCTTGGGCCCTGCACCTGCATGGGAGACGAGGAGGAAGCACCTGGCTCCTGGCTTCGGATCGGCGTGGCGCAACAGCCATAACAGCCATTTGGGGGGTGAACCAAGGGAAGGAAGACCTTTCTCTCTGTCTCTCTCTCACACTGTCTAACTCTGCCTGTCAAAAAAAAAAAGACAGATATGAGATAGATGAGCAGGTACCTGACTCAGGCTTGGTGGAGAGAGCCTAGCCCATGTAGGCGTTTGGGAGATGTCACACTAGATGAAGCCATGGACAGGATATGAACTACTTGGGCAGCCTCAGAATAGTCAGCCTCCTTTCCTGGTAGCTAGATCTTCCCAGATAATGGGTTCCAGAAGATTCAGGCAGAAGCTAAGATGTTTCCTATGACCTAACCTCAGAAGTGACAAACTCCCCCTTCCATCGTATTTCCCCAAGTCCCCACTTTGCATAGCCCTGTCCTGGGTACCATATGGTACAAACTCACTTTCAAAATTAAAACAGGCTGGATAATGTGGTGATAGTAGTTGGAAGTGTACCTACAGTAAGAACACTTCAAAACCATAAAGGCATCTGCACCGTCTCTGATCACAGCCCAGAGCTTTCGCTGTCAGTATCTATTTATCCCGATCCAATAGCATGGAATTAATTAGCAGGAATTTTGCTGTTGAGGCCAAAATAGTTTTCATACCTTTAAAACTAGATTTTACTGCAAACTCCATTTGTTTCATACTGAGAAGCCAAGATCCAAAGGTGGACTGCACCTCTCAATGGAAGAAGAGCTCACACATCCCTCAAGAGAAGACACTGATGGCACCATCTTGCAGGGCCTCACCTTACTCCAGCCCATCTGACCTGTGGCCCTTAGCATCCCTGCTGTAAAAGTTTTCACAGTGCAGACCACAGAATCACCTGCATGCTTCCAGACTCCAGGTCAAAACTGGCATTGTTTGTTTACTGGGTCCATATTTAAGTCACATTGTCAAAAGTGAGATTTTTATTTAAAACATAGAGAGAAACCTAAAACTGGGACAGGGGTAATAAATAATAAGTGCACAGATCTCCTTGGGAAGACAGCAGAAAAGGCAACATTGAAATCAGGAGACAACGACTAGGAAAGGAAAGGCATTTCCACGGAACACCTCTGTTCCTTACCACCAAGCAGAACCCCCCCTCCAGGCCCCGCCCCGCCCCTCACAGACACAATTCCTAGTTTGAGCCACAGATTAACCCCTAAGGGGTTTTTCACAGCTATCACAGTTTCTAATCATCCCTTCATTCCTCTCTTTTACCAAATATCTTATTTCTGAAACTGGCATTCTACCTTTTCCTCTTCATTGTGCCTGTTCTCTAAACCACATCTTCACAAACAAAAAACAAAGCCATTCAGTATTTTTGCTCTTTTGGAGATTTCTTTAAATCTCGCTTTGATTAAATTCCACGTCAAGATGCCCCAGCACTCTGTCTAGACAGTCACTGAAATTTCAGTGAAATAGAGATGCACATAATTACATCAGGAATGTGTGAGGCTTATTGGGACCTACTGGATAATAATGAAAACTTTTTGCAATTAATGCTTTTTCCTGGTGAACTTCTAGCCCTGGTCCTAATGATGCCATTACTATACTGGTTTTATACCAAGCAATTTTTTTTACTGGGACACTAAAATAGTTTAGTCATTTTTTTCATGTACTATCAATGTATCAAATGTCATTAAGCCAAATATTGGGTGAACAGACTGCATTTCAGGGGCAGAGTATGGACAGCAAGGACTGATTTACATCTGCTCACTCTTTCCTATAGCTTCTGTGGTTCTTCCCCCAAGGAAGAGCAACAGATAAAACATCCCGGAGAAACAGCTAAGTGCAATAAGCCACGACTGGGAGCTATCAAAACACATTACCAGTATTTAAAATAAGAACTTTTTTTTTTTTAATTCAAAGGGAGATAGAATAAAGCAACGTTGACATTTTCTCAGTTTGAGAATACTGTGGAGAAAATATTTTAACTCATCTGGACTATTGAAATGTCAAAGTTTCACCAGCATTGATATTGCTCAAAATAAGACATACTGTAGATGTTTATTGAGTCTTCCAGAGTTCTGGAGAAGATTGATAACATGTGTCTGAAAAGCCTCCATGCTAAATTATCACAGCCATACTGTCTGGCAGCAATCACAATTTGGATGTCCACAGGGCAAAAGCATCCCTCAAATGTATTTTATTTGACCCACACCATGCTAAAATAAATAAATGAATAAAAGAGAGTTGGGAGATTTCCTCCAAAATTATTCATTTTTATACTCGGCAAATATTTACTGAGTACCTTTATGCATGCCAGCTCAGCACCAAAAGCTAGAAATTGTACAATGAAAGAGACTTGATCCCATTCTTAGAAAGCTTATAGTCAAGAAAGACAAGGGCCAGGTATTTGGCATAGTGGTTAACATGGCCTTGAGGACACATGTATCCATATTGGAGTCCCTGGGATTAAATTCAGGTTCTACACCTGACTCCGGGTTCCTGCCAACACACACCCTGGGAGAAAGCAGGTGATGGCTCAAGCAAGTGGGTCCCTGCCACCCAGGTGAAAGCTCTAGATTGAGTTTTCAGCTCCTGGTTTTAGAGCAGCCCAGCCTTGGCTGTTGCAGGCATTTCATGAGTAAACCAGCAAATGAGAGATGTCTGCCTTTCTGTCTCTTCGTCGCTCTACCTTTCAAATACATAAAAATTTGAAAAAGAAGAAAGAGAAATAGTTAACAAACCACTGAATAAATCATGACAAACACTACAACAAGAGCACTGCTATGTATGTATAACAGGTATACACTGACCATTTACAGGACTCTGTTGCATACTTTCCCACACTGTGAAGACAAGTCTATGAAGTAAATGCGATTATTGTCATCCCCATGATTCCCAGGAGCAGCTGAAGCATAGAAAGTTCCAGCAATTTGTCCACAATCATGCAAAATGTACTGAATATATTTATTTATCTAATCTGGGTTACATTTCAAAGCCATTTATTTCTGTAAGGGAACATGGGTAATTTCAAGTACAGCAATTATTGGGGTTGCTAAACTATTTTCTTACACACTTTTCTAATTTGAACCCATGGATGCTC
Source organism: Oryctolagus cuniculus (assembly GCF_964237555.1). Taxonomy (NCBI): domain Eukaryota; kingdom Metazoa; phylum Chordata; class Mammalia; order Lagomorpha; family Leporidae; genus Oryctolagus; species Oryctolagus cuniculus. The sequence continues at coordinate 44,176,439 of NC_091445.1, read as the reverse complement.
ATGTTGTACAAATGAATACAGAGTTTGAAGCTAGTTAGAATTCAATTTGAATTTTAAATCTGCTACTTTCTAGTTTTATGGCTTCAGTAGGTAGAATTTTGGCTCAACAATGCCTTCACTCTGTAGAGTTACACCCATAAGTAGTTATGCTATACGGCCAAAATGACTATGCAGATATAACTGAAGTCCCAAACTAGTTGAACTTAAAACGTAGAGATTATACAGATGGGCTTGCTCCAATAAAATATAATCCCTTAAAGGCAGAGTGCTCTATCTGGGGGAGGGGAGAGGAGGGATGTTGCAGAAAGAAATGCTGGAGAGATAAGAGGCCATACTGGCTGAATGAGTACCTAATACTCCTAGCATTCAGTAAATTATGGGCTTTGTTGTCACTTAAAAATTAATGAGAAATCACTTTAATGCAAAATTACATACAAATAATACTATCAAAATCTCAATCTCATTGCCAGGATTCTCTATTCACTGACATTTCAAAAGGACTCAGCCAGTCTAACTCTTCACCCATCAATGGCAACTACCCCAACCCAAATCCGTTTTTTTATTTGACTAGAGGAAAATTTCATTTGTTATTGGTTCTTCTTTATTTTTTTTTATTTTTATTTTTGACAGGCAGAGTGGACAGTGAGAGAGAGAGAGACAGAGAGAAAGGTCTTCCTTTTGCCATTGGTTCACCCTCCAATGGCCGCCACGGCTGGCGCACTGTGGCCAGCTCACTGCACTAATCCGAAGGCAGGAGCCAGGTGTTTATCCTGGTCTCCCATGGGGTGCAGGGCCCAAGCACTTGGGCCATCCTCCACTGCACTCCTGGGCCATAGCAGAGAGCTGGCCTGGAAGAGGGGCAACCAGGAAAGAATCCGGCACCCCGACCGGGACTAGAACCGGGTGTGCCGGCGCCGCAGGCGGAGGATTAGCCTATTGAGCCACGACACCAACCTGTTATTGGTTCTTTTTATGAGTCCATTAATCTGTGCATCTCCAATCTGAAGCATTGTAGTTTACTGTATAATGTTTAAGAACATTAACAAGCCCAATAGTGTTCATCATGGAAACCAGCCATGTATGGTTCTATTCCTCATTATGATTTAGCAGCAAATAGTCTGAGAAAAGACAGAATATAAAAAATCAATTATTGGCCGGCACCACGGCTCACTAGGCTAATCCTCCACCTTGCGGCGCCAGCACACCGGGTTCTAGTCCCGGTTGGGGCGCTGGATTCTGTCCCAGTTGTCCCTCTTCCAGGCCAGCTCTCTGCTGTGGCCCGGGAGTGCAGTGGAGGATGGCCCAAGTGCTTGAGCCCTGCACCCCATGGGAGACCAGGAGAAGTACCTGGTTCCTGCCATCGGATCAGCGTGGTGCGCCGGCCGCAGCGCTGGCCATGGGGGCCATTGGAGGGTGAACCAACAGCAAAAGGAAGACCTTTCTCTCTGTTCTCTCTCTCACTGTCCACTCTGCCTGTCCAAAAAAAAAAAAAAAATCAATTATCAACTACCTTTCCAATACTGACACCCTCCCAAAAAAAATTTGTGTGCATGTAGAAATAGACAAAAAAAAAAATACATTTATTAAAACAAGATATTTGTTGAATCTAGAAAACAGTCTCTGCTTTATTTATGGAATAAACCAATACATTATTATGTTTACTGCAAAATTTCCTCAATAGAACAATTACTGAAAATTTAGCTATACAATGAATTTTTAATTGAACTTTATTTTCCATGAAATTTTATTTCAAGTAAATGCTTGTTTTGCAAATTTGATTTACATATAAAATTTTGTTTTTCTTATTTCAATGCATAGCTAGCAATGCAACTTTAGCAGGAAAACTCAATGTGCTTTACAGATTCATTAGCCACCCTTCCCTCTATCTATCTTTTCAATTTTACATGTCAGTGTCAGGAGACATCCTAAGATTTGTTCTAGGCAGAGCACTGTTCCTATTTTCTGCCTCCAGGAGCTTCTAATCTGCAAGGGATATAATAATGACTTGAATAACCGTGATGCAAAAAATACAACATCGGGGTTGTATAGGGCACCTCCCAAGACTAAGTAAAGAAGCATTTCATCCTCACAAAAACTTGGAAGCAGACTCTAAACACAGCAACACAGGTGGAGAAATCACCACACTGAGAAGGCCCTATGTCTGGGCAAAATCTCCACACAAAACAGGAATAGTCGCATGTTGCTCCAGGAGCTCACTGCCAGTCAAAGGACCCTGACCCAACTGAGGGGTCAGAAACAATTACTTAAGGGCAAGTGAAGGACTCAAAGAAAAACAAATTTGGGGGCTGTTATTGTAGCAGGTAAAGCTGCTCTCTGCAGTGCCACCATCCCATATGGGAACCAGTTTGAGTCCTGGCTGCTCCACTTCTGATCCAGCTCCCAGCTAATGTGCCTGGGAAAGCAGTGGAAAATGGCCCAAGTGCTTGGGCCCCTGCAACCATGTGGGAGACCCAGAAGAAGCTCCTAGCTCCTGGCTCCTAGCTTCCAATTGGCCCTGTTCCAGCCCTTGAGAACATTTGGTAAGTGAACCAGTGGATGGAAGACCTCTGTAAATAGAGATAGATATAGATATAGATATATAGATAAATAGATATACATACATATCTTCTTCTATCTCTCTGTAAAACTGCCTTTCAACTAAATAAATATATCTTTAAAAAAAAGAAAAGAAAAGAAAATTTCAAAGTTCTTTCTCTCTCTAACTGCAAGGTGAGAAACTAAAAGTTCTGTAAGTGGGAAAGTAAAAAATGTGCGAACTTCACTAGAATACTTCAGCAATGATGTAGAAGTCAAAACCTAAGGCTTTCTTGATTTTCAAATCAGTGGTCACAAGAATTCATAACAAAGGTCACATAATCAACTCTCTTGGCATTTAAAGAAATCCTCCAATACCTGACATAGTGGAACTACACTTACCAGAATTTATAAGATTATGTTGTTCTTTTTTTTAAGATTTCTTTATTTATTTGACAGAATTACGGACAGTGAGAGAGAGAGACAGAGAGAAAGATCTTACTTCCGTTGGTCCACTCCCCCAGATGGTGGCGACAGACAGAGCTATGACTATCCGAAGCCAGGAGCCAGGTGGCTCTCCCTGGTCTCCCATGTGGGTGCAGGGGCCCAAGCATTTGGGCCATCCTCCACTGCTTTCCCAGGCCACAGCAGAGAGCTGGACTAGAAGAGGAGCAGCCGAGGTTAGAACCCGGCTCCCATATGGGATGCCAGCACCATAGGCGGAGGATTAACCAAGTGAGCCACGGTGCCGGCCCCAAGATTATGTTCTTCTAATGTGTGACCTGGTGTTTGTTTTGTTTTGTCTTTGTCATGCTTTTAATGAGTAGAAACTATGTACACACTGAATCCCAAGTCCAATCTCTCCCTGGATATGGCAGTTCAGTGACTTCCTGATCCCGGCTCTAAAGTCGTGAACTGCTTCATACCCATATTCTGTAATGTAAAATTATAAGACATGTACATGCTGGAGACCTAGAAACATTATTTTTTAACTACAAATAAAAATCAATATCAAGGAGTCTTTAACACTGCCTATTAATTACATAGTTTAATCCACTTTAAAGAACCCACCAATCCTGAAACCTGGGACAACTTCAAAGGACAGCCTAAGGATTTCAAATAAATTAGGTGATACATAGATCCCCATGACATCACAACTGTGTGCAATGAGCAAAGAACGTGAACTGGGTGTCCTACTGTGTGGGTATGTACTCTGCCTACACAGCCACTCAGTTGTATGTCTTATTTACCTCCTCTGCCTTCATTTGCTCATCTGTGGAATGGGGACGTTAATAGTACTATGGATAAGTTCCCTACTGCTGTGTAACAAATATTTAAAACCTAGTAACTTACAACAGGAATATTTACATGGGTGGCTCTGCCACAAGGTTCCTCTTGAGGTAGAGGTCAAGCTGCCAACAGGGACCGCAGTCATCCCTGTCTTGACTGGTGCTGGGGCATGTGCCTCCAAGATCAGTCTTGTGGTTGGCAGGCCTCACGGCAACGGGGTGCAGACATCAGTAGCTCACCAAGTGGGCCTTTCCATGGGGATGAGTGTATCCGGGATACTGCAGCTAGCTTGTCCCAGAGAGGGTGGGAAGAGAAACAGAAAGGGCGGAAAGAACACAACCAAGAAGGAAGCATTGCCATTGGATGCCCCAGTCTCCTAAGTCACACAGCCTTCCTTGAGCATCATTCTACTCAACAGGAACAAGTCACTAAGTGCAGCCCACATTCAAAGGAAGAGAATTCAACTCCACTATTGAAAGGAGGCACCTCAAAGAATTTGTGATCACATTTTTAGAAGCACCACACTGCCGAGCAGACTACCCATATTCTGTAAATGAATCAATGCATGTAAGCAGTTACAAGCAGAAGAAGAGCTGGATGAAATGCCAGCACCTCTCACGGCCCTTATTTTCCCCGTGTGTTTGCTGCACTCCACGTACTGTGATCTGTCAAAGAGAGGCCAAGCAAGAATAGAACATAGGACAGTCTGACTCAGAAGCCAAGCTCCAATCTGAGGATGGAACACCACGTGGGGAGGCAGAAAGAGCAGAAACCAAAGCTGGAGGTCTGGGCTGCATCCTCCGGAGTCCTGCCCCTCCTCTAGGTTTGCCTCCTTCTTTATTTGCTGCTGTTTCCGTCCCAAAGGCAGCTTCACTGATCAGTTCTTAAATAGTCACCACCATATTTTTGCATGTTTGTTCAGTCTATGATCTGAACAACTATGGCCAGATGGCCACTTCGATAATGTAAAAATCTAGGAAAAGACATTAACTTTGTCCAGCGTATTTAAAGTACACATTACAAGTGCCCAAGGGTTCATTTTATTCTTGGAAATTAAATAAGAAAGTATAAACCTAGGATTCACAGGTGGCAATATGTTACCACTTTGTAATATTTGTTTGTTACCACTTCGCAATATTTGTTTTACCATTTGAAGAGTTAGACAATTATTAGTAGGAAAATACATCCCAGTAGCTCCTAGCTAAGTATGTGCCATTAACCATATTTTCATTTCTTTGAGAGTATTTAGTTTGGAAAAGGAAATTAAACACAGAATTTTTAATAAATTAAGAAGTGTTCCTGTGTGGAATTTTAGTTAATTGTGGGAACTCACACACTACTAATTCTTAGCCATTTATCTTCAGGCAGACTCTTTAAATTTCTTATTGGAGTCAGGATATTTTCTTTGGTTTGACATTAGAGATAGCTAAAAGTTAATTTTTCACCCACAGGAAATATTAGTCTCTCACGTGAGAGTCAATAGTATAATTTTTCTTCGGGTAAATCATCAGTGAGTCAGTCAGCTCTGAAACCAAATATTCATAAATCATAAAAATCACAAAGTTGAAGGGATCTCAAGATCTTTAAGACATTTCTTCATATGGATAAAGAAATTGAATCCAAGAGCAGTGGAAAAAATTGCCTACAGACATAGAAGTTGAAAGCCTGTAAGTCCAAATCCAGGTCTTCTGACTGTCAGTGTCCAGATTTTTTGACAACATTTTTGCTAGGACTAGACATTAATTCCAATTGTCATAACAATAACATTATAAATTTTAATTATTTTCTTTTTGAGATCATATATTTTTAATTTACATTAAAGTAAAAGGTTTAATGTTCCAATAAATAAGAGCCAACAAAAATTTTAAAAAAAGGACCATAGTTCAACAGGAATATAGACAAGAGCTATGAACAATAATCCAATGAAGTCTATCTTACTCATATACTGTCAATTTTAAAATAGTCACAGTTCATTAAAATGGTAGTATATTATTCTTAACTATTTGCTGGACAGTAAATTTTAATTCCAATCATAACAGGAAATAGTATAAGCCACTGTGTTCTTTCCCTGATTTCTAGCTCTTGAGCTCTCCATCTGACCTGGGGCTGTCTTGTCTCAGCTCTGTGTTTGTACCCCTCAGGAAGAACTTCTCACTTCTAATCTTCTGAAAACTTACAAATTAAAAGTTAGAAAAGATCCATAACCTCAATAAAGGTCTTCAGCTTGCAAACCAGTCCTTTAATTAACCACCAGATCAGCCCAAAAATTATTTGCATTGTAGAACATGGCCTTCCTCAGTTTGCTTCTTCCAACAAAAGATCCTCAGAATTCCTCCTATGAGTGACTGCAGCTCAGACACATCTAAAGACAACCAGAGATTTTGTAGCATTACTCCTGCGCATTTCACACTGCTCATATGCCCAGAGAATACCACGAACAGCACTTATTAATCTTGTTGAAAGAATTTTGGCTGTGCATGTCTAATGTGTACTGTGGGGAAAGTCTGCACTCACCTCTGTGTGTCCCTTTCAGCATTTCATCACAGCATCTGAAAAGGTGGGGGGAGGGAATGGGAAGGGAGACGCTTATAAAAGAGAGTAATCTTTCTGCTTTCCATCATCTTATTGAGTTTTCCTCTGGAAATTGTTGGCCAAATATTTCTCATTCATTGATTCATATTTCTCAGTTAATCATTCAGTCAACAGAGCCTCAAGTATAATTTTTCATGTTTTAGTGCATCTTATATTTTCAAGAGCATGTTGATACCTTGGAGATGGTTCTTGTAATTAAAAAATTTTGTATTTCTATGTAATCATCACTGAATGATGTTTGCGCAGACATGAGGCTATGTCTCTGTACTAGGATGATTTAAATGTTGAATTGCTCAGGGCCTATTTTAGAATGTCATTGTGCAAATCAAAGGAAGCACACACTAGATAGGTTCTTCAAGGACAAGATGATGGGACAGTCACAGAAATCAACTATGGGCTTGGAGAACATAATAAATAATGATACTGGTAAAATAAAATAAATGTCATCCAGCTACAAAACCCATATTTTGGAAGCATTGTCCAACAGTGAGGATATGAGAGATTTTCTATTCTTCACTCATCACCTATGCCATTGTAGTCAAAACATAAGAAGTGGGGGTGAACTTGGATTATCCCACTCCTAAACAAGGATGGTAGGTTTGTCCCCAAGCCAAGCACGGGCATGGAAACCATGCCATGGTATCCAAGGCCACTCTTGCCATTCACAAAACCACCACAACCCAACTGCTGCAAGTCACGTAGCAAACACATCTCCTCCCTGGGAAACCCTGGTTCCTACCCCAATTGTTAACCTTTTTATTGAAATATAATTCACAGACCATGTAATTGACCCACTTAAACTGTAAATGCCAATGTTTTATCATATTCATATGCATATGTAACCATCACCACAATTAACTTCAGAACATACACATCACCTCAAAAAGAAACTCTAGTATTCAAGTAGTACTTTGTGTGTCTGTGTGGGTGCCATCTGTTGAAATCTTTACTTAGTATATACTAAGTTGATCTTCTGTAAATAAAGATAATTAAAAATGAATCTTAATGAAGACTGGGATGGGAGAGGGAGTAGGAGATGGGATGGTTTGCGGGTGGGAGTGTGGTTATGGGGGAGGAAAACCACTATAATCTAAAAGTTGTGCTTTCAAAATTTATATTTATTAAATAAAAGTTTAAAAAAAAAAGAAACCTTGTACTTAAAGGGCAGTCACTTCCAACTCCACCCCAGTCACTAGTTTGTTCCTTGTATCCATCTATTTGTTCCTTCTGGACATTTCCTATAAATGGCATCATGCAACATGTTGTATTTTATAACTGACTTCTTTCATTAACCAAACTGTCTTCAAGGTTGCAGAACAAAGTAAAACATTACAGAATTCCCAAAAAGAGTACTCAGATTCACAATGATTCACCTTGCTTCAGACCATGCCCAACTCTGAGTTAATTCATGAATATGTTGTACAAATGAGCTTTGTCTTTATCGCAAACCCTGTTCCTGCAGTCAAGACTGGATTTGGTGCTTCCAGAATCCCCTGTATTTCTAACAGATATTAGGAAAATGGAGGCCGGCGCTGCGGCTCAATAGGCTAATCCTCCACCTAGCAGCACCGGCACACCGGGTTCTAGTCCCAGTCGGGGCGCCGGATTCTTTCCCGGTTGCCCCTCTTCCAGGCCAGCTCTCTGCTGTGGCCCCGGAGTGCAGTGGAGGATGGCCCAAGTGCTTGGGCCCTGCACCCCATGGGAGACCAGGAGAAGCACCTGGCTCCTGCCTTCGGATCAGCACAGTGCGCCGGCCGTGGCGGCCATTGGAGGGTGAACCAACGGCAAATAGGAGGACCTTTCTCTCTGTCTCTCTCTCTCTCACTATCCACTCTGCCTGTCAAAAAAAAAAAAAAAAAAAAAAAAAAAGGAAAATGGAAGGTGAGGAGGTGGCCAATAGGTGTCCACTAACATCATGAAATGTTGGATTCACTGCTATCATGCAAACTGTAATTAATTGCCCTAGTACAAAATATGACTGCCTTGCATATGTCCATAATAAAATGGCCACCATGAATATACTCAATCTTGTGTATCAATAAAAAACTATTAAATGCAATGGGATTATGTTCTCTTTAAAAAAAAAAACAGTAATAAAACATAAATAAAAGTGGTAGGGAGCCTTCTGTTAGATTTTAGAAACAAGACCTCAATCCAGCTTGGGAAGCATTAGTATTCTGCTTAAACTTGATGTGAAAGCCACTGATTCACCTAAATTATGTTAGCCAGCTACAACCACATGAATGCTGTATAACAAACCATCCCTCACCTTATTGTTTTACTAAACTGAGCATTTATTCTTGCATTCTAGGCCTTCAGGTACACTGCAGCTTAAATGATCTAAACTGGAAGACCCCTCTACAGGCTGAGGTTGGCTAGGCTTGACTTCAGCCAATAGTGTCGATTCTATCTGAACCGGTGCTAGAGCGTTCATTTTGGTGCCCAGGCTTGGGGAGAGAAGTATCTGGGCATATGCTTCTCATGGAAGATTCTTGGCTTCCCAGAGCCAAGCCAAACTACACAAACGTTCAAAGTCTCTGCAACTTTATACCTCCAAACCATCCACTGATCACAAGTCAAACAGCCAAGCCCAACATCAGACTAGCAAGAACGTGTGTCTTCCTGTAGAGCAATGGACAAGAGAGTGCATATCTGCTGAACTCAAACTATCACACGATGAAGCTTCAAATATCAGTTTAGAACTTAGAGTTTATATCAATCATTTAATGCAGTCCTATTGTGCAGATGAAAACATTGAAGAATACACAAACGCCCTTCCCAAAGTTACATAATAACTCAATATGTGGTTGTGTCTAGATTGGAAATATGTTCCTCTCTATGAAATTTTTGCAGGGTAGTTAGAAGGGCTCCTGCCTATATAGAAACTTTGATTCACAGTTTCTCAAAAGATGGCAAAAATTGGCTGGGGACATTTCACCAAAATCAACCCTGATGAAATTATAAAAGTGAGAGGACTCTATGAATTCCAGAAATTTGGGGGGAAACTGAAGATGACCTCAAATGTGTGTGAGTGAATGTTCTGGGAGATGGGAGGTTGAAGGCAGAGGAGCACTGAAGACAGATGAGGACTGAAGGAATGTGAGGGTTGAAGGATGTCCCTGCATCCTGTTTCTTTCAAGCAATTAATAAGTTGGGCCGAACCCTGGGAAAATCCATCCAGAAGAAGAGAGAAGATGAAAATAAGTAAAATACAGAATTAAATTTAATTATATTTCCTAGTGTTATGAAACCTATACATAAACAAATCTGAAAACCTAGCTGTAATGTATGAGTTCTTAGAAAAAAATCATGTCCAGATGGTTTTACAGGATTTTCAAGGGAAAGTTAATTTCTATGGTAGGCTAATTGTTCTAGGATATCTCTTTGATCTGTGACCCAAAATCTTTGGCTACTAATTTCATGCATTAATCACATCAATGTTGAGAAATTGCATTCATTGTTACCATGGGCAAAATTGTTAGCAGAGAGAAGAAAGATTAGAATGCATTTATAACACTGAAAATCAATATGGCATTAATAAAAAGATGAGTTCTGGCAAATGAACAAAAAATGACAGGCGCCCTGGTGGAGGGAAGAGGTAGTGTGCAAGACTTGTGAAGGGGAAAATGATAGATGAAGAAACTTAAAATATATTTAATCATATTAGTTATCAAACTAAAAGATAAATAAATAAATGTATCAAATAAGCTAAAAGAATGAGGTAGTTTTATGCCACTTAGTTTGGCAAAAACTAGAAAAGTAAATAGTGCTCTGTGATATGTTGAGGTATCAGGATTTTGGAATAGCAAGTAAATGTGGCTGGTGCAGATATTCTGGAGATGAGAAATAAGAAGTTTCCACCTGTGTGGTCAGGGCTCTCCAGAGAAACAGAACCAATAGAGTGCAGAGGAGGAGAGAGGGAGAGGAGAGAAGGGAGGGAAGAGGGAGTGAGGGGGAGAGGGGGAGAAAGGGAGAGGGGGGAGAGAGAAAATGGCTCATACAACGGTGAAGGCTGGAAGTCCAAAATCTGATCAGGGACATCAGCAGATTGGAGACCCAGGGCAGAGAGGTGATTCAAGTGTGAATGCTGCCTGCTGGCAGAATTCTTTCTTGCTTATAGGAAGCCAATCTTTATTCTGTTAAGGTCTTCTGTGGATTAGAAGAGGCCCATCCATATTAGGGATGGTAATGTGCTTTATTTCAAGATCATTAATTCATTAATTTAAATGTTTATTGCATCCAAATAAATCTTCACAGAAAAAATTAAAATAATGTTTGATCATATATTTGAGTGCCATGGTCTAATTGCATCACCCTACAACCCAGCAATTCCCCCCATATATGCACTCCACAGAAATGATGGTTCTCAGAGCTATCCACAAAGAGCTAGGCATGAGGATGTGCAACACAGGGCTCTTGGTGGTAGCAGTAGCCCCCCAGTTAGCCTTCCTCCCTCCCATCTTTTCCTCCTTGGATCTATTAGGCACACTGGAGCCACAAGGATTCATTTTAAAATACAAACAGGCCTGTATCTTTTTTCTAACCCAATCCCTTAAGAATCTCCTCATTTTTGCTCTGGAAACAATATGTACATTTTTCAGCATAGCAGCCTCCACAACCTGGCACCCTTGGCCCAATCTGCCAATTCTATCTATTTTTTTTTTTTACAGGTAGAGTGGACAGTGAGAGAGAGAGAAAGAGAGAGAAAGGTCTTCCTTTGCCGTTGGTTCACCCTTCAATGGCCCCCACGGCCAGCGCACCACGCTGATCCGATGGCAGGAGCCAGGTGCTTCTCCTGGTCTCCCATGGGGTGCAGGGCCCAAGCACTTGGGCCATCCTCCACTGCACTCCCTGGCCACAGCAGAGAGCTGGCCTGGAAGAGGGGCAACCGGGACAGAATCCGGCACCCCGACCGGGACTAGAACCCGGTGTGCCAGTGCCACAAGGCGGAGGATTAGCCTATTGAGCCGCGGCGCCGGCCCCAATTCTACCTTGTGTCTTGAAATTCCCAGGTAATTAGTAACAAGCTGATTGAGATTCCAGAAAATGTGCTGCCACTCCCTCAGGAAATTCTTACCACACTGCTCTAATGCACACCCATCTCTTTGTCTGCATTTGATAACTCTTCTCTCTCCTCTTTTCCCAAACCTTCTCAAGTTTGTCAGCAACTCTGTTGACTTCAACCCCTCTACTGTGGATGTGCTCATACAAGTTCAGTACATCTCTTACATAAAGACGCAGAACCTCCCCTACTGATATCCATGCTACATAATTTCCATGTAGCATCCAGAGCAAAACATTTGCACAGTGTTGTCCAATGGAGCTGCCCTTAGCAAAATGTGGCCATATAAATTAAATTAAAAAGCAGTTGCTTGGTCACATTAGTTATATTTGATAGGCTCAACAGCCACAAAGGTCTAGGGGGTACTCTGTTGGACAACAAAAGGAACAGAACACCCACAGCAGCACAGAAAGTCCTATTAGACACAGTACTTATTTAGAACACATCCTATTCTCTGTTCTTCATACCCCTTCCATGTTTCTGTTTTACCCAGAATAATATCCAATGTCCTTAATGCCTGACAAGACCACTCTTGAATTGAACTTGGCTTTCCTCCCTGGCCCAGTCTCCTACAGTGGTCCACCTCGTGCTCCCTCCTCTAGCTGTATGGCTTTCTTGTTATTCCCTGGATACACAAGCACCCCCTGCCTCAATTGTGCTTGGAGGTATTCTACCCTGACTTCCTCCCCGACATCTCTGTTGTCCCTGTTTCTCTCCAGTGAGATCTCAAATGGTACCTTCTCAGACACATATTACAAAGGAGCTTCTCCCTGCCCAGTACTGTTCAATTAAACTATGTTATTTTCATCAAGGTATTTATCATTATCTAAATTTCCCTTATTCACTTGTGTGTTTACTGGACATCACCACCACCAAAATAAGAGGTCAGCAAAAATAAGAAAACGTCTCTGCCTTGTTCACTCCTTCATCCCCAGGGTCTGGAACAATGTTTAACATCCAGTAAATGCTCCCTAGACATTTGAGAACAGTAAATGAAAGAACTATTATTCAGTATCAGCAGTCAATTCAGACATCATCCCAGAATCTCAAGGTAAAGTTCACTTAAATTTGGAGGAGTAAAAAAATGTACCTTCTTGTCAATCTGAATTTGAAACTTCCCTGTACTGGAGAAAATTACATCTTTCCTGACTGCATACCCACCCCCAAAAAATCACTATTACAAATGTGTTATGGGATGAATTGTATTGCTCCAGAATTCACTTGTTGAAATCTTCATACCAAGCCCCTCAGAATAAAACTGTATTTGGAGATGGTCTTTGAAGAGGTGATTAAGTTTAATGAGGTCATACAAGTGATCCCTTACCCAATGTCTGATACCCTTATGAGAACAGGAAATTAAAACATACAGATAGACACCATGAATGTGTGCTCACAGAGAAAAGACTATGTTAAAACACAGCAAGAACATGGCCATCTGCAAGGTGAGAGATCCCAGGAGACATCAATCCTGCCAACACTTTACATTGGTCTTGGACTTCCACCCTTCAGAACAGTGAGAAAATCTATTTCCACTGTTTAAGTCACTAGTCTGTGGTCTCTTATTACATCACTGTTGCCAAACAAATATGGTAGGGATGATTTTTTTTATATTGGCATACTGCTTTAAAAGCAATAGTGAGGGGGCCAGCATTGTAGTGCACAGGTTAAGCTGCCTCCTTTGATGCCAGCATCCTATAAAGGAACCTGTTCAAGTCCCAGTTGCTCCACTTCCAATCCAGTTCCCTGAAAATGCACCTGGGAAAGCAGCAGAGATAGCTCAAGTGCTTCAGCCCCTGCCACCCATGTGGAAGACCTGGATGGAGTTCAGGCTCCTGGCTTGTAGCCATTTGGGGAGTGACTCAGCAGATGTAAGAGCTCATCCTCTCTCTTTCTCTCCCTCTCTCACTGTAACTCTGCCTTTTAAATAAATAATTAATTTTTTTAAAAAAACAACAGATGAATATTCAGTTGAAATTGCTACACTTCTAGAACTTACTTTGTTGAACGTTTTTCAACGTATAGATTAGAAAATGTGTATTAACTCTAAAATTGCTACTTTTTACTTATTATAAATCTTCCATCAATCAAGACAGTATATGACAAACCCACAGCCAACATCTTATTGATTGGGGTAGAGTTAGAAGCATTTCCACTAAGATCCTGAACAAGGATGCCCACTGTCAACATTGCTATTCAAAATAGCTCTGAAAGTTTTAGTCAGAGTCATTAGAAAATAAAAAGAAATCAAAGGAATACAAATTGGAAAGGAGGAAGTCAAATTATCCCTGTTTGCAGATGACATGATCTTATATATAGGAGAACCAAAAGACTCCACTAAAAGACTACAAGAACTCATAAGAGTTTGATAAAGTTGCAGGATATAATTCAACACAAAAAACCAATAGACTTTGTATACACAAACAATGCCATGGTTGAGAAAGAACTTGTAAGATCAGTACCATTCACAATAGCTACAAGAAATCAAAATATCTTGGAATAAATTTAACAAAGGATATGAAAGATCTCTACAATTGAAATTACAACACATTAAAGAAATAAATAGAAGAAGATACAAAAAGTGGAAAAGTCTTCCATGTTCACGAATCAAAAGAATTAATATCATCAAAATGTCCATACTAACCAAAGAAATTTACAGACTCAATGTGATCCCAGTCAAAATGCCAACAACATTCTTCTCAGGTCTATTAAAAAAAAACTATGCTAAAATTCATATGGAAACACAAGAGATTCCAAATTACTAAACCAATGTTAAACAACTAAAACAAAACCAGAGGATCACAATACCAGATTTTAAGACAGTTATAAACAAAACAGCCTGCTACTGAAACAAAAATAGGAATGTAGACCAATGGAACAGCATAGAAACTCAGGAAATTATTCCACACATCTACACCAAACTAATCTTTGATAAAGGAGCTAAAATCAATCCTTAGAGAAAGGACAGTCTCTTCAAAAGATGGTGCTGGGAAAACTGGATCTTCACTTGCTGATGTACAAAACAAGATCCTCTGCCTTAAATAAAAATCAACTCACAATGGATCAGGATCTAAATCTATGACCTGATAATATCAAATTACTGGAGGAGAACATTGGGGAACCCCTGCAAGACACTGGCTTAGGCAAAGACTTCTTGGAAAAGACTCCAGGGGCACAGGCAATCCAAAATAGACAAATGAATTACATCAAGCTGACAAGCTTCTGCTCTGCAAAAAAACACTAAACGAAGTAAGGAGGCAACCGACAGAATGGAAGAAAATTCTTGCAAACAACATAGCTGATAAAAGATTAATATCCATAAAGAACTCAAAAAACTAATCAACAACAAAACAGACAATCCAATTAAGACATGAACAAGGGACTGGAATTGTGGCATAACAGGTAAATCTGCCACTTGCAATGCCAACATCCCATATCAGTGCCAATTTGAATCCCAGCTGTTCCACTTCCAATCCAGTCCCCTAATAATGTGCCTGAGAAAGCAGTGGAAGATGGCCCAAGGCTTTGGATCCCAGAACCCATTTGAGAGGCTCAGATAAAGCTCCTGGTTCCAGGCTTCAGCTTGGCCAAGCTCGCTCTGCTGTGTCCATTTGGAGAGAGAATCAGCAGATGAAAGATGTGTGTGTGTGTGTGTGTGTGTGTACACATATATATGCCTCTCACTGTGAACTCTGGTTTCAAATAAATAAATAAATGAACTAGCATTTATCAAATGATGAAATGGCTAACAGACACATGAAAAGATGACCAAGATCAATAGCCATCAGGGAAATGCAATTAAAAACCCAAGTGACGTTTCACCTAACCCTGGTTAGAATGACTATTATCCTAAATCAAAAAATAAATGCTCACACAGACATAGTCCAATGGTAAAAGTCCCATAGCCAAAAAAAAAAAAAAAAAAAAAAAAAAAAAAAGAGAGAGAGACCAATGAGACCAATGAGTGTCTCCACAAATGCTGAATAATAAATGCACCAATTCAAGAAAAAAGAATAAGGAAAACAACATAATGCCCCCAAAATAATACAACACTTCAAAACTACATTGTGAAGATGAAAAGTTTGAAGAAATGTAAGAAATGGAATTCAAAAGAAATGACCATAAGATTACATAGAAGTAATTAGAAGCAAATGCATGAACTAATCAAATCGGATCAAATCAGTACATGACATGAAAGAAAATTTCTCCCACAAAATTAGATCTTAAAGAGAACGCAAAATGAAATCTTGGAAATGGAGAATTCAATAGAACAAATAAAAAATTCAGTGGAAAGCCTCAACAACAGAATTGGTGGAGCAGAAGAAAGAATATCTGACTTAGAAGACAAATCGCTGGAACTTATACAGTCAGACAAAAAAAAAAAAAAAAAAAAAAAAAAAAAAAAAAAAAAAAAAAAACAAGAAAAGGAAATTAAAAAACTAAAAAACACCATTGGCTACAACCTTGTCTAAATATGATCAGAATCAGTGAACTCAAAAGGCTTCCATAGTCTTGGCAGCTCATGACAAGAGCCTAGGGTGATTACTGACGCCATAAACAAGAGTGTCAATTTGTTAAGTCAACAACAGGAGTCACTGTGCACTTACTCCCCATGTAGGATCTCTGTCCTTAATGTGCTGTACATTGTGATTTAATGCTATAACTAGTACTCAAACAGTATTTTTCACTTTGTGTTTCTATGTGGGTGCAAACTGTTGAAATCTTTACTTAATATAAGCTAAACTGACCTTCTGTATATAAAGAGAATTGAAAATGAATCTTGATATGAATGGAAGGGGGGAGGGAGAAGGAAAGGGGAGGGTTGTGGGTGGGAGGGAAGTTATGGGGGGGGAGTCATTGTAATTCATAAGCTGTACTTTGGAAATTTATATTCATTAAATTAAAAAAAAAAAAAACACCATTGGGAATCTACAGGATACTATCAAACAACCCAACATATGGGTTCTAGGAGTTCCTGAAAACGTGGAAAGAGACAACGGATTAGCAGGCCTTTTTAGTTAAATAATAACAGAAACATCCTTAATTTGGAGAATGAAAGGGACATCCAAGTACAGGAAGCACACAGAACTCCTAATAAACATGACCAGAAAAGGCCTTCACCACAACACATTGTAATCAAACCCTCAACAGTGAAACATAAAGAAAAGATTCTAAAATGTGCACAAATGAAAAGCCAGATTACTTACAGAGGATCTCCAATTAGACTCATAGCAGACTTCTCATCAGAAACCCTACAGGCTAGGAGAGAATGGTGAGAAGTGTTCCGAGTCTTAAGAGAAAAAGACTATCAACCCAGAATACTGTACTCCGCAAAGCTCTCATTTATGAATGAAGGTGAAATAAAGACCTTCCATATCAAACAGAAATTGAAAGAATTTGTCACCACCTATCCAGCCTTGAAAAAAAAATCTTAAGGATGTGCTACACACAGAAACAGAAATACAGTCATCACTACGAAAAGAAGGTAAAGGAAGGAAATCTCCCAGTAAAAGTACAAAGAAAACTCAAAGTAAAAGACAGGAATATTTATGGGAAAATGGCAGGGCAAGGTTGTTACTTATCAATAGTCACTTTGAATGTAAATAACCTCAACTCTCCAATTAAAAGACACAGACTGGCTGAATGGATTAGAAATCAAAACCTAGGACCGGCACTGTGGCATAGCAGGTAAAGCTGCCACCTCCAATGCCAGCAACCCTTATGGGCACTGGTTAGAGTCCTGGTTGATTCACTTCTAATCCAGCTCTCTGCTATGGCCTGGGAAAGCAGTGGAAGATGGTCCAAGTCCTTGGGCCTCTGCACCCACATAGGAGACATGGAAGAAACTCTTGGCTCCTGGCTTCAGATCAGCACAGTTCCAACCATTGTGGCCAATTGGGGAGTGAACCAACAGATGAAAGACACACCCCCTTTTCTCTCTCTCCTTCTCTCTCTGAGTAACTCTGACTTTCAAATAAATAAATAAATCCTTAAAAAAATCTATTTTCCACCTACAAGAAACACATCTCACCAACAAAGATGCATGCAGACTGAAAGTTAAAGGATGAAAAAAGATATTCCATGCTAACAGAAACCATAAAAGAGCTGGTGGAACTATCCTAATATCAGACAAAATAGACTTTAACACAAAAACTGTTAAAATAAACAAAGAAGGACATTATGTAATGATTAAGTGATCAATCTAACAAGAAGAAGTAACTATTATAAAAGTATATGCACCTAATAATAGGGCACCTGGCTATTTAAAAGAAATGTTAAGGGATCTAAAAGGAGACATAGACTCAAATACAATAGTCATGGGGGACTTCAATACTCTACTTTTCAGCAATGGACAGATCAACCAGACAGAAAATCAGCAAGGAATTATCAGAGTTAATTAACACTATGGACCAAATGGACCTCACAGATATCTACAGAACTTTCCATCATACAGTAGCAAAATATACATTCTTCTCAGTAGTGCATGGAACTTTCTCTAGGAATGACCACATCCTAGGCCATAAAGTAAGTCTCAGCAAGTTCAAAAAAATCAAAATCATACCATGCATCTTCTCTGACCATAATGGAATCAAGCTGGAAATCAGCAACTCAGGAATCCCTAGAGCATATGCAAACATGGAGACTGAACAACATATTCCTGAATGAACAGTGGGTCACTGAAGAAATCAAAAGAGAAATAAAAAAATTTCTGGAAACAAATGAAGATGACAAGACAGCATATCAAAACGTATGGGATATTAGCCATTCACATCATTCTTGTGAGATCCACTACCTCCATACCAAGTGCCTGTGTCTGGCAGAGCCAGTGTGACAATCCTTCCTCACCGCTTGGATAATCAAGAGTTTTGGCTGGACCACTGAGCACACAAAGAGGGAGAGAGAGGAGCCAGACTAATAGCACAGACTATGATGTTGAAACGGATTAATAAGGAAATTAGTGATTTGGCCCATGACCCTCCAGCACAATGTTCTTCAGGTAGTTAGGGATGATATATTTCACTGGCAAGCAACAATGATGGGACCTAATGACAGCCCATATCAAGGTGGTGTATTCTTTTGACAATTCATTTTCCTACAGACTACCCCTTCAAACCACCTAAGGCTGCATTTACAACAAGAATTTATCATCCAAATATTAATAATAATGGTAGAATTTGTCTCAAAATTCTAAGATCATAGTGGTCTCCTGCTCTAACTATTTCTAAAGTTCTTTTATTCATTTATTCAATGTTATGTGATCCAAACCCAGATTACCTCCTAGTGCCACAGATTGCATAGATCCAGGACTCAGAAGTATGCCATGTGATGGCTACCTTAAAGTCAGAATAACCTGCATTATAGCTGGAATAAACTTTAAATTACTGTTCTTTTTTTGATTTTCATAACCAGCTGCTCCCCTATCAGACCTCATATTTTTTAATTTTTTTTATTTACCTCCCCCCATTCATTCGCATGCTCTTCTTAGAAGACCTAAGTTCTTCCAGCTTTGGACAATAACTGCGTTTAGAAACTGTAAAGTAGTTACAAGAGAACAGTTGCCCAAGATTCAGAATTTTTATTTAGAAAATGGAGCATGTGTATTATGTATCCAGTGTCTTCACTCTAACTTGGTTATGAGACTAAAACCATTCCTCACTGCTCTAACATGCTGAAAAAATAATCTGAGAAGGAGGGTGGTAGACGGATGTTCAGTTGTCACAACAAAGGAAGCAGCATTAGTCTTTCAGCATCCATTCTTGTTTAAGCCTTCCACTGTTAGAGATTTGAGGTTACGTGATATACTTTATGCTCATAACTGATGTGGCTGGAGAACTGGTATTGAATTTATAACATAAGCAGAACAGAAAATGTGATGTATTTTACACATGTCACTAAAGGAATGACCTGTTCTTGTTCTAGAGAGAATGGAAATTGGATGACAAACACCCTTTGTATTCCCAAATAGCATCTCAAACATTTTGTAATTTTCATTTAAATTGTTAGGATGCTTGGAGCTATTAGTTAATCTATCTTCCAATACACTGTTTAATAGAGCACTGAATAAATGATGAGAGTTGTCAATGAAATAAATAAATAAATACAGGCAAGGATGTGGAGAAAAAGGTACCCTAAAAACTGTTGGTGGGAATGTTATCTAGTACAACCATTATGGAAGACAGTGTGAAGATTCCTTAGAAATCTGAAAACAGGTCTACCATATGACCCAGTCATATCACTCCTGAGAATTTACCCAAACAAAATAAAATCAGAAAGATTTATCTGTACTCCTATGTTCACTACAGCTCAATTCACAATAGCTAAGATATGGAATTAACCCAGATGTCCTTCTGCTGATGACTGAATAAAGAAAATGTGGTATATATACACTATGGAGTACTACGCAACCATTAAATAGAATATAATTCTGTCTTTTGCAACAAAATGGTTGCAAGTGGATACCATTATGTTTAGTGAAATAAGCCAGTCCCAAAAGAGACAAAAATTATATGCTTTCTGTGATTTGCAGCAGTTAATATAGAATACCAAAAAAAATGTATAAGAATGAAACAGACATTTTGTGGTATGATTGCCATTTTTAGTCCTTGTTTATATTCCTGAGGAATTGTAGTGTGCCTACTTTTTACTTATTAAATATTATGGTTAGTGGTGAAGTAATCCTGTGATTGTAGAGAGAATTGAAACTATGTCTTTGCAAAATTTAAAGGAAAGAAGGAGGCAGACTGAGAGGGGAGAAGGTGGGAAGTATGGTTAGCATCTTAGATCTGTATGTATGCAGTACATGAAATCTGTTCTCTTTATATTAGTAAAATATTTTAAAAGAAAAAAATAAATGAATCTCCCATTATATCAATTTCACCTCTTATAGTTTTGACATCCAAGAGTGACTATGAAATAATGTTGAAAAGCAAGCTTTCATTTACAGCAGGGTAATACAGTCAAAAGATCTTTTCTAAAAGACCCTTTTTCTTAAGTTCAATGCTGAGCTCCACAGTGTCAAAAAGGCTAGATTCTCTTAAATTCTGTTGTTCAACCTCTATAATATTGAATAGCTATAAAAATCAAAATTTTCTTCTTCACCTTTTGTTAACTGTGGATTTCAAGATGTTTTTCCCAAGTACCATGGAAACATCAGTGCTGAAAGTTTCATGAATGCAGTAGTAACATAGTTCATTCAATTACAGTTTTTTGTATTGAGCAAAGAAATAATCATAAAATAAGCAGTTATATTTTTATCATATCATTACAAAGAAATCCTGTGTCCTTAACCTTCTCAAAAGGTCTGTCTTGGTATGTGAGCACCTTTCTTCAATTCTCCATCTTCATTATAAACTCACTGGAGAAAGCACCATATAATTCTGCTCAGTGGATGATAAAACTATATGACATCAAAGTCCTAACAGGGTTGTGATCAGTGAATTCTACAACCTTCTCCAACTCCTTTTGCCTAATTCATCATGTCTTACTCTTAACAGGACACTTCATTCTGCTTTCTGCAGTGCCATCCAAAGCTATTGGCTCCAAGGAACTCCATAACTCCCCCTTCCCAGGCGTCTTGGCCCCAGGTTTTGTTGTCGTTGTCCATCTGCATAAATCTCCGTTTCTCTTGTCTATTTGTGGAGTCCATGACCTAACAATGCCAAACTCCTTGCCCATTCACTTAAGCCCTCCCTGCCTAGCCCCCTGTTCTCATTCTCAAAAGATGATCTCACCTCTTACTTTAACAAGGAACATCAAGACTGCCAAATCACAGCATCACCTAACGCCTCTGATTCCTCCCTTATTTATCTTTATTGCATGATGTCTTACATTATTATTATACTATTTTTAGTACTGTCAACTAATTTCAAGCTTTTTTATTTTAGCTTACTTCATCTAAAAAAATTTTTACTAACATGTAAAGCTTATTGCTGGGTACAGTGCAGATTCTAAATGTATACATGGATAAATTGATCAAATCAACCCCCTGCTCCTCTCCTCCAGTTCTTATACACCATGTAATACATTTTTGTGAACTTTAGCCACCCTACTTTTTATAATAAATATTTTGTCTCAGTTTGAAATGTTATATACTCCATCATCCCAAGCATGTTAGTGCCTAAGAACTGAAAGTTACTCCTCGAGTGGAAAGATTCTTGGGTTGAGACACAGGATTGGACCATTGGCTAAACCACTTAATAGCCATAAGACTGTGAAGAGCTAGGTTGACCTTTCTGACCATCTAAGTATTCTACATATTTTAAATGACAACCTCACAAGAGCTAATTTTTAGAATATGGCCAACCAGGAATGTATGTTTGCTTACAAATTTTCACTTAATTTGATAACCCAGTAACTCCTGCTTTCTTTTTTCTCTTAGCATATCACTATCTTTCAAAAACAATTGTATGGTTTCCCTATTACATAGAGGGAACATTAGCAACTTACCTAATCACATTCCAAATAACACTAGAGTTGTGTGTCAATTAAAGACAGAGACACATGTGGAAAGCTACATCTTTAGGCTATTTTGTTGTTGTGTGAACATCATATTACACACTTATACAATCCCAGATGGTGTGGGTCAATCATGCAACATGGTCTCATTATGCAATCAAGAGTTGAGACAGGAAGAGCCAGTTGGCACAGCAGTTAAGATGTCTGCATCCCACATTGGAATGCCTGAGTTTTGACCTTGAGAGGCAGCAGTGATTGCTCAAGTAATTGGGTTCCTGCAACCCATGTGGGAGACTTGGACTATATTCCTGGCTCCCAGTACATCCCTGGACCAATCCCAGTTGTTGAGAAGTGAATAGTGAATAGGACAGTGGATAGGAGCAAGCAGTCTCTCTCTCTCTCTCTCTCTTCCTCCTCCCTATGTGTGTGTCTCTGATTCTCACAGAATTAAAATTTATTTTTAACAAAGGCAGGGAATGTGTATTTGGCACACTGATTAGGATGCCACGTGGGACACTGCATATCTTAGCAGAGTACCTGGCTTCAGGTCCTAGCCGTATTTCCAATTCTAGATTACTACTAATGTGCCCTCTGAGAGGTAGTAGATGACGTCTCAAGTACTTAAGGTACCCACCACCCATACGAAGACCTAGACTGAGTTCTAGGTTCCTGGCTATGGCCTAACTCAGCCCACACTGTTAAGAGCATTTGGGAAGTGAACCAAGAGATGGAAAATCTTGCTCTGTCTGTCTATGTCTCTTTATATAAATATGTGTGTGTGCATGTGTGTGTATCTGCTTTTGAAATAAAAAAAGTTTAAGAGAGAAAGTGGGACTAGCTTGTGGCCGAGTGAGTTAAGTCACTGCAATGGTGGCAGCCTATATCAGAGTGCTGGTTCATGTCCTGGTTGTTCCACTTCTGATGCAGCTTCCTGTTAACGTGTCCAGGAAAGTAACAGATGACAGTCCAAGTACTTTAGTCCCTGCCATCTATGTTGGAGACTGGATGAAGTTCCTGGCTCCTGGTTTCAGTCTGGTCCAGTGCTGACAATTGCAGGCATCTTGGGAGTAAAGCAGCAGAAAGGAGACTTCCCTCTCTGGCTCTCACTTTCACTCTTCTCTGTGTGTATGTGTGCCCCTATCTCTCTGTCACTCTGCCTTTCAAATAGATACATCTTAAAGAGAAAGAGAGAGGGATATGGTCAACACAAGAAGCCTGAGACCACTCCTGGTATAACATGACAAACTGTTTTACAGTCAACTTTGTTTTATATAAATAGAAGGAGTACATTGTAAAATAATGATGGAAGTAAATATTAAACTAGCAACATAGCCATTTAGTATCACTGTCTAGTATTATGTACTATACATTCTCATATTGCAATGCTTTTGTACAATGGAAGTACAATAGGTTTGTTTCCATATGCATCACCCAAATCTCATGAGGAATGCATTTCACCATGTCATCATAATGGCTAGGACATCACTGGACATTAGGAAGTTTTTAGCTACATTATAATGTTTTTAAATTTTTAATATATTTTCATTTTATTTGAAAGACAGAAAGAGATCTTTCATCCACTAATTCACTCCCCAAATGCCCCCAACCAACCAGGGTAGTCCAGGCCAAAGCCAGGAACCCAGAACTCCATCCAGGTCTCCTACATGTGTGGCAGGGACCCAAGTATTTGAGCCATCATTTGCTGTCTCCTAGGATATACTTCAGCAGGAAGCTGAATTAGAAACAGAGCATCAGCCAGCGCCGCGGCTCACTAGGCTAATCCTCCGCCTTGCGGCGCCGGCACACCGGGTTCTAGTCCCGGTTGGGGCGCCGGATCCTGTCCCGGTTGCCCCTCTTCCAGGCCAGCTCTCTGCTGTGGCCAGGGAGTGCAGTGGAGGATGGCCCAAGTGCTTGGGCCCTGCACCCACATGGGAGACCAGGATAAGTACCTGGCTCCTGCCATCGGATCAGCGTGGTGCACCGGCCGCAGCGCACTGGCCGCAGTGGCCACTGGAGGGTGAACCAATGGCAAAGGAAGACCTTTCTCTCTGTCTCTCTCTCACTGTCCACTCTGCCTGTCAAAAGAAAAAAAAAGAAAAGAAAAAGAAACAGAAACAGAGCATCTGGGACTCAACTCAGGCAGTCTAATAAGGGATGTGGGCATCTGGAGACATAGTTTAAGTTGCTTCACCAAATGACTGCCCTCCATTATAATCTTATGAGACCACTGGTATGTATGTGATCCATTGTTCAGTGAAATGCATTATGACACTTGATTATATACCACTTCAGAGATGGCTCAGGTACCTTATAACTGAATAGTCTCAATCCTCTTCATCCAGCCCTATAACATTGCTGTCATTCATTTCATTTATTCACAAGATATAATCAACCAGTACACTGCTGATATTATTTTTGATAAATTTTTATCCATTAGATCAATTCTGAATTTTAGAAAAGATTGTATTTTACCTTCACTTTTTCTTTCTCTAACATTTGTCTTTCTTTATGTCTAAGTATCTGATCTAATTTTCCTGCCCTCTGAAGAACATCAAACACTAGTGAGGATGTGGTGCAATGGGGACCCTCATTCAGTGCTGGTGGGAATGCAGAATGTCATAGCCACTTTGGGAGAGAGTTCGGCACTTTCTAAGAAATCTAAACAAAGGCTCGCCATAGAATGTGGTACTCACATTCCTTGGTATTTACTCAAATAAGCTGAAATTGTAACAACCACATAAAACCTGCTCACATATTTTTGAAGTTGCTTTGTTCATAATTGCCAAAAATTGGAAGCAACCATTCAAAAGGTAAATAGATAACAAACGGATAACAATCGGACTTAATGTTCATTGTCTCATAAAAGAAAACTATTAGCTGTAAGTACATGAAAGGTCACTTTTGCAGCAACATTTAAATCAACAATGAAAAGTTGGCAGAGTGTAGTCAGAACCACCTGCCAGAAAAGACAGCCCCTTTCACTAGAGAAGCAAGGAAACACACAACTGAAAACACAAAATTTCATCTTAGGGCCTTTAAACCGATGTCAGCAAAGCATTTAAAGGTGAAACTCAAGTAATAGAAGAGATTGGATAAGGCTCTTTGATATAGATATCTTCAGAGTGTTTTATGTCAGAAGGACACGACAAATATAAAGGTGTCCTTATCATACTAAACCTTCAAATGGCATGACTTAATATGCTCAAAAGATGTATTAAAGAACTGGTTAAGAAACAGAGCCTCTCTAGTTACAGCTGGCTGAACAAATAAATGTTCAATATTTAATCATCTCAGCAGTAGTTCTTCTGTGGACCATGTCAATTTTGCAGCATACTTGATTGGAAAATAGCTGGGAAGGAAACTAGAAAATCAGAAAGTGTTTTAGTGGCTAAAGGGTCACCTGGAAAAATTGAATAGAAAAGCAAGTGTGGAGCCAAATCAATGAAGACAAACCTGCCAGGTGGTAGCTGTCAGACCCCAGGCCATTAGGAACAATGGATGCATCAGCGTACATTTCCTCATTCACAGGGAATAAAGTGCTCGCCTCTTGATTTTCTCATTTTGCTCAATGGAGTGGTGAAAATAGGCAACTTGGTACAACAAACAAGAAGGGTAAAATGAAGGTTTAGAGACATCTTCAATGAAATGGGAAGTAACTGAAAACTCACTCTGGATGACAGAAAATGGAGCAAGAAATGTGAACTGACAATGTGAGCTGAGGAAGTCAGAGCCAAGAATACATATCAGAGAGGCCAGTGGGAAGACAGAGAGGAAGGAAGTGATTTATGACTCCAGTCTTGGAGCAGGAGTGAATAAAGGGCATGAACACAGAGCACCACTGGCATCGTTAGAAGGGGAAGTCATCCCCTCTTCCCTTCCCACCCACAGCCTAAAAAGGAGCCATACGGAGGGAGACTCAGGAGACAGTGAGATAGAATCCAACGAATGGTGTATTCCAGACATTCGAAACAGTGCTACCTGTAGCATATGTCATTTTTCACAGTTTCCAGATATGAATCACTTCACCAACCAGGAGGACCTAATGTGAAAGGTGCTAAATTTTGGATATGGTTTGTGCCCAGGTGTATTATGGATGCTCCAAGCATCCCCAGAGTAGCAAAGTTAAGGGGTGATGGGACCTTTAAGAGGTGCAGCCTAGTGGGAAGCAATTAGGTCACTGAAGGCACTGCTTTTGGAAGGGAAAGATACAGTACTTCTTTTTATCATTACCTAAAGTCACCTTACCGTACAGAAGAACCCCAGAACTTCTTTCTCCTATCTGTCTACAACTCACTACCCATTAATCAACCTTTCCTGATCCTCCCATTCCCTCTCTCTGCAGCCTCTGGTAACCACTATTGTATTCTCAATTGTTCTACACATAAACCACCATCCAAAGGAATGGACTCAGGCAGTAAACTTTTTTTTTTATTAATGCTTGTTTTTTCCTAATAGTAAATACTTCAAATATTACTTTCATACACAGAAATACAGAACTATTTGCATGTGATACTCTCGGGATATTTTTTAGAATTAAACACAAGGTCCTTTTTTAAGATTTTATTTATTTGAGAGGCAGAGTTCCAAGACAGAGAGAGGGAGAGAGAGAGAAAGGTTTTCTATCCACTGGTTCACTTCCTAAATGGCTGCAATTGCCCAAACTAAGCCATATGAAGCCCGGAGCTTCTTCAGGATCTCCCACTTACACCAAGGCACTTGCACCATCCTCCGCCACTTCCCCAGGCCAAGAGCAGAGAGCTGGATTGGAAGAGGAGCAGCCAGGACTCCAACAGGCACCCATTTGGGATACCAGCACCACAGGAGGAGGCTTAGCCTACTGTGCCACAGCACCAGCCCCTAAATACAAGGCTTTTTTAAAGAGCACCCCTCCCACTTGCTGCAATCAGCTTCAGGTTACTCCTCAGCTTTCCAAGGATTCAAGTTCTTTTTTTTTTTTTTATATTAATTATTTAGTTTAATTTATCTTGGTGTTTAAGTTTCTTTTTTTTATTTTTTATTTTTTATTTTTTATTTTATTTTTTTTAATTTATTTAATAAGCATAAATTTCCAAGTACAGCTTATGGACCACAATAGCCTCCTCCCCCCACCCCGTGTCTTCCCTCCCATCCACAATGCTCCCCTCTCCCACTCCCTCTTCCCTTCCCCTTCACATCACAATTAATTTTCAATTATCTTTATATACAGAAGATCAATTTAGCGTATGTTAAGTAAAGATTACCACATTTTGCTCCCACACAGAAACATAAAGTGTAAAATACTATTTGAGTACTAGTTATAGCATTAATTAAACACCTAAGAGTAATTGTGTATTAATTACAGAGCTCAACCAATAGTTTTAAGTAGAATATAAAACGCATTTTTTGCATTGTTGTGACTTCCCCCCGACCTCCCTCCCTCCCGTGGCCCTCCCCTCACCCACTTCCTCTCCCCTCTCCCCCCTTCATCACGTTTCATTTTCAGTTACCTTCATATACCGAAGATCAATTTAGTATATACTAAGCAGGGATTTCAACAGGTTGCACTCACACAACCGAACCAGGTATAGGGTATTGTTCGACTAGTAGTGTTGTTTTTGAGTTTCATACATAAACATATTAAGGACAGAGATCCTGCGAAGGGAGCATGAACCCAGTGACTCCCATTGTTGATTTAACAATTGGCACTCTTATTTATGACGTCAGCAATCACTCTTATATAGACTCTTGCTATGAGCTGTCTAGGCTATGGAGGCCCCTTGATTTCACCAACTCTGAATTTGTTTAGTCAAGGCCATATCACAGTGGAGGTTCCTTCCTCCCTTCAGAGAAAGGCGCCTTGTGGGGAGCAGCTCGGACTAGACTAAGTTACTGGAATTAAGACTTATTCTATGCATCTGCTCTCCTCTGTGGGGAGCAGCTCGGACTAGACTGTTACTGGAATTAAGACTTATTCTATGCATCTGCTCTCCTACAATATGGCGCTGGGAGAGGAGAAAACAGCTTCTACCCAGCTGCCTCCAGTTCAACCAATAAACTGTAGGACTTGCTCCTGATTGGAGAGCAGCGTACTCGGCGTGTGGGCAGCCGAGTTAGGATTGGCGGAGGAGGACTATAAAGGAGGAGAGAGACGGCATGCACCAGGAACATCTATGGGGAACATCTAAGGGAACCCGTGCAGCCCCCGAGAAAGCCGGCCGGCGGTGTGCCGCTCCCCTGCGGAAGTGGGGAATGCGGCCAGGGGGAACTGCCCTTCCACGGAGGTGGAAGGGATAGTAGCCAACCCGGGAAGAACCAGCAGCAAACCCGGGGAGGGCCGAGCAGATGAAAGAACAGCGCAGGGTCCTGTGTCGTTCCTCCACGAAGAGGGGGAGCGACATAATGGTGCCGTGACTCGGATATGAAGCCTAGGCAGGGTTCAGTGTTGCTCCTCCACGAAGAGGGGGAGCGACAGCGCCTCTCTCCTTGATGGCCCCAAGGATTCAAGTTCTTGTCTTTGCTATTAGGTAAACTTCGGTGGGAAGTTGTTAGAGGCAGGAATTTATGGAATGAGTCTTGATTTGTCAAGCAGTGGAAGAACGAGATCAACCTACAAGGAGAATCAACTGGAGGAGAGAGATTCTGGAACTGCAATGACTTGGGTTTAAAATAAGATTCTTTGCATAATGACATATTCAGTGAAGACAAAGAAGTTAATCCATTATTTTTCCATTATTCCATTATTATTCCATTATTATTTCCATTAATCCATTATTATTTCCTTATTTCTACTATATGTTCACTAAGCTAAAACCACAGCCTCTTACAAGCTGTCATCAAACTCTATGATACCCATCCACTTTCCTACTACCCTTTCTTTAAAAGTGCTCATTTCTCAAAGTCATTACCAAAAAAAAAAAAAAAAAAAAAAAAAACATGAGTTAAGAAAAGTAAATCCAGGACCCATTTATTCCAAACACTTTTTCCATACCTTTGTCAGCATATTGCAGAGCCCAAAAATTGAAGGGCCTAGATATTATTGTTTTGAAATCTAGAAATGGAGGAGGCACATTGCTTCTACAGAGCACATGACATTGATCTAAGTGCATTCCAGGCACCATTGAAGCTGATCTGCCCAAGTGAGATGCCATAAACTAAATAAGCAGGTTGGTCAAACTTTTCTATTCCTAATTCCTTTTCCTATCCCCCATTTTAGAGGCAATCATGATAATCTTCTCTTTAAAACTCACACAAAGAATTTTCATAATTTTATTTCTATCTTCCAATGCCTCAGATTTTCCCTTCCTCAACACATTGTAAAATGTGCTGTTGAAAATATTAGATAGGGTCCAGTGCTGTGGCCTAGCAGGTAAAGCCACCGCCTGTGGTGGTGGCATCCCATATGGGCACTGGTTCGAGTCCCAGCTGCTCCACTTCCAATCCAGCTCTCTGCTATGGCCTGGGAAAGCAGTAGAAGATAGCCCAAGTTCTTGGGCCCCTGTACGCATGTGGGAGACTGGGAAGAGGCTCCTGACTCCTGACTTTGGATCAGCGCAGCTCCAGCTATTGCAGCCAGTTGGGGAGTGAACTAGCAGATGGAAGACCTCTCTCTCTCTCTCTCTCTCTCTCTCTGCCTTTCCTTCTCTTTCTGTGTAACTCTGACTTTCAAATAAATAAATAAATCTTTTTTAAAAAAATAAAATATTAGACAGACAATACATCAATTCTTCCTTGTTTAGTATTGAACAATTCAAGTTGTCTTGGAATTGTGTTGTCCAATATATTAACCACTAGCCACATGTGGCTATGTAAATTTAAATTTTAATCAGTTAGAATTCTATAAAATGAAAATTTATTCCTTCCATTAATGAAGCCACATTTAAAATGTTTCCTCTAAGTCCAGTCTAGACTACAAAATGCAACAGAAAAGATATAGAACATTTTTGTCATCATATTTCTTTGGAAAGCTGCTGTTTGAATTTTTTTCCTGCACATTTTTGTGTCATGGAAGGACAATTCCTTAAATGCTCAAGGCACATTCTTTGCTCAAAAGGAAAAATGTTTTCCTAAAATTCATGTAGAAACTCTAAAAATGTTCTATACATCAATTTTCAATAGTCAGATTGGATTGTTGAGAGTTCGAGACCATTGAACTTCAAATTCAATATTCTGTCATGTAATAATCAATGTTATGGTTGAAATAAACCATAGAGGCCATCTGAACCAATCATCCCTTCATATTTGACATTGCCTGTTTAAAAACTCTACCAAATTGCAAACTAGCCCATACTTCAAAACCTTTAATAAAACTTGGCCATGCCTTCAGGATAAACCAAAGCCCCAAAAAATGCCCAACCTAAAGTGTTATTAAATAAACAACAATTAATCACAGAATCACACGTCATCACTGTTCATGGCTTTACTCTTTGTGATTTTGTTAGATTGCCCCCATTGCTAAGGGGCAGTAAGTTTCCTGTTTCAGTGGTTTGTTTAGAAGAAAATTAATAGCTCCTGCCCAAAACATCATTTGCAGCTCCCACCTGTCGCTCCCCCATTCGCGGAGGAACGACACAGGACCCTGCGCTGTTCTTTTGTCTGCTTGGCCCTTCCCGGGTTTGCTGCTGGTCCTTCCCGGGTTGGCTGCTGACCCCTCCACCTCCGTGGAGGGGCGGCTCCCCCTGCCACTTTCCCGCTTCCGCGGAGGAGCGGCACACCACCGGCCGGCTCTCTCGGGGGCTGCTCAGGTATTCCTTCAGATGTTCCCTGGTGCATGTTGTCTCTCTCCTCCTTTGTAGTCCTCTTCCAACAATCCCAACTCTGCTACCCACATGCCGAGCACACTGCTTTCCTCCAATCAGGAGCAGGATCAGCTCCTGCAGCTTATCAAACTGATGAGGCAGCTGCATAGAGGTTGTTTGGTCTCTTTCTCTCAGCGCCATATTGTGGGAGAGCAGATGCATAGAATAAGTCTTAATTCCAGTAACTTAGTCTAGTCTCAGTTGCTCCCCACACCCACCCAAAAAAAAATCAAAGCTTGGGAAAAACAGAACAAAACTTGGTTTTCATAAAGGACCTCTGATTTAACATAGTACTTGCTTATTCAACAAAAAGCTCCCATTGTTTTGCTAATTCTTCATCTAGGAAATGGTCAAGACCCACGCTAGACTCTCACACTAGCCCCAGTCACTTTAACTGGAGCAAATACAGTTTGGGTAGGTGATGTAGATAATGCCATTTCTCCTGAGGCCACTGTTGCAATTTTTCATAACTTGCTGGATAGAATAGAATATTGTTATGAAGAATAATAAGGACAGAATCTAATCTGATAGTGATACCTTCAAAAGGAAGGGAACCAAAAATGGGAGTTGAATACAGTTTGAGATATTATTAAAGAGGGCAATGTTATTTTGTCCTTTTATGCTTACAAAGTACCAATCATTATAAAGATACCATCAGAGCTTCCTAACAAAATTGGCATAGTTTAGTTATTTCAAAGTGTAGTTAGCTAAGTGTGTATTATGCAGAAAGAATGCATGAACTTCAATTATTTTGCACCATTAACTTATGACGTTGGAGCTGAAATTTCTGCATTGAGTTTGGGGGACAAATATTGACATGTCCCTTCTAATGCCCACCATGCTCTTCTCATTTTGGTGAAACTGGCCTCTGTTAGGAGACATTGTTTGGAGCAGATGTAGCTGACCTACAAAAGGCTGGAGAACAAGCCCATGACTTTGTATAAAGGGAAACAGGACAATGACAATTAACCAAGTCAATTGACTAGCTTAATCTGAAATTTTCAAGTTGGTGATAGATTGAAAATCCAGTTCTAGTATTTATAGGTGGGGCCTTTGGGAAGTGAGTAGATTGAATTTGGTAATTATGATAGAATCCTCATGATCAAATCCTGGTGGCTTTATAAGGAGACATGGACACAGACATGTGCTCTCCCTATCTCATGCCATATGATATACTGTGCCATTTTGGGACTCTACCAACAAGAATGCTGTCACCAATTAGCTTTGCTTGATCCTGAGTTGTCTATCTGCAGGAACATGAGCCAAAATAAACCTCTCTTCTTTGTAAAGTTACCCAGCCTTAGGTGTGTGACCATAGTGATGAAAAGATGACTAATACATTCACAGGGCAAAACAGAGACTCTACAAGAAACAGAAGTTATGTGAGCCATGAAAGGGACAAGGAGACCTGCAGAAGCCTTAAAGGCCATCTTTCCTTATGAATCTCATGTTAGGCAAGTTTTTGTGAAAGCAGTGTCATTTCTAGCTTCTTAATACACAGAAAAGACTGCTAAGTTACAGATGCTAAACAATAACTCCTCGAAGAGTACCTAGAACAAATATTACCACCTGAAATGGATAAGCGTTCTGAGGTCCTCCCTATCACAACACAGAAAGCCAGGGATCTATGCCTTACCATGCAAAGCAATGAATAATTATACTTCTGCTTGGTGCTTGGTGATAAAGTACTGCTGAAAAGGAACAAGAAACACAAGCAGAGCAAGAAGATAGTTTCTCACAGCAGCCCTCTGTTTGCATTACAGAGAGGAGAGCCAGCCCCGTGTTGACCAGAAACAGATAAGGATGCGGGGGTTGGCCATCAAGTAACTCAGCTACAGAAAAAGCTTCCTGCTCAGGTAGACAGCACTGGGAGGCAAATGACCATAGGCTGATGACAAATGCTGCAGCTGATCACACACCAGCTTGAATTCACAGGTGTTTGGGGTTCCAGTTACAGATCATCTTCTACCTGCCAAAAGCTATGATCTGAGCAGTCAATGGGAGATCACACCAAGGGATTCTCCAGACATCTTCCATAAATTAGCAATGGGTCAGTTTCCCTCACAGTGGGTCATGCCTTCTCCATAAAGTAGGAACACTACATGAAGCTTAGGAATATGTGAAAAAAATAGAATGTAGAAAAACTGTACTAAGAAGAAAGTATATGTACTGCATAGGAAAGATTGTTGAAAGCTAGCAAGAGAATATGTTGCTAAGGAATTAAGAGCTCATCTATGGAAATCAAAGTCCAATTTAAAATCAATCCAGGAGTAAGCTTTGTGGCATAGTGCTGCAATGCCAGCATCCAATATGGACTCTGGTTCAAGACCCAGCTGCTCCACTTCCAATCCAGCTCCCTGCTAATGCACCTGGGAAAGCAGCAGAAGATGACACAAGTGCTTGGGCCTCTGCACTCATATGGGAGATCCAGAAGAAGCTCCTGACTCCTGCCTACCTAGCCCCAGCCATAGTGGCCATATGGGGAGTAGACCAACGGATGGATGATTGATTGATCGATCGATCTCCCCTATCTCTTCTTCTGTCTGTGTAACTCTGCCTTTCAAATACATAAATTAATCTTAAATAAATAAAATAAATCCAAATTAATTGCAGTGAGGAAAGCTTACTTAATATGCACATTTAGTGGCTGGAGGTTGAATGGAACACTAGCTAATCATGACTAATGTTGATGCCTATGGTGCAATGTAGAAGACAGCAAAGATTGTGGGACAGAAGGATATCACCCAGTCCAGCCACTCATACTTCTTACCAGCTGGACCAGCCTATGGCACACTCTGAACTTGTCTTGGAATATCACAACAGCAGAAAGTAACTAAAATGGGGTTACTGGTAGCAGTGGAGATCGCTGGTGCTGGAGTTAACTAACCCCAATTAGAAGTAATTGAAAGCAAAGGGCAGGTGAACATAAGGCTTTAGCCTAAAGGAAATACACAAATGAAAACCATCAGGTGAGATGGGAGTCCCTGCGGTGCCTAAAGAAGTTGCATCCAAGTACATGAAGTTTACCCTAATGAAATAGATGTGCTGTGCACTTGGAATCCGCTGAATTTTGTGTGTGTTTGCTATTTCTGCAGAAATCAGTAGCTTGAAGTACAGTTAGAGCCACCACTGTGCCCAGAGTCTGCTGATGAAAGCTGGGCGTGCTTGGTGCTCTGCTCCACATATCTCTAACCCTCCTTGGATCAGTGTAGCATCTGGGACATGAGCTTCTTAAGGCAGTGGCAGAGGTGCAGAAGGCAAAGTGGGAAGGGACGAGACTTCTTGCAGGCTAAACACAGAACCCACCTGCCAGTGACTAAAGGAAATCCTGTAGTCAAGCCCAAAGCTAGGGTGCAGGGAGAAGAGTGAAGAACTGGAGTCCATAATTAAATGCACAATTTGCTTCCCCAAAATCCCAGTCCTGAGCACTGAAACCAAAACCTGCATAGTTGTTACTCTTCACACTTCCCAGATGGGAGTCACTTTACCAACTGGAGTGCCTTCAACACAAGAATTTAAGGGGCCAGTGCTGTGGTTAAGTGGGTAATGCCGCCGCCTGCAGGGTCAGCATCCCATATAGGCACTGGTTTGAGTCCCGGCTGCTCCACTTACAATTTAGCTCTTTGCTGCATGGCCTGGGAAAGCAGTAGAAGATGGTGCAAGTGCTTGGGCCCCTGCACCCACATGGGAGACCCGGAGGAAGCTCCTGGTTCCTGGCTTCAGATTGATGTAACTCCGGCCATTGTGGCCAACTGGGGAGTGGGGAGTGAACCAGCAAGTGGAAGACCTCTCTCTCTGTCTCTGCCTTTTTGTAACTCTGCCTTTCAAATACATAAATAAATCTAAAAAAAAAAAAAAAAAGAATTTAAGACACTGACAAGACTATGAGGAAGACTATAACACCCTCCCACTAGTCCACATAGAGGTAAGGGCATTGCTGGGGGAAATACCACCTTCTAGAAAAATAATCAAAGTAACCAAATAAAACTCTTCTTAGGGAAAAAAAAAACTAGGAAAACTGAACGTGATTCATTAATCGTGACAAATTTATCAGCAGGGATGAGGTCATCATCACTTTCAGGGCTGTTTTTCCCCCAAAGACCCAAGGGCAGGGCCACCCTTAGCTATGTCCCTCCCAGAAAGTGCAGCAGAACCCTCTGGGCAGCTCAGGAAGGGTGGGCTGTGTTGTAGAAGCTGCCATATTTTATGCAAACAAGTCCAGATGTCTCCCACTTCCCTATGTGAGGGCATGAAGGGGGGAACTGAGCTAAGACCACCAGCCCCTCTCCAAAAGATGCACCCTGCACAGCCCCAGGCCCTGGTGAGAAGTCTGATACGTTCATTCCTCATCTTTTTTTAAGATTCAGTGACGGCCAGGGGCAAAAGCAGATTTTCTCACTTTCCTCTCATCTGAGAGTGGTCAGAGAAAAGTGCAATAAAATCCTCCCTCTGGAGATCTTAAAATCCTTTTTTCATTCCATATCAGTTTTAGGGGGAATGTGAGGCCACACAAGCTATATTGCAGAAATGCTGTTGCAATGGTTTCTTCACACCTTTATGCTTGTTACTGGCACAACTTTGTAGAATAAAGAGCAATATTGACAAGATTTGTGCAGGTTGTTAGATATCTTAGCATTCATTACAGTCTTTGATTTGTAACTAGAGCCACATAACAAATAGAAAAACTGGTACCATTTTTCAACCGTTTTTGCTAATTTTTACACCCCAAGACGATGGACACCTGGTGTTTACCTTACTATGTTGAATGAAAAATCAGTATCTTGGGCCGGCGCCACAGCTCACTAGGCTAATCCTCCACCTAGCTGCGCCGGCACACCAGGTTCTAGTCCCAGTCAGGGTGCCGGATTCTGTCCCGGTTGCTCCTCTTCCAGGCCAGCTCTCTGCCATGGCCCGGGAGTGCAGTGGAGGATGGCGCAAGTGCTTGGGCCCTGCACCTGCATGGGAGACCTAGTATGGGAAAACAAACCCGAGTTAAAAAAATCTCAGGGAGGTCAGTTGGATGTAAACAAACAAAATGGGAGGCCTGAAAATGACCCCCAAAAGAGAAGTGGGGGGAAAAGGTGCTTTGCAGGAACTTGCAAAGGCATGCCCATGCTAATAAGTTGAATATCCCAACAGTGAGCACTGTGGGCATGCGTCCAGCCCGGGGCTACAAGGCATCCCCTGGTCCGTCTGTCACTGGTTTTTCAGGTGTCACACATGTCTTACGAACAT
Source organism: Oryctolagus cuniculus (assembly GCF_964237555.1). NCBI lineage: Eukaryota > Metazoa > Chordata > Mammalia > Lagomorpha > Leporidae > Oryctolagus > Oryctolagus cuniculus. Next base: position 44,140,499 of record NC_091445.1, on the reverse strand, counting down.
GTAGACAAGGGGAGATACCCTGCAGGGCAGAATTCAGCATCCTTAGTTCATGGTTACAATATCATTAACCATGCTAAAATGCTTCTCTCAAATACTAACAGTCCTATAAGATTCTCACAGATGAATAAATTGAAGTAAAGTATTTGAGAGTCACCATGTGTTCATGATACAGCTGAACTTAAGCCCCATCCTACTCCAAAGTCTATGCCCTAATCACTAGAGAACTTAGTCCTAAATCCCTAGTTCTGTGACTCTGAAGTGGTGAAATACCTCTCTTTTGAACAGCCAAGTAAATAGCTTGGTTCAGTGACACAGTCTATATCCATGTGCAAGTGTGTAAGAAGTTGTAAATCACTTCTATTATCCATGCTAAAAATCTTAACACAATTCACAAAAGACAGCCAGATCAATTTTCCACACTTCTCAACTCAACACACCTTCATTTTACAACTATTTCTTCACAACAAAATTATTGCAGGCCCACTTATTGAGCCCCCTTTTTTCCTTTAAGTAGAAAATCCAAGAGGCTTCAGCTAACAAAAGTTAAAATATGTCATGCATCTATTTCCAGTTCTAAATATTGACGGATGATGAGAGAAGGAAATTTTCCCAACTCTGACTTTTCACAAACATTCGCCATACACTCAGCTCCAACATGGAAATAGCACACAGACGTTTCAGGCAAAACATAAAACAAAGAAGCATCATAAACAGAGAGCTTTTGTTCAGAACCTGAGATCCCAATCACCTGCCCACTGCACGGTACAGCCCTAATCTCTCTGAGGTTCAGATGCCCCCTCTGGAAAGCCCCATAGAAATACTCAGTCTTACCAGCTGCAAGGTAAAGATGTTATGAAACTCAAAGAAATAATGCAAATGAAAGTAAATAGTACTCATAATGAAACACTAATGGATTATATGGTGGGAAGCTCAGAGAAAGCTAAATGCTGCAGACCTTGGGAAAACGGAGGCACAGTCTCTAGGCCACGTCTCTCCCAGTGACAAGGGCCCTTCTACTCCAGGCTCTCCCATTCCTGCAGAACCACAGGGAGAAGAGGGAGCCAATCTGGGCTTGCTTTTGTGCAGTATTTACTTTTTTTTCCTGGAGACCCTTGGAGTCTGAGTAGGTGGTTGCTTTCAAAGAGTGACTTTCTTTCTTCCTGATTATTCTTTAAAAGCATTTCCCAGGCCAGCATTGTAGTCTAACAGGTAAACCCTCTGCCTGTGATGCCGGCATCCCATATGAGCTTTGGTCCACGTCCTGGCTGCCCCACTTCCACTCCAGCTCCCTGCTAATGACCTGGAGAAAGCAGCGGAAGATGGCCCTAGTGCTTAGGCTCCTGAACCCATGTGGAAGACCCTGATGAAGCTCCTGGCCATTACGGCCATCTGGGGAGTGAATCAGCAGATGGAAGATCATTATCATTCTCTCTCTCTCCCTGTCTCTAACTCTGCCTCTCAAATAAATAAATAAATCCTTTAAAATTAAAAAAAAAAAACTCCAGGAACTGAGAGATTTCTGTAGTTTTAAAACTGTAATTTCTGTGGCTTAAATCACCAAGTTGATAGTAATTTGCTATAGTCACCCAAGGAAACTAATCCAGTATCATTTAACACGTTGAGGCTAGATGAAATCACCAAGGCAGACAATAACAATAGAAGAGGACCTAGAACTGGGCCCTGGGCCCTGCATCCGTGAAAGTCTGGGAGAAGAGCAGGTCCAGACAAGGCAGCGCTGGAGAAGGAAGCCAGAGAGGAAGGGTGGTATCCTGGGAGTGTGTGAAGGAGGGTGGGCTCATGCATCCATCCGATACTGCGGAGAGCAAGGGGGACTGACCAGCAGAGTCAGCAATGCAGAGGTCATGGGAGAACTTGAAGAGACAAATCTCAGGGTTGCAGACCCTGATTTAGAGAGCGAAGCTAGAATCTGAAAGTACATAGACAATCCTAACAAGGTTCTGCTGCACAAGGAAACAGAGAAATGGGGTGATAGTTATGCAGGAAATAAGGCCAAGATAAGATTTCTAAGATGGGAAGTGCTCCAACAGTCTGCCTATGTGCTGATGGAAATGATCGAGATAGCACAGAAATGTACATCTGAGGAAGAGAAAATTGCAAGAGCAATGCACAATGTTTTTAATCTTTATGTCATTATCCTGCCAAGATAAGAGTTGCATAGTGAGTTTGTTTAAAGTTATTTTTTCTATGTCTTTTCCACTAGTTGATATTATAGCTGACAGATCACATATATAAATTTGTAAGACTAGTTACCTGAGTAATATGCACGTTGAACATATTGAACAATAGTTTGGTTATTAAAATATATACCACTGGATGGTTTTAAAAAATGACTCAATCTATTTACTATAAGATGCCAAAAATTGCTAAATTCCTTGGCAACTGAATAGCCATTGTGGAGTTCCATGCAAGTCAGCTTTTGTGGAAGTTAGAAAGGGCTTTTTGTTTAACAATTCTCCTTATGCTGTGTTCTGCTATATTCTAAGTTGTTTCATTCTCAGCAAGTGCTGTAATTTTTTTTTTTTTGTACTTACCAAATGCATCAAGAAGTCAGCCAGAGCAGTCAACTGGAAGATGTGCACTGGGGAACATGGTTTCTGATCTAGAAAAAGCAGCAAAAGAGAGTTAAGACAAAAACAAGGAAGTCTCCAGTTTCACCTGGGACCTCCTCAGTCAACAAGTCAGCAAATAATACAGAAAGTTCCCATTGAACCTTTCCCTGTTAAAAACAAGAGGACTCTGGCCAGTGCCGTGGCTCACTAGGCTAATCCTCTGCCTGCAGCGCCGGCACACCGGGTTCTAGTCCCAGTTGGGGCGCCAGGTTCTGTCCCAGTTGCTCCTCTTCCAGTTCAGCTCTCTGCTGTGGCCTGGGAAGGCAGTGGAGGATGGCCCAAGTGCTTGGGCCCTGCACCCACATGGGAGACCAGGAGGAAGCATCTGGTTCCTGGCTTTGGATCGGCGCCGTGCACTGGCCATAACGGCCATTTGGGGGGTGAACCAACGGAAGGAAGACCTTTCTCTCTGTCTCTCTCTCGCACTAACTCTGCCTGTCAAAAAAAAAAAAAAAAAAAACACACAAGAGGTATCAACATCCATACTCTTTGTTTTTGTTTTTCTTTTTGTTTTTTTTATTTGTAATGCAGAGAGATAAAGAGCTCCCATCTGCTGGCTTACTCACAAATGCTCACACCAGCCAGAGCTCAGCCAGACCAACACTGGGAGCTGGCAACTGAATCCAGGCCTCCCATATAGGGGACAGGACCCTGATCATGGGAGCCATCACCGCTGTCTCTTGAGAGTCTGCATTAGCAGGAGGTTATGTTAGGAACCACAGGCAGGTATTGAAACCAGGCACTCTAATACGGGATGAAGGTGTCTTAACCACTAGGCTAACCAACCACTCCCAACATACACATTCTTCTTAAATTTATATTCTGAAATCTTGTCTTTCTAATGGCATCTTTTTTGTCTTTCCTATTCAGAATAACTTCCCTATGTATCAAATCCTTTGATCAAAGTTCCCTCCACACTTTGTTTTTTTATTTTTATTTTTTTAGAGGCAGAGTGGACAGTGAGAGAGAGAGACAGAGAGAAAGGTCTTCCTTTGCCGTTGGTTCACCCTCCAATGACCGCTGCAGCCGGTGTGCTGTGGCCCGCGCACCGCGCCGATCTGAAGGCAGGAGCCAGGTACTTCTCCTGGTCTCCCATGCAGGTGCAGGGCCCAATCACTTGGGCCATCCTCCACCGCACTCCCTGGCCACAGCAGAGAGCTGGCCTGGAAGAGGGGCAACCGGAACAGAATCTGGCGCCCCGACCGGGACTAGAACCCAGTGTGCCAGTGCCGCTAGGCGGAGGATTAGCCTAGTGAGCCGCGGCGCCAGCTCCTTCCACACTTTAGATATTTTTCCATTGTTTTTTGAACTTCAGATTCTAAAGAAGAATAACTTTTGTGAAATCATGAATGATTTGTTTCTTTATCATTCCACTTCAACATTTCAAACTGAATCTCTCTGGGTACATATTTCTCTTTGGTGTGAGAAAATTGAACTTGACCATGTAAGGAGCAGAAGTAAGTCTAGTTTTCTCCCTCATTCTGATGTCCACCTGTCATTTTTATGCTGGGTGCCTCTCTCTCTAATTTTCTATATCATTATTTTCTCAATTAGGACCTTTTCCTTAACAGTTTCTCAAGTTTACCTTCCACAATGCCCACATGTCCATTAGAATTTTACTTCTGATATTATAGGTTTAATTCATTGAAATTTCCTTTTTCTTACTTATTTCTGTTTGCATAGGTGACTCCGTGCCTTTTACCCCCACCACGCTCCTCCTCTCAGAATGAATCCACAGCAACACATATTCTCCTGTTCTTTTTCAATCTTAGCCTGTTTGGGCTGTTTTATTTATTTTTCTTTGTAATTAGTCTCTGTTACATAAAGATGAATTCTTGTATCCTTTAGGAAACAGGATTTTCTTACATATTTTTTTCTGATTTTTACCATAGCTGATTTTGAGGTATTTCTTCTTCTTTGGGTTTTCATTATTTTAAGAATATACCTTTTATTCTCTACTTCTCTGTCCATTTTTAAAATGAGACTTCATTAGAATTTAAAACTTCTGGGGCCAACGTTGTGACACAGCAGGTTAGGTCCCTGCTTACAACACAGGCGTCAGAGTGCTTGCTGAGTCCCAGCTCCACTTCTGGCCCAGCTCCCCACTACTGTGCCTGGGAAGGCAGCGGATGATGGCCCAAATGCGTGGGCGCCTGCAACCCACATGGAAGACCCAGATGGAGTCCTGAGCTTCTGGCTTTGAACCAAAGGATGAAGATATCCCTCCCGCCCTCTGTCTCCCCGTCACTCAGCCTCTCAAATAAACAAATAAATCTTTTTTATAAAGCTCATATTCATTATCCTACCACCTCTAACACATATATATAATGTAAAATTTGGTAATCTTCAGGAACTATTGGTAAGTAAGTGTTGGATGAGAAGAGGAAGTTGCCAAAACGATAGGACAGTGTGACCCATCTTTGCTTTAAATACAAATATATATTTCGGTCCTTCTTGGAATACAGCAGCCCCTGGTATCCATGAGGGATTGGTTCTAGGACCTGCTATAGCTACCAAAATCCAAAGTTACTTAAGATATAGGATAGTGTGAAGGCATCTTTCCATACAAATATACATTTCAATGACTTATTGAATACAGTGCCCTCCTGGTTTCCATTGGGGATTGGTTCTAGGACCTGCTGCAGACACCAAAATCCATGGATGCTCAAGACCCTTACATAAAATGGCACAGTATTCACCCATAGCCTATTCATATCCTCTTATATATCTTGTATATGTTAAATCATCTCTAGATTATTTATAACACCTATTACAAGGCCTACACATCTTTTCCTTCATAAGGGCTCAGTGTCATACTCAGTGCACAGAAAATTCAAGCTTTTGCTTTTTGAAACTTTTTGGTAAATTTTTAATACTATAAATGATTGTTTAGCACCTACTAACTGCCAATGACTAGAAATGAGACAAACTCCATGGTCTAATGATGGGAATGCTCAACTGAAGGAGAATGATAGAAGTAAATATACAATGTCATAGTCTTAAGCCATTAAAAATGTAGAGGATTTACCTGAAAGAAACAAATAGGACAATAGAATCCAGAGTGGTCTGAATGTTGGTGGAGCACCTAACAGACCAGGACTGAGAAGGAACTCTGGGATTAAAAAAGGAAGCAGGAAGCTCCCTACAACAGTCAATTTACATACAGGATTCCAGCCTGGGACAGACACTGCAGCAAGGCTGTTTCTGCACAGGACAGTGGGAGGGGAGGGTTGTGTACACTGACAAGTCAAGAGAGCCAGGTTAGAAGCTCCTGGTACTACGTTCCTTTGCATCAGAGATAGGAGTTAGCCCCTAAGGCCCCCTGGTAGTCTTTGTAGCCTTATCAGAAAGACTCATGATAACATTTAAACTTCATGCCTGCAGAGTGGCACCAGTTGGGCTGGCAGGTGGTCAGCAGCCTTCTGAGAGTGGGGGGAGGGGCAAGACTCAAGACCCTGTTACTGTGGTTCACTATCCTACAAGAAAACAGAGATCAGCTCAGGTAGGGTGAGCATGGAAGCTTGCCGGGCTTCACTTTAGGAAAGACTTCTCAGTTCAGGCCGACAGGATAACCATGAAACGTCCTTTCTGGGGCCCAGGGAAGTTTCTCCACACAGGACCAACAGCAGGTACACAGGCCTGTTGTAGGGAGCTTCCTGCTTCCTTTTTTAATCCCAGAGTTCCTTCTCAGTCCTGGTCTGTTAGGTGCTCCACCAACATTCAGACCACTCTGGATTCTATTGTCCTATTTGTTTCTTTCAGGTAAATCCTCTACATTTTTAATGGCTTAAGACTATGACATTGTATATTTACTTCTATCTGATGTCTTTGCAAAGAAAATGAATAGGCAGGACCGTGTGCCTAGAGTGTATCCATGAGGAGGGACAGGGACATGAGAAGCAGATAAAGACCTACACCAGATTTAGATTATGAAGGCCTTGAAGACATTGCTAAGTAGTTTAGATTTTACTCCCAGAGCAGCAAGATGAAAGGTTTGGGTAAATAAAAAAATTAAAATCCAGTGTTTATTTTATTTTTAAATTAATAGTGTATTGATTAAAGCTACAAGTCACAAGCTTACTTTTACTTAAAGCTTTTATGAAATGCTTTTGTTCAATTTCAAAGACTAGCAAATTTTAATAATTATGTAAGGGCTTTATTTGATGTTTGATCCCATTTAAAAACTCAACTGAATTGTTGCCTTGAAACATACTACATTTGTAAGCACAATTTAATCTTTTAATTTTAATTATCTGACAACCTTTACTGTGTATTTATGTATTTATTATAAATATATTGTAAATACAATGATTCTTAAAGTCTCTTAAGTGTTCCAACAACATGTATGAGCTTAGTATGATTCAAAGAAATCTTAAATTGATGTATTTATTTTCCCATTTTAACTTGAAATCACAAAGCTAATGTGTTTACCCTGTATTGTCAGATATTCTTAAACACCACAGGTCCTAAGCATAAGAAATGTATACAATTTATGCCAAAATTACTGTTTTTATTTTCTTCATACCGATACTTAATTCTAAGTCTCTGTAGTTAAAGGGGCTTATCCACTAAGGGAGGAATTATGTCACTATAAACAATTTTGAGCTTGTTTTCCCAGGGGAATATTTAGGCATTCTTGACATCCTCAGACTACTTAATAACCAGACCAAGTCTCTGGAAGTTGTAATAGCCAGAGCTGCAGACCTCCAGGGCAATTCTTCCCTGTCTGACTGCCTGGCTGACTCCTGTTTTGTAGTCTTCTGCCAAGAACTGAGTAACCGCATCACCTAACTTACAGGTCAGTTTGGTCTCTTCTACCCGCCTAGGTGGCTTCTCTGCTTGATGGGATTTATCAGATTGCTGACTGCTTCAATCCACCCTCAATTCTTCTCCAATCCTTCCTATTTTTAGAAATACCCTTTTTAAATATAAAAGAGGTAACACCAGATTTCGTTTTTGAGTGCCCAGATGGTTTTATCTGACAAGAGCAAGAAGAAGCCTTTGAACGATTGTGAGCAGTTGTGCCATATGACAAGTAGTATATTTCCAAAATATTATTCATGCAACTCTGGGGAAAACGAGTTGGCAGGGGCAGGTTTTAGCAACTCAGTTAAAATACCACTTGGGACACCCACATGCCACATCTGAGTGCTCAGGTTCAAGTCCTGGCTCTACTTCTAATTCCAGTTTTCTACTAATGCACACATGAGAGGCAGCAGATGGTGGCTCCGGTTCTTAGGTCCCTGCCATCCACTCGGACCTGGATTGAGTTCCTGGCTCCTGAGTGTCGCTCCCCCTCTTCATGGAGGAACGACACTAAGTCCCTGCGCTGTTCTTTTGTCTGCTCGGCCCTCCCCGGGTTTGCTGCTGGTTCTTCCCGGGTTGGCTACTATCCCTTCCACCTCCGTGGAAGGGCAGTTCCCCCTGGCCACATTCCCCACTTCCGCAGGGGAGCGGCACACCGCCGGCCGGCTCTTCTCAGGGGCTGCACAGGTGTTCCCTTAGATGTTCCCCTTAGATGTTCCTGGTGCATGCCGTCTCTCTCCTCCTTTATAGTCCTCCTCCGCCAATCCCAACTCGGCTGCCCACACGCCGAGTACGCTGCTCTCCTCCAATCAGGAGCAAGTCCTACAGTTTATTGGTTGAACTGGAGGCAGCTGTGCAGAAGCTGTTTACTTCTCTCCCAGCGCCATATTGTGGGAGAGCAGATGCATAGAATAAGTCTTAATTCCAGTAACTCAGTCTAGTCCGGTTTGCTCCCCACACCTGAGTTTGGCCTGGCCCAGCTCTGGCTATTGTTGGCATTGGGGGAGTGAACCAATGGATGGAAGATTCTCTCTCTCTCTCTCTCTCTCTCTCTCTTTCTGCTTTTCAAATTAATAAAGATAGATAACTTTTTAAGAAAGAAACTGAGTCAGAAAGTTGCAGAGCAGGTTCAGAGCCCACCCAGAGGCTCTGGCAGTCCTGCAGGCAATTGCCTCAAGTAGATGATTGCATCTATCTCTACTTCCTACCTCCCCGACAAATGTGTCCCTCCTTGGAAACAGGCTCTCCTTGCCCCCACGGCAAAGCTGTGGAGGAAGGCACATGAAGCAGAGGACAAGCAGATTCCTATCCCGCCAACCAGATCAGTCCAGCAACCCTGGCTCTACCACAACCCTAGTCCTGGGCAGTGAACCTGACAGCAACAGGAGTTCAGCTGAGAAGGAGGTCGAGAAAGAGAGAAGCCATCAGAGAGGGAGAGACCTGAACTCAACAGGAAATAGGTTCTCGACAAGGGTCACCCACTGAAATCTGAGGTGAGTTGGCCACCTGGAGCTATGTATGTGTCTCTACCTTCTCTGGTCAGTGATAGGAAGAGAGGAAAATGACACCTGCCAATTTGTTTGTACATCAGTATTTATTTTATCCTTTCATTCAAATCTATGAGAGGAGGGAGACCTGTTGTTCACCACATTTTTATATTAAGATTTTGAAGCATATGGAGACTAAATAGCCCAGGACAATTCCCAAGCCTGTGTTTACACACACACACACACACACACACACACAGAACTGAGCTAGGACTGGAGTCCCTGACCTATTCCTTCCTTTAGGCACCAACTCATGCGGTTTAGGATTTCATTCAGGAAACTTCTCGAAGTCACACTAGCCAGCACATTTCCATATGATCTTTAACACTGGAAAAATAGCATTCAGTGCTTACTGGTGCTAGTGATATCTCCATGGTGTTCATTCGTTTGCTGCCTGTGTCTCTCATTGGGCCAGGCATACATTAAGTGTTCAATAAATGTTTACCTGGATGTTTGGTACTGCACAGATCCCACCTGCTCTCAGGTGGGAGCATTTTGTGGGCACTGTAGACTCAAAGCAAGAGTGGACACGGGCTTAATTCGAGCAGCATAATTGCTAGACTGGCATACCCCAAACCCTCTGGTCTGGTCTAAAACGTCACTCAGTGCTTCCCACGTGGAGCCCACAAGGCCCTCCATCTGAGCTCTGATTCCCATAGGCGAGTGTCATCTAGCTGCTCCTCAGGTTCCTCCACACCTTGACTCCCTGAGAGCCCTCTTCTTTTCTCCACGGCACTGGTTAGAAACAACTCCTTTCTTCCAATGGAAATAAACAATGACCAACCAAATGAGAGCGAACACAGGCTGTTTATTTAGCACTTGCTATAGCAAGGGAGTCAACCACTGTCACTTCTGTCTGAGCAAAGACTCAAAAGCAGGCAGGGCAGGCCAGCGCCGCGGCTCACTAGGCTAATCCTCCACCTAGCAGCACTGGCACACCAGGTTCTAGTCCCGGTCGGGGCGCCAGATTCTTTCCCAGTTGCCCCTCTTCCAGGCCAGCTCTCTGCTGTGGCCAGGGAGTGCAGTGGAGGATGGCCCAAGTACTTGGGCCCTGCACCCCATGGGAGACCAGGAGAAGCACCTGGCTCCTGCCTTTGGATCAGCACGGTGCACTGGCCGCAGCGCGCCAGCCGTGGCGGCCATTGGAGGGTGAACCAACGGCAACGGCAAAAAGGAAGACCTTTCTCTCTATCTCTCTCTCACACTATCCACTCTGCCTGTCCAAAAAAAAAAAAAAAAAAAAAAAAAAAAAAAAAAAAAGGCAGGCAGGGCAGTGGAGTCTTTACAGCAGGAAACCAGGAAGGCTTCAGTGTGCCTGACTGAAGGCTGCTCGCCTGGGGACACTGCAGCTCAGCTGAGTAGAAGTGGGCCCACCTGTGTGATTGGTGGGGGTGTACTTTTGGCTTTCTCTGGCTGGTTCTAAGTTATATGTAGAGGAAAGGAAGGTGAGGTGCCATCTATTAAGTCCTGGCTATTTGGTGCCCATTGCTACAGGAGTTATTCTTGTGCAACTAATGCCCTACAAGTCTGGTATGGACAGTGGCCTAGCTTCCCTGCTGGTTAGTACAGGTAATGCTTTGGTCACCCAGACGGACTGCCAAAGGTTGTAGGTCAGAGTTCTATTTTTATGTAGAGTCTGGCTGTTGTCCATTTGTGTATCCAGTCTCTCATTCCTCTACTGAATTTTGCTCTCAAGCCAAAATCAGAGCTGCCTTTTACCTCCATCGTTTATGAGGCTTCCAACATCGTGGCTTGCTTACTATTATAACCTCTTTCTTCTTTGGAATATGATCAAAGAAGAAGGCTGAGCTGAGAAATAGTTTAAATATCAAGAACTCACAATTGTCCCATCCATGCAACTGCCTTACCATGGCCCCCAGAAAAATCTTCGTCTCTGTCCATGACAAATGTCCTTCCCTGTAGCTACTCTACCTGGGGTGGATACTGGGGTGTGCAGGTCAGAGAGCCCTTCAAGAAAGGACTTGTTCTACTCCATGGGAGCCCTCAGCTGACAGCATCCAGCTGTGAGCTCTCAAATCCAGCCTCAGCTGCTGAGAGCAGCCTCACCGTCGGTCATGCCCTTTTCAAAGCACCCAACACTCAGCTGCTACAGAAGCCAGGGGCACGGAAACACTGCCTTTTGGGCCTGTGCAGGACAACTCTGGCCCGGATTTCTCAGGCCCACCACCCTGTTTCATTCTTCCTCCGCTGAGACCTCACTCCTCCCTTCATAGCTTCTTATTCCTAACAAAGTCTTGTACCCTAAACTCCATGGTGTTCTCTGGCTAATTGTGTGTGTAGACAAGACCTAAAACCAAGGTGAGCAAGTGAGAGCTCATGGTCTTCCCCTTGGCTCCTGACACCAACAGATCTAATTTAAGCCCAGGGAAGACACTCTCCTCATCTGTGCTCCTTCATCTGAGCTATCAGTGTAACATTGAGCTATGAGTCTAACATTGAACCCAAGATGGTCTACTTGATAACAGAACAGAAAAATGGAAAAACAGAAAAGCCAATAGAAAGAGGAAGAAGATTGGATTTAGAAAGCTGTAGCTTTGAGTCATTCTTGATTTACAGCTTAGCCCACAGGCTGAGAGTCACCGCCCAGATCAGGATTTAGCACAAATTCTCTGAGCCCTGAGTCGCTTTGGGAGCTAGCTGTCTGGTCTCAGACAGAACCTACCCAAAGCCATTAGCATCCATAGACCGTGGCTCCAGACAGCTACTGGATTAAGGAGAGAACTTTTTTCATTTGTGCTAAATTAAACATGATCCAAATCCTCACATGACTAATATGCTGTACTTTTTTCTCATCAAAGGGTGATTTACTGAGTAGAGGAAATGGACACTAGGAGAAAATAGCAAGTAAATGAGCAGGAGAAGTAAAGGGAGAAGAAGCATGGATTCAGCCTCCCTTGGCTGGTGAGCTGCCCCCTGTAGAATTATCACCAGCAATGAGAAAACACATCCATCAAGCAAGAGAGTGTACGCAAGAGCTGCAGACAAGAGAGCCGAGGAACCAGCCTGTGCCGCTTCCATTCCCAACGTGAAAGCCTTCCAAGATTCAGCAAACAAACAGGGGTCCCCCGTGGCTCACATGGCCCTCAAAGGAGCCTCATGACCATGAGTCTTTCTGTTCCAGTAGCTCTGTCTTTAGTAGGATTAGGCTGATAGACTGCACCTATTTCCTCTGACATGAACAAGCCCTGGATAACTTGTGGTTTGAGGCATTATGGAATCACAAGAGGCAACATAATCACCTGAAGAACATCAAATCAAATTGGATCGAAATGGCAGAATGAGAACACAGACTTGCTTCCCCTCCTGTTCCAAATCCCCAGAGATACAGGAAAATGGGAAAGTCTAAGTGAATAATTGTTCATCAGCATTTGAAAAAAAAAAAAGAGCTATCAGTGGACCAGCTATCTGGCTGAAGCCCAAACATGGGAGGAAAATGAGGTTAATTTAACAAAGTAAGCAAGAGTCCAAAAGTCAGCACAGGAGACGTGAGTTATTAAAAAGGTCAGCAGAGCTGGGAATGTTCTAAGTTTGGATATAGGTTCAAGGTGGCTGAAGAAGTCACTGGGGTTATGGAAACACATTGGAGGATTTAGGGCAGGCAGGTGGCTCTCCCACGCATTGACCAACCCCCACTCCACACCCATCGTTAGAAGGCATTTCCCGAGACTGTAGAGGTTCATTTGAGGGCTTGGACATAAGGGGCTGGGTTGTGCCAATAGTAACTTATGACAAATAGGAGAAACAGGATGGCCCCATGCTCAGACGACAAAATACTCAAAAGCCCACCCAAGAGCACATCCATCCCACCCTTTCCCCAAAATCACTGAAGACAGATTGCTGCAAACACAACCACACATGAATACAGGCAAAAACCAGAAAATTCTTAAGGAAAACGACTACCTTGACAGAGAGGCATGCAACACAACAAGCAGACTGATTCACAAGGAAAGTAAGCGAGAGCAAACAAGTGCGGATTTAAATGAAGTGCAATGAATGACTCAGAGTTACAGGAGTTGCTGTCTCATCTATAAAAAACAGATTACTGACGGGCAAGATGGCAGAATAGGAAGGGAGCACACTGATAGTCCGGGGAGAGATAGTTTAATAAAAGTGGAGATACTGCAGGTTCAAGGAAGAGTAGGGGAGGAAACAGCAGAAGAAACTCTCCCGGAACGCGTGATTCACAGCGGACCTGCGTGGAGAGCTTGGGAGCCCACAGTTCGGGACACCAGCGGCAGACTCAACACACCAGCGCTGGAACGCGAGGTGAGCCGAACCTCAATAGCCCGAGACACCGGCAGGCAAGCGGAGAGAGGAGACTAGAGGGAACGACCCCCGGGGGGGAAGTTCACCAGGCTAACTGGAAGAGAGAGCGAGAGAAAAAAAAAAAAAAAGGTGACTGGTACGGACACGGGTTTCTCTCTCTCCGCTCACCTCTCAAGGGCGAGCAAGACAAAGAGCAGGCGCCATCTTGGACATACGTCATAAGCAGAGCAACCTCAGGTCTGCACCGGCCCTGAGCCTAGCAGAAAAACCTGACTCTGGGCAGGGCGAATTAACAGGAGAATAGGACCTAGTAAATTTGTGGTGCTACTGAACTGAGACTGTGAAAAAAGAGACAGTGGGGGAGAGAACTCACGGAATTCACGTGAGCACTCTCCAGAGACGCTACAATTCCGTAACTTTGGCAACCCAGTGGGAGACTGAAGGAGAATTTGAGCCCACTCTGAGGGCCAAACAGATTCCCTGTGTGGTCCTTGGGAAAGAGCTTCTGATCTCTGGCTCCTGTGGGTATATCATTTGCCTGCTAACTACCTCCAACTTCGTTCAGCTGTGCGGAATTACTTCCCTTTTGAATCAAAAAAAAAAGAGAGAGAGAGAGATTTACCACGCCTAACCTGGGAGTGTCACCTTTGGCACACCAAACAGAGCTCTCAGGCCACACCCATCTCAAGCCCTAAGGCTCCATCAAAAACAGATAGTCCACTTAATCTAGAGTCATAGTATAACAAGAAAAAGCACCACAGTGAAGAAACCAAATATCTCCAATATGCCAAATAACAAACGCAAAAACCGAGGTAATGAAAACAAGGAAGTCACCATGACGCCCTCAAATGAAAAAGACACCCCAATTCAAGATTATGAAGATGATGACATAGAAGAAATGCAAGAAGCAGATCTCAAAAAATTGATAAGAACATTAAGAAGTTCTCAAAAACAAGTTCTTGAACTACAGAAATCCTTAATGGACAAGATAGAAAATCTCTCTCGTGAAAATGAAATATTAAGGAGGAATCAAAATGAAATGAAACAACTAGTACAACAGGAAACTGGGATAGTGACTGAAGTGGAGAATTCAATAGATCAAATGAAAAACACAATAGAGAGCCTTACAAACAGAATGGGTGAAGCAGAAGAGAGAATATCGGACTTAGAAGACAGAGAACAGGAAAGGATACAGTCAGACCAAAGAAAAGAAGAGGAAATTAGAAATCTAAAACATATTGTTGGGAATCTTCAGGATACTATTAAAAAACCCAACATTCGGGTTCTAGGAGTTCCTGAACGCATGGAGAGGGAGAAAGGATTAGAAGGCCTTTTTAGTGAGATATTACCAGAAAATTTCCCAGGTTTGGAGAAGGACAGAGAAATCCTAGTACAGGAAGCTCACAGAACCCCTAATAAACACGACCAAAAGAGATCCTCACCACGACACGTTGTAATTAAACTCTCCACAGTGAAACATAAAGAAAAGATCTTAAAATGTGCAAGAGAGAAACGTCAGATTACTCTCAGAGGATCTCCAATCAGACTCACAGCTGACTTCTCATCAGAAACTCTACAAGCTAGAAGGGAATGGCAAGATATAGCCCAGGTACTAAGAGAGAAAAACTGCCAGCCCAGAATATTATATCCTGCAAAGCTATCATTTGTGAATGAAGGTGAAATAAAGACTTTTCATAGCAAACAGAAATTGAAAGAATTTGTTGCCACTCGTCCAGCCCTGCAAAAGATGCTTAAAGATGTGTTACACACAGAAACACAGAAACACGGTCATCAATATGAAAGAAGGTAAAGGAAGGAAACCAAGGAAGGAAACCTCACAGCAAAAGATCACAGGGAATTCAAAGCATATATTAGAACTTATCTTTGACAAATGGCAGGGCAAAGTTACCACTTATCATTAGTCACATTGAACGTGAATGGCCTGAACTGTCCAGTTAAAAGACACCGTTTGGCTGATTGGGTTAAGGAACAAAACCCATCTATTTGCTGCTCACAAGAAACACATCTTTCCAACAAAGATCCATACAGACTGAAAGTGAAAGGCTGGAAAAAGATATACCATGCCAACAGAAATGAAAAAAGAGCGGGCGTAGCCATCTTAATTTCAGACAACATAAACTTTACCACAAAAACCGTTAAGAGAGACAAAGAGGGACACTACATAATGATTAAGGGATCAATTCAACAGGAAGATATAACAATTATCAATGTATATGCACCTAACTACAGGGCACCGGTTTATCTAAAAGATTTGTTAACGGACTTAAAGGGAGACTTAGACCCCAATACAATAGTACTGGGGGACTTCAATACTCCACTCTCAGAAATAGACAGATCAATAGGACAGAAGATCAACAAGGATACAGTAGATTTAAATGACACTATAGCCCAAATGGATCTAACAGATATATACAGAACTTTCAATCCTACAGCTAAAGATTTTACATTCTTCTCAGCAGTACATGGAACCTTCTCTAGGATTGACCACATACTAGGCCATAAAGCAAGTCTCAGCAAATTCAAAAGAATTAGAATCATACCATGCAGCTTCTCAGACCATAAAGGAATGAAGTTGGAAATTAGCAACTCAGGAATCCCTAGAGCATACGCAAACACATGGAGATTGAACAACATGCTCCTGAATGAACAATGGGTCATAGAAGAAATCAAAAGAGAAATCAAAAACTTTCTGGAAGTAAATGAGGATAACAGCACAACATACCAAAACTTATGGGACGCAGAAAAAGCAGTGTTAAGAGGAAAGTTTATATCAATAGGTGCCTACATCAAGAAATTGGTAAAGCACCAAATAGATGAGCTTTCAATTCACTTCAAGGATCTAGAAAACCTACAGCAAACCAGACCCAAATCTAGTAGGAGAAGAGAAATAATTAAAATCAGAGAAGAAATCAACAGGATTGAATCAAGAAAAACATTACAAAAAATCAGCCAAACAAGGATCTGGTTTTTTGAAAAAATAAAAAAAATTGACACCCCATTGGCCCAACTAACTAAAAAAAGAAGAGAAAAGACCCAAATCAATAAAATCAGAGATGAAAAAGGAAATGTAACAACAGACACCACAGAAATAAAAAAATCATCAGAAATTTCTACAAGGACTTGTATGCCAGCAAACAGGGAAACCTATCAGAAATGGATAGATTCCTGGACACATGCAACCTACCTAAATTGAACCAGGAAGACATCAAAAACCTAAACAGACCCATAACTGAGACAGAAATTGAAACAGTAATAAAGGCCCTCCCAACAAAGAAAAGCCCAGGACCAGATGGATTCACTGCTGAATTCTACCAGACATTTAAAGAAGAACTAACTCCAATTCTTCTCAAACTATTCAGAACAATCGAAGAAGAGGGAATCCTCCCAAATTCTTTCTATGAAGCCAGCATCACCTTAATTCCTAAGCCGGAAAAAGATGCAGCACTGAAAGAGAATTACAGACCAATATCCCTGATGAACATAGATGCAAAAATCCTCAATAAAATTCTCGCCAATAGAATGCAACAACACATCAGAAAGATCATCCACCCAGACCAAG
This sequence comes from Oryctolagus cuniculus, assembly GCF_964237555.1. NCBI lineage: Eukaryota > Metazoa > Chordata > Mammalia > Lagomorpha > Leporidae > Oryctolagus > Oryctolagus cuniculus. The sequence goes on along the minus strand of NC_091445.1, from coordinate 44,123,649 downwards.
TGGGATTTATCCCTGGTATGCAGGGATGGTTTAATGTGTGCAAGACAATCAATGTGATACACCACATTAACAGACTGCAGAAGAAAAACCATATGATTATCTCAATAGATGCCGAGAAAGCATTTGATAAAATACAACACCCATTCATGATGAAAACTCTAAGCAAGCTGGGTTTGGAAGGAACGTTCCTCAATACAATCAAAGCAATCTATGAAAAACCCACAGCCAACATCCTATTGAATGGGGAAAAGTTGGAAGCATTTCCACTGAGATCTGGTACCAGACAGGGATGTCCACTCTCACCACTGCTATTCAATATAGTTCTGGAGGCTCTAGCCAGAGCTATTAGGCAAGAAAAAGAAATTAAAGGGATACAAATTGGGAAGGAAGAACTCAAACTATCCCTCTTTGCAGATGACATGATTCTTTATTTAGGGGACCCAAAGAACTCTACTAAGAGACTATTGGAACTCATAGAAGAGTTTGGCAAAGTAGCAGGGTATAAAATCAATGCACAAAAATCAACAGCCTTTGTATACACAGACAATGCCATGGCTGAGGAAGAACTTCTAAGATCAATCCCATTCACAATAGCTACAAAAACAATCAAATACCTTGGAATAAACTTAACCAAGGACGTTAAAGATCTCTATGATGAAAATTACAAAACCTTAAAGAAAGAAATAGAAGAGGATACCAAGAAATGGAAAAATCTTCCATGCTCATGGATTGGAAGAATTAATATCATCAAAATGTCCATTCTCCCAAAAGCAATTTATAGATTCAATGCAATACCAATCAAGATACCAAAGACCTTCTTCTCAGATCTGGAAAAAATGGTGCTGAAATTCATATGGAGGCACAAGAGACCTCGAATAGCTAAAGCAATCTTGTACAACAAAAACAAAGCTGGAGGCATCACAATACCATATTTCAGGACATACTACAGGGCAGTTGTAATCAAAACAGCATGGTACTGGTACAGAAACAGATGGATAGACCAATGGAACAGAATTGAAACACCAGAAATCAACCCAAACATCTACAGCCAACTTATATTTGACCAAGGATCTAAAACTAATTCCTGGAGCAAGGACAGTCTATTCAATAAATGGTGCTGGGAAAATTGGATTTCCATGTGCAGAAGCATGAAGCAAGACCCCTACCTTACACCTTACACAAAAATCCACTCAACATGGATTAAAGACCTAAATCTACGACCTGACACCATCAAGTTACTAGAGAATATTGGAGAAACCCTTCAAGATATTGGCACAGGCAAAGAATTTCTGGAAAAGACCCGGGAGGCACAGGCAGTCAAAGCCAAAATCAACTATTGGGATTGCATCAAATTGAGAAGTTTCTGTACTGCAAAAGAAACAGTCAGGAGAGTGAAGAGACAACCGACAGAATGGGAAAAAACATTTGCAAACTATGCAACAGATAAAGGGTTAATAACCAGAATCTACAAAGAGATCAAGAAACTCCACAAAAAACAAAACAAACAACCCACTTAAGAGATGGGCCAAGGACCTCAATAGACATTTTTCAAAAGAGGAAATCCAAATGGCCAACAGGCACATGAAAAAATGTTCAAGGTCACTAGCAATCAGGGAAATGCAAATCAAAACCACAATGAGGTTTCACCTCACCCCGGTTAGAATGGCTCACATACAGAAATCTACCAACAACAGATGCTGGCGAGGATGTGGGGAAAAAGGGACACTAACCCACTGTTGGTGGGAATGCAAACTGGTCAAGCCACTATGGAAGTCAGTCTGGAGATTCCTCAGAAACCTGAATATAACCCTACCGTTCGACCCAGCCATCCCACTCCTTGGACTTTACCCAAAGCAGTTTAAATTGGCAAACAAAAAAGAGGTCTGCACCCTAATGTTTATTGCAGCTCAATTCACAATAGCTAAGACCTGGAACCACCCTAAATGCCCATCAACAGTAGACTGGATAAAGAAATTATTGGATATGTACTCTTTAGAATACTATACCGCAGTAAGAAACAATGAAATCCAGTCATTTGCAACAAAATGGAGGAATCTGGAACACATCATGCTGAGTGAAATAAGCCAGTCCCAAAGGGACAAATATCATATGTTCTCCGTGATCGGTGACAACTGACTGAACACCAAAAAGGAAACCTGTTGAAGTGAAATGGACACTATGGGAAATGTTGACTTGATCAGCATAGCCCTGACTGTTAATGAACAACTTAATACATTATCCCTCTTAGTAGTTGTTTTGTCTGTTCTACTTAATATGACTGGTTTAATTCTGTAATTAATACAGTTATTCTTAAGTGTTGAAAATTAACTGAAATGTGATCCCTGTTAAACATAAGAGTGGGAATAAGAGAGGGAAGAGATGTACAATTTGGGACATGCTCAAGCTGACTTGCCCCAAATAGTAGAGTTAGAAACATACCAGGGGATTCCAATTCAATCCCATCAATGTGGCATGTACCAATGCCATCTCACTATTCCAAGTGATCAATTTCAGTTCACAATTGATCATAATGAAAGGACTAAGAGTCAAAGGGAGCACATAAACAAGTCTAGTACCTGCTAACACTAACCGATAGAATAAATAAAGGGGAGAGTGATCCAACATGGGAAGTGAGATACTCAGCAGACTCATAGAATGGCAGATGTCCTAAATAGCACTCTGGCCTCAGAATCAGCCCTAAAGGCATTTGGATCTGACTGAAAAGCCCATGAGAGTATTTCAGGCATGGAAAGCCAAGACACTCTGGCAAAAGATCTCTGCGAGTGAGATCCCAGTGGAAAGAACAGGTCATCAAAGAAGGAGGTACCTTTCTCTGAAGGGAGGAGAGAACCTCCACTTTGACTATGACCCTGTCTAAACAAGATAAGAGTCGGAGAACTCAGAGGGCTTCCATAGCCTTGGAAACTCATGACTGGAGCATAGGGAGATTACTGATGCCATAGACAGGAGTGTCAATTGGTAAAGTCAACAACAGGAGTCACTGTGCACTTACTCCTCATGTAGGATCTCTGTCCTTAATGTGCTGTGCATTGAGATTTAATGCTATAATGAGTACTCAAACAATATATTTCACTTTGTGTTTCTATGGGGGTGCAAACTGTTGAAATCTTTACTTAATGCATACTAAACTGATCCTCTGTAAAAAAAAAAAAAAAAAAAAAGAAATTATCAATTCCCAACTTGACTCTCACTGGGATTAAACATGACAATAGGTCTGATCTGATTTCATCATCATTTAAAAAAATCATCTATTATTTTTCACTTTATGTTTCTGTGTGGGAGCAAACTGTTAAAATCCTTACTTAATGTATACTAAGCTGATCTTCTGTATATTAAGATAATTGAAAATGAATCTTGATGTGAATGGAAGGGGAGAGGGAGTGGGAAAGGAGAGGGTTGTGGGTGGGAGGGACGGTATGGGGGGGAAGCCATTGTAATCCATAAGTCATACTTTGGAAATTTATATTCATTAAATAAAAGTTAAAAAAAAACAGATTACTGACAAAAAAGCAATTAGATATCTTGAAGATAAAATAATGTGATCATCAAATTAAAAAGAAATTTCAAACAAGCAAATATTAAAGCTGGCACCACTGAAGAATATGTTACAAAACTGGAGGAACAAGATTAAAATTTTCTCTCAGGATTTTATACAGAAAGACTCAAAAAAGGTAAGAAATGAAAATCTACAAATATGAAGGATCCTTGCAAGAGTTCCAAAATCTATTAAATTAGAGAAATTCAGTATAATCCAGAGCTGAATTTTTTTTTAAGTTGTAGATCACTCGCTCGCTCGCTCTCTCTCTCTCTCTTTAATATTTATTTGACTTGTTTGAAAGCCAGAGTTACAGAGAGGGAGAGAGAGAGATTCCCATCCACTGGTTCACTCCCCGCAATTGCTGAAACAGCTTCATTTGGGCCAGGCCAAAGCCAGGAACCACGAGCTTCATTTGGGTTTCCTGTGTAGGTGCAGGGGCCCAAGCTCTCGGGCCATCATTTGCTGCTTTCCCAGGCGCATTAGCAGGGAGCTGGATTGGAAGTGGAGCAGCTGAGACTTGAACCAGTGTCCATATGGGATGCTAGCATTGCAAGGCAGCAGCTTAACTCACCGTGCCACAATGGCAGCCCCCAGAGCCAAATTTCTACAGCTCTTTCGTTGAACTGAACAAGTCAGTTCCTAACAAGAGAATACATAGAGTAAAAAAGAACAATGAGAGGAACTTGATCTACCAAATATGAAAGAAAATAAGATATGGCATTCTATCAAGGGCAAGCATATGGCATAATAGTTAAGACACCACCTGGAACACCTATGTCCTATATTGGAGTGCCTGGGTTCAAGCCCTGGCTATGCTCCCAATTCCAGATTCCTGCTAAGGACACACTGGAAGGCAGCAGGTGATGCCTCAAGTAATTGGATCCCTGTCACCCACAGGGAGATTCAGATGGAGTTCTGGGCTCCATGCTTTGGCCTGGCCTATCCCCAGCTGTTGCAAGCACCTGAGAAGCAAATCACTGAAGAGGAAATCTTGTGTCTCTCTCTCAATCTCTCTCTCTCTCTCCTCTCTCTCTCTCTCCCTGTTTGTGTGTGTGTGTGTGTGTGTGTGTGTGTGGCTTTATAATTAATTAAAAATAAAGGTCTTGGCACTGTGGCAAAGCTGGAAACTAAAGAGCCTTTGCACAACAAAGGAAATAATCAACAGAGTGAAGAGACAACCTACAGGATGGGAGAAAATATTTTCAGCTATACCTCTGACAAGGGATTAACATTCAGAATACAGAAGGAACTTAAACTAATTCAGCAGAAGAAAACACCAAAAAATCCAGTTTAAAAATGAGCAGTAGATATGAACAGGCATTTCTCCAAGGAAAACATACAGATGGCCAACAGGTACATGAAAAATGTTCAAAATCAATACTCAACAGGGAAATGCAAATCAAAACCATGATGAATTATCACCTCACTCTAGTTAGACTGGTTATTATCAAAAAGACCAAAGTTAACAAGTGTTGGCAAGGATGTGGGAACACTTGCACACTGCTGGTATAAATGTAGATTAGTACAGCTATTGTGGAAAACAATGATGGAACAAACACATAAGCCTCAGCCATGCCAGCTCATTGCCCAAAAGACAGATTAAAATTGGAATGTATTCCTTGTCCCTGAATCTCAATTCAGTCACACACTCTGTGGTCTTTACCCCCCACTTCCACATTCTTCCCCAGATTTGGAGGCCCCTTGAAAGACCAAATGGAAGAATTCACCTCTGCCAGCTGCCCTTTACCCTCACCACTACCCCTAGCCATCCTAAGATATAAAAAAGCCCAGCCTGCTGCAATCTAGGCCTCCTGTCATGCATTCCATCAATGTGCACACTGGGAGGTTGGTCACCCACCTCTGCAGATTTATTTTCTCTGAATAAATTCAATCTGGCTATAAATTCATACCTTGCCTGCTCTCTATTTTGTGCCTCTTTTCCTTACATTTTGGTGCCCCATGTGAAGTGGCACCAACCTGAACTCATTTCCTTACAAACAGTAGGGAGGTTCCTTTAAAAACTAAAAACTAGAACTACCATATGATCCAGAAATCAAACTCCCATGGGTATCTATCCAAGAGAAATTATTGCAGCACTACTCACAATAGCCAAGAAGTATAAATAACTTTAGTATCCATCCATGGATGAATGCATAAAAAATTGGGGTACATAGACACAATGGAATATTATTCAGCCATAATAAAAGATGAAACCTTGTCATTTGCAACAGTATGAGTAGAAATGGAGGTCATTAGTTGAGTGAAATAAGCCAAGCACAGAAAGAAAAAGACCACATGATCTCACTCACATGTGGAGTCTAAAAACTAGGTGACCTCACAGAAGAGAAAAACATAGTGGGGTTTACCAGAGGCTGGGGAAGGAAGTAGGGAGGAAGGGACGGGTTAAGATTGACTGATGGGTACTGCATTATAGCTAAACAGGAGCACGAAGCTCTTGGGTTTTAAGGCAGAGTAGGGTGACTATAGACAGTGTTAATGTACTTACACTTCTCTATTAAAAACCTACATGATAGGATTTGGGGTATTTTCACTATAAATAAATGTTAAGTGCTTGAAAGGATAAGTATATTTACCCCGACTTGTTATTACACAACATATATATATATATATATATAATGAAATAGCACATAGATCCCATAAATATGCACAATTTTATACCTTTTTAATTTTTAATATTATAAAATGCAAAAATTCAAAAAAAGAACATATCCATCTTTCAATATTCAAAATTATAATTAAAATCCAGATACGAGAACAGCTGCCGAAGGGCTTCTGTCTGCTCCACAGAGATTCTTCTCACCTAGAACATATGCATGTTTTCATTGCCAGAGTGTGTGCAACCCTGCATGCCTCACTGTGTCCCTGGGTTCCTTTATGTTCTGTTTCTGCTTTTAGGCTTTATTGCAAGACAGAAAAACCCACCCTTCCCCTGGGGAAGGAAAGAATCTGACTTATGGGTCCGGAAGGCAGGGACAGGGGGATAATGTATGGCAGAGAAAGTGTGAGAGCCTCTACCTCTAAGCAGACCTTCCTCTGCCCCTCAGTGTCTCATTCACCTTCGCTTTCTTTTTTTTAACTTTTATTTAATGAATATAAATTTCCAAAGTACGGCTTATGGATTACAATGGCTTCCCCCCCATAACGTCCCTCCCATCTGCAATCCTCCCCTTTCCCACTCCCTCTCCCCTTCCATTCACATCAAGATTCATTTTCGATTCTCTTTATATACAGATCAGTTTAGCATACATTAAGTAAAGATTTCAACAGTTTGCTCCCACACAGAAACATAAAGTGAAAAATACTGTTTGAGTACTGGTTATAGCATTAAATCACAATGTACAGCACATTAAGGACAGAGATCCTATATGAGGAGTAAGTGCACAGTGACTCCTGTTGTTGACTTAACAAATTGACACTCTTGTTTATTGTGGGGAGCAATCCGGACTAGACTAAGTTACTCGAATTAAGACTTATTCTATGCATCTGCTCTCCCACAATGTGGCGTTGGGAGAGAAGTAAACAGCTTCCGCACAGCTGCCTCCAGTTCAACTGATAAACTGTAGGACTTGCTCCTGATTGGAGAGCAGCGTACTCGGCGTGTGGGCAGCCGAGTTAGGATTGGCGGAGGAGGACTATAAAGGAGGAGAGAGACGGCATGCACCAGGAACATCTATGGGGAACATCTAAGGGAACCCGTGCAGCCCCCGAGAGAGCCGGCCGGCGGAGTGCCGCTCCCCTGCGGAAGTGGGGAATGCGGCCAGGGGGAACTGCCCTTCCACGGAGGTGGAAGGGATAGTAGCCAACCCGGGAAGAACCAGCAGCAAACCCGGGGAGGGCCGAGCAGACGAAAGAACAGCGCAGGGTCCTGTGTCGTTCCTCCACGAAGACGGGGAGCGACATAATGGTGCCGTGACTCGGATAGGAAACCTAGCTCGGATAGGAAACTTAGGACGGATATGAAACTTAGGAGGGAAGAAATGACTCGGATAGGAAACCTAGCTTGGATAGGAAACCTAGGACGGATAAAAAACTTAGGAGGGAAGAAACAGGAAGAACTAGGGAAAATATCGGAGAGAGAAACTAGCAAACAGCCTAGGGAAAAGCCGGACGAAAAAGGAGCTGGAAGAAGCTATTGAAAGCCTAGGCATAGACTCGAAACAGCCTAGGGAAAAGCCGGACGAAAAGGGAGCCGGAAGAAGCTATTGAAAGCCTAGGCATAGACTCGGATACGGACTACGGGGGGAAGCTGGGAGAAATCTCTAAGGTCGAAAGCGAAAGTGAAAGCTAGAACAAACAGACTCGGACGCGGACTGTGGGGAGAGGCCAGGAGAAATGAGGGAGGAATATTGTTGGAAGAAAACTTAGGGAAACATACCGGGTAGAGAAAAATGTTAGGGAAATTGAAGCCGTGGGGGGCAGGCCAAGGCGGACACGAAAGCCACTTTGGGATTCTCAAGTTAGCCCGGGAATAGGGGGCGAAAAGTTGAAACCAGAAGCTGAGACGTGAGCCAGATTGGGATCTGTCTGATTAGCCCGGGGAGCAAAGGACGGGAAGCCAAATCATGGGGCGGAGACGTACGCTGGGTTGAATTCGCCAGGCTAGCCCGGGGAACTTAGATTGAATGCTAGTGGCGGACACGTAAGCTACGCTGTGTTACTCGCGGAAGCCGCCGCGTGCAGAGAGAGCACGGGGCGTGAATAGATAGGGAACGGGGCTGGCGTAGGCCGTGGTTCAGACGCGAAAGGGTTAAGCGTGGAGACCGCGGAGCGCGCGAAGCCGAGCCGCGCAAAGCCGGGAAGCTGCGCAGATGAGAGAGGCGCGCGGGCTGAAGCGGCGCAGAGCCGGGAACCCGCCGGCGGGGCGAGGTGCCGGAAAGCCGCAGGGATAAGAGAAACAGAAGTTTAGAAGTAAGATGAGAGAAATAGGAATGCTGGAAGATAGAAGTAAAATGGGAGAAATAGGAATGCCCGGAGATAGAGAAATAGAGAAATAGAAAGGCCTCCCCTCAACATGGCAATGAGAAAGCTTGGATTCGGTCTGCCTGATTAAGTGAGGCGATGAGCACGATGAGCACCTGCGGCGGCTAGCAGCTTATGCGCCGCAGGTCACCGAAGACAGGCACGAATTAACATCAGTAAAGCTTCCCCACAATGCAACAATTAGGAGGCTTGGATTCGGTCTGCCTGATTTAAGGCGGTAAGCGCCAACAAGCAGCTTGACCAGAGTATGAGCTGCAGGTCACCGAAGATAGGCACAAACCAACACTAATAAGTCTCCCCCACAATACGGCAATGAGAAGGCTTGGATTCGGTTTGCCTGATAGGCTTGTAAGCCCCTGCAGGCTCGACCAGAGCATGCGCTGCAGGGCACCGAACACAGGCACGCATCAGCGCCTAAAAACCTCCTCATAACATGGCGAAGAGAGGACCCGGATTCGGTTTGCCTGATTGATAGGACTTGTAAGAGCCTGTGGCAACTCTAGCAAGTAGAGCAGAGTGTGTGCCGCGGGACACCGAAGACAGGCGCGTATCAACGCCAAAAAATAAAAAGAAAGGGGGATCTGTGGGGAGCAATCCGGACTAGACTAAGTTACTCGAATTAAGACTTATTCTATGCATCTGCTCTCCCACAATGTGGCGTTGGGAGAGAAGTAAACAGCTTCCGCACAGCTGCCTCCAGTTCAACTGATAAACTGTAGGACTTGCTCCTGATTGGAGAGCAGCGTACTCGGCGTGTGGGCAGCCGAGTTAGGATTGGCGGAGGAGGACTATAAAGGAGGAGAGAGACGGCATGCACCAGGAACATCTATGGGGAACATCTAAGGGAACCCGTGCAGCCCCCGAGAGAGCCGGCCGGCGGAGTGCCGCTCCCCTGCGGAAGTGGGGAATGCGGCCAGGGGGAACTGCCCTTCCACGGAGGTGGAAGGGATAGTAGCCAACCCGGGAAGAACCAGCAGCAAACCCGGGGAGGGCCGAGCAGACGAAAGAACAGCGCAGGGTCCTGTGTCGTTCCTCTACGAAGACGGGGAGCGACAGTTTATGGCATCAGTAACCACCCTAGGCTCCTGTCATGAGCTGCCAAGGCTATGGAAGCCCCCTGAGTTCACTGACTCTGATCATATTTAGACAAGGCCATGGTCAAAGTGGGAGTTCTCTCCTCCTTTCAGAGAAAGGTACCTCCTTCTTTGATGACCTGTTCTTTCCACTGGGATCTCACTCGCGGAGATCTTTCTTTTAGTTTTTTTTTTTTCCCCCAGAGTGTCTTGGCTTTCCATGCCTGAAATACTCTCATGGGCTTTTCAGCCAGATCCGCATGCCTTAAGGGCTGATTCTGAGGCCAAGTGCTGTTTAGGACATCTGCCATTCTATGGGTCTGCTGTGTATCTCACTTTCCATGTTGGATCGTTCTCTCCCTTTTTTATTCTATCAGCTAGTATTTGCAGGCACTAGTCTTGTTTATGTGATCCCTTTGACTCTTAGTCCTATCATTATGATCAATTGTGAACAGAAATTGATCACTTGGAATAGTGAGATGGCATTGGTACATGCCACTTTGATGGGATTGAATTGGAATCCCCTGGTATGTTTCTAACTCTACCGTTTGAGGTAAGTCATCTTGAACATGTCCCGAATTGCACAACTAACTGAGCACCAAAGGGGAAACTTGTTGAAGTGAAATGGATACTATGAGAACCAGTGACTTGATCAGCCCTTGTCCTCACGGTTGATGTACAATGTAATACTTTATCCATTTTAGTATTTTTTTTTTTGGTTCTAGTACCATTGGTTGAACTCTGTAATTAACACACAGTTATTCTTAGGTGTTTAAATTTTAAATTTTAACTGAAAAGTGATCCCTGTTAGGAATTTGGAAAACATTATGCTGAGTGAAATAAGCCAATCCCAAAGGGACAAATACCATATGTTCTCCCTGATCGGTGACAACTAACTGAGCACCAAAAAGGAAACCTGTTAAAGTGAAATGAACACTATGAGAAACGGTGACTTGATCAGCCCTCACCCTGACTGTTGATGAGCAACTTAATATGTTATCCCTCTTAGTATTTTGTTTGTTTGTTCTACTTAATACTTTTGGTTGAATACTGTAATCAATACACAATTCTTCTTAAGTGCTGAAATTTAACTGAAAAGTAATCGCTGTTAAATATAAGAGTGGGAATAAGAAAGGGAAGAGATGTGCAATTCGGGACATGTTCACCTTTGCTTTCCCATAAACTTGTTTTGTACCTAGCAATCTAGAAAAGAAAGCAAATGGCACAGGGACTAAATATATTTTTCAAGAATATTCCTTTTGGGGGTGGGCATTTAATTCAGCAGCTGTTACTGCTTGGGACACCCACATCCTATATAGGAATCCCTAGGTATGAGTCCCAGTTTCTACACTTCTGCTCCCTCCTAATGTGCACCCTGGGAGACAGTAGATAATGGCTCTTGTAGCCGGGTCCCTGCCATGCACGTAACAGATCCAGACTGAGTTCCAGGCTCTTGGTTTTGGCCTGGCTTAGCTTCAGCCATTTCTGACACATATTTTTTACGTTAACGTATCCACTTTATGTATTTGAAATGCAGAGCTACAGAGACAGAGAGAGAAATCTTGCATCCACTGTTTCATTTCTCAAATGCCCACAACAGTTCAGGCTGGACCAAGCCAAATTCAGTAGCTCAATCCGGTCTCCCGTGTGGGTGGCCGGTACTCATCTAGCTGAGCCGTTATCTTCTGCTAGAGGAAGCTGGATTAGAAAAGATGGGACTCGGGGGGCCGGCGCTGTGGCATAGCGGGTAAGGCCACCGCCTGCAGTGCCAGCATCCCATATGGACGCTGGTTCGAGATCTGGCTGCTCCACTTCCAATCCAGCTCTTTGCTGGATTCTCAGCCTAGGAAAGCAACAGAAGATGGTCCAAGGCCTTGGGCTCCTGCACCTGCATGGGAGACCTGGAAGAGGCTCCTGGCTCCTGGGTTTGGAACGGCGCAGCTCCATCTGTTGCAACCATCTGGGGAGTGAACCAGCAGATGGAAGACCTCTCTCTCTCTCTCTCTCTCTCTCTCTGCCTCTCCTTCTCTCTGTGTGTGTAACTCTGAATTTTAAGTAAATAAATAAAATCTTATTTAAAAAAAAAAAGAGAGAGAGAGAGAGCGAGGGGGGACTTAGACAAAGGCACTAGGATACGCCACAACAGCCACCTCTGCTACAGGCATTCAGGAAGTAAACCAGTAGATGGAAGCGCTCTCTCGCGCTCTCTCTCTCTCTCCTCTCTCTGTCTCTCTGTAACTCTGCCTTAAATAAATAAAAGTAAATAAGTAAAATGTGTAGTGGAATGTCAGTTTTTAATACATGTCAAAATGGCTTATGGATGTGCATTTGGCCCTCGAATCCACAGGTTCAACATCCCTGGATTCTTCCCACCAAGGATTCTGTAATCACATCTGTACTGAACAAGTTCAGACATTTTTTTCCTGGCATGATTCCGTAAGCAATACTGTAAACCAATGCAGAGCATTTACATTGAATTAGGTATTGTGTGTACTCTAGACATGATTATAATATGCACAAGGCTGTCTATAGCTAATACACAAATACTACACCATTTTATGTAAGGAACTTAAGCATCCCGAGATTTCCCAGGTTTCCCAGGACCGTTCTCAGTAGATACTGATCAACAAGTCTAATGTTGGATGTTTTGTTTTTATTTTATTATTTGAGAAGCAAAGAGGGACCAACAGCTCTCACCCACAAGTTCCTTCTCCAAGTGCCCCCAATGCAGGAACCCTACTACCTGCTACTTCCCAGAGTATATATTAGCAAGTACTAGGATGTGAGCCAGGACTCAAACCAGGCACTCCAATATGGGATGCAGATGTCTTAATCTCTAGGCCAAACACCTGACCCCCAAGGGACATGTTTTAAACCCTGGTGCATAATTCCTTAGCTCACTTGGTCAAAACCAAAAAAAAAAAAAAAAAAAAAAAATTGAAGAACACCAGTACATAATATTAAAGTCATAACTTTCATCCAGTGATCTCCATTTCTCTCAACAAAATCTGAGACCAAAAAAAGTAACCACTCTAGAAATAGCCCAAGCATGGGAGGAACCAGATGCCCCATCAGACCTGGGGGTCTGGCTGCTGGTGACTATTGGGAGGGTATAGACCCTTTTGTGCAGGCAGAATGGAGAAATCCAAGTGAAAGGAAGAAATTTTGGGAGAACACACCCCTGGGATGAGGCCCAGCTTCAGTGGTGCAGAACCAGGGCAGTCACCCCAGGTTCCCTTGTAGAAGGGGCCCATATTTTGAGTTCAGTGCTCTGTGATCACCATCTTACAATTCTTAGGAAACTTTATCTCTGACTTTGCATTTTGTCCAATGGCACCACGGAGCACACTGTGCTGTTGGAGCCTCAGGTCACCTACAGTCCCTGCTCTCACCTGGCCCACCTGCTGCCTCACCTGCCCTGCTGTGGCCTGCATCCAGGCATGGGGAGAAGCTTTGAGAGTCAGAGTGCACATAACGCCATAGTTGGTCTCTCACTCAACCCCATCAAGGCATCTTATGGAGCACCTAGCATGCAGGTTGCTAACCCTTGGAGTTGTGAACAAGCCTTGGAGTATACCGGCTCACCATGGATTGGGGCCACTGACTAGAAAAGATTTTTCTACCTGCTCCGTTCTTCACCCTCCAGGAGGGCATGGTGTCTGGCCTAGTATTTGGCAGGTCATGAGACTCGGAATTTGCCTTGTCATAGGACTGGGGGTCCCCCAGGTGCCGTGTAGGTCTACACTCAGCTAGCCAGTATCCTCATGCCCTAGGGAGCATGACATTAAATAGAAAAAAATAAAAACATAATGAAAGGTGGGAAGAGTGACCACAGGAAAAGAAAAGTTAAAATGTACTTTTAATGGCAATTTCTTCCTGCTTTTTAAAAAAAAATGAGTCTCCTATTTCCATTTTTCTCTAAGCCTTGAGAATTTTGTAGCCAGCCTGGTCTAGAACACTCAAATGCTGCAGATACCCCACAGACAGTCAGCAGGGTGAGGAAGGATTTCTTGGAGATAAACTGAAGATTCACAAAGATGGAAGGGACATAGTATTAATTTCCCCTTTCTCCCACAGAATCAAACTTAAAATCCAGCAAGAAGGCAAAATTCTCAGTGTGTATTCCACAAGATGGATATCAAATAAACTGTCAAGCCCCAGATAGAATTCTGATACGGTCACGGTATCCCCAAAGTGTAATCTATTCAAAACACTTCAATCTCACAAACCAGTAACAAATTTGAGTTGTACCCTGTAATGTCCAATGGAAAGAGTCCTGTGCTGAACAGAGTTATTGAGACAGGAAGTTGCTGGAATGTGTGCCTTCCAGTCTCAGTCCTCTACCAGGGCAGAGTGTCCACGATCTCCAAGAAAGGGCTTGGTAGAGGAGATTCAGGTTACAGCTGATCACAACAGCACCACCAGCCTAGCCTCCAGCCAACATCAACGGAAGACCATATCCAGAAAGAAATTTAGATAGTTGAAGTTTGTTCCAAAGTCCATGGAGAAAAATGAAAATAGACAAAATATGAGGCCAACTCTGATGGGAAGGTAATCCTAAATAATGAATCAGCTGGAAATTAAAAAGCAAAAGAGGTGTCTAAAGAGTTAAGAAAAGTAATACTATTCTTGAGGAAGGGGGATCTACTCCTGTGAAAGGATTTGTTCCAAACTGTGTAAATGACTCGAGACTTCTGGCAGTAACTTCAAGGCCATTGGAAGGATCAGAAAGGAGTAAGCTGCTCTATCCAGGGAGCAAAGTTATGACTGCTTTCCCTACAAGAGGCAGAGAGAGGGGGTCACAATTTGAGCTACAGAATCCGCTTTGAGAACTAGACTGGATATTGATATTGCTGAAAATAATGCCAAAGGCAAAACTCTGTTCTTATTTGAGCATGGGGTACCCTTCTATTTGTTAGCAAAACTTGACAACCACAAGTAATCAGCAGGGGTCCTGTTCTCCTTTGTTAATGGTTAACATACACTGTGCCAGGTGCTGTGCCAAAGACTTTGCATGCTCGATATCCCTGGGATCCTCGTGTCCCATTCACAGGAATTGAACCCCACAGAGTTTGGCCATGTTGGTGAAATCTGGCAAATCCAGGGCCCATCCAGATTTGCCTGACAACCCTTGGTGTGAACAACCATTACACAAGTTCTCACCAGCCTGCACAGCCCAGAAGTTTCACAGCTTCTACAGAAAAACATCAAGAAGGCAAATTTGCACACTGAAGACCAACCCTACCTGCATGTTGCCAGAGTTGTTTTTTCTTTTTAATTCATGTGACCCTTTTCCACAAATTATACCTGGAGAATAATTTACCTTCCTTCCTCATGCTGTTCCCTTCTCAAAAGGTAATATCCTTATGAGTTCAAAATAAAAATGTATTTAATCATACTTATAGCAAGATGGAGAAATGTATAAGGTTAAAATTACTTCATTCTGAGAAATTTATTTTGGGAGAATTATGTCAGTAAAAATTCAAGCTGTATATAGAATATAAAAATTTTGCTATGCAGATTTTTTTACATTCACACACACACACACACACACACACGTGTGTGCACGGAGTTCTTGGCACATCACACTAAGGGAAACCCTGAACATTTTGCAAATGCTTGAAAACCATACAAACTGTATTTGGCTGTCTCAGGATGTCAGATCAGCTCTGAATCCCTATCAGGGACCTGCTGGGCACCAGGCTTTCTGCCATTGTTCAAAATGCTCTTTCTCCGCCTCTTTTTCAAATAACGAACTATTTATAGTAACCCAAAGAAGCCCTACTAACATTTCACCTTTCTGAACACTGAAAAACTGCCTTGTAAAAATGCCACAAAAACCTGAAATAAAGGGAATTTGTCTGCCTAGACCCTTGGTCACCCTTCCTAGTATGAAATAATAAACAGACTTGAACACCAGAGGGCAATATTGTTCCTCAAATATATACTCAAGAGAAAAACTAGGGATGCATAAAATTCCTCAGGATTTTTTTTCCTCCCTTTAAGAAATCTCCCTTTTGGGAAAACATTCCTGTTTTGCAATGGGCTAGGAAATAAGCAGCATGCTCTACACGTTCCACCTTCCACGCAACAAGTCCCAAAGCAGGCTGCTTTTCTTCTCTGTCACCAGAGCTTCTGATGTGGTTGGTACTCCATGAGCTGATGCCAAGACAGAATCCTAAAGCCACTCCACCATCACCACGGTTCTCTCCCTTCATGTTAAGTGTGCTTTGGTTGTTTTCCATCCCCACCTGACTGAAGAGTGTGTGAGGACCTGATTCATCCACCCACCACTGGGTCCTCCAAGTCGGGTACCATAGCTGTCATGGGGAAGAGTTAGGTAAATTGTGGTCAGACGTTGTGGAATATTTTCCAGAGGCCTGTCTTTCTCTCATTCCCCGCGTTTCTCTTCAGGCTTCTGGTTTTCTACCTAAATGTCTGTCTCATTTATCCCCTCCCTACACAGATAAAGATTCTTGCATGACCAAGCTTTAGTCCAGTTTCTTTTTTTTTTTTTAAACTTTTATTTAATGCATATAAATTTCCAAAGTACGACTTATGGATTACAATGGCTTCCCCCCCATACCGTCCCTCCCACCCACAACCCTCCCCTTTTCCACTCCCTCTCCCCTTCCATTCACATCAAGATTCATTTTCAATTATCTTAATATACAGAAGATCAGCTTAGTATACATTAAGTATGGATTTCAACAGTTTGCTCCCACACAGAAACATAAAGTGAAAAATAATAGATGATTTTTTTAAATGATGATGAAATCAGAGCAGACCTATTGTCATGTTTAATCCCAGTGAGAGTCAAGTTGGGAATTGATAATTTCTTTCTTTTTTTTTTTTTTTTTTTTTTTTTTTTTTTTTTTTTTACAGAGGATCAGTTTAGTATGCATTAAGTAAGGATTTCAACAGTTTGCACCCCCATAGAAACACAAAGTGAAATATATTGTTTGAGTACTCGTTATAGCATTAAATCTCAATGTACAGCACATTAAAGATAGAGATCCTACATGAGGAGTAAGTGCACAGTGACTCCTGTTGTTGACTTTACAAATTGACACTCCTGTCTATGGCATCAGTAATCTCCCTATGCTCCAGTCATGAGTTTCCAAGGCTATGGAAGCCCTCTGAGTTCTCCGACTCTTATCTTGTTTAGACAAGGTCATAGTCAAAGTGGAGGTTCTCTCCTCCCTTCAGAGAAAGGTACCTCCTTCTTTGATGACCTGTTCTTTCCACTGGGATCTCACTCACAGAGATCTTTTGCCAGAGTGTCTTGGCTTTCCATGCCTGAAATACTCTCATGAGCTTTTCAGCCAGCTCCGAATGCCTTTAGGGCTGATTCTGAGGCCAGAGTGCTATTTAGGACATCTGCCATTCTATGAGTCTGCTGAGTATCTCACTTCCCATGTTGGATCACTCTCCCCTTTATTTATTTAGTCCAGTTTCTGAACCTTCCCCGAAGTACATCAGATGTGCACTTGCATGTAAAATCATTTCAGCAAGAACCACCCCCCACCATCCACACCTCAGCCCTTATTCTCCCCACGTGATGCAGGATCACCCTGGCCTGTCTTTACCACGAATCCTAGTAGGTCAGGGCGTTAACCCACTGTGCCACAGCGCCGGCCCCGCTAGGACGTTTTAAAACACCTAAGAACACAGGGGAATCATTTTGAAGGGTATTCTGTGGGCACCTCATGCCCATCAACCTACTTTTCCACTTTCACTGTGTTAGGAAGAAAGAGGAAAATATATCCCTCCTGTGTAATCTTCCCCTACCCATTACCATGCTCCCACCAGCCTCTGTCTCTATCATTGATGGAGAACTAATCACTTCCCATCTTCATGAAAGTCACTAAACTCTTAATTCTTCAATGCTATAGGCATTAACTGATTCTATTTTTAAATATTCTGGAAAGAAAAGGCATCACTCAAGAAATAGCTTGGAACTCACTTGGTGTTGGTTTGCAAATGTCAAGTGTGCAAGCTAAGATTCAGTGTGGCTTACTAGATATTTATTATATGAAAAGTACAATGTGCTTGCTACAATATCATATATAAGATAGAGTGTGACTTGCTATATAGTTATTA
The DNA here is from genome assembly GCF_964237555.1 of Oryctolagus cuniculus. Lineage (NCBI taxonomy): Eukaryota > Metazoa > Chordata > Mammalia > Lagomorpha > Leporidae > Oryctolagus > Oryctolagus cuniculus. Next base: position 44,105,913 of record NC_091445.1, on the reverse strand, counting down.
TATATAAGATAGAGTATGGTTTGCTATATATTTATTACATATAAAATATAGTTGGCTTATTATATATGTATTATATGTTAGATACAATGTGCTTGCTGTATAATTATATATGATATAGTATGGCTTACTATATATTATATATAAGATACAATGTAATTACTATATTATTATTATATAAATCCAGTGTCCTTACTATATATTTATTATAGATAAGATATAATGTACTTACCATACTATTATAATATGTAAGATACAGTGTGGCTTACTCTCTTAATATCATTATAAATAAACTACAGTTTGGTTTATTGTATTAATAAAGCTAAAGTACAGTATGGCTTACCATATTATTATGATTATGTATAAGATACAGTGTTGCTTACTATATTATTATTATTATTATATTTAAGATATAGCATGGCCTCTATTATATTTAAGATGCAATGTGGCTTAATATATTATTACATTTAAGATACAACATAGCGCTCTCGGTCCTTCTCTCCTGCTCTCTCTCGGTTCCTCTCTCCAGCCTCCCCCTCTGGTCTCTTGGCTCTTGGCTCTTCTCTCTTGCCCCTTCTCTCCTGCTCTCTCTTGGTTCCTCTCTCTAGCCTCCTCCTCTGGTCTCTTGGCTCTGCTCTCCTCTCTCCTCTTCTCTGCTCTATCTTCTCTCCTTGCTAGCTACTCTCCTCTCTGTCTCTCTCTCTTACAGTCTCCCTCCCTTTTTCCTTCGCCGCCCCTTCACTCCAGTCTGTAGATTGTTCCCCAATAAACCCTTTCCCTTGAAAAAAAAAGATACAGCATAGCTTACTGTATTATATATAGGGTAAGGCTTATTGTATTATTATTATATAAGATTATTATATATAGGATAATGGATTAATTATATTATCATTATTATTATTATTATATAAGATAAGCCTGGTCTACTGTATTATTGTCATTATTATAAGATACAGCATGCTTACTATATTATTATATATAAGATACAATGTGGATTACTGTATTTTTTAAGATTTACTTTTTACGTGAGAGAGAGGGAGAGTCTTCCATCCATTGGTTCACTCCCCAAATGGCCACAACAGCCAGAACTGAGGTGATCCAAAGCCAGGAGCCAGAAGCCTCACCCAGGTCTCCCACGTGGGTACAGGGGTCCTAGCACTTGGGCCATCCTCTACTGCTTTCCCAGGCCATTGACAGGGAGCTGGATCAAAAGCGGAGCAGTTGGGACTCAAACTGGCACCCACATGGGATGCCAGTACTGAAGGCAGGTGATTAACCTACTACACTACAGCACCAGCCCCTTACTGTATTCTTATTGTATTCAAGCTACAGTACCACTTAGTAAATTAATGCTGCTCTCATGTATGTTTCTTATGTTCCATTTGAGTTTTCCTAAGTTAGAGTAAAAACACAGACATGATTTGGGACACATGCAGGCTTCATGTATGAGATCATATTCAAGTGGGTAAGAACCCCAGCTCAGCTGGCTGTCTGACCCCCATCAAAACCTCACTGCCCACAAAGCAGGATTCCTGGGGAGAATCTCTTGCCCTCTCTGGATCTGTCTCCACATCCAGACACTGGTAAACATTCAGATGAGCAAAACCTCTCAGGTTAAACCAAATGTATTTAGGGTGGTGCCTGAGAAGGAGTAGGTGTCAGGAAATAGCTCTGTGCATCCACGATTTTATTATACTACTGTTGTCCTTACAGTGCTTCTATAAGGAAATCTCATAGTCAGATATGGTTCATCTAGCAGGTGCAAAAAACCATGCTGCTTCCAGGACTATTTTGTACTTCTCTTCAGTGGCAGATTGGTGGGAAGAACAAACTAAAAGCAACACTTCTAAAAAGGAAGCTATAGCATCAACTCAGAAATTATTTACTTATTCTTTATTGTTGCAATGAAAATATGGCAAAGGATGCTTTTGAAAAGTCTGTTTCCACTCAAAGAAATGCCTTTCTTATGAATAAGGAGTTTGCCGTTATGTTACTATTTGGTCTCTGTTAGTCCCTTGGCAAAGGTCATGGAGTATACGGAAGTAAACACCAGGGGCAGGGAGTCACAGAGGCCGGTGGGCCTTGGGTCTGAGGCCATGGGCATTCAACTGCCACAAAGCTGAGCCCATCTCAAGGGGTCTGTCCCTTTGTGCAGAGGGGACAATTATAAAAATTGGGGAGGGGGGTGGGCAATAATTTTAATTAAAGGCATTCTCTCACAAAAGTATCTTAATATTCCAAATACTGGAATAATCTAAATGCATCATTATAATGTAAATGAGGCATACTTTTGAACCAATTGGAGCTTCCCTGGAGAATACACACACACACACACACACACACACACACACATTTATATATATCACAGTTAGGAAACCATGTCATCTTTGTTGCTTTTTAAATCTTAATTTCCATCTCCTTTCTCAAGCCCAGCTCATAACTTTGCAGGCTTCTGCTTCTTTCCTCGGCCTCTGGTCAAACTGTCTTTGATGCTGACGCCAGGCACCCTGCTCTGCCGTCCCCCTGACCCGCCTGCTGATGCGCCTGGTTTGCCTGCACAGTACCCCCAACTCTGAGACGTGCAGAGAAAACCAACAGCTCGGCCCGGAGCCAAGATAGCTTTTCCCCTAAATTACATCGAACCAGAGTAACTCTTGACTACCTTTGTTAAGTGGTTTCCCATGATTCTTGCCTCTTAAAAAGGTGATTTAAGGAATGATGTGTTAAGGTAGTATTTTCTTTTAAAGCTAAGGAACAAGAAGCCCTTCGAGAAGACAGGCTTTTATTGTTGAGAAATTACTTTGGGCTTCTCGCCATCCCTCCTCCCTGCCTACCCACATCACTGCAGAGGGCAACTGCAAGAATCCAGGAGGGCCAAAATACACGGACTGCCTGGAACCACAGAGCTTCCTGAACTGCTCAACGCTCAGTCTTTGAGTGACGCAAGAGTGGGACGAGTTAGTCATGCATCAACAAGAGTGGCCTTTGACTGGTGCTGTTTGTTTGGATTCCAAGTGTCACCACCTACACTGTACCAAGCCTCGAATGGTAATGGCAGCACTCCCTCCCTTTATCCATCTATACAGCCATCATTTGGTGAACAACACTGTGCTACAGATGGCAGAAACAAAGAATGAAGCAGTGTCCACAATCATCCGTAACTCACAGCCCACTGGAAAAGAGGATTATTCCAAACCAATATGGAAACCCGTGAAAAGTACACAGTGCAAAAAAGGAACTTGTAATGCAGTGGGAGGGGCAGGAGGAATCAGTAAAGACTTCCTGGGGACGACAAAGCCTCAGCTGAATCATATTCCGGAAATCGCAGAGATGCAGAGAGGAGAAAATAATTCAACATGCTGAGGAAAGTCCCCGAGGTTCATCCAGATCACCCCACAAGCCCACCGGCTCCACAGACAGCCTCAACCCCACTGGAAAACAGGCTCCAGAGCTGCGATGTCGGCATGGAATTAATTTGTGTTCATTTGCCATTCACTGTTTCTTCTCAAAGAAATGAAACCATAAATCTTGTTCACAAAATAGGTATTTCTTGACTTCCAAACTTCGGTTCAGAAAACATCCATTTCCTGCTCAGTTAAATAAGGTTCTCGGCAGAGGCTTGTTTCTACCCTCTGCCAAAGCCATTATGGACGTGGGCTGTGGTGTTTGGACAGACTTTAAATAGGCGCATTGAATCCCAGCGGGTGTGTCCTGATGTGATAATTGCTTTGGGGACAGGTTATTGTGCTCAGCCTCCAGTCCTAGGCGGTCTGCTTAAAATACATTTTGCGTATTGTGCAAATCCCTTGGAAAAAAAATCCTTGATGAACTGCCTATAAAATCCCTAGCACAGGCTAAGTCATACCCTCAAGTCTTTCAGTTTTTCCACTGGACTCAACTTCTCTAGTGCTTTAAGGAAAAAAATCAAGACTTTAATTAGAGGCAAATTTTATAACTTTTTTAAAGATGGAGAAGCTGAGACACTACCATAAAGTGAATCATCTAAGGTTATAGGAAGGGTCAGATGCACGAGCTATTGGTGATGCTGGTCCTGACATCTATTTATTAGCTGTTCTACTTCTTACATTTCCCTTTGAGAACATAATTTTCCATATTCATAACACCATACAACGAATCTCTAGAAAGGAATGCAGGAGAGAAAATACACACTATTGAAATGGACTTCATGATTCTCCTGTCATTGTGCTTTGGTTAGTTAGTACATAAATAGTTCATTGTACATGAAAAGCATGGCTTTTTTTAATCCTTCTGAGCATATATCTATGTTATTCCTCAAAATATCATATGGTGAGCATAAATTAAGCCTATATCTGCTTTCGAAGGTTGTATTGATCTAATTAGAATGTTTTCATGCAGTTGTATTAGTCTATTACCATTATTATTATTATTATTATTATTATTTGAGAGAGCACTTCCATCTGCTGATTCACTCCCAAAATGCCTGCACTGGTCAATGGGACGGGCTGAAGCACAAGCCAGGAACTCATCAGGTCTCCCCACGTGGGTATCAGAGGACCAACCACTTCCTTCCAATGTCTACACTGGCAGGCAGCTGGGATAGGGAGCCAGAGACGGATGCAGAACCCAGGTATTACAATATAAGGACGTAGATTCACTACTGAACCCTGAAACAAATCTTTCTTGTACCATTTTTTTTCAGTCACAAAGGGTTTTGAGGCCCTGAGAGAGTAGTGAAGGACTCCAGTCACTGTATGATTTTGGCATTCAAGCAAATTAAAATATAAATATACAAATTCAAAAAAGAAAAGTAAGATAGAAATCTTACAATGGCCCCTCAATGACCCCATAATGCAAACACTATGCACACATATATCTCTACGAATACCACTAACTCATCCTCTTCAATGGCTAAGGTATTATTGTCTCCATTTTCTAGAACACACTGAGGTTCTGTGAGGACTCTAGTTGCCCCAGGGACACAGCCTCAGCTTCCTTACCTGTAAAATAGGGATAATAAGAATAATATCTACCTGGCAGAGCCTCATGAAGCTGGAATAAAATATGACATGCATTTAGTACCTAGTCTTTCATGCTTTACTTAGAGCTCAATAAACATCAGTGATTATTAGTATAAGCAGTGTTCTCATTACAACTGGTTTGTGCACATCTCCCCTATGTTGTTACCCCTTTGTGCAATGCCTTTAATTTTCAGAGTGAAAAGTGCCAGCAAAGCTAGATGGAAGACTATAAATGGAGTAGAATCAGCTATGCTTTGGCTGCAATTTGTTGGACAGAGGTGGGGTGGGGGGCAGTGAAGGGAGATGACTTTGCCCACTGCCACTAGATGGTGCTAATAGATTACGACCCACGCACAATGCTTCTCACAAAATGAGACAATAAAAAATGTGCAAGCAGGCTGGAAGGCGCCAGGGTGTGATTTTCTAAATGTTGCCCATTATTCTACTTCTGGCACAAGAGCCCTACAGTACTTACATTAGGCCATGTTCTACCCTGAGAAAAAAAACAGGGATTGTATTCCAATTGCTTTATTTTAAATAGAAGACAACGGAAATCATTGTCTTTTGATATCATGATTAGGGTCACATAATCAACACAAGAAATCTTTTTGTGTGTGTTATTATATCTTTGCAAATGAAGTATGGCTATACAAAAAGCGACTTGATAGAAGTCTAGTGGGGGAAAAAATCCTAAAATGTTATAATTAATTGCTTCCATCATGAAGCAAAACCCACATAACCTCCTGGAATTAAAATGTTCCCATAGACTACAAGTTAGTAATAATTTTGGTCAATTTCCCTGACTAATTTCGAAAGTTATTCCCTGCTTTTTCTCAAATTTCTCATATCAGCACTACCCAATTTCACCCAGAGATGGAAGCCCAGAGCAGTTTCTGGCTTGTTTTCCTGAAAGGGTCCTTCCAGGATTCCTATTGGTTACCACATTGTCACAGAGACAAATGCGGATGTCCTGGCTTCCTGGGAACCGCAGGTGGGAAGGATCTTGGCATTCTCTGTCACCAGAGGTCTCAGCTTCCCCCAGTTACAAGCCCTGCTCATCCCAATGGAAAAGTTCTCTCTTCACACCTGGTACCAGAAGATTTCACAAGAGCTGTTCAAATACCTCTCACTCCTGCAGATTCCAATTGAGAAGATAAAGAACTATTTGCTAAAGGGGAAATATCTTGTTTTCTGTTCTCATGGCCAAAAGAAAAAAAAAACGATTTCAGAAGGGGCCTGTTTATAATGTTTTGTTTTAATTTCCATTTGGGCTGGTGAATAGCCCTTAAGAGCTCTATCACTTAAGAATCTGAGTACAAAGGATAAAGGCTTGCCTGGACAACCTCAGCCTGATGCAGGTACCTCCCATGTTTCGTATTCCTGTCCTCTCCACGTGTTTTCTCATGTTTATCTCTACAAAAACACTGTTGGTTGACAAGGCAGGCAATTACCATCTTCCCTTGTTGATGCACAGGATCTGATTTGTCCAGGATAGAAAACTAGGGGCACAACAAGGACTCAAAACCAAGCCTTAGTACTGTGCTAGCTCTTGTTTCCATCATGGTATATCCCATGCTGCTTCTTAATCCAGCCTGCTTGCTTGGTTTCCATCACCAACTGCCTTCAGTTCTTCTAGGGCCTGTGTAGTCCCTGTCCAACCAATTTTGAATCTAAAGACAGTGATTCTGCCAAATAAACCTACTGTTCCCACAAATGCCTTAAGTACTCAATAAATAATTATTGGTTAAGCCTTTATTGTGTGAAGAATGAGAGTAATGAAGGTTTTTATGAGTACACCCTGAAATATAAATAAAACTGAATGCTTCAATTCCCCTTTTGTATGAGCAAAATATCAGCATTCAAAAGTTGACAAATTTCTTCAAGTTTCCTTGAAATGGAAAATGTATGTCACTTCAGGGCAGACTCACTTCCTATCCTATATCCATTGGGGGTTTAGCTTATAATTTGGGATGACAGCAAGGAACTGGGGTGTTTTGCTGTTTTCCTTTGCTAAATGACATGATTTCAGTACAAGTAAAATTGTGTTTCTGTGGGTTTGCCTCCATATTTACTCTCTGCCTGACTCTCATTTTCCAATGTTTCATAGTCTGGAGAGGAAGCGTGGTCTAGTGGTCAGAAAAACAGTTTATGAGACTGGAGTCGTGGTTTCTATTCCTGTCTTATACCCTGACTCAGTGTAGACCTTAAGAGAGACACTGAAGCACTTTGTGAGCCTCAGTTTATCCGTTTTTCTCCTACTTAAGGATGTCACTCAAACATAATCAGATCATCTGACAATGTGAAACAAAAAATGAGCAGAAATAAACAAGACTAATACCATATGAATACCAGTCTTCATGAAATGGATAATAAAGGCTACAGGGAAAACAGCATCCTCTAATCTACCCACTGAAAGCCGTCCTCACAGACTCATCTGATAAGTGTTGCTTCAGCTGGTTATGGCTGCTGACTGGAATAGGATCTGCAGAACAACTTCTGATGGCGTGAAAATCAAAGGACTAAGAATGCAGGAAGAGGGGTGGCAGGAATTTGGGTATCTTTTCCTTGACCTCTAAAGGAAAATATTACTTAGAAGAAGACTCAGGTCTCACTTGGGGTTCACACCCTTGGGCAAACCTGTAGACCTTCTTGGTGGAGGGGGAGGTTCAGTTGCTCAGTCTGCACTTTCAAGACCCATTTGAGGTCTTGGTTTCTCTTCATTCATCATTCTCTCCATGGTAGCCTTCCTCAAGAAGAGAAACTGTAGTGCTATTATCCCTTGTTGAGTGAAAAGGGAGGAATCTGCTCAATAGACATCAAAGTCAACCCAAGCACTCACCCAGAGAGAAGTTTTTATTCTATCACATGGCCCATTGGCTGGTTGGCTGACTGGCATTCTCAGCCACAAATAGCCGCTCCAGAGGACAGAGCAGGGCTGGCCCTAAAACCTGCTGGTTCTGATTGGATTCATCGTGCTGGGGCTGCTATCACCTTCTCAAGACAGAAGCTGACAGACGGACAGTTCCGCACAGTTCTGACACTAAAACTAATGATAATGGAATAATAACTGTTTACTAAGTATACCCTAATTGCTCAGCATGATGCTTGACATTTTCTATATTTGACCTCATTTAACTCTCCCTCCAATCTGATAAGGTAAGAATTACGATCTTTATTTTACAAATGAGGAAATATATTAACTTGCCGGAGGCCAGAGTGAGGAATGGAGACCAAAGCTGTCTGACTCCAAGGCCATGATCTTGGCCTGGGTGAGGCACTGCCTCCCTCCAGGTGGAATAGTTCAAGGAGCGCTTCCTGAGGAGCTTTTAGGGGAGAAGCAAGCAGTAGACACCCAAAGCGCCTTACACACAGGTATCGAAGAGAACCGTTGGTGTGGTCTGTGGGGATGATGGTGGGGTCTTTTTCTCCTCACCGGAAGCCCCCTCGTTGGCCACACGGCCTCACAGCCTGAAGCGTGTGTGAAAACGTGGAGATGATTCCTGTCTGCACACTTACAGGCTACACACAATAAAGCGCTCCAGGACAAAATAAAGACAATTCTAATTCTGGATCTCAGTGAGGCCAGGGATACAGATGGATGAGAAAGGAGAGGACAGGAGGCCGCTCAGAGCTAGTTCTCCAGCCCAACAGGGATAACCTGTCTTCCCACAGATGGTGGATGGAACCCAGTGAGGATTATCCTTCACCAGACATCCTGCATGAAACTCTGAGGGGAACAAACACTTTGAAACAAAAGGATCAAAGAATGCAAGAGGCAAAAGTCAACAGGAGGGGAAACAGCACCCTCCAGCCCTCCAGAAATTCCTCCTGGCCAGGAGCATGTGACTGGAAAAAATCCCCACAAGCTGAAGAGCTGGCCAGGAAATTAAAGGTCCGGGGGCACAGATGTTGTTTTTATCTTTATTTCTAATTTGGGATTTGGACTTTGAGACAGAATACCTCATGTGGAAAGAAAGCTTTGATAAGGTCCAAACTATCACACTTGATTTTTCAAAAGGGAGCTGTACTGATTATTAATTACTGCAGAAGCAACTGGTAAACCATCCCAGCCATAGTAGGATTAATGCTGTCTCTCACCTTTGGGGAAAATCTGTGAATCCAGAAAAACACTGTAGCAAGGAAATCTAGGTAATGGTATTATGCTCATCTGTACACACATAAACATATAAATAGTTGCATAAGTATATTTGTACACTTACATGTGTGTTTACTACATGAAGATACTTCAGAAAGTTCCATGACAATGCAATTAGAGATGAATTTATTTTGGTGCAAAATATTTTGAAATCCTTGGGGCCAGTGCTTTGGCACAATGGGTTAAGCAGCCACCTGAGACACTGGCATCCTTGTTGAAGCATTAGCAGCTATGCTTCTGATCCAGCTTCCTGCTGATGCACCTGGGAATGCAAGTACTGGGGACCCTGCCACCCAAGTAGATAGAGCTCCAGGCTCCTAGCTTTAGCCTGGCCCAGCCCTGGCCACTGTAGTCATTTGGGGAGTGAACCAGCAGATGGAGGATTTCTCTCTCTTCCTCTCCTGTCTGTTGCTCTGCCTTTCAAATAAATACATATTATTTTAAAAATTTGAAATCCATGTGTAGTTTTTTTTCATAATGTGCATTTTCCAGGAACTTTTTGAAGTACCACAGAATAATAAAGGAGGTGCTATAGGGGGGTATGCTGGAGAAGCTGGATAAAATACTGCTGATGGTAACCGTAAGATTTAAAGATTGGCAAGTTACAGAAATAAGGAGACGCTTTGATTGCCCATAAATATTGGAAATTTCCATCAGATAATCAGATCATCTGATAAATGTCTGCATTTAACTTGTCTTGCTGACAATTTCAGTTCTCAGAATGTGAAGGAAGTGGTAAAGGAACTGCTACTTTGGACGTAATTTTCCCTGGTAATGAGGAACTTCTGGGAGATGCCAGATGAAATACAGGCTCAGATTCGTATCCTGCTGCCAATACCAAAAGTTTTCAAAGAAAAAGAAGCAGGATCACTCTGATTGACATGCTCGAGGAGAAAAAGAAGTCTATGAAAATGAAAGCCAGACAGCACAGTCACAATCAATTTCCCTGCAAAGTCAAAGGCACAATACCAAAAAGACATGAAAATAGAGCCAGGCTTGCTAAAACCAAGACAAGGCAAGGTTGGAGAAAGGCCTAGGGCTGGAAGGAGACTTTCTCTGGAGCAAGATGAAGATGTCTGGGACATGGCCACCCCTTGGAGAATCCCTGTCTCTCTGAGCATAGTAAGCAAGAGCAGTTGCGAGTTGGCATGAGGATAGAATAGTGGAGCTTAAGAGTTTCTGACTTTCTCTCATTTTCTCTCTTAAGAGAGAGAAGCATTGTACGGAAAACCAGGAAGGTGATAATCCTGATTTAGTGCAAACTATGCATCAGGGATAAAGTTCAAACTTGGAGCAAGAAATGACAAATGGGCATTGCCCAGAGAAGAGTGATGGGACAATACATAATGCCCCAAATGCGGCTGCTCCACCTGGAGAAGAACTTGTGAGAGGGGAGACGAGGCCCACTTGCCTGTGCTTGAAGGACCATTCCGGGGGAGACAGCCTGACTGTGTAGCATCAGAGTACAAAATTAGAAAGTCATATTTTGACTTTCTAGATATTTACACGTTCTGAAGATCAGCGTTGCCCTAAAGTGGCTTCAGAACATGCTGCAGTCCCCTTCCTAACATGATATTAAACAATATCTCTTGGTGAAGAGAGTGGTTGCCTCAAATCCTCTCCTAGAAGAAGACACAAGAGTACTTCCAAAATTCAGGGAAAGCAGAAATTTAAAAATTTGGATGCAAAACATTTTGGAATTCATGCATGATTTTTTTCATAATACATATTTTCCATGAACTGCTAAAGACTTCTTATTGACTATGGAATGAATTAAGGAATTATGAAGATGCTTTTGAAGAGAGCAAAGCATTTATGTAGTGGTTAAGACTTAAAATTCCCTTTCAGCCCTCAATTTCTGTCCTCTTACTTAAGTGGTCAGTCAAATCCAGTGGTTCATGCTGTCTGGGCAGGGACAGTATCTGTCTTTTTTTCTTTGTACCACAGTGGTCAAGAACCTTAACACTGGAGTCTATGTGTATAGAAGTAATTCCCAGTCCTATCTCCTTCTAGGTTTGTGACCTTGGAAAGTCACTCAATCTCTCCAAATTTCAGTATTCTCCTTTCTGAAAGGGAGTAGGTAATAACAGTATATAATATGTTGTTATGAGAATTCAATAACTATGCAAAGAGTGTTGTTGTCATGTAATCAGTACTCAACAAAGTTTAACAGTTAGCATTGGTTAAATCCAAAATGTGCCTTGGGAAGTGTCTATCACTGACCAATCTCATTTTTTATGACTTGTCTATAAGTTGAAAATCATTGTAAAATGCAATCAATTTATAATCCAAAGTGTGCATTTATGATATTGCCAGTTTTGACTGTAAATTTCTAGAGAACTGAGACTCTATATAACTTCTAAATTTCTTGTTTGCCATGGCAACAATAAATCCTTGGTGACAGAGAAATTTTCTTGTCTCAGGATCAAGTTTTGCAAGACTGAATACTAGAGAATAGAACAGCAACCATTATTTCCTCAACTTAACAGCACATGATTTAATGAATGCTTTTGACTTCCTGCTATTAAACAGAGTATATTAAGAAAAAGTAAAATAAAGATATTAACCTAGGTCACAGACACATTTTGACCATTTCCAAAGCTCGGGTTTCTTTAAAAATCAGATTAGAAGAATGCTTGACACATTGAATGAATACAATAAATGCAATTATAAAATGTCCTATGATTAGGAAAATGAGGGTATCTCAAGTTGAAGAATGACATCATCCTCTTGGTAAGATATTTATGTGGAAACTTTTCAGAGCTCTCAGCATGTCTGAGATCTCACAGCTTTGCTGTGGTTGTTCAGAGCCCATTGCTAGTACCTGTCTTATCACCTGCAAGGGAAGAAAAGAGAATGTGATTTTCCCATCAGAGAGTTTAATACAGTGACTGATTTCCAATAAAATGGGAATAGTTCCGTAGAAAAGACTTTGAAACAAGACATTGAGGTCATCCATGTTCAATTCTATCTCAAGCACAAATAGAAAAGTTTTAGGGTAAAAGAGATTTAAGCTCTAGATATTGCTTATCAATTCAACAGTAACTAATAGTGCAAATGTTTTTGCAACAAAGATAGTTGAAACTTGCCGGCTTCTATCATAGCTTAAGCTTTTTATGAGTCCTTAACTCCTCTTATTGGCTGCTATGCTGGATTTGTTGTTTGTGTTTATTTCCAAAACCTCCTATTGTCATATCAAAATCCCTTTTGATAGATGGTATCATTCTTCATCAATACCATTTCTGTAAGAAGATTGCTCAGTGGTGTTGTGCAGCTGATGTGGGATGCAGGCAGCCCAACCCACCACACCAAAGCACAGTGCTGGCTCCCCTTCCCTGTCAATCTTAGGCACAATCACATGACTTGCTTCAGCCAGTGATAGGAGAACAAACAGCCTGTATCACTTCCAGCAGTTCTGAAAATGGCAGTGTGTGTGTTTCCCCCTACTATTGACAAGGCTCCAGCTAGGACTTGCCCCATAAGTGTGGACCCAAAAGTGCTAATAGAATAGAGTTCAAGGCCTGGTGTACACAAACAAGATGATGAGGAGGAGCATGAGTAACTATTAATTAAATCCACTGGGTTGTGGGGTGTTGTTTGTTACATAGTGTAATCTTCCCTAGCCTGATTGTATCGATCCTATGGTTTTATGTTATTTCACCTCCCCTGAACTTTTTTTTCTCATTTGTAAAAGAAGAATGTTCCAGATTAACAGTCTCCTAATGTTAAAACCTATGGGGTACAGGAATGTGGCACAGTGGTTAAGACGCCACTTGGGATGCCTACATCCCATTTCAGAGTGCAGGAGTTTCAGTCCTATCGCTGGTCCAGATTCCAGCTTCCTGCTAACACGCAAGCCGGGAAGCAGCAGGTGATGGCTCAAGTACTTGGGTTCCTGCCACCCATGTGCGACATTCAGATTAACTTCCAGGCTCCCAATTGATCTGTGTACGCATTTCAAATAACTCAAAATAAATAAAAAATTTTTGAAATAAAATAGAACTTATGAAGACCTTAACATTGAAAATATGGAGAGACAATAATTCTAAGACAAAACATCTCAATACCAGTCAATAGCCCTTTATCTAACTCAGCTCTGTGTGCTAGGTGTAGATCATTTAATCTCTTTGAACCCTTGTTCTTTTCCTCTTTAAAAGACTGAAATGCAGTGAATACAGGGTACACAGAAACTTTAAACCAGTACTTCTCAAATGTTAATATGCACTATGAATCACCTGGGAAACTTGTTAAAATGCAGCCTTGTATTTAGTAGGTCTGGGGTGGGCCAGAGTTTCTGCATTTAGAAAAAGCCCAGGCTGGTAGACCATATCAAGTCTTCTCTGAAATGAATGTAGCTTCATTTATTTTTAAGAAGTGACACTCATTTATTGCTATGAGATGTTGCCAAATTTTGAAGGAATCACACAAAAAAATAGTACAAAAAATGATTTTTACTGAGAACTTAAATTTTTTTTCAAAAAAGAGCAAAGATGATGGAATAGGAAGGTAGCTTATTGCTCTAGTCTAGGGGAAGACAGTTTAAAAAAAGTGGAGAGAGTGCAGTCTCAGGGAAAAGTTAAAAAACATCAGAGAAAACTTCATGCAAATTAGAGGGACACTGTGAACCTACATGGAGGATATAGACACACACAACTCAGGACATCAGCAGCCTCCGATGTGACCAGTCTATGGCACCCCAAGCCATTGGTGATAAAGCACTGGGAAGAGTCTGGCATCAGCCTGGCTTGGAGGCCTGTAAGGGACAGTATACCCGCCACACCAGAGGAGAAAAAAGGTAGCACGTTTCTCTCTCCCCAACTACCCAGCACTAGTGTCCTGTAACTAGCCCAGAGAGGGCAGGAACCATTTTGATACATAATAGCTGTGAAAGCTCAGGTCAGCACACCCAGGAACCAGCTGAGAGGAGACATCTGAGTATGGCTAGGAGAATTGACAGAGGGCTGGGTGCTCTTAACCATGGGATCCTTGTGTGCTGGGACTGTGAAAACACTGTGGCTGTGTGGGAGGGCTCAGGGTGTGGCTGGGACTTTGGGCAGTCACTGTGGGTGGCTCCCTGATTCCCTGGTTGAGGGTCATTGCTATGGGACCCATGCTTACACCGAGAACTGCACAGATCCTTCGTGTGATTCTTGTGGCAGCGCAGACAAATATTAAACCCACTGTGGCTGGCACCCAGGCTCTGGTCTCCTTTGAAGAGAGGAGGTGAGAGTGAGACTACACAAGCAGAGCAGAACAAACCTCCCTTCTGATTAAAAAAAAAAAAAAAAGAAAGAAAGAAAGAAAGAAAGAGATTTACCATGCCCAACCTGAGTGTTTACTTAGATACTCCCTTTACCCTGGAGCACTTAAGAGAGCTCCCTAGCCACACCCAGCACATGCCTTTGGATATTCACTGAAAAAATAGATACTCCACTAAGCCACAGAGGTATAGTCAATGATAAAAGCCATCACAGGGGAAAAAAAAAGAAAAAGAAACCAACAATTATTTCTACAAATGCCAAATAATAAACATACCAATTCAAGAAACAAGAATAATGAAGACAACATGACACCCCCAATTCAATACTAGAATGTGAAGATGAAGAGAATGAAGAACTGCCAGAAATGGAATTCAAAAAATTGATCATAGGATTACTTGAAGTAATCAAAAGCAAATCCATGAATTAAATAAATCTGTACATGACATGAAAGAAAATTTCTCCCATGAAATTGAAATCTTAAAGAGAAATCAAAATGAAATCTTGGAAATGAAGAATTCAATAGATCAAATAAAAAATACAGTGAAAAGCCTTAACAACAGAATTGGTGAAGCAGAAAAAACAATATCCAAGTTAGGAAACAAATTATAGAGAATTATACAGTCAAACCAAAAAAAAAAAAATAGAGAGAGAGAGGAGGAGGAGGAAGAAGAAAAAGATGGAGGAGGAGGAGGAGGAGGAGCAGGAGGAATTAGGAAACTGAAAAACAGTGTTGGAGATCTATGGGATACTATCAAATGACCCAACATACAGCTCTTAGGAGTTCCTGAAGGCATGGAAAGAGAGAAAGGATTAGAAGGCCTTTCATGTGAAATAACAGAAAATTTCCCTAATTTGGGGAAAAAAGGGGACACCCAAGTACAGCAAGTACCTAGAACTCCTAATAGACATGACCAGAAAAGATCTTCACCATGACACATTTTAATCAAACTCTTGAAAGTAAAACATAGAGAAAAGATTCTAAAATGTGCATGAGAGAAAAGCCAGATTATTTTCAGAGAATCTCCAATTAGACTCCCAGTGGACTTCTAATCAGAAACCATACAGGCTAAGTGAGAATGGTGAGAAATATTCCGAGTCTTAAGAGAAAAAAAAAAAACTGTCAACCCAGAATACTATACCCTACAAAGCTCTCATTTATGAATGAAGGTGAAATAAAGACCTTCCATAACAAACAGAAATTGAAAGAATTTGTCACCACTCATCCAGCCTTGAAAAACAAATCTTAAGGATGTGCTACACACAAAAACACAGAAACATGGTCATTACTACAAAAGAAGGTAAAGGAAGAAAATCTCCCAGTAAAAGTACAAAGTAAATAATAGGAATATTTATGGGAAAATGGCAGGGCAAAACTATTACTTATCAATAGTCATCATGAATATAAATGGCCTCAACTCTCCAGTTAAAAGACACAGACTGGCTGAATGGATTTTAAAAAAATTCATCTATTTGCTGCCTGCAAGAAACACATCTCACCAAAAAAGATGCATGCAGACTGAAAGTGAAAGGATGAAAAAGATATTCCATGCTAACAGAAACCAAAAAAGAACTGGTGTAGCCATTCTAATATCATACAAAATAGACTTTAACACAAAAACTATTAAAAGATACAAAGAAGGTCACAATGTAATGATTAAGTGATCAATTCAACAGGAAGATACAACTAATATAAATGTATATGAACCTAGTAACAGGGCATCAGGAAATTTAAAATAAATGTTGAGGATCTAAAGGGAGATATTGACTCAAATACAGTAGTCATGGGACCTGTATGTTGGGTCATTTGATAGTATTCCAGAGGTCTCCAGCACTGTTTTTCAGTTTCCTAGTTTCATCAATGGACAGATCAACTAGACAGAAAATCAGCAAGGAAACAACAGAGTTAATTGACATTATGGACCAAAAGGACCTAACAGCTATCTACAGAACTTTCCCTGCAGTTGGAGAATACACATTTCTCAGCAGTACATGGAACTTTCTCTAGAACTGACCACATGCTAAGCCATAAAGCAAATCTCAACAAGCTAAAAATCATACCATGCAACTTCTTGGACCACAATGGAATGAAGCTGGAAATCAGCAACTCAGGAATCTCTAGTACATATGCAAACACATGGAGACTGAACAACATGCTCCTGAAAGAACAGTGGGTCATTAAAGAAATCAAAAGAGAAATCAAAAAAATTCTGGAAGCAAATGAAGTCTACAATACAACATATCAAAACTTATGGGAGAGGTCAGCACTGCAGTGCCAGCATCCCATATGGGCACTGGTTTGAGTCCCAGCTGCTCCACTTCTGATCCAGCTCTCTGCTATGGCCTGGGAAAGCAGTAGAAGATGTACTAAGACCTTAGGACCCTGCACCCATGTGGCAGACCCAGAAGAAGCTTCTGCTCCTGGCTTCAGATTGGCCCAACTATGGATATTAATCCATCTGGGGAGTGAACCAGTGGATGAAAGATCTCTCTCTCTCTCTTTCTCTCTCTCTCTCTCTCTCTGCCTCTGCCTCTCTGTAACTCTGCCTTTCAAATAAAAATAAATACATCTTAAAAAATGTATGGGATGCAGCAAAAGCAGTATTAAGAGGAAAGTTTATAGCAATTAGTGGCTACATCAAGAAATTGGAAAGGCAACAAATAAATGAACTATCAATGAATCTCAAGGACCTAGAAAAAAAACATCAAACCAAACCCAAAACTAGTAGAAGAAAAGAAATAATTAAAATTAAAGAAGAAATTTTAAAAATTGAAACAAAAAATAGTAAAGATCAGCAAAACCAAGAGTTGGTTTTTGGGGAAAAAAAATGACACACGATTGGACCAAAACAAACCAACAAGAGAAAGGAGAAGACCCAAATCAATAAAATTAGAAACAAAAAAGGAAATATAACAGACTCCACAGAAATAAAAAGAATCATCAGAAATTATTACAAATGGCTATATGCCAACAATCCAGGAAATGTAGAAGAAATGGACAGATACCTGGACACATAAAGCCTACCTAAATTTAGCCATGAAGACATAGAAAATCTAACAGACCAATAACCAAGACAGAAATTGAATCATTAATGAAGATCCTCCCAACAAAGAAAAGGCCAGGACTGGATGGTTTCACTGCTGAATTCAACCAGACATTTAAAGAATAATTAACTCCAATTCTTCTCAAGCTATTCAAAACTATTGAAAGAGAAAGAGGGGATCCTCCCAAATCCTATGAAACCAGGATCACCTTAATTCCTAAACCTGAAAAAAATACAACAGAGAAAGAGAACTACAGAGCAATTTCACTGATGAACGCAGACACAAAAATCCTCAACAAAATACTAGCCAGTCGAATCCAACAACACATCAGAAAGATCATCCACCCAGACCAAGTGGCATTTATCACTGTATGCAGGGAAGGTTCAACACTCACAAATTGATCAATGTGATACATCATATTAACAAACTGCTGAAAAAAAATCATATGATTATCTCAATAGATGCAGAGAAAGCATTTGATAAAATACAACACCCTTTCATGATGAAAACTCTAAGCAAATTGGGTATAGAAGGAACATTCCCCAACACAATCAAGGCAATTTATGACAAAATCATGGCCAGCATCCTACTGAATAGGTAAAAGTTGGATGCATTTCCACTGAGATTCGGGACTAGACAAGGATGCCCACTCTCACAATTGCTATTCAATATAGTCCTGGAAGTTTTAGTCAGAGCCATTAGGCAAGAAAAAGAAATCAAAGGGAAAGAGGAAGTCAAACAATCCTTATCTTCAGTTGACATGATTCTATTCAAAAGACTCCACTAAGAGATTCAAAAGACTCCACTAAGAGACTATTGGAACTCATAGAAGAGTTTGGTAAGTAGCAGGATATAAAATCAATACACAAAAATCAACAGCCCTTGTATACACAGACAATGCCACAGCTGAGAAAGAACTTTTAAAATCAATCCCATTCACAATAGCTACAAAAATATCAAATATTTTTGAGTGAATTTAACCAAGGATATCAAAGACCTCTACAATGAGAATTATGAAACATTAAAGAGAGAAATAGAAGAAGATACAAAAAAATGGAAAAATCTCCCATGTTCCTGGATTGGAAGAATAAATACCAAAATGTCCATACTGCTGAAAGCAATTTACAGATTCAATGTGATACCAGTCAAAATACCAAGGCCATTCTTCTCAGATACAGAAAAATGATACTGAAATCCATATGGAAACACAGGATCTCAATTGCTAAAGCAACCTTAGATAACAAAAACAAAACCAGAGGCATCACAACACCAGAATTCAAGACATACTACAGGGCAGTTATAATCAAAACAGCCTGGTACTGGTACAAAAACAGATGGATGCATGCATGGAACAGAATAGAAATGCCAGCCATCAGTCCATGCATCTACAACCAACTCATCTTTGACAAAGGAGCTGAAATCAATCCCTTGAGCAAGGACAGTCTCTTCAACAAATAGTGTTGGGAAAACTGAATTTCCACATGCAGAAGTATGAAGCAAGACCCCTATCTTACACCTTACACAAAAACCCACTCAAAATGGATTATAGAGCTAAATCTATGACCAGATACCATCAAATTATTAGAGAACATTGCAGAAACCCTGCAAGACATCGACATAGGCAACGAGTTCCTGGGAAAGACCACAGAGGCAAATCAAAGCAGAATTGACATGGGATTACATCAAATTCAGAAGCTTCTGTACCATTCTTTTGCAAAAGAAACAGTAAAGTGAAGAGGCAACTGACAGAATGGGAGAAAATATTTGCAAACTATATAACTGATAAAGTATTAATAACCAGAATATATAAAAGAGATCAAGAAACTCAAAACAACAAAACAAACAACCCAGTGAAGAAACTGGCAAAGGATTTAAACAGGCATTTTTCAAAATAGGAAATCCAAATGGCCAACAGACACATGAAAAAATGCTGAGGATCACTAACCATCAGGGAAATGCAAATCAAAGTCACAATGAGGTTTCACTTCACCCCCATTAGAATGGCTTTCATACAGAAACCAACAAACAACAAATGCTGGTGAGGATGTGGGGGAAAAGGTACCCTAATCCACTGTTCCTAGGAATGTAAGCTGGTAAAGCCACTATGGAAGACAGTCCTACCATATAATCCAACCATCCCACTCCTGAGAATTTACCCAAGGAAAATGAAATGAGCATATGAAAGGGTTATCTGTACCCCTATGTTTATTGTAGCTCAATTCACAATAGCTAAAACATGGAATCAACCCAACTGCCCATCAACTGAAGACTGGATAAAAAAAACTATGGGGCTGAGGCTGGTGCCATGGCTCACTTGGTTAATCCTCCGCCTGTGACGCTGGCATCCCATGTGGGCACTGGGTTCTAGTCCCACTTGCTCCTCTTCCAGTCCAGCTCTCTGCTGTGGCCCAGGAGGGCAGTGGAGGATGGCCCAAGTGCTTGGGCTCCTGGACCCTCATCAGAGTCGGGGAGGAAGTATCTGGCTTCTGGCTTCGGATCAGCGTAGCTCAGGTCATGGCAGCCATTTGGGGGCTGAGCCAACGGAGGGAAGACCTTTCTCTCTGTCTCTCTCTCTCTCATTGTCTAACTCTGTCAAATAAATAAATTAAAAAAAAACTATGGGGGAGGCTAGCAGTGTGGCATAGCAGGTAAAGATGCTGCCTGTAGTGCCTGCATCCTATATGGTCACCAGTTCAAGTCCTGAGTGCTTCCACTTCTGATCCCACTCTCTGCTATCAACTGGGAAAGCAGTGGAAGATGGCCCAAGTTCTTGGGCCCCTGCATCCATGTGGGAAACCTGGAAGAAGCTCCTGGCTCCTGGCTTTGGATCAGCCCAGCTCCAGCTATTTCAGCCATTTGGGGAATGAACCAGTGGTTGGAAGACTTTCTCTCTCTCTCTCTCTCTCTCTCTCTCTCTCTCTGCTTCTACCTCTCTTGAGCAAGGACAGTCTCTCTGCTTCTACATCTCTTGAGCAAGGACTCTCTCTGTAACCCTGTCTTTCAAATAAATAAATAAATAATTTTTAAAAAATTTTTTTGCCAGGCAGAGTTAGACAGTGAGAGAGAGAGAGACAAAGAGAGTTATAGACAGTGAGAGAGACAGAAAGAGAGGTCTTCCTTCCATTGGTTCACTCCCCTAATGGCCGCCATGGCCAGCACTGCGCCGATCCGAAGCCAGGAGCCAGGTGCTTCCTCCTGGTCTTCCATGTGGGTGAAGGGGCGCAAGTATTTGGGCCATCCTCCACTGCCCTCCTGGGCCACAGCAGAGAGGTGGAGTGGAAGAGGAGCGACCGGGACTAGTACCTGGAGCCCCAACCGGGACTAGTACCCGGGGTGCCAGTGCCACAGGCAGAGGACCAGCTTAGTGAGCCACAGCACCCGCCCAATAAATATTTTTTAAAAGGAAAAAGAAAGAAATTATGGGATCTGTACCCCATGGAATACTACACAACAGTAAAAAAAATGAAATCTGGTCATTTTGCAACAAAATGGATGAAACTGGAAAACATCATACTTAGTGAAATAATCCAATCCCAAAGGGACAAATACCATATATTCTCCCTGACCTGTAATAACTAATAGAGCACCTAAAAGGCAATCTGTAGAAGTGAAATTGACACGCTGAGAAGCAATGACTTTGAACAGCCCTTGTCTTAACTGTTGTGGAACAGTTATTTTTTTTTTTACTATTTGTTGAACTCTACTTGACATATAATTAATCACATGTATATAAAGTTAATTAAAAATAGAGCTTAATAAAAAATAAGAGCGGGAATAGGGGAGGGTGCATGAAGAGGGGTGGGAGAGTGAGTGGGAGGGTGGGAATGGTAGGAAGAATCACCATGTTCCTAAAGTTGTAATTATGAAATGTATGAAGTTTGTATTCCTTAAATAAAAGGTTTCTGGAGGAAGAAATGAACATATAGACTGTGCTAGTATAATATGAAATCTATTGCTAAATAAGAAAGGCACAGTTAATAAAGGACTTGAGTTATTTTGAATGTGATTGATCCATTTGGAAAAATAATAAAACATTTTTTTCATTCCTCCTGCCTCAATAAAGCAATTAACCCATAATAATAATTTGAAATACCTGCTTTTGATTTTATAAAAACATCATGAAGGGGAGCAATGCCTTACTCTGTTTAGTGACATGACAGAGGAAAATGGTAGTCATTGTAGTGTCATATCCACTCAAAGGATAAGATCAAATACATCCTGACATTTAGGCGACATGACATAAGGGACTGGCATTCTTGTCTGTGGAACATCAACCCAGCAGCTGCCTGAACCAATCAGGTGGAGGTTTGGACTTAAGAAAAAGCCAGAATATCACAAAAAAAGTAAAAGTGTACTAGTGGAAAGACATATTAGTGAAAATATTCAGATAATATTGGTTCATAACAACCCATGCAGATTTTATTCTATACCCATTATAAGAAACAAGTGATTTCTCTAACAGGGTTTGAACTGAAACTACAATTGCTTTTCATCAATAAAGTCTTGCCTGTAGTACTCAGGATTCTCCAGAGAAACAGAATCAATAGAACAGATGGTTCTACACATGTATAAAGGGATTAATTATAAAGAATGGGCTCACACAGTTATGGGGGCTATTAAGTTTCAAAACCTGCAGTCAGCAAACTGGAGACTCAGGCAAGCCCATGGTATGCTTCTATTCCAAATGACAGCTAGCTCGAGACCCAGGAAAAACCAATTTCAGTCCAAGTCCAAAGGCAGGAAGAAGCTGCTACCCTAGTTCAAAGACAGGCAGGAAGAATTCTTCCTAAGGAAGGGAGAGTCAGAATTTTTATTCTATTCGGGCCTCAACTGAAAATGAGGCCCAGCCACATAGGAATGGCAATCTATTTTAATTACCACATCAATATAAATGATAATTTCTTCTAAAAACAGAATACTCAGAACAATCCTTGACCAAATATCTGAGTACCCTCTTATCCAGGCAAGTTGATATATTAAATTAAACACCATGGTCCTTTTTTAATTTGCTTCCTATAAAGTATTTCTCATTTTTAAAAATATTAAAACATATTTCTCATTTTAAAAACTCACTTAAGAAAACATATTTCCCATTTTAAAAAACCTCAACAACAGCAAAAATTCAAAAATGGGCAAAGGAGCTGAACAGAAATTTCTCCAAATGAAATACACTACTCAATAAGCATATGAAAAATTACTAGTGATTAAAGCAATGCAAATTAAAATCACACAGAGGGGCATATGTTATAGCACAGACATTTGGAATGCTCATATCCATTATCGAGTTGCCAAATGGAGTCCAGGCTACTCCACTTCCAATCCAGCTTTCTGCTAATGCACCTTGTTCCCTCCCACCCATGTGGGAGACCTAGATGGAGGTTGAAGCTCCTGGCATTGGCCTGACACAGCCCTAGCTGCTGTGGGCATTTGCAGAGTAAACCAGCTAGTGGGAGATCTCTCTCTCTCTCTCTCTCTCTCTCTCTCTCAAATAAATCCCAAAAAGAAAATACAAACACAAAACAAGATATCTTCACATCCATTATGATGACAATTATCAAAAAGGAGGTTGGGGAGAATGACCAGCATTGGTGAGGATGTGGAGAAATTGGAAGTTTGTGTGTGTGTGTGTGTGTGTGTGTTTAAAGGTTTTTATTTGTTTATTTGACAGGTAGAGTTACAGACAGTGAGAGAAAGAGAAAGAGAGAGAGAGAGAGAGAGAGAGAGAAAGGCCTTCCTTCCGTTGGTTCACTACCCAGATGGCCACCATGGCCGGAGCTATGCCAATCTGAAGCCAGGAGCCAGGAGTTTCTTTCCTGGTCTCCCATGCGGGTGCAGGGACCCAAGCACTTGGGCCATCCTCCACTGCGCTCCTGGGCCACAGCAGAGAGCTGAACTGGAAGAGGAGCAACCAGGACTAGAACCCAGCACCCATACAGGATGCCAGCACCACAGGTGGAGGATTAACTTAGTGCGCCACCGCACCAGCCCTGAAACTGGAAGTTTTGTGCACTGATTGTAGGAAAGACAAATCATACAGCTGCTGGAGAAAATGATACATAAACACCTCAAGAAGTTAAGCATAGAATCACCAAATGACCCAGAAGTTCCACTTTTGGGTACATACCCAAAAGAGCTAAAAGCAGGAATTCAGACAGACACTTGAACACCCATGTTCACAACAGTATTACTCACAATAGAAGCAAACAGGGTGTTTATAACACATGAATGGATAAACAAAATGTGATGTATACATACAATGGAATACTCTTCAGCCTTAGAAAAGAATGAACGTCCAGTGTTGTGGCTCAGTGGGTTAAGCCGTCATCTGTAGTGTTGGCATCCCATATCGGCACTGATTCGAGTCCTAGCTGCTCCATTTCTGAGCCAGCTCCCTGCTAGTGTGCTTTGGAAAGCAGCAGAAAAAGGCCCAAGTTCTTGGACCCCTGCACCCATGTGGGAGACCCGGATAAAGCTCCTGGCTTCTGGCTTTGGCCTGGTTCAGCCCTGGCCATTGGTCCATTTGAGGAGTTTACCAGGGGATGGAAGATCTCTCTCTCTCTCTCTTCTTCTCCTTCTCTCTTTGTAACTCTGCCATTCAAATAAATGAATACATCTTTTTTTTTTTTTACAAAAAAGAAAGGAATGAAATTCACATTACAACATAAGTGAACCCTAATGACATGATGCTAAGTGAAATAAGCCAAACACAAAAGGATAAACATTATATAATTCTGTGTATATGGGTACTAGGTCTGAATGATTGTGTCTCCCCCAAAATTGTTGAAATGGTGAAACTTAATCACCAATGCAATGGTACTAAGAGGTGGAGACTTTAAGGAGTGGTTGTGTCATGAGGTGGGCAGCCTTCAGGAATGGGCTCAGTGCTTCCATAAAAGGGGTCCAAGGGAGCTTATCCACTCCTTCCCCCATGGGAGGCTGCAGAAGGAACCAGAACATTGGTGGTTTTGTTGTCCTGAAGTGCTCTCCAGTGTCCCTAAACACAAAATCTCTGATGCGGTTTTCAAAGAAAATACATCTTACAGAAACTCCATTCAGGCGTGAGTGTGGTGCTGTTGGCCATGAGTCGAGTGCTAATGAATCACCATTGTATACTAAATATACTGCCTTTAAACAGAAACTCACAAAACAAGATTATGTATTGATTAATTGAACAAGTATGATCAGAAGTTCACAGTTCCCTATCTCTAAATTTCCCCCAGAAGCAGTGGTTACAGCCCCACTAACTGGGTGTCCATGGTGACTTTATAGAATGTAACTATTGTAAATAATGAGAATCAACTGCAAAGGGTGCTCTACAAGCCCAAAACTAAGATCTCCACCATTGCAAACTATGACTCTCGGACACAGCCCCCAAGACCTTATGCTGTGTGTGGATTCCCTGTGTGTAGAAGGTTGTTGAAGGCAAATATCACGAACTCTGCCTGAGGGTTTTTGTTTGTTTGTTTGTTTTGCCTGAAGGTAGGATGTACAGGCAAGCAGGCAGTTCAAGAGTGTTCAGCCCTCAGAACTGTCCCCCACAATGCTATCTAGGGACCTATAATAATGCCAGGTTCCTGGAGCCTCAGATGGGAGAGCTCTTGGCTGGGCCTGGTCCACACTACTTCCCAGACATCACCCCTAGAACTGGTCTCCAGTTGCCTGCAGTGGAATTTGCCTTGATAGCACATCTGTTAGTAGCTTTGTTCCCTTCCTGTCTCACAGCATCATTCACTCACCTGGGACATCTCCCAGATAAATTACCTGCACTCAAATTCTTGTCTTGAAATATGCTATGTAGGAAACCAAACTAACACACACACTGGTCCCAAGGCTGTCCAGGCACTTCAAGTGAGGTGATACAACAGCAAAAGTTGCACCAATGTGGTGACACTCCACACCAAGTATAATAGCAATAAACGGTTTACAGCCACACTCACTGTGTATGACACAAGGTGGCCCCAATCACAGCATTCCAGAACCCTACCTTAGGTATTGATTGGCGGCCAAATCCTTCCTTCATGACCCCATGGAACTGCTACAGATTCTATGACGGGAGAGTTTCTACCAGTGCTGAGCATATTTTATATATATTCAAACTCAGTCATTCAGGGAGCAGGTGCTTGGCCTGGTGGTTAAAACACTTGAATCCCTCATAGGTCCCTAGGATCGATGCCCATTTCCAACTCTTGACTCCTGCTTCTCTCTAAGAAGCAATGGTGGTGACTCAAGTCATTAGGTTTCTGACACTGGCACAGGAGACCTCGATTGAGTTCCTGGTTCTTGGCTTTGGCCTCAGCCCCAGCTCTTTCTGGTATTTGGAAAGTGAAACAGCAGATGGAAGCTCACAAGTCTCTCTCTCTCTCTCTCTCTCTCTCTCTCTCCTCTGTCTCTGCTCTCTCTCTCTCTCTCTCTCTCTCTCACTCTTTCTATAAAATAAATAAGTAAATGGTAAAAAAATTTAAAAATTTAAACATTTGTTCAGAGAACACATATACAAGAGGACTTCAAAAAATTCAAAGAAAATGTGTATTATGAGAAAATTGTCCATGGAATTCAAACTTTTGGGACACATTTTAACTCTACTTTCCACAAACTTTTTGAAGTACCCCTGCACAGTATACTTTTAACCCCATTTTGTAAGTAATGCAAATGAGCCTTGAGTAATTGAGTAATGCATGGAGCAATGGAGTAGCAACACTGCATAAATTGTGTTTCAGAGACATTAACCTGATGACACAAAGGATAACCAGGAAGACAGACTTCCTGTTTTCCAGTAAAATTGGACAAGGAAGAATCTATTTACATATTTTAATCCAAATACATGCAAAAGCAAAAGACCACTTTGCTTTTCACCCCCACCTACACATTGTGGCCCTTCCAGTGAACCCTGTAAATAAGCCAGTGGAACAAAGGTCCAGTCAGAGCCGGGCTGGTGGAACAGAGAGCTCAGCCTGCACCCGGTTGTTGATAGCACACAGTAGCAGACAGCATCCTGTGTGAGAGGGAAACCACGCAGGAAGCAGCTTCTGTCTTTATGCCTTTCGAAGATATTTATATCCTCCACTGCGGCCAGCAAACACCACTGGTTGCACTTGGATGAAGTTTTAATTACACAGGTTTTTAATGATTTAAGTTGCTGTGGGTGGAGAAGGGAAGCCAGCAGAAGGGAGCAAAGGTTCACCCGAGTACAGCTGTCCGTGTCCCTCGGCGCTGCAGGAAAGCCAGCACATTCCTCAGGGAGGTCTCCAGGTTCACCGTCCTAGGTAGGAAAGAGCCACATCCTCCCAGCCGCTGACCCTGGGCACTGGCCCGGTCAGTATTCAGCTCACCACGGCAGGGCAACAAGGTCTAGATCTGGAGTTGATGATCTTGCCAGGGAACACGGCTCTCTCCACGCCCTCCACTCTGTATCTGCCGTCTTCTCCTTACTCTTCCTTCTCTCTGTTCCCGTTTTGTTCTTCGGGATCAGCGTTTACACAGCCCTCTCTAACACCCCTTTCTATCATCAGGAGCTGCAGCCAAGGAAGACCACTCTCTGCTCTGCCTACAATGAGCACTCTCATTGTTGTCTTGCAAACAGGAAGGAGAAGCTTGTGCATGGAGCTATAGAAGGGAGTCCAATGAGATTCTCACCCAACAGTGACTATGCTGACCCCTGTTGAGGGCAGGGGTGAGTCAGCACTTGCTCCAGTGATACCGTGACACTCAAAAGGCCCTCTTGTTTCTCACACAGTCTGATTCCACAGATCTACAACATCCAACTGTGCTGTGAGGTTTTGCAAGATGGTGAGTGGGCCATACACCAAAAAAAGTACGTTTTCATTACTTCAACCATTCACTGAGAACTATCTACAAAGCTAAATACCTTGAAGGCTACTCAACTTTTTGACAATTTGGCAGGAGGCAAGATGTATACAGAAACAACAACAGAACACAGCAAAGTAGGCTGAAACTGAACACAGAATAAGATGATTCTCAGCTGGGGACTTCAGGAAAGCTTCAGAGACAGCATTTGAACTTGGCCTTGGGGGAAGGCTAAAATTTCCAAGCAGAAAGACAAAAGGTTCCTGGTAAAATGAAAAGAGGCAGGAAGTACGAGGGTGAGAGACATTCAGGTACAACAAGTTCAGGTTGAACATTACTAATCTGAAAATCCAAAATCTAGGATGCTTGAAAATCTGAAATTTTGAGCACTGACATGACACCACAAGTAGAAAATTCCACACATGGCCTCATGGGATGGGTTGCATTCAAAGCACAGGTGCACTGAAAATATTAGATAAAATCGCCTTCAGGCTGTGTGGCTATATTACCATATATGAAGCATAAATGAATTTCATGCCTAGCAAAGTATCTCATTATATAAAAGGAGTCCTCAAAAAAGTATGTATTATGAAAAAACTGTGCATGGATTTCAAAAATTTCTTATATCCAAGTAAACATAGCTTTTAATTCTACTTTTCCACAGACTTTTTGAGGCATCTTGTACGTGCAAAAATTATAAAATCTAAAAAAATCCAAAATACTTCTGGTTCCAAGCATTCTGAATAAAGGACTCTCAACCTGTGTTGTATTTTGGTTAAGTTATACATCTGTTAACAAAAGTAAGGCTAAAAGAGCTGGGTTAGAATTTTACTTTAGGCCTTGAGGAGACAATGAATCACTTCAAAGACATCTAGGGAGATTAAAAATCTTTCCCAAGGCCCCATAGCAAAGTCAGAGCTGGCTCTAAGTCCTCATCTTGTGTGGCCATTTCACACAGCTGAGCCCTGGGACGCAGAAACTGGCAGCAGAATAGGAATGGATGATAGGGGTAGAAGGCTATGGGCATGGAGCTGTGAGGAGGCTTCACAGGTTCCAGGAAAGGAAACTGGGCACCTGGGCTGAGCTCTTGGCAGGGGCGATGTCGAGGAGAACAGGAGTCCAAGAGTAATTGTGGAGGGAGCATTTACAGGACAAGATGACTGTAGATGTGCCAGCTGTGGCAGGGGGTGGCGGAAGAGTTGGTTCCAAGTTCCAAGCCCAAGTGAAGAGGAGTCCCTTTTATGGACAAAGAAAACCTCCCACTCTTTCCCTAGTTTCTGGCATTGCACCTTCCCCCCAGCTCTGTGCTGCCAAGACCACTCCCTGCAAAGTTGTCCTGGCCACCGAGGCCACAGTGTGTGCTGAGCCCTTGCTGCTCCACGTGAGGACCCGGGCACAGAGAGCCGCCCCTCCTTGTCAGTGCCTCCTTCCGGCACTTCTTGTCTCCATGAGCTTTGACTACTCTTTAACTGGTCCTCGGCCTTTGAAAATATATTTCAAAGTTTACTCTTATCTTTTTTCATATTAGTAACATGAGACAGAAAACCAATTCAAACTTGTCCGAGAGAAAAGAGAACTTACTGGTTCCTAAAACTGAAAAGTGTAGAAGTATGTATGACTTTAGGTGCAACTGTTCAAGGATCTCAATTGTCTCCCTCTCTCTCTCCTCTCTATCCTACACACACACACACACACACACACACACAGTTCTACTTTTGTTTCTGTTGGCTTTGCTCCTGGGCAGCCTCCACTGGTAAGATGGCCGACGGAGGTTCTGTGGCCTCCCGGCTCATTGCACCAATGGAAGGAAAAGTTCTGATGGTTCCAACAGAAGTGCCAGAATTTGGTTTCATTAGACCCAACTTGATCAGGTGTCATTCCTCAGCCAATCACTGTGACCAGAGGGATGGCCAGGCCCTGCTGGCAACTGGCCAGGGTTGGACTCATTCAAATCCCATAAACTAAGAAATGGAAAGGGAAAGCCAGCGCTGTGGCTCACTAGGCTAATCCTCCGCCTTGCGGCGCCTGCACAGCGGGTTCTAGTCCTGGTCAGGGCGCTGGATTCTGTCCAGGTTGCCCCTCTTCCAGGCCAGCTCTCTTCTATGGCCCGGGAGTGCAGTGGAGGATGGCCCAAGTACTTGGGTCCTGCAACCCATGGGAGACCAGGATAAGTACCTGGCTCCTACCATCAGATCAGCACTGTGTGTGGGCCGTAGCGTGCCAGCCGCGGCAGCCATCCATTGGAGGGTGAACCAACGGCAAAGGAAGACCTTTCTCTCTGTCTCTATCTCTCACTGTCCACTCTGCCTGTCAAAAAATAAAAAAAATAAAGAAAGAAAGAAATGGAAAGGGAGAGTCCCCAAAAGGAAATGCAAAAAGAAACCACTTAATTGTGGTTACCATAGAAGACTAGTGTATGTTGGCTAGGGAAATAGACATGATTTTGTCGTTATTTACATCTATTTACGTCTATTCACACCTGCATATCTGTAGGCTGGGTTTCTCTTTAGATTTCTGGAGTCCTTAACTCTCACTTCTATTTCAAATGCCATACATTTCAAGGTGAATGGTTTTCCTACTGCATTTCCTACTTCTCTATATAGTACTGCCATATTCTATGTCATCTATAATCATGACTCTGGAATTATTTTTATTCTTCCCTCTGTCTTACATCTCCCTTCCCTCCCCAAAATGCATGTACTTGTGCACCCCCCCCCCCACACACACACACAGAGACACAAACACATGCACACATATTCACATCCAGGTCTCTGGTTCCTTCTCAGCTTTATCTCTCACAGCAGCAACCTCACCCAATATGGGAGGTTGTAAAAGTGGCCAGATCTTTCACTCTTCTCTATCCACACCCTTTCCAGTGTGGTTTTTTAACCTCCTCCCATTAGGACGTAGGATTGTTTCCCCACCCAGTGAATCTGGATTGGGCTTGGAGCTTCCTTTCTCCAATCAGAGCTGGTCTTTGTGACTTTGCTTCTGACTTGCTCCATTAACTTTACCATGAGCCCATTGCCGAAGTTAACCTGTGGCTCAGAGACAAGCCATCCCCTCTGAGCTCATTTTACATAAGTCAGGTACCAGATGACCTAGCAGCTGATTGTAGATGCTTGAGACAACAGGACCAAAAGCAGAAGAATTTCCAGGCTGAGCCCAGTCCAATTTGATGATGCATAGGATCATGAGTTGAATAGGGGTAATTTTTAAACCATTCCCTTTGAAGTTTTTGTGTTATACAACAAATGCTAATTGGTACATCTTCTTGCCTAATTTATGCTTTTTGCTTCCATCCTATCTAGACGATTAGTTAATGTTTGAACTGGTCTTGATTACTCAGAACAACTTGCAATGCCCCTACTCTGCTTTCTCTGAGTCATACAGCCTTCTAAGCATCTCTATATAACAACTCATTGAAAGTTTCACAGCAGTAAACTACAGCTGTGAGATGAACTGTCACCTGAATGGGATTCTGGTATCGCAGGCAGCAGCTTTACCTACTATGCCACAGCACCAGCCCTCAAGAGACAAATTTATCAAGATAATTATCTACTAGGTATTTAATTATAGCAGTAATAAGAAAAATTATTCCAATCTCTGTCAACCTTCCATTGTCCCCAAAATAACCCAGATCTAAAGTGAATCCTGTGACAACTCTACCAAGAAAGTTTTCTGCTGTAAAAGATTCCCAGATGATGTAGATGGGATGGGCGAGACCAAGAAGTATGTTAGAAAAACACAGCATTTTTTAAAAATAGATTAAGAATTATACTTGAATGTGTCTGACATTGTGGCATAGAGAGTTAACCTACTACCTGTGACACCAGCATTCCATCTGCGCGCCAGTTCAAGACCTGGCTGTTCCACTTCTGCAATCTAGTTCCCTGCTAACATACCTGAGAAAGCAGCAGAAGATGGCCCAATTGCTTGGGTCCCTGAACCCATATGGGAGACCTGGAAGAGGCTCCAGGCTCTTGGCTTTCGCCTGGCACACCCCCAGCCATTGCAGACATTTGGGAGTGAACTAGAAGATGGACAATCTTTCTCCCACTGTGTGTCTGTCTGTTGCTGTCTCTCTGTCTGTAACTCTGCCTTTCAAATAAATAAATAAATAAATCTTCTAAAAAAGATTATATTTGAAGACTATTTGAGAGTCTTACAATTTAAGGTCATATTCAATACTTTTTTTTTTAATTTGGCTAGCCCAATATTTCCAGTAATTATTTTGTTTGTTGCTTTTTTATTCCATTTAGTCCAAGTATACAGGAAGGCAGAGCTGGTTACCTCCATTTAACAGATGAGGTTGGAAGGAAAATTTTTATAGTCAGTCATAAAAATGAGTCCAGTTAAGAATTTTATTTTTGTTGAAAAAGCACCACAAGATAGGTAGAGGTCAACCTTAACAAGATCATAAAACAGGGAGAAGTAGCTGAGTAAGTCTGGCCCTGATTACCAGAAGACAAGCGCTCACTGTACTTGAGATGCTAGCATAACACCGGGCAGGCATTCTGCACCCTGGAAAACATCAGTTTTGTTCTAGGAACCTGAAAAATAATGCTACTTTACACTTCCAACTATCTTCATCATTATCATTGCTAAAATACACACAAATGGTCCATAAACATATACGAGCCCAAGGAGCAATGAGGAAACAAGGCAAAGGTTACTTGATTGGGAAGGCGTAAGATGTAACCTAAAATGCCCTAACGTCATAAAAGCATCAAAGCGGTGCCATGCAACCTACAATTTAATCACTTAGCATCCTGTTGAGACGCTTTTTTACACGGCTTGTAAACAAACTGACATTTCATTCCCTATTATTACTTTTTGCAAAATGCAAGAGTTGAAGAAACTTTCATAAGAGGTAAAGCATTAAAAATGAAAAACAGAAAAAATCCTCTTAGATCAAGTGAAAGAAAATGACGTTGACAATGTTTTTACTTACTGCCTGGAAAATTTGAGAATCATTGTACCATGAACAACTTCTACTTCACTTTACTGTCGAATATGTTCAAAGAAAATATCAGAAAAAAATGAAATTCTGCTTGCCACATCTTCAATATCATGGTGCTGAGTATTTTTATTGTCCAAAATGGTACCTTGCATTACTCAACCTTTTTTCAGTCTCTCTTAAAGGCAAATATGAAATGGTTTGGCTTTTAAAGTGGTCAGAGATATTTCTTTCTTCTTATGACCCAGGAGTGGAACACAGTTGGAGGGTTACAATATGGGAGATCAAAGTGTTGGCCCCCAGTGACTGTGGCATGATTTCCTTTTCATGACGGTGTCACTCCATAACCACTTGGTAGTAGTTGAAATGTATCGTTCCAATCCAAGAAACGATAGATAATGGACAGATTAGTCTTGCACAGCTATTGAGAATACAGTCGGAGTTTCAAAATCTTAAATTACCCAACATCACCATTATTTTCTATGGGTCAAAGAAATTCATAAAGGTTTTGAGCTTCTATTGGTGTTATCTATGAAAATGTTCCTGTCAACTCTTTCATAGAACAGTAGAGCTATGGCCACAAAGACCATTAATCATCATTTCATAAATGTGGAAATGGAAACCTACTTTTGCCTCATTCTGAAATGTATCTTTCTAAAATGAGCATCTGTTTGTTACTCCACCCTCACTGCTAGTCTAGGAACTGAAAAAGAGAACTAAATCTGAACTACAATCCTAGAGTTTTAATATAAGTTAGGGAATTGCCAGCTGGTGAACAGAAAAACCCCCTAATTTCAGCAAGTTAATATATATGGGCTTTATTTTTACTCAAGTAAATTCTGAAATAGATGTTTCTGGTCAACAAGCTTCTCCTTCAGGCCTAACTCGGTGACCTGTGCCCTCCTTCTTTCTTGTAGCCTGCTGTCTTCCACATTTTTCCCTCCAAAGTTGCCCATGAAGGGAAAATACCTGGCAGATTTTTATTACTCAGGCCTGGAAATAGAGCTGCTCTCTCCATTCACATTCTATTGGCTGAACTCAGTTACATGGCCACACCTCACCTCAAAGAAGGCTGGGAAATGTGTCTCCACCACAGCTGCTTAGGGAGCAAATTCTTTCTCTCACCATGATACCTGCTGAAAGTGTTAAGAGGTCTTATAGAAATAAGTACAAACTTTACTCAGGTTTAAATCCATAGGTTACTATTTATTTCTTCTCATACCAAGAAGTGGCATTCCAGAAACCACTAGCATGTAACTTACGCATGAACCCATCAGTAATGTTCGGTTTTTAATGAAGAAATAAAAATCATTTAATTAACACCACGGTCAAGGCAAGAGTTATAAGCTGAGTCAGCCATTGCCAAAAAATATATACAAATAAAGATTTTGGATTTTTCAGTAAGTGAGACAACCTGCAATTAAAATGTATTAAGAAATAAAGACATATCCACCTGTAAATGATATTAAACATACACTACTTTTTGGATTTGATCATTTACCCTTATATATTAACTATCTTGACTACCTTTACCAAGGCCTTCCTTGCCTACCCCCACCACACACACACACACATTATCCCCTCTCCTATTACTTGCCCCAGTCATAACTATCCCTTATTGTTCTCTGATCATCAGGATTGCTCTATCTCTGGGGAAAGAGCTGGCCAGGCAGAGGAAATAGCTTGAACTTTCTCCTGGGTAAATTTATAGCAAAGAAGAATATACTCTCCCCATAGTTTGCATACAGTTGGAAAGTGGCCATTCATGCTATGGAGCTGATTTTCAAAGCTGATGTGGAAAAGGAGAGACCCAAAATATTGCCCAAGACCATATGGTAGGCTTCACAGGAGGGCCACAGGTATTAAATAGCTCTAAAACTGAAATCTTATCCTTAGGTGAAATGAGTTTGAACTGAGTTACCTCAGAGAAAGTAGAACAACTTCCTTATAATTCCAATATAGAAAGTATATTAGGGAAACTTCTGAAGCTGAGAATCATTCATCTTTATTCCCAACCCACCCCACCATAACAAGGGCATAGAGCAAAAGCACTAAATTACAGTACAATAGATTTTGGTTAGGTATTAAAAACGATGATAGATTAATCACTTAGAAGAATAGTAATCAATGAGAAAGCCTTAGCTCTGCTTCATGCATAGGACATAAAAATCCTCAAAGAGGACTTAGAATTTGCTTGCGCTGTGGTGTAGGGCGTAAAGCTGCCGCTGCCTGCAGTGTCGGCAACCCATATGGGCACTGGTTCTAGTCCTGGCTGCTCCTCTTCCAATCCAGCTCTCTGCTGCAGCCTGGGAAAGCAGTGGAAGATGGCCCAAGTGCTTGGGCTCCTGGACCCACGTGGAAGATCCGGAGGAAGCTCCTGGCTCCTGGCTTTGGATCGGCCCAGCTCTGGCCATTGTGGCCAATTGGGGAGTGAACCAGCAGATGGAAAAGCTCTCTCTCTCTCTCTCTGCCTCTGCCTCTCCTTCTCTCTCTGTGTAACTCTGACTTTCAAATAAATAAATAAAACTTTAAAAAACAAAAAAGAATTTAGTTGTGTTAGGTTCTTCTAAACCCCAGTTGTACATACACCATGTCTCAGTGACCAGAGCTGAGATAAGATGGTGTGGTCTTAAGAAGGCAGGTGTCTGGAGCCACAGTTCCACTTCAGATGCTCTCCTCTCAGAAGCTCCCTGCTCCTTCCCTTTCAGAGCAGGCATAGAGTCAGGCAATGTCTGTGTGCCCTGCTGCATTCATGGCTTAAAGCCTTAATCCCCAGTATGGTGATATTTGCTATTAACTAAGTCTGGAGGGTGGAGCCCTCAGAAATGGGATTTAGTGCTTATCAAAAAAGACATGAAAGAGCAAATCTCTCTGTGTGCTGTGGAGACTCATCAAGAAGGCATGCCTCCACCAACCAGAAGGGAGACCTCATCAGGAACTGTATCAGCCAGTATCCTGCCTTGCACTTCCCAGCTTCCAGAACTCTGAGAAATCAATGGTGTTTAAACTACCCACATATTTATTGCAGCAGCACGAGTTAAGAGGCTAAAACCAGTATCACTTCAATGCTGGAAATAGAGTCCCAGCTCCTCCAATGTGCTTCCTCTTAGCACCAGGGAAATCTGTGCTTTCACTTTATCTGTATTTACAAACCCAGCTCTCTGGGAGAGAGAAAAGGCAGAGCAGAAACAAGATCAAGGTGTTCGTCCAAACCTCAAGCACACCCTTCTAACAGCAGAACAATTCAAATTCAGAAACAGAAGTGCAGTGCCTTCAGCCTACCCATTACTCAGGTACAAATTCATTTGTCATGTGCCTCCTTTGATGTTTTTCTCTCCCAATAGCTCAGCAGGAGAGAAACATTTAATTAATCTTAAAAGCCCCAGTGTGCTGTGTGGTATGGAAAAGACCACAAATAATACCACAGTTCTGCAGCAACTATTTTAAACATTGATGGGTAAATCAGTTGGTTTTGTCAACTACAAATACAAAGGCATAAAAGTAATCCCAAATACAGCTATCTCCTGTGTTATTTATTTCAAAACTTTCTACCAGGATCAGCTTCAGTAACAGACAGGAGAAAATGGAAGAAACTTCGCTACAGTTTGACTAGAATTTGGTCCCAAAGATCACACAGGTGTTTAAATATCCAAGTCGTAAGTTCATGGTAATAAGAGGGTAGACTCTGAATCCAATATGGTGTTTAGGAGGTAGGTGAGTGGGACTCCGAGGGTAGTTCTCATAGAGGGTTGGTTATAAAAGCAAGAGTTGGCCCTGCCCAGTCTCTGCTTCCTGACTCAGCACAAAACTCTTCCTCCACACTTGCTCTACCAGTCACTACCATCACAGGGACCACCCAATCTTGGTCTTGAATTTCCAGTTGTGAACTAAATAAGCCATTTCTCTTTATAAAGTTAGCTGCCTCAGGAATTTCATTATAGTGACAAGAAGCTGACTGATTCAAACCCAAATATTCAACTATGGGAGGATGGTTTAGTAAATTATAATAAAAATAATCATCCTAATAATTCACAACCCTCAACAGATTATCTTGGGGTCTGCGCTGTGGCATAGCAGGTAAAGCCACTGCCTGCAGTGCCAGCATTTAATATGGGCACCGGTTGGAGTCCTGGCTACTCCACTTTCATTCCAGCTCTCTGTTGTGGCCTTGGCCTGGGAAAGCAGTAGAAGATGGCCCAAGTCCTTGGGCTCCTGCACCCCCTTGGGAGACTTGGAAGAGGCTCCTGGTTCCTGGCTTCAGATCAGCAAATCTCCGGCTGTTGTGGCCATCTGGGGAGTGAATCAGTGGATGGAAGACCTCTCTCTCTCTCTCTCTCTCTTTTTCTCTCTCTCCCTCCCTCTGCCTTTCTATAATTCTGCCTTCAAATAAATAAATAAATCTTAAAAAAAGGAGCTTATCTCGTGCTAGGTGCTGTGCTATACAACTTGGAAGTGGTGTCTCATTCAACTTTCAGGATAATCCCCACTTCACATATGATTAACGTGAGACACAAAGAGGGTCAGTGGCTTACCTGAGACCACAGAACTACTAAGCAGAAGTGAGAATTCCAGCAGCCTTGTGTTAAGCATCACACTGTGAGGCCACATGGTCAGACAAACGCCCTCTCAGAAGGGTATACAGAGCAAACTAAAAGAATCACAGTACTTCATACAAAGGACAGTGATAAAATTACAGTATTTGTGAAAGCTTTACACGTTAAGCGATCAATAAACTAAATTTTGAGGATGTAACTGGTGTTTTGAGGACCCAATTAGCAGACAAAGAGTGTGTAACTGGGGGCATTCCCAAGGGAAGAAAGGTACAGGGAATAAGACAGCTTGTGGCAAGTGGTTCTATGCTGGAACATTCCAGAAAAGCAGGATTGAGGGTGAGACTGGAGATTGAGGACTAATACAGGAGCTGCCCTGCTTGCTAACAGGCTCAGAGAGACTCACAGAGGACTGAGGGAGCAGTAACAACCAGACGACCATTTTAGAAATATGCATTTCAAAATAGGGAAAAATGGCTCAGAGGGGTAACATGGAGTGACAGAGACACGTTGGGAAGTTACCACAACAGCCTGGGCAAGAGATGATGAAGGCGGGGTGGGCAGGAGTTGGTAGGTTCAGGGGATGTCTGGGAAGAAGAGTCGGTTGGACATGCCCAGTGACAGCAAACAGGAGGCAGGGCTCTTACTGCCTTCCAGAGTTTGACCTCCAATGACTACGTTGGTGGTGATATCACCAACTGATGTAATGAAAACAGAAGAAGGTATTTGGAGGTAATCTATTGAGCTTAAGTGCCCATAGGACATTTAGGAATGGATATTTAGAAAGGTCTGGAGCCTGGATAAGTAGTGGTAGATTTTAGCCTCAGGGACCACTTGTACATGTTTTGAGAACATTCCTAAGAAAGCACAGTCATATCTTATCTAAAAAAATGAATCTGAAGCACAACTGAAAACCCAGGGTATGATCTATCAAGCGATAATCACAAGACAGCTCTGAGCAGTGGACAGAAGACAAATTAACAAGGGCCCTAGGGACCCAAATGCTCTGTGCTGAGTTCCCTGGGTTTTCTTCTTGTCTCACATACTCCAGACAGGCTGCCAGCCAACAACACACAAACGACAGCGAGTAAAGGCTAAAAATGCCCCCAGGAAAAGCCAGCTTCTTCCAGCCAAAAAACCAAGAAAGGAATGAAAAGCAAAACAGAAAACCTCTGGATAAAATCTACCCTACTCCAGCCAAATATCACAACATCAGCACAGACTCAGTAGAGATCCCAGACTCCACTAGGTTCCAGCTATAACGTGCCTTTTCCCTGTCTCCTATATTAGAGTACTAGAGAAGATTGAGTGGGACCCAGGACTGTTGTCCTCACCCAGCAAAACAGAACCACCTTCCAGGATGTCAGCAGAAATCATGGAAGTGTTTCAATAATATCAGCACACGGTAGCAAACTACGGAAATTAGAATGGAAAGTGAAAGAAGGGGGGATATGAGAGCTCTCTTGATGCTGAATGGGATGTCAGGATTAAGGATGAAAGAGAAAAGATAAGGGCACCCAGCTTTCTGGCTTGGGCACAAATGGATGTCATTCTTGGAGATAAGGAAAACAAGTGAGGGCACCATGGAGGCAACTCTAATAAGCCTTTAGGGGGACCTGACCAACCTCATCTGTGGAGCAAGAAGTGAGGCCTGGGGTAGAGGAGTTGATTTGGGAGTTATTGGCATGCCAGTCACATCCATAGCACAGGAGAGGCACCACAATGGGGATAAAGAGTGAAAAGAGCAAAGGACAACGATGTTGCCCAGAGGACAACTCAGAGACATCATGTGTGGGAGAAGAGGTTTCAGAAAAGGCAACTGAAACACAGCAGCCAGGAGAAGGTGTTTCAAGCTGTTAGGACGCCGGTGTCTGGGGATAGGCATTCAGGCTCAGTGAGTTAAGCCCCAACTTGGGACTCCTGCATCCCATATTGGAGTACCAGTTTGAGACTTGGTTATTATTCCAAACAATCTTCCTGATGACTCATCCAGGTAGGCAGCTGACACTGGCTCAAGTATTTGGGTTCCTGTCACCCACGTGGTAGACCTGGATGGAGTTCAGGCTCCTGGCTTTGGCCTGGACCAGCTCTGGCTGTTGAGGGTATTTGGGGAATGAATCAGCAGATAAAGGAGCTACCCCTACTCCCT
This sequence comes from Oryctolagus cuniculus, assembly GCF_964237555.1. NCBI lineage: Eukaryota > Metazoa > Chordata > Mammalia > Lagomorpha > Leporidae > Oryctolagus > Oryctolagus cuniculus. The sequence goes on along the minus strand of NC_091445.1, from coordinate 44,066,994 downwards.
TTCTCCTGTCTTGTAAATAAATAAATAAAACTTTAAGGACAAAAGAGGAAATCCTGTACATAGGAAAAGAGGAGATAAGTGTTAGAGCTAATTCTTGGGAGAACCAGAAAGTAAATGGTGAGTATGTTGAGACAATAGAGACAGAGGAACCATTTAAGAAGCATGTCCCAGTGTTGGTATCCACCTGTCAATCAGGCAAGGCAGTGAGGACAGTTTTCTGACATACTGGCTTCAACTTCTACAAGAATCTCTATATTTTCCCTTGTTATGTGATTAATATCTTCCAGCTTTAAGGAGCCTTTCATGTTATGTGACCTTTGAAGTCTAAACAGGCACACGGCACTTCCCCTAGACCAAGGTGTCAGGGCCATGTAGAGCACATGGGTGTAACTCCTCCACTGTGCTCAGGTGCCCTGGGTCAAGTGTTTGTTTCCATACGTAGGACCGTATGGGCTACAGTGCATGATCCAGAAAGGCCAGGATGCACCATGCTCCTCGGCTGGGGGCTGATGAGAAGGGGCCGTCTGGGGCTTTTTCCAGACAACCTAGGTAGGAGTCGCTTACCCAGTGGCTTCAACAAAAACAACGTTTCACCTTCTAGAGTGATTCAAAATGTCAAATACAAAGTTTTAATGGGGGAAAAGAAAAGGGTTGTCTGGTAGGAAAAAAGGAGGCTGCTGGTTATGACAGCCATCATCAGTAATGTTTATTTGGCTTTCCTGTAGTCAGGCTAGTCTGCGAAGACCTGGTGTACCCAGGCCAGAGACACTTGCAAAACAAGTGTCTGTACAGGAGACCTCCAGGGAGACCCAAGGTTTGTAACTCTCATTAACCCCAATTTTTTACTTTCCTTTTCTTAAAAACAGGGCGCTAAATTTGTGGTCAAGGTCCTAAGTTGACAGCCTTTAATAAAGAAGCCCAGACTCTGGAAAACCAAAAATAAGAAAACTATGGACCAAGCCACATTCTGCTTTGAAAGCTCAAGGGAGCACCATTAACATCACAGGAAAAGCAAATAATTAATTTCCTTTCTAGGGGCTTTTAGAACATCTTCCAGAATTGACCATGAAGAACACATTAATGCCACACCAAGGCCACAGTCAGATCACCAGTTAGTCTACTCAAAATCTCTCTGACAGTAACTCTTTATTACTCATTTTGATGATGAGTACGAGGTGAAATAGGAGTCCCTATTCACAGCACCAGTTCACACACTGTCCAATTTCAACTGATACTGACATTCTTCTTCCCTGTCCCAAATCAGGGAAAGGAAAGAGCTTTGGGGACAATTTGCAGTAAAATATACATACATACAGGCATCCCTGTGCATATCTGTATAATGCTGGAAGAGTGCACCATTACTTCTTTTTTTCATCATCCCTACTTTGGGGGAGAAGGGCTGAGCAGGTTGTCGAATGTCAATGGCAGCTTCATATAGAAGCACTTCTTTCATGAACAATTCTCATGAAGCTGCATCACTGCTGGTTTTATTTTTTAGTAGTAGATCCAGTGTTTTCCTCCAGCTATTGCAGCATCAGAATATAAATGAATGAATCATGACTAGTACATTGGATGGGGATACTATAGGACGGGGTGGATAGGATGGGAGAAGGTGGAATGAAATGAGATGGAACAAGATAGTTTAAGAGGGAATAGGATAGCACGGGTGGGAGAGAGAAGAATGGAGATGATGGATATAAAATGTTATAATGAATTGGGTAGTATGGATAGGATAGGAACAGATTGGATAGGACAGGATGGGTTGAATGGCATGGATGGAACAGAATGAATAAGATGGCATGGATTGGATAGGATGCTGTGGGTAGGACTGAAAAATATCAGGCAATAACAGGTAAGAGATGGTCTGTGAAACTTCAGTTTGGTGTACAAGTGTGTAGGCACAAACACAATCAATAACAGCTATGTTCTAAGTCATAATGTAAAATAGATCTTATGTAATTAAAGTTTGATAAAGGTGATTTCATAATAGAAATGAGAGTTCACCTAATCCCCCATGATTGGCAGTTCTTCCCTCATAAATGAAGATCTGCTCCTGTTGGCCTAGCATGTCAGCAAAATGTTACTGAGCCAGGAGAGACTGAGCACCTCCCTGAGATGGGATTCACAAGCACCTTGAATCTCTGCACTGTGGGGCCTCTCTCATGTTCTGGGGAGCCAACTATCCCAGAGCTGAAGAGTGGAAGCGGACAACTTGTAGACCTTATTTTCAAGGCTTCTCCGAAATACTGTGTCCAGACTACACACACCCCACTCAGCCCACATGGACTACCACCAGACACGTAGCCTTGGCCCAGCCTCTAAAGACCACCCATGGGCAAACTAATGAGATCCAGAGTATGCATTTTTTATTTCAAATGATGTTTTAAGAAAACACTTAAGTATTACTTTCCAAGAAAATGGTTGCAAGAGGTTCAACACAAACACTCCCATGTATATTTCCCATGTATATTTTCCTCTTCAAATAAGACGAAAGAGCTAACATAAAAACTTTCTTTTCCATGCACCCCATTCCAGCCCCTAGGTTTTACCCACGAACTCAGTGGACGCTGTGCTGTGCCAGCACACTGCCCTCACTGCTCCCAGGGGACTTTCTTAAGAGCCCTGCACTTATCAGCTCTCTGGATAAGCACTGGGAAACCTGGGCTCACTTCCTATTGGCACAAAACATGGCAATATTGCTTTTTATTCAGGCAATATTGTATATTTTTTAATTTTGGGAACCTTTCAAGATAATTTTATTATGAAAATAAAGAGCAAAATATTTAAACTTTCTTTTTCCTTTTCGTGTACAGTGAAAAAATTTTGAAGCCTTAAAATAAGTTAAACATTTTACAAAGAACATATGTCATGTTCAGAGAACATCAAAGCATTTTAGTAGGTATTTAATATGTTCATAATCACAGAATTTGTATTTTAAATTACATTTAATAAAACACAGCTACAAGGGAAAAGAAGTTCAAAGTAGTTTTTGGTAGACAAAGGAAAATTTCTACAGTCCCATTTGACAAACTACCTTTAACTAGTAAATTGAATAATTTCCCCCTCATATTATACTTTTGCTGAGTCAATATTTAGGGGCCATGAAATAGAATCTAAATCCAAAGATGAATTTATTTACTTACCTATTGAATGTGTGTTACATTCATTCTCATTGCATCCATTTTATACATTTCAGTATAAATTGAGACAAAACTAAAATTGCTAAACTAACTAAAGAAGTTATGTTGAGTCATATTTAAGATTACCCCAGCTATAAAATATAAAGCAATAATTAAATTTCTGTAAAATAAATATTGGTGGCCTAGTGAACATTATACAGTTTTATACTTACATTCTTTTTTCACACTCTCTTTGTTCTAAAAGGCAACATAATTTGTGTACAAAGAATCTATACTTACAGAAATTTCATCTACTTCAGCATCTTATAAATTAAGATTATAAGATTATGTATATAAATTATAAATTAAAACCTTCAGTATTTAACATAGGGGGCCAGTGTTATGACATTGCAGGTTAGATCACAGCCTGCAATGCTGGCATGCCATATGGGTGCCAGTTCAAGTCCCAGCTGATACACTTCTGATTCAGCTCCCTGTACTGCACCTGGGAAGACTACAGAAGATGGTCTAAGTGCTTAGGCCCCTGCCATCCATTCCTGGCTGTTGCAACCATTTTAGGAGTGAACCAGTGGGAGGAAGATCTCTCTCTTTCTCTGTAATTCTGCCTTTCAAATAAATAATCTTTTTTTTAATTTAACATGCATTAAAGATTCTCAAAAGTTTTTCTCTATACCCTATTCTCTAAAAGCAAGGGCAAAGGGAAGGAGATGGTTGCTAGTGAACATGGATACTCATACCAGGCAGATTTCATGAACTGTAAGACAGCTCTGCCCTATACTCCAGTTCTTTAGCTCATGCCCCTAGCAAAGAATCGTTAACTGTCAGAACTAGGGCAGCATTACCCGGGATTTCTCTCCTACCACAAGAAGGGTCCTTTTTAGGGGTCAGAGAACAGACCAGGCAGATCCAAGGACTGATGCTGCTTATAGTGAACACACTGAATGGTGCTGCAGGGATTCAGCTTAACCTGACTGTGGCATCTTGGATGTAACCACCATCATACTTCTAGGTGACCTTGGAAGTCATCCCAAGTCCTATGGGCTAACCAAAGTCTTTAAGATACTTTCTGCTCGGCCGGCGCCGCGGCTCAATAGGCTAATCCTCCGCCTTGCGGCACCAGCACACTGGGTTCTAGTCCCAGTCGGGGCACCGGATTCTGTCCCAGTTGCCCCTCTTCCAGGCCAGCTCTCTGCTGTGACCCGGGAGTGCAGTGGAGGATGGCCCAAGTACTTGGGCCCTGCACCCCATGGGAGACCAGGAAAAGCACCTGGCTCCTGCCTTTGGATCAGCACGGTGCGTTGGCCGCAGCGCACCAGCCGTGGCGGCCATCGGAGGGTGAACCAATGGCAAAAAGGAAGACCTTTCTCTCTGTCTCTCTCTCTCATTATCTACTCTGCCTGTCAAAAATAAATAAATAAAAAATAAAAAAAGATACTTGCTCTTACCTGATGCCTGGAATGTCTCTTATGAATGCCAATATTTCCTGAAAAAGTCAAAGTACATTCCAATTAGCCATTGACCATCTTTGGCTATAAAACCTTTCTGCTCATGCCTCATGGCTTAGGGATTCCATGGGTTCTGACCACTGAGACATGCTTCTGTCTAGATGGCATTTGGAGTCTCCCCAAAATTACATGCTGTGTAATCTTGGACTTTTCCTCTTTCCTCAGGCTACAGACACTTTATGCTAGTTCTTACATACTGGGGTTTTCTAAAACAGGCACCTCCAGAAAATGTCCTTCAAACCAGAGGAAAGTATCCCAGGATCAGTGGTGACAGTCTTACAGGTCTGCATGGCAAGGTGTCAGTACCACGTTGTGTGGTTAGCGGGCAGTCTAGGTGCCTCTATGAAGGTATTTTGTAGATATGATTAACACCTAGGCAGTTGACTTTACACTTGATCTTATTCAAAAGGCTGAGAAGCAGTGCAGTCAGCTGACTTTAAGGAAAGGAGACTATCCTTGCTAACCTGCTGCTGGGGCCCATGCAATCCATTGAAGGCCTTAAGAGAAAGCTGAGGAAACCAGCATTGAGGCTTAATAGGGGAAGCCGCCCCCTGCAATACCAGCATCCCATCTGGGTGCTGGTTAACATCCCAGCTGCTCCACTTCCCATCCGGGTCCCTGCTAATGCACTCGGGTAAACAGTGGAAGATGGCCCAGGTACTTGGGCCCCTGCCACCCAAGTGAGAGATCTGAATGAAGCTCTTGGCTCCTGCCTTCAGCCTGGCTCTCACTCTCAGCCATTGGGGCTGTGTAGGGAGTGAACCAGCAGATGGAAGATTTTCATTTTCTCTCTCTCCCTCCCTCCCTCCCTCTCTCTCCCTCCCTCCCTCCCTCCCTCTCTCTCTGGAACTCTTTCACATAAACAAGAAAATCTTTTTTAAAAAGATTTATTTATTTTACTTGAAAGAGTTACACAGAGAGAAGGAGAGGCAGAGAGATAGATAGAGGTCTCCCATCCACTGGTTCACTCCCAGTTGGCCACAACAGCTGGAGCTGTGCCGATCCAAAGCCAGGAGCCAGGAGATTCTTCCAGGTCTCCCACACAGGTGCAGGGGCCCAAAGACTTGGGCCATCTTCTACTGCTTTCCCAGGCCACAGCAGAGAGCTGGATGGGAAGTGGAGCAGCCGTGACTCGAACCGATGGCCATATGGGATGCCAGCCCTACAGGTGGTGGCTTTACCCACTATACCACAGCGCCAGCCCCAAACAAGTAAATCTTTTTATTTTTTTATTTTTTGACAGGCAGAGTGGGCAGTGAGAGAGAGAAACAGAGAGAAAGGTCTTCCTTTGCCACTGGTTCACCCTCCAATGGCCACCACGGCCGGCGAGCTGCGGCCGGTGCACCACGCTGATCCAATGGCAGGAGCCAGGTACTTATCCTGGTCTCCCATGGGGTGCAGGGCCCAAGCACTTGGGCCATCCTCCACTGCACTCCCTGGCCACAGCAGAGAGCTGGCCTGGAAGAGGGGCAACCGGGACAGAATCCGGCGCCCTGACCGGGACTAGAACCTGGTGTGCCGGCGCCGCAAGGTGGAGGATTAGCCTAGTGAGCCACGGCACCGGCCACAAGTAAATCCTTTAAAAAAGTGAGTGAACAGACTGGCGCTGAGGCTCACTTGGTTAATCCTCGCCGGCATCCCGTATGGGTGCCGGTTCTAGTCCCGGTTACTGCCCTTCCAGTCCACCTCTCTGCTGTGGCCCAGAAAGGCAGTGGAGGATGGCCCAAGTGTTTGGGCTCCTGCACCCACATGGGAGACCAGGAAGAAGCACCTGGCTCCTAGCTTCAGATTGGCACAGCGCCGGCCATAGCAGCCATTTGGGGGGTGAACCAACAGAAGGAAGACCTCTCTCTCTGTCTCTCTCTTTCTCTCTCTCTCACTATCAAATAAATTTAAAAAAAAAATAAAAGTGAGTGAGCAAGAGAGAAAAAAACTGCAGTTTTCTAGTGGTAGGAGAAATTCATCTCTATAGACTTCAGCACCAGTTCTGACCTGACGGATTCCAGGCCACTCTTCCTGATGGCCTATCCTATGCATGTCAGACTTCCTGGTCCCAATAATTGCCAGTTATGTTTCTCTGACCAAACCCTGACTGATTCTCTAGTCCACTGATCTTAGATACTATTACTCGAAATTCAGCTAGAAAAAAATGGCCTCATTATACCTTAAGTTTTAGTCAATTGCCAAATCTCAGAACGATGGTTTTATGAACTTTGCAACACAGTGCAGCAAATCTTTATTATTTGCTATTATGTCCTTAAATGCCACGTAGATGAGTCAGTAAGGATATATCTGCTGTACAACTTGCTAGTCCCAATTTTTTTCTATCAAGTATAAAAGACACTTGATGGGTTTTCATTATTGTCAAATGGCTGCCACATTTCAAGGAAGAAAGGAACATAAATGGAATATGGTCTCTGAAACTCTACCAAAACCGAGTTGTCTAAAATGAGTATGACCTGATGAATGTTTAAATGAAGCTGAAATTGGTTTCAGCCAATTTCCCAAATTGCAGCTGTCTTTCTGATAATTCCACCTTACAAACTTCCTTATTTCAGTAGTTTCCTGAAGGGCTCTCTGCCATCCCATCTAAGGAATTTTTATTCTAAATTTTTAACACAAACTATCACTGATGAGTCATAATGGTCCTGTCTGCACCACGAAAGATTGCAACTTTTCCTCCTGCTACATTCCTCTTCAGCCAAAATAGGCCCCTATGGCTGGGTGGTTTTATTTTCTTCCCTTGTAAGAGAGTTTAATACAAGCTTGTCAGGAAAAGAGACAGCAGTGACAGTTAAATTAAAAGTAGCACCAATTAATGTATTTATAGAATACCACATGCAAACAGATAACAGATGAGGAAGGAATACTTATACATGAAAATCATACTAAGATTCAGCAACAATAGATTTGTCCAATGATTAGTGTATGGAAATCCCAAAGATCAAAGGAACATCCAAAGAAGACATAGCTCCTGCCACCTAACTGCCCCTGGACCACTTCTGTAGCCTGGAGGCAATGGCAGAGGTCAAGGTAATCAGAAAACAGATGGGCTCACACACTCTCAATGTTCCTTCTACTACAGGTCTATTGGTCCATGTAGGAGACAAAGGGTGTCAGAGCCACTTGGTCTCCCTGGCTACTGCAGCAATGGGACGACCACCTGCCTCTACCCTGCAGATACCACCAGGGCATGATCACATCAGCAGACTGCTTTTCTCTGTTCTGCCTCTTTCTGTCTACTGTGGCCTGCATCCCCCAGGTCCCCATTCCCACTCTTAAGGAAAAATCTGCTCTCTGTCATTCACTAAACCAGTGTGTTACCCTGGGCTCTCAGAGTTTTGAGTTTTAGGCTTCCTCTAGCTGTGAATTCTGTTCCTTATCAAAGGGCTTTCTGGTGATGGTGGCAGGCGGGGGCGGAGAAGAGTGAGAAGGCATTTTTACCTATTTATCTCTCCATATATAGACTCTTCAACACATACAATCTGGTTTCTTAAATAATCTTAAATGATCAAAGGCTTCCCAGATGCCAGAGAATATTTGTATAAATAGTACAAATACAGGACTTTTGATTCTGGTTATGTTGGTACAGCTTAAAGAAAACTAAAGAAAAAGAAGAAAATGTTTAATTATGGGAAGGAATGGAAGACTACTTTTTTTTTCTTTTTTCTTTTCTTTTTTTTTTTTTTTTTTATTTGACAGGCAGAATGGACAGTGAGAGAGAGAGACAGAGAGAAAGGTCTTCCTTTGCCGTTGGTTCACCCTCCAACGGCAGCCATGGCTGGCGCGCTGCGGCTGGCACACCGCACTGATCCGATGGCAGGAGCCAGGTGCTTCTCCTGGTCTCCCATGGGGTGCAGGGCCCAAGGACTTGGGCCATCCTCCACTGCACTCCCTGGCCACAGCAGAGAGCTGGCCTGGAAGAGGGGCAACCGGGACAGAATCCGGCGCCCCGACCGGGACTAGAACCCAGTGTGCCGGTGCCGCTAGGTGGAGGATTACCTAGTGAGCCGCGGCGCCGGCCTGGAATGGAAGACTACTAAAGCATATCCCGCCAGCTAGCATTTGGGTACTAGACACGAGAAAGAAGGGAAGCTTTATAGGTGAACCCAGCTTTCTGCCTCCAATTTCACCTTCAGGATATGTGTCAATTCTTACACTAAAGTAGAGGTTGGGAAACTGGGTAGAAGGTGCTATGAGACAGAGAAACCAGCAGAGCTTCAAGTAATTTTCAGACTAGGAATATAATATGGGATCTGAGGCGACAGAATAGTCTAGAGAGGCAAGAAGGGAAAGAGGACACGAAGAATGAATCCAACACTCGGCACAGGGGATTCCCAATGTATCAAACAGAAGATTACAACACAAAACTCAAATGGGCGGGGCCAGCACTGTGGCGCAGCGGATTAACACCCTGGCCTGAAGCACCAGCATCCCATATGGGCACCAGTTCTAGTCCCAGCTGCTCCACTGCCCATCCAGCTCTCTGCTATGGCCTGGGAAAGCAGTAGAAGATGGCCCAAGTCCTTGGGCCCCTGCACCTACGTGGGAGACTTGGAAGAAGCTCCTGGCTCCTGGCTTTGGATCGGCGCAGCTCCAGCCATTGCGGCCAACTGGGGAGTGAACCAGAGGATGGAAGACCTCTCTCTCTCTCTCTAACGCTGACTTTCAAGTAAATAAATAAACCTTGAAAAAAAAAACTCAAATGGACATGTGGGTGGGGTAAGTGTTGTAGCACAGGTTAAGCCACCACTTTCAACACCATCGTTCCCTATCTGAATGCCAGTTCAAATCCCAGCTGCTCTGCTTCAGATCCAGATTCCTGCTGACGTGCCTGGGAAGGCAGCAGAGGATGACAGAAGTACTTGGGTCCCTGAAACCCATGTGGGAGACCAGGATGGAGTTCCTAGCTCCTGGTTTTGGCCTGGCCCAGTCCTTACTGCTCAGGCCATTTCAGGAGTGAACCAGTGGGTGGATGATCTCTCTCTGTCTCTCTCTTTCTGTCTGGCTCTTTCTTTCACTCTTCTTTTCAAATAAATAAATATTTAAATCTATAAAACACACACACAAATGGGAATAATGAGCTATGTAAATTTAAATGTATCTTAATTGTACAAAATAGTAATAATATCATGATTTAAATATGTGTGGACTTAAACTACACAACAAAAATAGTCAAACAAAAAAGGGGCTTCACAGTGTTAAAATGCTTTCAGGTCTTAGCAATATCTTAGAAGCGGTAAGGTGAAGTTTTATATCAAACTAGAGTGAGTCAAGAATGATTGTTTTAATCTATAAGATAACTTACCAAAAAATAGAATGAGGACATCTTATGAAAAATATCTTTAGAAAAAACTAACAGAAGGGAAAATGGAAAAACACCAAAAAAATTGAATAATCCAAAAAAGGGGAAATAAGATAGAAAAAGAAGATAATTGAGCAGAATGAGGTAAATATATGAAAAATTACTAAGAGGTGACATCAGGGTAGGGGGCTTCTTGTTAAACTGACAAAACAGGATTCTTGTTGAAGGCAGGCCAGGGTGATGAGATTCAAGAGTAGGATATCGTCAATTGAAGCAAACAAAAAAAGGAGGGCTAGGCATCAGGCTGAGAGATACTCCCTAAACTGATGTGTCAGGATTCTTGCTATAACTGGGCTTTGCAGGCCAGCAAGGGCAAGAGCCACTGTCCAGGTGTCGCTGGGAAGAGGATTCAGAGGAGCCATTTGGTCAAGGAGCAAATCTTTGTCACAGTTCAAGGATTCACAAGGGGAGTTTTCTCCAGACATTCAAAGAACAAAAGAAGTTCGACAAAGTTCCTGCAGTATAGAAATGCAGGCCATACTTGCCAACTCATTTGATGGGGCCACTGTAAGATTCACACAAAAATCGAAAAGAATATTACAAAACAGAAAAATCGCACACCAATCTTGCTCATCAATGTTGATAGTGAAACAGAAAGAGAAAAGCTGTTGATATCATCTGGGAGTTGATAGTACTAATGACGAGGCCTCGGTATTGTGAGGTGCTAGCCTGGCACCCACAGGTAAGCCACCAAATCATTTCACAGAATGTGCGGGCCTGCCGCACCAGTCGAACAGAACCTGAAGGAGGGAGTGGGAATGAAAAGAGGAACAAGGGCACAGAGAATGGAGCCAAGACAACAAAGCTGATTAAGGCTCATTTATTCCAGCATCTCAGAGATATTTATACATAATCAGCTATAGCTCAAGGCAACACAGAAGTTAACAACATATGCAAGCAACTTATTGGGCTTTCTGCAACACAGTCATAGCATAGTTAATTTTAGCAGAGTGTTCTTGTTTGATCATTCTCCTTCACCATGGGAGTATGTGACTTTTTTTATCCCAGAAATTCCTTGACCTTGACTTGTCTGTGACTTGTCTATGGGCTGCCTACAACAGAACACCAAAAGCAGGTAAGGTCAGTCTGGAACCTCAATAGATCAAGACAAACTAAAACCACTCTATAATCATATCTGAGCGCAAAGTCAGGGCCAAGTGTCTGCTCATGCTGCCTACTGAAAGCAATGTTGCTTCTTTACTTGACTATAGCCTCAATGCACTCTTCCACTCACATAGATAAGACCTATTAAGACACACAATTGTACAATTGTCCCTGCCTCCTGGCAGCAAAATCCTTAAATCCTTCCTATGAAAACACCAAATCCTCTACTAAATCCTTCCTAACTCCTTCTTCCTGAGCCATCCTATAGTTCCTATTATGTGCAGTTTCCTCATCACAATGAGCAAAAAACCCAACTTGTTCAACTTCAAGTGTTTCCTAGTGGTCTCTATAGATTATTGACATAGGCTACAGTACTCATCAGACGTTTCCATGTCAAATTTAACAGTACATAAACACAACAGTACATCACCACCAAGTTAGAATAATTCCAGGACTGCAATTCAAGGTTAGTTTAATATCTGGTGCTGTCATCAAGGTGCAGCAGGTTAAGCTGCCGGTTGTAACACTAGCATCCCATATGAGCACTGGTTCAAGTCCCAAATGCTCCACTTCTGATCCAGCTCCCTGCTAATGTGCAAAGGAAAGATGCAGAAGATGCCTTAAGTGCTTGTGCCCCTGGACCCACATGGAAGACCAAATGAGGCTCCCAGGTTCAGCCTGGCCCATTCCCAGTGGTAGCAGCCATTTGAGGAGTGAACCAGAAGATGGAAGATCTCTCTTTCTCTTTTTTCAAATAAATAAATAAATCTTAAAAAAAATAACCCGGCGCCGCGGCTCACTAGGCTAATCCTCCGCCTTGCGGCGCCGGCACACCGGGTTCTAGTCCCGGTCGGGGCACCAGATTCTGTCCCGGTTGCCCCTCTTCCAGGCCAGCTCTCTGCTGTGGCCAGGGAGTGCAGTGGAGGATGGCCCAAGTCCTTGGGCCCTGCACCCCATGGGAGACCAGGATAAGTACCTGGCTCCTGGCTTCGGATCAGCGCGGTGCGCTGGCCGCGGCGGCCATTGGAGGGTGAACCAATGGCAAAGGAAGACCTTTCTCTCTGTTTCTCTCTCTCACTGTCCACTCTGCCTGTCAAAAAAATAAATAAATAAATAACCATATAGGAACCAGGAAACCAGCCCTCACCAGACTTTGAAACCACCAGAACTGTGAGAAATTCATTTATGTTGTTTACAGGAAAAAACAAAAACATATCAATACAATTCACCACATAACAAAAGTAAGTGTACTATGAACATATAATAAATGTCAAATTCTATAAAATTCAGTACTTATTCATGTTAACAAAAATGAAGACTTTTAATAAACTTCGAACTTTTTTAAAAGATAGATTTTGAGCACCTACAAAACTATACAGCAAACATCATACTTAATCCTGAAATAAGAAAATATCTTCTCCCAAGCTAGAGAATAAAAAATTATGCTATTATGATTGCTTCTATCCAAACAACTGGAAGGTACAGTCAGTATAGTAGTGGAAAAATAGTTAGGAAGAAACCTGACAAAGATTTGAAAGACTTTTAGGCTGAAAATTATAAATATCAAGATAAATCTTTTTTTTTTTTTGACAGGCAGAGTTAGACAGAGAGAGAGAGAGAGAGAGAGAGAGAGAGAGAAAGGTCCTCTTTTTCCATTGGTTCACCCCCTCAAATGGCTGCTACGGCCAGCACGCTGCGGCCTGCACGCTGCGCCAATCCGAAGCCAGGAGCCAGGTGCTTCCTCCTGGTCTCCCATGCGGGTGCAGGGGCCCAAGCACTTGGGCCATCCTCCACTGCCTTCCCGGGCCACAGCAGAGAGCTGAACTGGAAGAGGAGCAACTGGGACAGAATCCGGCGCCCCAACCGGGACTAGAACCCGCAGTGCTGGCGCCGCAGGCAGAGGATTAGCCAAGTGAGCTGCAGCGCCGGCCCAAGAGAAATCTTTAAAATAAAATTCATTGAAAAGAATGTCATGCTCAATGTTATAAAGAGATGTTATTCCCAAGTAAGGCTATACCCCATTAGGGCTTTCTGTGAGAACTGCAATCTGATTTGAAATTCATGTGGAAATAGAGAAGAACAAGAATATTCAAGACAATATAGAAGAAAAAAATTGAGTTTTAGATGAGCAGTCATCAAGACACATTATAAAGATATGGCAATGAAAGAGAGTGGGGCATTCATTTGAGGACAGACCAATAGATTTATGGTACAGAACAGAGACTGCAGAAATTTTCCCTTTAGTTTTGACACATCTGTCCAAGGAGAAAAGAATGACCTTTTCAATAAATTATACTGTAACAATTAGAATCTATATGAGTAGGAAAAAAATGTAATAGCTCTGTTTCACATCATACAAAATAATCCACTCCAGATGGAATGTAACTTTAAAAGAAGGTATAAACACAGTAAGTATTTTAATGAGAATAAGGTACACTATCTTCATGATCTTAGGGTAGGAAAAAGAATTTTTAAAGACGACACAACAAGCAATAAATTAAACAAAATGATGGATAAACTCAACTATATTAGAAGTAAGAATTTCAGTTCATTAAAAAAAGACACCATTAGCAGATGCCTGTGACACTGGCATCTCATGAGCACTGGCTTGAATTCTGGGCACTCCATTTCCAATCCAGCTCCTTGCCAAAGTGTCCAGGACGGCAGCAAAAGATGACACAAATGCTTGGGTCTCTGCTACCCATGTTGCAGACCTGGACAGAGCTCCAGGCTCCTGGCTTCAGCCTAGCCCAAACCTCGCAATTGCAGCCATTTGGGAAATGAACCAACAGATGGAAGGTATCTGTGTGTGTGTGTGTGTGTGTGTGTAATTCTGCCTTTCAAATGAATCTTTATTGGATTAAAAAAATACACCATTAAGACAGTGAAAAGGCCAACAACAGATTAGTAGAAGATGTTTGTAATACATGTATCCAGCATAGGAGTTATATATAGAAAATATAAAAATCTCAGGGCTAGCACTGTGGCATAGCTATTGTGATAAAGCTGTTGTTTGCAGTGCCGGCATCCCCTATGGGTGCTGGTTCAACTCCCAGCTGCTCCACTTTTGATCCAGCTCTCTGCTATGGCCCGGGCAAGCAGTAGAATATGGCACAAGTCCTTGGGCTGCTGTAGCCATGTGGGAGACCCGAAAGAAGCTTCTGGCTTTGGATTGGCCCAGCTCTGGCCATTACAGCTATTTGATGAACCAGTGAACCAATGGATGGAAGACCTCTCTCCCTCTCTCTTCTCTGCCTCTGCCTCTGTAACTCCGTCTTTCAAGTAAATAAATAAATCTTTTTTTAATGGGGCCGGCACCATGGCTTACTTGGTTAATCTTCCACCTGCAGCACCAGCATCCCATATGGGCGCTGGGTTCTAGTCCCGGTTGCTCCTCTTCCAGTCTAGCTCTATGCTGTGGCCTGGGAAGGCAGTGGAGGATGGCCCAAGTGCTTGGGCACCTGTACCCACGTGGGAGACCAGGAAGAAGTAGCTGGCTCCTGGCTTCAGATCGGCGTAGCTCCAGCAGTAGCGGCCATTTTGGGGGTGACTCAAAACAGAGGGATGACCTTTCTCTCTGTCTCTCTCTCTCACTGTCTAACTCTATCTGTCAAATTAAAAAAATAAATAAATAAATCTTTTTTAAAAAAATAAAATATAAAATATTCTACAAACGAGGGAAAACAGTATAGACAATCTAATAGAAAATTAGGCAATAGAAAGTGAATAAGTACTTTACATAAAGAACATCCAAATAGCCATTACACATGGTGATCAACAGTGGTAGTAATCAGAAAAATGCAAATTAAAACTACAATAAAATTACACTAGACACCCACCAGAACACTGACTTCAGATGAGGGTGGTTAGCAAATGAATTTCTCACAGACCACAGCCAGCAATGTAAATTAGTTCAACAAATAAGAAAATAGTTTGGCTGTATCCACTAACATGAACATGTGCTTCCCCTGTGACCCACAAGTCTACTCCTAAGTATATGCCCAGAAGCAAATGGGTCCATATGTGAACCAGAAGATGTATACCAGAATGATCATGGAAGCATGTAATAGAAATCCAAAATCAAAAGCAACACACAAGTTCTTCAAAAGTAAATGATGAATTGTGGATTATTCATATAATGGAATGTTATGTGACAATGAGAATGAATCTACCTGCTACATATACAGAATAAATCAATCCCAGATTTTACTGATAGCATGAAAAAAAAAAAACAGACTCTAAGGAGTACCTGCTAAGTTGCCCCTCAGTATCTACAAGTGATTGGTTTGAGGGCCCTTCACCCCCACCATGGGCACCAAAATTCAGAGGCTCAAGTCCCTTATATAAAATGGCACAGTATTTGCACATAACCTACACACATCCTCCCATGTGCTTTAAGTCATCTCTAGATTACTTATAAAACCAAAACAGCCCACACTTCACTTTATTTGTGAGGATTCAGTATAGTACTTGGCACATGGCAAATTAAAGCTTTGTTTTTTAGAATGTTCTATCCAAATATTTTCAGTCCACAGTTGGTTGAATCTTTGGATGCAACACCTACAGATATGCAAGGCCAGTTGTTTGTTATTTCATTATAGACGTCAGTGCTAGAATCAGGACATTGGTTACCTTTGGTGGGGAGAGTAACTGAGAGAGGTCCTGAGGCAGGTCCTCTGAGTTCTCCTTGATGATCAACTTCTTGGCCTGAATGGCACCCATTTATCTGTGTTCACCTTGCAAAAACTAATTATATACTTTCTTCTATTTTTGTTAAACTTTAACAGAAAATTATTTTTAAACCAAAAATGTATACCATTATGTAAAAGCACTAGTTAACATAGAAGGAGGAAAGTTATTGCATCAAAAAGATATAGATATAGATATAGATATAGGAGTGGCTTTTGTTTAGAATTTGAATTGGGAGCTTTGGAAGGCTAACAGACCATTCTGAAACTCAAATCACTTCCAAAGACAAATACAATTCTGCTGAGCATTTATAGTGAACTTCTGTTGCTTTATTTCTCATTTCAGTCTCTCCAGTCAGTTTTCTAAATGCCCTACAGAAATCTGCATACACAATAAACAAATGGCACTGTTTGTTCCTGGCCCACTGATATCCCATCGAGGCCTGAGCAAAAATAATTAAAATCCTAAACCCAAGGCTCCTTCTCCTGAGTATATCAGTGCCACCCAAAGCAATACAATGGCCCAGAAGTGGACACGTGTGTGCTGACCGTTCTGAGGAGCACCACAGAGACTCATGGTGGTGTGACAATGGGCAAGGCTGCTAGGGCAAAAATCCCTCAACAGGAAGAAACTGGCCTCACCCTGGCTGTTCAACACAGTCCCTGTAGATCTTATTGCAGAAATGAGCTTTTCCTGGTTACAGTCCAGATAAATCACATTCAGAGGCGAGATTAAGGAAAGAAATAGGCCTCCCTGGCTCTGCTTGTAACTAGTTATTGGGTGTGAGCCCCCTAATAGTGCCTACGCTCCATGTTACATATAAACCTCACCATGTTTGTCTGTAACATGGGTATTGCATTGGATGGTTCCCAAACCCCTGCATTTCACAAACATTGCTGATGCCCTGCTGAATTCTTTGAAGTGGTTTTTTTGGGATTTGGATTTAAACAATGGTCTCTAACGTGGACCAAGCACTGGTGCCCCCTTGCCAGGTACTCTGTGCTAATACTCGTCACACATGCCAACAGATCAACCAGATGCACTGGAAAGCCAGCCTTCTTTATTCATCTCCTGTCAGGGAACTTGTGTTTTGAGAACCTAAAATTGTGTTTTCTCAACAAAAAAAGTTGTGCTGTTGCAGCCCATGACTTCTGGTTCCTTGTATTTCACACATCACTGAGCACAATCGTGCACAGTACGAAACACAACGCTTACATGCAGCTCACACAACACAATTCTTCCCATCCAACTGGTCAGATGGGCATTCCACAGGAAGAAACTTTTGCTTTCATTTTTCCTGAACGTTTGGACAGGATGTGAATCCGATCAGAGGCATTTTAAACTGTCTGGTCAAAATTTGAAATCTGTATCCAATTAACAGGAAATAGAAACAGAATGCCCCCTGTTTACTTCTCCTTGTACGGACATATTAGATAGCTCCCAACCTTGATCACTCTGAGCATGATATGCCCAAAGTTGTTATAAGTTCTCAGTTACTAGAGACCAGGTAATGCCTGGTCTCCCATCCCACACCACACTCTACCCTTCACACTTCACAAATCAATGCTATCAACAACACCTTTGAACTTCTCGAAATAGCCCAAGAACAGACTGCACAGTCATTGGGAACCTAAGTAGTGCCAGACACTGTTCTGAGCATGGAATATACCCTGGTGAGCAAAAATAGACACTACTGTTGACTTCATGGAAATGACACTCTAGGACAATCTTTAAAAGTATAGGACAACCAGAGGTTCCCCATGACTAATTGAGAGTCCTTCATACACTTGCAGTTAAAAAAAAATCATTAATTTTGTATACAGGGGGTGGGAAGAGAAAGCTAATAACAAGGTTCTTAATAATATTATCATTTGAGGTTGTTTCTCTATGTTCGTGATGCCTACCACATAACATTTACAGGGTTCCAATGAAAACGCTCAGCATATAGCCAAAAAGCAATCCTCTATGAAGAACAAGTGCTCTCAGTTTGACAACCGAGCCTTAGGAAACCTAATATTTATGAGTCTGTGTCACCTGCCTGAGTGAGCAAAACATGGGAGGCGGGGCTGCAGAGAGAAACATAGGACTTATAACACACTTAGAAAAACAGAATTCAGAAGACTGATTGATGGAGGTGAAGAAGAGTTCTCCTGGATGTTTGATTCAGGCCGAGTTGCAGGGAAAGACTGACTTTTTCACAGGGAGCTTTTTTGGTAAAGCTTCCAGGGCAGTACACAGAGAGAGTTGCATTGCTTGCAGACCCATGAAGAGCCAACCTGAGTGACTGAAAAAGTAGGGGGAGGCTGGAACCTTCCTTAAGAAGTGATGATTCACTCCTGTGAGGGCAATAGATCCTCCCAAGAGAATTCAAAAAATGTTTTATTTTTTCAAATACAATGCCCACTCTCAGGATAGACACTGATATCATTATGATTGTTTAAAGTAAACCCAATGGAAGTCAGTCTGGAGATTCCTCAGAAACCTGAATATAACCCTACCATTCAACCCAGCCATCCCACTCCTTGGAATTTACCCAAAGGAAATTAAACTGGCAAACAAAAAAGCTGTCTGCACCTTAATGTTTATTGCAGCTCAATTCACAATAGCTAAGACCTGGAATCAACTTAAATGCCATCAACAGTAGACTGGATAAAGAAATTATGGGACATGTACTCTGTAGAATACTATATAGCAGTCAAAAACAATGAAATCCAGTAATTCGCAACAAAATGGAGGAATCTGGAAAACACCATGCTGAGTGAAATAAGCCAGTCCCAAAGGGACAAATATCATATGTTCTCCCTGATCTGTGACAACTAACCGAGCACCAAAAAGGAAACCTGTTGAAGTGAAATGGACACTACGAGAAACAGTGACTTGCTCAGCCCTTGTCCTGACTGTTGATCAACAACTTAATACTTTATCCCTCCTAGTATTTTTTTATTCTACTTAATACTATTGGTTGAACTCTGTAATTACACACAATTATTCTTAGGTGTTGAAATTTAACTGAAAAGTGATCTCTGTTAAATATAAGAGTGGGAATAAGAGAGGGAGGAGATGTACAATTTGGGACATGCTCAATTGGACTTGCCCCAAATGGTAGAGTTAGAAACGTGCCAGGGGATTCCAATTCAATCCCATCAAGGTGGCATATACCAATGCCATCTCACTAGTCCAAGTGATCAATTTCAGTTCACAATTGATCATAATGATAGGACTAAGAGTCAAAGAGATCACATAAACAAGACTAGTGCCTGCTAATACTAACTGATAGAATAAAAAAGGGAGAGAACAATCCAACATGGGAAGCAGGATACACAGCAGACTCATAGAATGGCAGATGTCCTAAACAGCACTCTGGCCTCAGAATCAGCTCTTAAGGCATTCGGATCTGGCTGAAGAGCCCAAGAGAGTATTATAGGCATGGAAAGCCAAGACATTCTGGCAAAAAAAAAAAATAATAATAATAATAATGACCTAAATGAAAGATCTCTGTGAGTGAGATCCCAGCGGAAAGAAGGGGCCATCAAAGAAGGAGGTACCTTTCTCTGAGGAAGGGAAAGGGGAGGGACAGAGAGAGAGAGAGAGAGAGAGAGAGAGAGAGAATCTTCTATCTTATGGTTCACTTCCCAAATGCCCACAACAGCAGAGGCTGGGAAGTCAGGGGCCAGAAACCCAAGCAATGTCTCCCATTCAGTTGGCAGGGACCCAGCACTTGAGCCATCACCACTGCCTCCCAAGTATGCATCAGCAGGAAGCTGCAGTAGGAAGCAGATCCAGGACTCAAACCAAGCACTCCAACATAGGATGCAGGCATTCCAACTGGCATCTTAACCACTGTGCCACATGCTCATCCCTGGTGCTATATAACTCTACATGCAACTTTGTATGATTGGTTATGGAGCTATAGGCTTAATAAATGCATGTGTTTTAAAGATTAGAATGTGGGCCAGTGCCGTGGCTCACTTGGTTAATCCTCCACCTGCAGCGCCGACATCCCAGATGGCTGCCAGTTCTAGTCCCAGTTGCTTCTCTTCCAGTCCAGCTCACTGCTGTGGCCCGGAAGGGCAGTGGAGGATGGCCCAAGTACTTGGGCCCTGCACCCGCATGGGAGACCAGGAAGAAACTCCTGGCTCCTGGCTTTTGATCAGTGCAGCTCCGGCCATAGTGGCCATTTGAGGAGTGAACCAGCAGATGAAAGAGCTTTCTTTCTGTCTCTCTCTCTCACTGTCTATAACTCTACCTGTCAAATAAATAGATAAATAAAAAGATTATAATGTTTCTCTTCAAGGACATCATTTATAGTTGATAAGTAAGGTATCTTATTTCCATGAAAAACTGAACAGCAACACAATTCCTTCTCAAATTAATATTTCAAAGTACAAATCACTCAGATAATTATCCCTTTCCTGAAATGCAAGCCCCTCAAGTGGTACATATGTATTAGTAAATGTCCATTTGAGTCTTGAACAAAAAAACTCATTTAAATTTAAGCTTCATGATTTTTAATTGATTTTAGAAGTCTACTAAATAACGTGATCTTGTCATTCTCTCATGCCAGGATTTGATAAATGTCACATTGACAGGCAAGGTGAAGAAACCCTACTATATTTAACATGACAGATGTAAGGTGCTGTCAGCTTGGGAATTTGAAGTCATGTAATCCTTTATTTCTCATCTCTGTGAATCCCTCATGATCATGCAATTCTCTTAAGACCATAAAATTAGAAGGAAAACTCTACAAATATGGGGGACATAATCAAACAGAGTTCAAGCTTTCCAATCATCTTAATCATATTTTTATTTGGTGCTGAACAGAACTAAAGCATAGAATGAAAGTATGTCGAGTGACCGTTCTCTCAATTCCTTCTTGTTGAATAGAAATGGGATAATGAATCTGGGAAGTTATTTTTGAACCATGCTGATGTCAGTTTCTAACCTGCTGAGCTGTCATTTAGGCTGAGAAGTGAGAATAGAGCCCAGAAATAATGTGTAAGATGAAAAGCACATTTGATTCGATAGGATGGGTTAGTTTTCCACAGAAAAGGAAGAAAGCTCCCTCCATGACTCTAGGCACCTGAGTCTGACAGCACAAGAGGTGAGTTTTTCATCTGGATGTGACCTCTTCATTTATCCACAGAGGTGCCGGGCAGAAGCAAAGCATCTGGGGACCGTGGCAGGATATTACACCAGATACTTTGCTTCTTTGTACCTTCAAGCCTTGTACCTTGTGCTCTGTGAGAAATTAATTTTCCCTTGATACTAAATATAAAGCTCAAAAGATGACTGCAGTCAATGAAAGAAATGTCTACCACTTTTATCTTCTTAATCTCAAAGCATAATGGAAGAATATCGTCTAGCAGAGATCTCTGCCTCTGTATTAAAAATGCAAGTCAAGAGACATCGCCTGAAGTTGAATTTGCAAAAATATTTTCACAGGAGCATATGACATAGCTGTCGTTCTCAACAGGGAGAAAAGTTATTAACAGTAACTACCTGAGTTAGGAGTATTTCAAATAATCTCTTTTGACAAATTCAGATAAACTCAAGCTCCTAATTTTGATTTCTTTATGGCATAATGTTACTGAGGACAGTATTATAGATCTTTTCAGAAGGACATATTCCAGTTTATACAAAGGAATTCTTTCCAGGCATTTTGAAATGAAGTTAGAGTAAAAGGTTCTGCAAAGCAAAGTAAACTACTCAATTGTTACTGCTAGGAAACACTGAGCTCATTTTTCCAATGAATGCCTTGGAGTCATTAGCCTTAGTTCCATTTAGATAACTGTTAGTCATGGTTCATGGTTAAACAATTAGCAGATATTTTTCTAGACAGTCTCTGTGCTTTGTCATAGGCATAATCAGTTATTCTTGCTGCAATATCAAATGTTCATTCAGATGTCAAAAATGGACAGAAGTCAGTAAAGGACAAAGCCAGAGGCTGAGTTGCAGTGGTATTTTACATCAAGGTCAGTCAATCAGGGAAACAAGTTACAAAGGGGATAGGGAGACTGAATAGACCAGGAATTTTCCAGAAGATTATTTCAGTTGAGAGTGGAAGCTCTGGACTCTCAAATATTCCTTTCAGGAGGCTGAATATACTGGTGTGGCTTGAATCATAAACACCATGAACAGCTGCTGTGGTAGGTTTATAGAACACATAAAACGAATAAAGTTGTGTCTTATTTCAACAAGCTGTCCTCAGGAAGAACACTTTCCATTGCACCAAAAGTATATAACATCTTGCCAACTACCCCTGTTGTATCATACAAGAACTGTTCCCTCTACCCAGGAACAGATAGGTATGCCTCCTAACTAGTTAGTTGTCCTTCTGAACTGAGTCATAGTATTCCAGTCTGGAATAACTACAGGCTGCTACAAGGTGACAGCTAGAACAGAGACATCAAATTTCCAGGGAGGAGATGTAGGGCTTCAAAGCTGCCATTTCTGTCTTGTCAAGACTTTGAGGCTCACTGTGTTGTGTAAAAGTCATTTTCAAGTACAACCAATCCTTTCTGGAATACTTCAGCTGTAACTTACCCCCTGCAAGTGCAAAAAGAATGTCTTAATGTCTTCAATTAAGATTGAAGAGACTTGGTCTAACTGAAAAACAGACATTGAGTGCATGACTTAAAACACATTACCGGGCCGGCGCCGTGGATCACTAGGCTAATCCTCCACCTTGCGGCGCCGGCACACCGGGTTCTAGTCCCAGTCGGGGCACCAGATTCTGTCCTGGTTGCCCCTCTTCCAGGCCAGCTCTCTGCTGTGGCCAGGGAGTGCAGTGGAGGATGGCCCAAGCACTTGGGCCCTGCACCCCATGGGAGACCAGGATAAGTACCTGGCTCCTGCCATCTGATCAGCGCGGTGCGCCCTGCAGCGGCCATTGGAGGGTGAACCAACAGCGAAAGGAAGACCTTTCTCTCTGTCTCTCTCTCTCTCACTGTCCACTTTGTCCAAAAAAAAAAAAAAAAAAAAAAAAAAAAAAAAAAAAAAAAAAAACCACACACACACACATTACCACGCCACTTTGTCCATCCACAGATGAGAGTCAGGCAGGTCCCATCTCACTTCCTACTTCTTATTTCCCAAGGAAACCATAAGTTTGGTGGTGATACAGAGCTAATTAGCTCAGTTATCTCCCTGACCTCTGCCCCACACATCACACCATAAAAAGACATTGATCTTACACTGCTTTTTCCATCAGGACTGTGCACCCTCTGGCAGACAGTACTAAGGGTAGGGATGGCAGGAGTAATCACAGTAGTAGAAATCATCAGTAGTTGGTTGATTTCCATAGGCCATCACTGAGCTAAAACCTTCCACAAATTATCCAATAATTTCACAGAAACTTATTAGTAGGTGTTATTAATATCTCTATTTTTCCAGCAGAAACTGAGGCACAGAGAAGCTAAGTTACATGCTTCAGCTCACATAGGCAGTAAGAATGGACCACGAGGATTTTAACCTAAGTAAATGAACTCCAGCATACCCCACTACACCACTTTTGACAGTTGAGATGTACTAGTTTGAGCAAATTAAGAAATGAAAGGAAGAGGCGCCTACAAAGGGCTCTTCTCAAGGCTTCCCTGGCTATCTTCAGTGTTCTTTGTGCTTCCAGGGTCTCAGCATTGACGAAATATTGTTCACACGAACACTCAAACATTTTAGAGTTTCATACACATTTCTGGAAGCTAAGATATAATTTCTAAAAATAAAGTTTACCTTGAAATTTGTGTGCTAAATTATGGGAACAAAGGCATCTGTATCAGGATGAGTATTCCAATTGGAAAAAAATTGGAATTACTTCCCACCCTTCCCGTGCCTCCCCAGAAAAACTACATGAAAGCATCCAAAGACACTAATTAGTGTGGCAACAGAGCAGGGATTGCAGTGTAAGTTTCTTCACCCTGTTCACAAGCCTCCTTGGTGACAAGAATGCCAAGTTGCAAATGCTTTACCATCTCCACCCACCAAGCAGCCTTGTGAAGAGTCTACTTTGCAGAGTTTGAATGGAGGTTTCAGAATGTCAACTGTCTCAGTCCTCCTTTTCCACCTGTCTTATTGCAGTGGTCTTGGTGGTTGACCCACCAAATATGCTCTACCCAAATGATCAGCCATGGTGATCCCATTTCTTTTCCTGGCAATTAGTTCAGAGGAGGCATGCAATCTGATGCTGGCCAAAAAACTTCAGAGAATGTCCCTTCTTCCTGGGAATAATAGCCTGTATCATCTCTACGTGGAATTACAACCATGAGGTCAACACATAGTGAAGATCAAAGCAGACAGAATTGCCCAAAAGCAAACTTAGGACCCCGAGATACAACAGCAATAGCTGTTCTGTGTATGATTTTGTTTTTTTGTTTTGTTTTGTTTTGCTTTTCGTCTGCTGGTTTATCCCCCCGAATACCTGTAACAGCTCAAGTGGGATCTGGTAACTCAATGCAGGTACTCCAAATGGGTTGCAGGAACCTGATTACTTGAGCCATTATTGCTGCCTCCCATGGTCTGCCTTGGCAGGAAGCTGGCTTCAGGAGCCAGAGCTGAGAATCAAACCTGGGTATTCTGATATGGGACAGACATCTTAACCACTAGACTGAACGTCCATTCCCATCCCTATGAAATCCTTGTTAAGTGAAATAAAAAAGTTCCCTTTATTTCTTGATGTTTAAGTAAATTTGAGTTGCAGATTTCTATTATGTAAAACCAAAGTGATACTAACAGTTTCACTTAATACTTAAGATCTCAGGGATTCTTAATAATACCTAAGGACAATAGGGTGCATTCAGAATTGTGCTATACCGCTAACGATTAATACCTGCAAACAACTAATAAAGTAGCCAACTAAAGGCACCTCCATAGAAACTACTTTGAAAAGTTGTTTATGAAGAATGCTTGCGGGAGTGGGCATGTGGCATAATGGTTAAGACACCAAATCCCAAATCACAGTGCCTGGGTTCAAGTCCACTTCTCATTCCACCTTCCTGCTAATGTGCAGCCTGGAAGGCAGCAGGGAACAGCTCAGGCACTCGGTTCCTACCGCACAGTTCCTGACTCCTAGCTTCAGCTTGGCCCAGCACTGGCTATTACAGGTATTTCCGGAGTAAATCAGCAAATGGAAGAGTTCTCTCTCTCTCCCTTTCAAATAAAATAAAAATAAAATTTTTAAAAAGTAATAAAGTTCTTATATGCATATTTATTCTTAAAAAAAGAAATACCTACAATGAGTGAGGAAAAAATATCTATTATCCCTGTCTTCCACACATCTAAAACCAAAGGAAATTTAAAAAGTTAAAATATTTTTTCCTAAATGGACTAAGACACCCACCGTATTTTAAAAGACAAAGATAAAAAGTCAATCTTCTTCCCACACTCCTGATTCCCAAACCTGCTTTAGTTGTTTTGGTTTTACTTTTCCCTGAGCAACTATCCTCTTCTACATATACATAATGTAATTGTATATTATATTATTATTCATTCTCTGTATCTCCCCCTAGAATGTAAGTTCCACGGGGAAGAGGGATTTTTATCTTCTACACTGATTTATCCCACATTTCTAGAATAGTCTACAGGTACATGAATATTCATGGAATAAGCTAAAGAATTTTTAATTCTGGGTAGAGTATAAAATACACTTGAAACAATATTTTGCAGTTTTTAATTTCTTAAAGTAAAAAAATCTGCTTAAAAATAAAAATAATTTTTCCTAAAGGTCATGATACAAGGTTTGAAACTGAATCTTCTGATAATTTTCTTCACAGAGCATTTTCTTAAGACTTATTTATTTATTTGAAAGACAGAATTAGAGAGAGAGAGAGGTATTCCATGCACTGGTTCACTCCCCAAATGGCTGCAATGGCTGGAGCTGGGCCCATCTAAAGCCAGGAGCCAGGGTGCAGGGCTCCCGAGTAGTGCCATGAAATCCCCCAGTGTCCCACTGGTCTCACCTGGGTGTCAGTCATCCCTTTGTTCGGTGTATCCATGGCTGTAGATGTTAATAATCTGTCAGCCACCTAGCGCTTGTCTTGGTTATCAGATCAGTGGCCACACTATTGCAGTGCTGATGTCCCAGAGCAGTTATTTTACTTACTTAATAATGATGTCAAAGCACAAGAGTAGTGATGCTGGCAATTGGGATTTGCCAGAGGGAAGCTGTAAAGTGCTTCCTTTAAGTGAAAAGGCAAAAGCATAATAAGGCATTTTGAGAAAGAGAAAGAGAAAACACATTCATATAACTTTATTATAGTACTGGTCTATACTTGGGGCCCAAGGACTTGGGCCATCTTCTACTGCTTTCCCAGGCCACAGCAGGAAGATGGATCGGAAGTGGAGCAGCCGGGACTCAAGCCAGTACCCATATGGGATGCTGGCGCTGCAGGCAGTGATTTTAACCAGGACACCACAGTTCTGGCCCCCACAGTGCATTTTACTGAGACAAGTATTTCCTAAGTTCCATTTGGTTTTCATCACCATCCTGAGATTCAGGTAGGACTTGTCCTAACTGCCTTTAGCAAATGAAGAAGCCGTGACTCACCGTGATCATATGCCCTACCATTGTTGAAGACAAGTCTGTGCCCAGGACATAGGCCCCTGTTTTGTAACTCAGTGCCATTCTCATTATTTATAATGCCTGTGGTTCAAAAGAGAAGTGTGGCGGCCTCAAACTTCTCCAGCTCTGCTCCTCGCCACCACTAACTGACCCCATTACTTTAGGCAAACTACTTGTGCCTGGCACCTAACTAACGTTCACAGGTGACTTCCATTTCAGGAGACACCCCACTTACTGGTGGTGGATACTTTCTAAGACCCCTGCTGAACATCTGAAACTGCAATTAGTACCAAGCCCTATACTTACTACATTTGGGGCTTGGTATTATGTACCTATGATAAAGTCATCATGGGTATTATATACCTATAATAAAGTTTCATTTAAAAATTAGGCATAGTAAAAGATTAACAACAATAATAGTAAAATAGAACAATTGCAACACTGTACTATAATAAAGTTATATGAATGTGTTTTCTCTTTCTCTTTCTCAAAATGCTTTATTATGCTTTTGCCTTTTCACTTAAAGGAAGCACTTTACAGCTTCCCTCTGGCAAATCCCAATTGCCAGCATCACTACTCTTGTGCTTTGACATCATTATTAAGTAAGTAAAATAACTGCTCTGGGACATCAGCACTGCAATAGTGTGGCCACTGATCTGATAACCAAGACAAGCGCTAGGTGGCTGACAGATTATTAACATCTACAGCCATGGATACACCGAACAAAGGGATGACTGACACCCAGGTGAGACCAGTGGGACACTGGGGGATTTCATGGCACTACTCAGGACTGCATGCAATGGTAACAAATTCTTTGTAACTGAAATCAAGGAAAGCAAAAGAGTGGATTCTTAGTATTATTCCAATAGTCATCCTTAGCCATTTTGACTTTGTGATAGGGACCCAGATGCAATCACATACTGGAAAGTCATTATTTCCAGTGAGATCCTGCTGAAGTCGGGCAGGTAACCTTTAGAAAACGTGTACCTGACCTAATTTGTGTCTGATTTTAAGCATTATTACCTTTAGCCCTTGGAATCATAAATGACATTTACATGTTCATGTAATAGCTTTTATTATTTTGGTGATCGCTGTGAAATTTACTTATCAATGAAATGAAAGGGAATGAAACTGTTCCTAATGAGAATTATCCTGCTTAGTTCCTGATAATCCCTGGAAGCGAGTCCAGGGACAGCCAACTCCTAGGACCCTTCCACACTTTCCTGGCCCTAGTAAAACAGAGGAGGTCTCAGGCTGCCTCGGAGTGTGGGTTCTAAGGAAGCCACAAGAATGGCCCAGGAAATCTGGGCTACAACCTCCTCCTCATCCTGTGTGAACCCCAGCCCAGCAGGTAGCTGTCTTGCCTACATGCTCAGTATCCAACTGGTGCCAACACCAGAGGTGGTCACTCTGGAAAGAGCAGTCACTGTAACAGTGAACCTGACCTCATCTCCCTCTCCACTGAAAATCTTAGCATGGTTATCTCCCTGACCTCTGCCCCACACATCATACCATAAAAAGACATTGATCTTACACTGCTTTTTCCATCAGGACTGTGCACCCTCTGGCAGACAGTACTAAGGGTGGGGATGGCAGGAGTAATCACTGTAGTAAGAGATCATCAGTAATTGGTTGATTTCCATAGGCCATCACCGAGTTAAAACCTTCCACAAATTATCTAATAATTTCACAGAAACTTATTAGTAGGTGTTATTAATACTTCTATTTTTCCAGCAGAAACTGAGGCACAGAGAAGTTAAGTTACATGCTTCAGCTCACATAGGCAGTAAGAATGGACCACGAGGATTTTAACCTAAGTAAATGAACTCCAGCATACCCCACTACACCACAGGAAAAATGTATCCTGGTACACTATTGGTGGGAATGTAAACTGGTGCAGCCACTGTGGAGGACTGTATGGAGATACCTTAGAAATCTGAATATAGACCTACCTACCATATGACCCAGCCATCCCACTCTTGGTAATTTACCCAAATCCAAAGAAATCAGTATTTGAAAGAGTTATCTGTACCCCCATGTTCACTGCAGCACAATTCACAATAGCTAAGATATGCGATCAACCCAGATGTCCAGACCTCGCTAACAATTAAGAGTGGGAATGTGAGAGGGAGGAAGAGGAAGAGTTGGAGCATGAGCAGGAGGGAGGGTAGCAGGGAAATGTCACTGTGTTCCTAAATTTTTATGTATGAAGGGCCAGCACCGCGGCTCACTAGGCTAATCCTCCGCCTTGCGGCACCGGCACACCGGGTTCTAGTCCCAGTTGGGGTGCCGGATTCTGTCCCGGCTGCCCCTCTTCCAGGCCGGCTCTCTGCTGTGGCCAGGGAGTGCAGTGGAGGATGGCCCAAGTTCTTGGGCCCTGCACCAACATGGGAGACCAGTATAAGTACCTGGCTCCTGCCTTCAGATCAGCGCAGTGTGCAGCTCGCAGCACGCTGGCCGCGGCGGCCATTGGCAGGTGAACCAATGGCAAAGGAAGACCTTTCTCTCTGTCTCTCTCTCTCACTGTCCACTCTGCCTGTCAAAAAAAACTTTATGTATGAAATACAAGAAAATTGTATAACTTAAATAAAATTTCAAAAAAAGAAAAGTCTGACAGTTGGCTTTGAAGAATAAAAATGTATCCTTTTACTAATTTTTCTATGACAAAGCATTGGCAGCAACAAGAATAAAAACTCAAGTGGTCCTGATCATTTGACCTGGAATGACCAAACATCCGAGTTTGGCCAAGACAGGATGGTCTGCACCTCCATTTCTGGCATAATAAATAGTGTATACCTCCTTCCTCAAATCTTCCTGGTTTGGGCAATGAAGTATGTGGCCCCCAAGATTTAGGTGCTTGAGAAGTGATCTTCTGTTTACTGGTCTAAATATATACTGGTTGACAGGACAGGTGCTGTGGTGTAGGCTAAGCCTCTGCCTGCAGTGCCAGCATCCCATATAAGAGCCAGTTTGTGTCCTGGCTGCTCCTCTTCTGACACAGTTGTCTGCTATGGCCTGGGAGACCAGTGGAAGATAGCCCAAGTGCTTGGGCCCCTGCACCTGTCTGGGAGACCCAGAAGAAGCTCCTGGCTACTGGCTTCAGATGGGCACAGCTCCAGGATGTTGTGGCCATTTGGGGAGTAAACCAGCAGATGGAAGACCTTTCTCTCTGTCTCTCCCTCTCTCTGTAACTCTACCTCTCAGATAAATAAAGAAATCTTTAAAAATTATATATATATAAAATATGATTGAACTACTCAGTTACCCCCATGAAGACCTCTGTAGAAGAAAATCAGCAGCCCATATTCACAGGGATAGGTATTGTTATGTTTCACATCTTTTCTCTATCCCCCTCATCAGAAACATGGCCGATAAACTCTTTTAAAAGACTTTTATTTCATAGAGGGACTGATTTCCTTGGTATTGGCAAGGGATGGAATACTTCAAAAAATGTGGGGAGCAACTGGGAGCAATTCGGACTAGACTAAGTTACTGGAATTAAGACTTATTCTATGCATCTGCTCTCCCACAATATGGCGCTGGGAGAGGAGGAAACAGCTTCTACACAGCTGCCTCCAGTTCAACCAATAAACTGTAGGACCTGCTCCTGATTGGAGGAGAGCAGCACACTCGGCGTGTGGGTAGCAGAGTTGGGATTGGTGGAAGAGGACTATAAAGGAGGAGAGAGACAACATGCACCAGGAACATCTATCTGAAGGAACACCTGTGCAGCCCCCGAGAGAGCCGGCCGGCGGTGTGCCACTCTCCTGCGGAAGTGGGGAAAGTGGCTAGGGGGAACCGCCCTTCCACGGAGGTGGAAAGGACGGTAGCCAACCTGGGAAGAACCAGCAGCAAACCTGGGGAGGGCCGAGCAGACAAAAGAACAGCGCAGGGTCCTGTGTCGTTCCTCCACGAAGACGGGGAGCGACATAATGGTGCCGTGACTCGGATATGAAGCCTAGGCAGGGTTTAGTGTCGCTCCTCCACGAAGAGGGGGAACGACAAAAAAGATATGTACACATTCATGAACACTTTAATGATCCTTCATACACAATGTGACTATAAAAATCCATGAAAGTAAAACTTTTCCTTTGGAGAATCTATTAATTCTGTGTTGATAGCACTACTTGTGAAATGTCTTGGATGGGTTACACTAAGAGTAATTTGATCTTTCACCTAACTCAAGGTCATCATAAAAATCAAGTGCTCCCACTCCTCTCACCTGCACAGGAGGTGGGGCTGCAGCAGGGACGCCCCAGAGAGTGGGGTACAGGGCTGGGTATGGACTCAGTCTTTACACGAATTATTGATCACTCCATGGGGTGATGCAAGGATGCCAGGAGGGCCAAGAGGCACTGAAGAAATGGGCATTTAGCTTTCCTTTTACTGAATTCCTCTGAACTCTACTTCTGCTCTACATTCTCTTTTATTGCTAAAATTTCTCTGATTGTCAACTACTAGCAATTCCCTATTCCCAACCCCCCCCACACACACACATACTGACACTTTTAATTCATTATATATTATAAACTAAAAAGAGCCAGAAGCTTCAGGAAAATACCACCCATACTAAACCAGTGGCCCTGATTTTAGAAACAATTCTGATAATCTCTTATCAGAAGTAGATCGGGGAGCAGGGCAGATGTTTGTTTAGCCTCATGCTTAAGACATGGATCAAGATGCCAGTGTCCCATATTAGAGTGCTCAGACTGGATTCCTGGCTCTGGCTCCTGACTCCAGCTTCCTGCTAAAAATGGAGACCCTGGGAGACCGGGGTGATGGCTCCTGTGATTGAGTTCCTTCCGCTCATATGGACCAACTTCCTAGTTCCCACTTGCAGCTCTAGCCCAGTCCCAGCTCTAACAGGCATCTATGAAGTGATTCTGCAGATGGGAACAAGCTCTCCCTGCCTCTCAAATAAATAAATAAATATTTTTTAAAAAGTACCTATTGACCACTACAAAACTAAGACACATAGCATTGAGACAGTATTGTATTTCTAGGAGGAAATATTCTAATATTTCTGTATTTTAGATATGTGTATTTTCTATGGCAAGCTTGCCCAAAAGTCTAACTTCAGAAAAAATGGGACATTATTGAACCACTGACTTTATTTGTGCATTGGAAGAGATGAGATTTTTCTGCAAAATCCATTACTTTCAGTAGAGTGTTGAAGAGCAGTGGTGAAAACAAGTACCCTCATCTCATTCCCGGTCTCACCACTGCTATGCAACATTGGACTGGAGTCCTAGGCAGAGCAATTTGGCAAGAGAAAAATTTAAAAGTATCCAAATTGGAAGGGAAGAAGTAAAACTATATTTATCTGCAGATGGCATGATTCTATATATAGAAAATCCCCCAAACCACAAAAAACCTACAAAAGCTAATAAACAAATTCAACAAGTTACAGGGTACAAGATCAACACTCAAAAATAAGCTGTGCTTTTTATCCATCACCAATGGACAATCCAGAAAGGAAATTAGAAAGAAAAATAAAATTCCATTTACAACAGCACCCCAAAGAATAAAAATTGAGTAGTAAAGTTAACTAAGAAAGTGAAAGATTTGTGTACTGGAGACTACAAAATCTTAATGGAATAAGTTACAAAAGACCTAAATAAATGAGAAGACAAAATGTTCATGGAAACAAAGGCTTAATATCATTATAGGCTGGCATTGTGATGCAGATTAAGCGGCCAACTGTGACACTAGCATCCCCATATGAGTGCCAGTTCCAGTTCTGGGTACTCCACTTCTCATCCAGCTCCCTGCTAATGTGCCTGGGAAAGCAGCAGAAAATGGACCATGTACTTGGATCCCTGCCACCCACGTGCGAGACCCAGATGAAGCTCCTGGTTCCAGCCTGGCCCAGCTCCAGATATTGTGGCCATCTGGGGGAATGAACCAGCTGATGAAAGATGTCTCTCTCTTTCTCTCTCTCTCCCACCTACCTCACTCCCATTTCTCCCTCCCTCTCTGATTCTGCCTTTCAAATAAACAAATAAGTCTTTAAAATACACACACACAGACACAGACACAGACACACACACACACACACACATTGGTATGATGATGATACTCTGCAAGGCTATCTATGGATTAAATGCAATCCCTATAAAAATTCCAATTTTGCCTTTTTTTGCAAAAATGGAAAATCCAATCCTCAACTCCATTTGGAGTTACAAACAATACTGAATAGCCAAAATAACATTGGAAGAAGAAAAGAAAGAAGTTGGAGGATTCACATTTCCTGCTTTTAAAACTCACTTCAAAACTGTAGTTAGAGTGAAAACAGTGCAGTACTGATATAAAGATACACAATAAACCAATGGAATAGAATTAATAGTGCAGAAACAAGCTCAAACATCTATAGAAACTGCTTTTGAACAAGGGTACCAAGATCATGCAGTGGGGAAAGAATAGTCTCACAGCTCTGGAAATTCCTTATAAACAAATGCAAAGGAATACAGCTGTATCCTCATCTCACACCAAAGTCAAAATTTAACTCAGACAAGATAAATGACCTGAATATAAGAGCTAAAGATATCAAACTACTGAAAGAAAATACAGGGGTAAATCTTTATGACTCCAGATTTGGCAATGGACTCTTGGATTCGCCCCCAAAAGCATGAGCAATAAAAGAAAAGTTGCTTTGGATTTCATAAAGTTTTTGTGCATCGAAGAATGTTATTAAGAGAGAGAAAAGACAACCTACAGAATGGGAGAAAATATTTGAAAATCATGTATCTGATAAGTGTTTAGTTTTTGAAACAAGTGTTTCAAAACAAAAACAAAAAGGCATAAAATCTAGTTTAAAAAGAGTCAAAGAATTGCATAGATATTTATCCATTGAAGATATTCTAATGGCCAACACCACATAAAAAGGAAATATAAATCATAGCCACGTACTACTTCATACCTACTAGGAAGGCTAAGAGAGATAAGAAGGAAGAGGAGGAGAGAAAGGAAGAAAGAGAAGGAGGGAGGGGAGGGAGGGAACAAAGAGGCAGTGTTGGTAAGTATTTGAAGAAGCAGGAACCTTCATATATTGCTGACGGGAATTTAACATGTTACAGTTACTGTGGAAGACAGTTGGATATTTTCTCAAAATATTAAACACAAAATTATCATATGAGCTAGTAATTCCTCTCATAGGAATATACTCAGAATAGAAAATAGGTTCTCTTAAACAACTTGTTCATAAATGTTCAGAGCAGCACTATTCATAATAACCAGAAAGTAGAAATAACTCACATATCCATCACGGGATAAATGGATAAACAAATGATGATGTTTTCATGCAATGAAATACTATTCATTCATTAAAAATGAAGAAGTACTGACACATCTACAACATAGATGAATCCTGAAAACATTATGCTTAGTGAAAGAAACCAGGCTCAAAAGGACACATATTGTATGATTCCTTCTATGTGAAATATCAAAAATTTGCAAATATGTACAGACAGAAAGCAGATTAGTGGCTCCCAGGGGATGGGACAGGAGGGGAACAGGGAATGATGACTTAATTGTACAAATTGTTCTGAGGTAATGAAAAAGTCACACTTGAAAGAAGTGATGGTTGGGTGACGTCGGGAATGCAATAAATGTCACTGAATTGTGCATTTTAATATTGTCAGTTGTAGAGTTTATAAATTTCATTTCAATGTTTAAAAACAATAACTTTATTGGCAAGTGGCAATATATTTCTTAAATTCCAGCTCAGTGTTCCTAGGTCTCAAATTCTTTCACATTAAATAACAATCAAATCATTGGCTTTTAAAAATCACTTTTTGGGGGGCAGGTTTTATGGCACAGTGAGTTAAGCCACCACTTGAGACACCCACATTCCCTATCCTGCTAATGTGTCTGGGAGACAGCAGATGATGGGCCCCTGCTGCTCACATGGGAAACCTGGATAGAGTTTTAGGCTCTTGGCTTCTGCCTGGCCCAACTCTGGCTGTTGCAGGCATTTAGGGGTTAAACCAGTAGGAAAGCTCACTCACTTATGTGCACTCCTTCTCTCTGCTTCTGTGTGTGTCATTCTGTCTTTCAAGTAGATGAAAATAAGCAAACAGATGTAATTTGAAAAAAAAAATGAAAAGGAAGAGCATGAATAAGAAGTGTATATGGGAAACAGATTTCTTTCACAATAACTCACCTAAGTTACATATTCATTCCTTGTCTTCATTAAAATGCCTCCCAATTAAGTACAGTCCAGGAGGTTGAGGCAAAAATGTCTAACCCATTTCCTAAAGCAGGGATTCTGCTAGTTTACTGGAAATAATTTGGAGAAAAGCAATTTGGGTCAGATGACCACTGGATCAAGAGGATAAATTACTTGAAAACACATCTCCAGCTGAAGACTTTTCAACACTTTGGAGTTTGAGAGGCAACATGGAGTAATTTTTCTGGTTTCATTGTGGTAAATACATAGAACATAAAATGTTCCCATTTTAATAATTCAAAGTGTACCATTCACTGCTGCTTCACACATAAGCACATACACACTGTTGTGCAGCCATTATCACTATCAAGTTCACAAAGTTTTGTGGCTTTTTTTTTTTTACAATTTTTATTTATGTAATAGGCAGAGAGATAGAGAGATGGAGACTCTCCAAGAGTTTTCCTTACTCCAAAAGCAAACCCATTCTCACTAAGCAAACCTTCCTGTCACCTCCTTCAGCCCCGGGCAGCCAATAAGCTGATTTCTGTCTTGGATTTACCTGAGTAGTCTTGCTTTATCTAAGGTTTCCCTTTCTGAAGTTTCAGTTACCCAAATATTAAGTGGAAAATTCCAGAAATAAACAATTCATAAGTTTAAGATGGCATGTGGTTCTGAGCGGTGTTACGAAATCTTGCACCATCCCATCCTGCTGTCTGGGATGTGAATCACTGCTTTGTCCAGCACAGCCTTACTGTATAGACTACCTGCTGGTTAGCCCCTTAGCAGCTGTCCCGATGGCCAGACCCACTGTCATGGTGCCACTGCAAGGCTTATGAACAGTAACTTTTTTTAAGATTTATTTATTTATTTGAAAAGCAGAGTTACAGAAAGGCAGAGGCAGAGACAGAGAAGGGGTGGGGGGGATCTTCCATCCACTGGTTCACTCCCCAGATGGCCACAATGGCCAGAGCTGTACCCATCTGAAGCCAGGAGCTTCTTCTAGGTCTCCCACGTGGGTACAGGAGCCCAAGGAGGTGGGCTATCTTTGGCTGCATTCCAAGGCCATAGCAGAGAGCTGGATCTGAAGTGGAGCGGCTGGGACTTGAACCGGTGCCCACATGGGACTCTGGCACGGCAGGCAGCAGCTTCACTCGCTATGCCACAGCGTTGGCCCCATGAACAGTAACTCTTACCTAATACAGCAATTTTTTTTATCTTGTTATTGTTGTTGTTCATCTCTTACTGTGCCCAATTTATAAATTAAATGTTATAATACAAGGTATGCATGTATGCATAGGAAAAAACATAGTACACGAATATTGAGGTCTCAGCGCTATCTGCTGTTTCAGGTTTGCGCTGGGGTTCTTGAAATGTATCATCTACAGATAAGCAGGAACTGCCGTATTTAAGATACTATAAATAGAATCTTTCAATACATGATCTTTGGCACCTGGCTTTTTTCATTTGGCATATGTTTTCAAGGTTCATCTCTGTTGTAGCATGTATCACTATTTCATTCCTTTTTAAAGTTCAATATTTTGTGGTACAAATATACCACAATGTGTTTGTCCATTAATCCCTTGATGGGCATTTGAGTTGTTTGCACCATTTGACTATTGTGAATAGCAGTCTGAACGTTTCCTGTACAAGTGTTCATATGAACATCTGTTAGCTATTCTCTTGGGTCTACACCTAGGAATGGAAATGCAGGGTCATGCGGTAATTCTATGCCTAACTAACTGAAAACCACCAAACTGTTTCCCACAGCAGCTACACCATTTTATAACCCCACTAGCAA